>NC_044984.1:87777180-88377180 GCF_008728515.1 Papio anubis | reverse complement strand
ACAGGCATGAGGCACCACGCCCAGCCAACAGTTACTTTTAATAGAAGCCCAACAGTCATCTTAATACTTCACAGTTTTTGAGATACGATGCAGACTGGCCCCTACTTTATGCCCTGATTGTGATCATTGCCCTAGATTTTGATCACAGTGTATAAAAACAGCCAGGTTACATCAGTAACCATGTGAGTATGACATAGTGACCAATAAAGCTTAGCCCAAATTAATCCAACACAGTGATGTGCAGTCATTGCACTTTATGGTAATCAGGTACAGATGGAACAGAAATATTGTAATGCTAGTTTTCACACAACCCTAACAGGGGTCAGAAGAAGTGAGGAGATAGACAACTTGGAGAAGCTGAAAAAAAAATGCTCTGGGTCGTTTTCAAAGACTTCTGATAATATTTAGAGATGTGGGGCTAGTTGGTGTAACTGGAGAGATGAGAATGCTATAAAATGGAAAGAAGTCAGATGGAAGAAAACTGGCTTGGAGCCCAAACACGAATGTTGTCCATATTGCCCCTTGCCTAGGGCTGATGAAGTCTCCAGATCTGGAGGGGAAGAAAAGGAAGAGTAGAAAGAAAGAAGCAAGATGCCTCCAGAGGGATTCTCAGGAGGAGGACAGATGCCGGGCAGTGCACTGGAGGTAGTTTTGGCCAAACACCTGCCATGGGCACAGTGTCGTAATAAATATACTGCTACTGAAGAACCAACTGTCTCTCAACATCTGCGAAATGGAAATCAAGCCCCTACTATTGGCAGGGAACCCCTACTCACTCATCTTATTCAAGTGGAGAACCCTATTTCAATTCCTCAACTGAAAACCATCAAGTTTGTGGATGGATAATGGAAATGGAAAATGGCTTTGTAGATAGACTCTCTGATTGCCTGTGTGAGCATGTACACCTCGGATGGGACTGGCAAAAGTCTGTGTTAACACACACAGACATATACACTTTTACCAGTCCTCTCCAGGGATTCTTCAAAAATACAAATCCACTCATGCTAGCATCCTCTCTAAAGTCTCCCAACGATTTCCCATTGTTCCTAGACAAACTAATATGGCTTCCGGGGCCCTGTGTGACCTGCCTACTGCCTCCTTCTGAGTCCTAGCATCTTTACAATATCATCATGTATTCTGTCTTTCACCCAGACTGAACTGTTACTCACTTCCTGCTGGGAATCATGCCCTCCTTATCTCATTTCTTTGTGACCCACTCTTCCATGGCCCAGACTTCACTCACTAACTTCTGCTTGCCCCCAGGTGTTCATTCACTGAGGTGTTTCCGATGTCTTGGCCAGGTTAAATCTCCCTTTACGGGCCTTCCAGTGTGTGTCTACGCTCCTGGTTGTAACACTCACTACAATTTAAGGCAATTGCTTTCACAGTTGCCTGTCTTCCCAGCTGGTCTAGATGCCAGCAGGGACTTTGTCTGTTTTCAGTCATCTTTGTGTCCCCAGCATTGAGCACATGTCTGGCATAGAGAAAACACTAAAGTAAACTCATTGACCCATTGAATGAGGCTCACTAGAGAGGAAAAGAAAAATCATCATCCTTGTTACTCACACCCAACTCATTTCTTGGCACAAGTGCAGGCTGTTAGCTGGGTAGCTTGTTTTCTCAGAAGCAGCAAAGTATTTTTATGATAACAATATAAACTCCAAATGTCCATTTTCTGATATTTAAAGATAAATCACACCATATAGGATATGAAATAAGGATTTCCTTTGATCCATTTGCTGCCTGGCTCTGAAATGCTTTGATCTTTCCCATTCCCTCACAAACGAATCTGAATCTGTATTATGCAACTACTAAACTGATCCTAATTTTCTGTGCCCAGAACAATAAACCAACAGATGTTTGGAAAGGGCATTAGAGGAAATGAAAAATAATTTATAGGAATACAATGAAGCCAATAGTTTAGTACCCCCAAAATAATAATCTCTAAGAACATAAAAAATAATTGCTTTGTACTACAAAAATAAAACTTTAAATGCCACTTTCTGAAAAATATATACCTGTTAGAAACAGAGAGAAGCTGAACTTCTGTCTCATTACTACCCATATTCTGTGTGATTTATTCCGTTCATTTTTCTGACAATGCCCTTCAAACTCTATAGGTTCACTGGGGCCACTTTAAGCCCTCAGTCTTATCAACAAGGATTTCTTTCTTTAACTGATATAGACTCAATGTCCTAATTAAATACTCTACCTCAACTTGATTTTCTTTTCTCAAAATGTCGTATTGTTTTGATTCATAGAACTATAAAACTTTTTAGCTGGCATGCCCTTGGTGCAGTCATCTTCAATATTTAGCCCAATTTTTGTTAATATATAAAACCAGTCTGGGTTCATCTGAGTCCTCACATGATTTCAACTCCTGTGTCTGATACAACATTGAGATGTGTGGATTGCGTGACTTGGAACAAATATGCTCTATGGGATATGGGTGTGATGTGAAGCCAAGGCTAAGGAAGGATTGCAGAGTTTCCAGAACGTGGGAAACCTCTGACTCTGGGGTATATAACAGAGTACAGTCAGGGCTATAAACCGTTCCATTCAAAGAACCCATAAAGTAGTGAAGCTGGTCAGCTATTGAGCCATAACTGTGGATAATTTTATGGTAACTGGAAGACACTGTTGTATTATAGTCACCATTGTACTTAGTGACTGCTGACATTTTTGTATTGTTTTCAGTCTTTTAAAGTTTCCAATTGTGCTGTCCACATTCTTTTATTTGAAAGTGTGCTGCAAGCACTAGAAGAATGAAAATCACCACCTTAGTAAGGTGTCAAGCCCCCAGTCCCCTATTAAGGCTAAGGAAACTAAAGTTATAGAAGGAGAACGTATTTGAGGTTGAGTAACCCAGCTTGCTTAAGATCCGTATGGTCAAGACTAGAATTCAGTCCTCACAACCATCAAGACCTTTTTCTACTATGCCTTATTTCTACTCTGAATTGATAAACCTAGGTCACCAGGGTTTAAAATGAGCAGGAAAAAAAATCTGTTAAAACAGATAGGGACTGATATGGTTTGGTTCTGTGTCTCCACCCAAATCTGATCTCCAGCTGTAGCTCCCACGTGTCAGGGGAGGTGGTTGGGTCACGGGGACAGTTACCCCTACGCTGTTCTCATGATAGTGAGTGAGTTCTCTAAAGAGCAGATGGTTTTAAAGTGTTGCACTTCCTTGTTCTCTCTCTCTCTCTCTCTCTCTCTCTCTCTCCTGCCACCTTATGAAGAAGGTGCTTGCTTCTCTTTTTCCTTCTGCCATGACTGTAAGTTTCCTGAGGCCTCCCCAGCCATGCAGAACTATGAGTCAATAAAACCACTTTTGTTTGTAAGTTACCTGGTCTTAGGTAGTATCTTTATAGCAGCGTGAGAACGGACTGATAAAAGGACTTAATAGACCCCCTTAGCAGATCCCTGCCTGCACTGAGCATGTGTCTCCATTTAGCTGTCTAGAGCATTGTATATCCTCTCTTTCAAGAGCAATCAAATTCACGAAGACCAAACCTGTCTAAACATTTGCACTGAGAGTTGGACATCTTGTAGAGATCAGCAGGACTTAAGTTGCTTGTCTTTGTTGTTATCACATCATGGGACTCTTGCACAATGCATGATGGCTCTCCATTAACAAGGGTGGACAGGAAAGAGCAGGACAATGGGATATTTGAGATTCTGTAAGACAGGAATGGAGACTTGAAGAAATTCACGTGGTTATGGCACCTGACCCCTGAGGGGAACAGCAGGAAGCACGTTTTAGAGCACCCATGTTGACCTCAGGTGTCCTACCTGCAGGCCTTGGTAATATAAGGGAATCCAAATCAGCAGATCAACGGAAGCAGTGGGAATCCAGGTGAAAGGGGGTGTTAAAGGGAATTCGTGTTGTGATTCTGAATGATGTTTTCATTCACAGCAAATCTGCAGCCCCTGGCTGAAAAAGGGGAGTAGTAAGTATCCAGCCCCAGGGAAGAGGCCTGGGAATATGTAGGCAAAAGTCAGGCACTCACCTAAGCAGACTGGTGTTTTGCAAAGAAATTCAGTTCCAGCAAGATTGTTGGGAGGTGATGCAGTTGTAAGACAAGCCCAATAGGAAGTGGCCAGTGGGACTTTGTGCCTCAGTGGGCATGTGAGGCACTGAGGACGCAATGGAGGTCTTTGTGGGATGAAAATGTTCATTATACATAATACTTGGTTAAAATTTTTATTCAAAGATTCAATAATTTATACTGTAGAGTGAAGAAATAACCCAAGAATGTCCACATGTCTGAGAGAGAGAGAGAACAAGGAAGTGCAACACTTTAAAACCATCAGCTCTTCAGAGAACTCACTCACTATCATGAGAACAGCATGGGGGAACAAAACATGGTTTTATCAGAATTCCCAGTCAAGACATCATGTACCAGATCTCTATGTCCCTCCAGTCTCATCTCTCATAAATATTTGACCTTCCCACCCTCTGAACCCCTAACTTCACCTCCTGAGTTGACCACAGAAAACAGGTTGTGGGCCCTGTTCTCATGTATTGCCTCCAGCCTTTTTGTGCTCTTCTTTCTCCCTGAAATGCCCTTCCCTTCCCCTCTGTGGTTCTGATGGTCTGGTGGACCCTGTTGTTAATGCTTCCACTTCTCACCCAAATGGAGTTGATTCCTACCATCTTTATCCCATTATTCTATTTCTCAATTAATATAATTATGACTGGGCTGATATTTAGTCATTGGGCACCACGTTGGCGGCTCTGGCTGTAAAATTATAGAAACACTTCTGTAAGGGTTGCTGTCCCATGACCTCCACATGCCTCTTTTCTGTTGCTCCCACTCCAGCCAGTTCCAGACCTCCCCAGGATGTAGTCACTGAAGGATTAATGCTGGGAGCAGCAGGACCCTCCCCAGCACCCTGGCCAAGGTCTTCTATAGCTCTTACCTAGTCTTGGAAATTCTCAAGCGTGAATCAGAAAAACCAGACTCTAATTTGTACTTGCTACTAAACTTTGGGCAAATCCATTAGTTTCTCTGAGTCTTAGTTTTCTCATCTGTAAGATGGAGATGGATGCTTACCTTGCAGGGCTTCCGGTGAGGTCACTGGGTTGATGGGCATATACGCTTCAGCTTTTAGTAGCTAGGTTGTAATAATTTTGAGTGAAATTCAGCTGAGCAAGGATGCCAAGAAAATCCCAGATGAAGGAAGCAAGGCCTGACCAGCACTAACCTGAACAATTTGGGCTGACAGACTTTGGCTTTCCAACCTTGTTATGGCCAGTGGCTAAAGGAAGGGAGGGTAAGGTAAGTTCTAGTTTCCCAAGGACAATGTAGTGGCCTAATTGGCTTCTTTTGTGACTTTACTTGTCCAGCTCTCCCAGGGCATGTGAGAAAATCTAGTTTACATTGCCTTTGTTTTTTCCATAAAGCTCTTGAATGGGCGTGTGTGCTTGGTGGCTGCACTCTTCTGAGAATCCAAGTTTCTTGGAAGTTCTTAAGAGTCCAGGCACTATTCCCTGGAAAATGTGTGTTTCCTGGGGATTATTAGAAGCTTAAACCTTCGGTCAAAGTTAAACATCTAGAAAATTGTTCCTGGAAAGTATTGTCAACATCTTCTTAATTGGCTGCCTTGGCATTGTCTCAAGGCTGTGATCTCTATCTCAGATCCTGGACCAATACCAAACCTTCATCTACCAAGAGAGTCGCTTTCTGGGACAGAAGATAAGTACAAACCTCTGGTCTGCATTTCCAATTCAAGGAAATAAAAGGAGCCTAACCAGGAGGGGTCACATAGATCATATTTACATTGCTGGTAGAAAGTATATTTCTCTCTAGATTATTGCACTCAAGGGCTTTCCTTTTCTCCTCCCTTTCCTTTGCCTCCACTCCATCCCCACAGTGAGGGTGAGAGATAAGAAAACTTGGTTCTTCATGGATGGACACCTTTATTCTGGGCTTTAGAGGGCAAAGTCTAGAACCAGGGAAGTGCCTGTGTGTTTGCATCTACATAAACAATGGCTTCAACAGCAGGACCTAGGTATAAGCAACACCCAAGGGACACCCTAGCCTCTCTTAGAAAGCTCTTTCCTCCTTTATGTTTGATTAGAGCAAATGTCACTCTACTTTTCACCTCCTCCAGATATATGCCTGTTGCCACCTTCACTTGTTGCTAGCCAACTCCCTAGGAGTAATGCAGGAGCTACAGTCCTGTAAGCACAACCGGAGGGACCCCATTCTAAAATTGCAGCTGATCTTCTTCTCCTTTCCCGCTTTTTCATTTCCTCCTGTGGCCCTTCCACTCTTCGAGTGAGGCCATTTTGAGTTTTTGCCTTGCAATCACCCAAACAGGTTCATTTCACCCACTGCCCAAATAGAGCTAATTTATCAAGAGAGGGGAATTGCAATAGAGAAAGAGTTTAATTCATGCAGAGACAAACTGAACAGGAGACTGGAGTTTTATTACTCAAACCAGTCTCCCCAAAAATTCAGAGGCTAGGATTTTTCAAGGATAGTGTGGCCGGCCAAGGAATGGGTGCTGCTGATTGGCTGGGCATGCAATCATGGGTGTTTGGAAAATGGTCCTTGTGGGTGCTGAGTCTGCCCACTGGGTGGGAGCCACAGGAGCAGTTGGCAGGTCCAGGTGGAGCGATCAGTCATCAGAAATGCAAAAACCTGAGAAGACATCTAAAAAGGCCAATCTTAGATTCTACGAGAGTGATATTATCTGCAGGAGTAATTGGAGAAGTTGCAAATCTTGTGACCTCCGGAATTAATGGCTGGTAATCATTTACACCTTAGCAGAATTCAGGCTCCTCTCATCCTCATAACTTGGTGGTCTTTCATTAGCTTTACAAAAGTGGTTTAGTACTGGGGAAGGGCTATTATCATTTACACTATAAACTAAATGTCTCTCAAAGTTAGTTTGGCCCAAGACCAGGAATGATTAAGGGCAATCGGGAGGCTAAAGGCAAGATAGGGGTTGCTTAAATCAGATTTCTTTTATTGTCATACTTTTCTCACAGTTATGATTTTTGCAAAGACAGTTTCAGTCTGAGCAATTAAATTGAACAGCAAGAAGACTTTTGTTTTGTTTTGTGTTTTGAGAGGGCCTCACTCTGTCACCCGGGCTGGAGTGCAACGGCATGATCACAGCTCACTGTAACCTCAAACTCCTGACCTCAAGTAATCCTCCCACCTCAGCCTCAGCCTCAGCCTCCTAAAGTGTTAGGATTACAGGAATGAGCCACTGTGCTGGGCCCTGGCTGTTTCTTTCAAAAGTTGAGCCCTTAGGAAGAACAACAACAATTACAACAAAAATTCAGAGCATGAACAATAGATTTGGAAGATCCTATGAGAAAGAGGAAAGATTCTTCTAAATGTTCTTCAGATGCCTCCTGGGCTCATGCCTTCAGATATTGGGTGGAATGGTAAAATAATTGGAGAGCTTATGAATATGTTGACCTAAAAGGAAGAAGCTGAGACTAAATTAATATAAATAGAGAGTTTATTTGGGTGAAGCCTGAGGATTGCAACCCAGGAGCATAGATTCAAGATGCCCTGAATAAATACTCTGAATAAATAGCCGCAGTTACAAGTGGGTTTTTAAAGGAAAAGAAGAGGTAGTTCCTGATTTGTTTACCAAGAATTTACATAAAAATAACATAAGCTATTGGTTAGGTTATTTATGATATGCTGTTCTTTGTATCACAAATTCCAAGAACATGAACTTTAAACAATTGTCTGCCAAGTGAAGGGGACGTTGCGGGAGGATGATTGAAGTGGGGGACACTGCGGGAGGATGATTGACGTCTCATACTCATGTCTATCCAGGCCGGCATACCTCACAGAGCTCAAATTGCTCTGAGCTGTTTTTCTTTTCCCAAATACATGGACATTTGTAGAAGGGAAGGCTGCATTTTCTTGGTAAGATCGGGAAGAAGAAATGACCCAGAGATGAGTTGCCTGTGTGCCAGAAGGGCTTTCAGTAACCAGGGAGCATGTCCTGGGCTCTAGCGTGGCCTGGTTGTGGCAGATTTACCTATGTATCTGAGAGTGCTATGCAATCAGCAGGGCCTCGGACAAGCTCACTGAGTTTCTTACAGCTGAGGAGGACTCAAGAGAGATACAGACACAGCTGAAAGAGACGGGGCCCTGGAGGGACCAGCAGTTAAAACAAGGCAGGTCTCAGCAGCACTGTGTGTTCTGAGCACCAGCCAGGCGGAGGATCAGAGAGACAAGGAGATGACCACATGAGAGGTGAGGACCCAGCTTCAGGTCCTGGATGCCTTGACATTGCATCTGGATCCAGGAATGAAGATGTTGACCAAAAGAGTCAAACTCTGTAAGATATCTGAAGAGATTTATTCTGAGACAAATATGAGTGAACAGGGCCTGTGACACAGCACTCAGGAGGTCTTGAGAACATGTGCCCAAGGGGGTCAGGCTGTAGCTTGGTTTTATACATTTTATGGAGACATGAGACTTCAATCAAATACATTTAAGAAATACATTGGGCCAGGAGCAGTGGCTCATGCCTGTAATCCCAGCACTTTAGGAGGCTGAGGTGGGCAGATAACTTGAGGCCAGGAATTTGAAACCAGGGTGGTCAACATGGTGAAACCCCATCTCTGCTAAAAATACAGAAAAAAAAAAACAGGGTGGCCAACGTGGTGAAACCCCATCTCTGCTAAAAATACAGAAAAATTAGCTGGGTGTGGTGGCAGGCACCTGTATATCCAGCTACTTGGGAGGCTGAGGCATGAGAATTGCAGGAGGTGGACATTGCTGAGATTATGCCACTGCACTCCAGCCTGGGTCACAGAGTAAGACTCCATCTCACAAAAAAAAAAAAAAAGGAAAGAAAAGAAAAGAAAAAAGAAATATATTGGTTCTGTTTAGCAAGGCGGGACAACTGGAAGCAGTGGGGCTTCCAGGCTACAGGTAGATTTAAAAATTTTCTGGTTGACAATTGGTTGAGTTTATGTAAAGACCTGGGATCAATAGAAAGAAGTGTCTGGGTTAAGATAAACGATTGTGGACACAAAAGTTCTTATTTGCAGAGGAAGCCTTCAGGTAGTAGGGTTCAGAGAGAATAGGTTGTACAATGTTTCTCAGCTGACTTAGAGTCTGTGTTGATGTTAATGCTGGAGAGGTATAATGAAGCACATCCAACCCCGACTGCCCATCATGGCCTGAACCAGTCTTTCCGGTTAAATTTCAAGAGTGCCCTGGCTGAGGAAGAAGTCCATTCAGATGGTTGTAGTGGGGCTTAGAATTTTGTTTTTGGTTTACAAAGATGTGACCTTATGGGGCCTTGGGAAAGGGTAGTGGTGAAACTCTGAACTAAAATTACTTTTTTATCCCCCAAGAAAATACAGGCTTATGAGATAAATTAAAGTACCTAAGTGATTAGACTTATATCTCTTTGCTTGAAACAGGGTCTTTCTCTGTTGTCCAGGCTGGAAAGCAGTGGTGTGACCATAGCTCACTGCAGCCTCAAATATTAGGGCTCAAGCGATCTTCCAGCCTCAGCCTCCCAAGTAGCTGGGACTACAGGTGCACAAGCACACCTGGTTAATTAAAAAAAAACAAATTTGTAAAGATGAGGTCTTGCTATATTGCCCAGGCTGGCCTTGAACTCCTGGCCTCAAGTGATCCTTTTGCCTCAGCCTCCCAAAGTGCTGGGATTATAGGTATGCACCATAGCACCCAGCATCATATTCTTATATCCTATTAAGAATAGGATTCCTCTCAGAAAAAATACTACATGGATCTACTAAAAAACACTGAAAAGATATATACCCAAAATCCATAGAGGTTACCTCTGGGTGGTAGAATAACTGGATCTTTTCTTTTCTCCCTCTCTACCTTCCTTCCTTCCTTCCTTCCTTCCTTCCTTCCTTCCTTCCTTCCTTCCTTCCTTCCTTTCTTCCTTCCTTCTTTCCTTCCTTCCTTCTTTTTCCTTCCTTCTTCTTTTTCCTTCCTTCCTTCCCTTCCTTCCTCCTTCCTTCTTTCTCTCTCTTTCTTTCTTTTTCATTATTTCTCTCTCTCTCTTCTTTTCTCCTTGCTTCCTCTTTTTTCTTTGTTTTATGTATCTTTTTGTCTAACTTTTCACAGTGGACTATATTCTATATTTCTACAACAAACTGATTTTGTTAGGAAAATACAACACAGGTTGGGTGTGGTGGCTCTCACCTGTAATCCCAGCACTTTGGGAGGCTGAGGCTGGCAGATTGCTTGAGCCCAGGGGTTCAAGACCAGCCTGGACAACATCGGGAAACCCTGTCTCTCTTTCTCTCTTTCTTTTTTTAAAGGAGAAAACAACACAATAAAACAAGGTAAATGAGAAATGGCATTCAGGGCATATTCCTTTTCATTATGAGGATGAAGGAGATTGTGCTGAGGTGTGACTGATTTTCATACTAGACCCAGCATGGGCTCTCCTGTGTGCTCTGGACGATCCTTCAGGTCCTCTTCTTACAAACAACTGGAATTCTGGGATTTGTTTAGAAAACCTCCAAGAGTCTTTGGAGAGAAACTGCCATTTGTATTTTCTAAACTGGACTTTGTCCTTCACAGTTTGGGAGTTTGCAATTGAAGAGATTGCATTTAAGGCACTTTTCCTCCCTTATCCAATCTGGATGCTGGCCATCTAACTTGCCTGTGCTCAGGAGGCTGAAATAACTTACAGCATTTGTATCTCAAGGGCCAAATCTAAATAATATTAAGGAAATATATCAAAAGGAAGTGATTGCTTTCAATTCCCATCTCCTCATAATGTAGAGAAATGATTAAATTAGTTGTGATCAGTCTTAATCAGAGAACCTACTCGATTTGTTCTGAACGGTGCTATTACAGCCCCTGCATGTTTACCAAAAAGAGAACCACCATCTGCAGATGGGTTAGCAACACATTTATACTACTTTCATGTGTTCCTAATGCAATTCTAGAAATGAATCTAAGAAAAGTGCTGTTTTAGCACGGAGAGTGTCTTCACTTAAATCCAGAAAACCATTTGGTTATCTCCAGATTTATAAAGATCAAATTCCAGCTGAATTTCTGTGATATTCTATGTAAAGATCTTGGAAGTAAATAAATATAAATATATAAATACACACATACACACACACACACACACACATGCATAGTAGTAACACCAATGGGTTATCACCGAATGTTGTAAAACATCTTGCAACATGATGGCACCTTAGAAAGGATATTTTAAATTATGTTTTTTATAATACATTATTTATAATACAAAAAAATAACTGTTTTTTCTTTTATTTATTGAGTTAAAATCCAAACTATGTTGGAGCCATGAATGCTGCAATTCATGTGCCAGTTAGACCCATCAGAGAAGAAACTTCCAATGCTTCATTTTAGGTTGTGCCTATACGTGAAACTAATTTGATTAAGTTCAACCCATAATTTGATCAAATCTTTTGCTTAAGTAAACCTTAATTTTGTTTAAACTCTATGCCAGGGGCTAGGAGGCATAGGAGGGCTATGGAGGATAGATTATCAGAACCAAAACACCATCTCTAAAAGGGAGACAATAGAATGAAGTATTTCAGAGCTCAGGCCTTAGATTTTGACTGCCCCAGGTTCTAATCTTGGTTCTGCCACTTCTTGGCTGACTCAATTTGAACAGTTTACTTAACTGCCCCAACGTCATCATCTTAATCCAGCAACAATAAGAATACCAATGTCAGAGTGAGGTTGTGAGGATTAAAGGTGAAAATGCAAATCAATACTTATCATAGCTACTGGCACATAAGAAGCATTCTATAAATGTTAACTATTGTTATTATAGATTGCTTTCACAAAATGTTCTAACAATGAAATCTTTGAAAATTAGACTCTGCAACTGGCTATTGGAATCTGAAATTTGCCTTCTTGGATTGCCATTGCCATTGGCTTCCCACCAGTTCCCATGGATTTAATTAATGAGCATATGACTGAGCCAATTCTCAAGAGGGAGACAGCCAAGGAAAAGTAAGGATGGTATTACAGACAATAACTCACTGTGAATCAGGAAGGGACATTATCTTTCAAGTCATTCATAAATCAAAAACCCAGCCAAAGCTTCAAGCCTTCCAGATAAAAGGATTATCAACACACAGGAGGCCGTTGACAGCAAATTTCCTCAGGCCTAGCACCATCAACCCCATCATATGCTGTTCCTTGGGACTTGTCATTCCATGACTGGTCTTGGCCATTTGGAGTCTAAGACACAAAGCCAAGGGACTATAATGATAGTGGATATCTGAAGTGGTTTTGGGGTTCAATAATTGGATTTTTCTCTCCATCAGACCTGATATGCAAAAGTGGGCCATGGCACTGGCATGTTTTTATGCCTCTTGTCAATGCCTATCCTCCTCTAGACCTGACTTTCTGAAGCACTAACACACACTACTTTGGGCACCGATTAGTGTATTATTAGTCTGGTCTCATGCTACTAATAAAGACATACCCGAGACTGGGTAATTGGTAAAGAAAAAGAGGTTTAATGGACTCACAGTTCCACATAGCCGGGGAAGCCTCACAATCATGGCAGAAGATGAAGGAGGAGCAAAGGCACATCTTACATGGCAGCAGGCATGAGAGCATGTGCAGAGGAACTGCCCTTTATAAAACAACCAGATCTCATGGGACTTATTCACTATCATAAGAACAGCACAGGAAAACCTGCCCCCACAATTTGGTTACCTCTCACAGGGTCCCTCCCACGACACGTGGGGATAATGGGAGCTACAATTCAAGATGAGATTTGGGTAGGGACACAGCCAAACTATATCAGATAGACAGGACTATTTATTCAGAAAAGCACAATCATTTTTACCTGGATGTAACCAAATATTTCAGTAGTCTTAGGATTGTGCCAAATATTTCAGTAGTCTTAGGATTGTTTCACCGTTACTTACCTTTAGGAAGGCAGCCAAGACAGTGTATTTCTTCACCTCTCAAAAGGCAGTTACTTTGGATGAACAAGGCTCTCCATATCTAAAGGGTTACAGGTTAGCATAATCTGCATGCACAATTTGGAAAAAATGTAAACATTCTGTGGGTAGGATTTATAATTGTCTTACTCACTGTTGTATGCCCAGAGTCTAGCATAGTACCTAGAACATAATATGTGCTGATGAGTATTGAATACATAAATGAATGAATATGAGCTTTCTCACTGATGTACCAGTGCCTGAAATCTCCTACATTTGCTCACTCAGTAAACTTCTACTTATCCAATAAGTCTCTGCTCGGGTGCCATTCATTCTGTGAAATACTTTCTTTTGTTCCAGGTAGGGGAAGGCCTCTTTGCCTCCATTCCCATATATCCAGTATGTGACTCCATGTCAAAGTTCTTATACACAAACAATCAAGTTACTCTGGCTAGTTCAAGCAGAAACAAATGTGTTAAAGGATATTGGGTGGCTCCAAGAGTGTTTGGGAGGAATAGGGAACCAGGTTTCAATGCTATCTAGCTAGGAAAGAGCTCAACCACACTAGCTACTTGAGTGAGTCATGGCGGCTGCTGCTGTTGATCCTCATCATTAATTACCCATTGAAGGCCTGAGGATATAAGCATGGTGACAGCCACATCAGAAGAACTTGACACTTCTACCACTCTTCTTATCAGAAAATTCATTCACCCTGTGTGTGGCTGCCACCTCATGTGGCACTTCTGTTTCCACTTATGCTAGTATATCTGATTAGAAGAACACAGGCCACATATCTGAACCCTATCTGCAAGAGGTTCTGGGAAATGTATATTTTAGTTTGCCAGTCTCTATAGCAGAGGATGGAAAGCCAAAAGGTATGTTGAATGAGCCAACCAGTTCCATCTGCCACACGCCATAACATCACTATCTCCTTCACTTGTTGACTTCCTTAAAAACAGGTATTTTGTGGTGTTCAGCTTGTATCCTTAGTAGCTAGAACAGGTCCTAGTATATAATAGGTTTTTTGTTTTTTGGTTTTTTTTTGAGACAGAGTCTCGCTTTGTCACTCAGACTGGAGTGCAGTGGCACAATCTCAGCTCACTGCAACCTCTGCCTCTTGGGTTCAAGTAATTCTTGTGCCTCAGCCTCCAGAGTAGCTGGGACTACAGCCACGCCCCACCATACCCAGCTAATTTTTTGTATTTTAGTAGAGATGGGATTTCACCATGTTGCCCAGGCTGGTCTTAAACTCCTGAGCTCAGGCAATCTGCCTGCCTCAATCTCCCAAAGTGCTGGGATTACAGGCGTGAACCACCATGCCCGGTCTATAATATGCTTTTAATAAAAAGTGGTGGAAGTAAAATGACCTAGACTAGAGGTTTGATATGGCAAACCAAGCACATACATTTCTGTCCTTTTCCTCCAGAGAGCACACTGATGTTGTAATAAAAGCTACAATTTCATAACAAAATAGAAACCAAGAGAAGAGCTATCAGCAGATTTGAAATTTAAACGAATTTCTGAAAATCAGATGAAATAATATTGACCAATCCACCAGAGTAGAGAACAGAAAACCTAGACTATGCTCAGTGGGGGCACAGGGATGGAGTGAGAGTTGAGTCCTAAAACAGGACCAGTCCCTTTACATCACATATCCAGTGTTTACTGTCTATGCCTCCAAAAGAAGCGTTATTATATTAGTTTGCTAGGGCTGCCATCATAAATTACCACAGTCTGGGTGGCTTAAACAATAGACATTTGTTTTCTCACAATTCTGGAGATCTTAAGTCCAAGATCAAGATGTTGGCAGAGTCAGTTTCTTCCTTGGTTTTTAGATGACTGTCTTTTCCCTGTATCTTCACATGGTCTTCCTGTGTGTGTCCCAATTTCCTCTTGTTATAAGGATGCCGGTCAAATGGCACTAGGGCTTACCCTAATGACCTTATTTTAACTTAACTACCTCTTGAAAGACTATCTCCAAATACAGTCACATTCTGAGATACTGGGGGTTAGGACTTACTGCAAGTTTTAGGGTGATACAATTCAGCCAGCAACATTTATTTATCTATTCTCTAAAGAAATTGATGAGTTGTCATGTAACAACTGAGTAACCAATATGGGTAATGGACACCAAACACCTCTATGTTTTGACACTGTGGGACCCCAATGCCATGGTCATCTTCCCACCACTCTCTGTAATGTGGAGCCAATTATTTGGCAAGCTCCAGCCACATTCTCAAGGCTCTTTTCAGCCTTACATTGCCTCTTTCTTTTTTAAAACATCAAGATCATCATACATTTCAGAAAAGCTTCCAACACTGATGAAAAAGAACGAAATAAACAAAAAATATGATCCAAGAGGAGACAGATATATTAAAAAACAAGGATATGTTAAAAATTGAGTTATGTCTTCAAAGCAATTTCAGGAATGATTGCATCCTTAAAATTAGAACGGTATGCTGGGAAAAAATGAGCAACCATAGATCAAATAAGAGCTTTTAGGAATTAGAAATATGAGTGCCAAAATAAAAGTTTCTGTAAGAATTAAAGAAAGAGGAGAGAAACACGAAGGGTGGATTTTCAGTCAGTAGGGACAGGTTTATTTTAAATAAACCTGAGAGGGGCTTCTGGGAGTGTTAGGTTAGAGCCTACTCTCTTACAGACTAAGAGATTGTAAGGATACAGGGTGATAGAGTTTATCAGAGGCTTGGACTGCTTCTGTGTCTCTTCGTTGTGCTTATCTGGGAGAGAGAGTTGTGTATCTGTTCCCATACATCTTTCTGTAGCTGCAGGCAAATCCCTCCAGTCTGCTTTTAGCTTCCCTAACTTAGTGCACCTGAAGGGAAAGGAACATGCTTATTAAGGCCCACTGTTTTACTGCATGAGGGTGAAGCTTGGCAGTTACCCGAGAGACTTTCCCCCCACCTTCCTCTGGGCCCAGGCTGTTTTATCTGTGTTTTATTGTCTGCTCTTTCTGGCTGCTTGTAATTACAACAGAAGTGATTTCCTTGAAATACATGAGTCTAGGAAGGGAGCTGGCACTTAAAGTGGTGGTGTTTGTCCGAGATGACGGTGCTCCTGCTGTGATGACGGTGCTCCTGCTCTGTCAGTTTCAAGGGAGGGGTAGACAGATAAAATTTAGGGAAACTTCCAAAATGTTGAGACAAGAGACAAAAATATGAGAGAAAAAAATAAGTGTCATAAAGGATCGATGCAGAAGATCCAACATCTGACCAATAGGAGTTCCAAAAAGGGAAAACAGATAAAAGAGAGAAAAAGAAGTAATGCAAATAAATGTTCAAAGATGAAACAATACTAAAAAGCTTCAGAACGACAACAACAACAAAAAAATCTTTTTTAGAAAGGAACAAGAAAGAAATAGACTGACATCTGAATTCTGAACAGCAACACTGAGTGTTTAAAGAAAATGGAACAAACCAATAAAACTGAAGAAAAATTATCTTTGCTTTGAAGTCTATTCCAGACAAAATATCATTAAATAATGCAGGCAGAATAGACATATTCAGACATGCAATACTTGAAAAGCTTACCTCTTACTCATTCTTCATTGGGGAGTTACTTGAGAAGACACATGAATCAAGAAAGATGAAATCATGAGATTTAGGGAATGATGTGCCGAACTTAGGGGACAAAGGAAGGGAAGGAAAATGACAACTTATGATCAGTCCCAGAAAGCAGTCAGTCTAAACGAGGGGGGAAATAAATGGAGAGTTCCAAGAGGAGAACTCTGGGGGAGAAAAGAGCTTCCTTAATAGACAGTGTGCTTGAGACTTCTTAGGAGAATAAGCATAGGATAAAGGCAGAGAATACAAAATGAAGGCAATTAGAAATTCCAGGAAAAATAAAAAGCTATAAGAAAATGAATGTAATCATAGCACACTCTTCTTCTCTCCAAAAAGATAGTACTGTAAAAACTGTGCAATAATTTTTATTTTTTTTTTCTTCTTCTTCTTTTTTTTTTTTTTCTTTCTTGATACAGAGTCTCACTCTGTTGCCCAGGCTGGAGTGCAATCATACAATCTCGGCTCACTGCAACCTCCGCCTCCCAGGTCCAAGCGATTCTCCTGCCTCAGCTTCCAGAGTAGCTGGGATTACAGGCACTTGCCACCATGCCTGGCTAATTTTCGTATTTTTAGTAGAGACAGGGTTTAGCCATGTCGGCCAGGCTGGTCTCAAACTCCTGACCTCAAGTGATCCACCTGCCTCAGCTTCCCAAAGTGCTGGGATTACAGGCATGAGCTACCGCACCAAGCCTTGTGTAATAATTTTTAATTTTTGAAATCTGCAAAAAAAAAAAGTATGCACAAAAAAAGATATAAATATAATGAATCTTCTTAGCATAAGACCACAGATTGAAGTGAGAGACATAGGAAAGGAGAAGTGAAAGGAAGGAAGGGGTGATCATGTAATATATAATGTCTCATGAAGGGGGGAGCTGAGTACCCAGCATCCTTATTTTCATCTTTGAGTAATAGCACTCCAGTTTTTATTTGGGTCACTTTCCATCCCAACACATGAAGTCTTCATGAGATTGTCAACCTGCCCTACCTTCCTTAGTCGATGGGTGAGCATGTGGCCCAATGTAAGCCAATCAGACTCTCTCTTTCTCAGAAATAAAAAGTTAAATCCCCATTACTTCACACTGTGCAGTGCCCTAAAGAGACAATGCATTAATTCTTGCTCCTGAAATTTTCAGGACAACTCTTACTGCTGGTTTTTCTGAAACTTGACTTCAAAGCTATCTTCTTTGATTTTTATGGATATCTGTCCTTCAAAAAAAAAAAAAAAAAAAAAAACCCTCATTGTTTTGGACCAAATTAGCAAGAATTGGTTTTAGGTGATAAGATATAATAAGATAAATAATCCTTCAAAGATAACGTTTTGAAGTACAAAAACTGAACTGAAAACAGTGATGCAACTTTGTGAAGGGTAAGGGGATTCGAGGAGGAATTAAGTGAGTGAAACAATAATTTACCCTCACAGGAAGTTAGTGTTTAAATTATAAAGTTGATAAATCATGAAAGGTCAGTATAGCAAATGTATTTGTCAATACCAAGGCAACCACTAGACAAGTTAAAACTTAAAAAAAAAAAAAAAAAAGAAATGGTATCTAAAAAAAAAAAAAGACTTGTTGGCAGGGTGTAGTGGCTCACACCTATAATCCCAGCACTTTGGGAGGCCGAGGCAGGTGGATCACCCGAGGTCGGGAGTTCGAGACCAGCCTGACCAACATGGAGAAACCCCCATCTCTACTAAAAATACAAAATTAGGGCCGGGCGCGGTGGCTCAAGCCTGTAATCCCAGCACTTTGGGAGGCCGAGACGGGTGGATCACGAGGTCAGGAGATCGAGACCATCCTGGCTAACACGGTGAAACCCCGTCTCTACTAAAAAAAATACAAAAAAACTAGCTGGGCATGGTGGCGGGCGCCTGTAGTCCCAGCTACTCGGGAGGCTGAGGCAGGAGAATGGCGTGAACCCGGGAGGCAGAGCTTGCAGTGAGCTGAAATCCGGCCACTGCACTCCAGCCTGGGTGACAGAGCAAGACTCCGTCTCAAAAAAAAAAAAAAAAAAACAAAATTAGCCAGGCATGGTGCTGCATGCCTGTAATCCCAGCTGCTCGGGAGGCTGAGCAGGAGAATTGCTTGAACCTAGGAGATGGAAGTTGCGGTGAGCCGAGATTGAGCCATTGCATTCCAGCCTGGGCAACAAGAGTGAGACTCTGTCTCAAAACAAACAAACAAACAAAAACAAAAACAAAAGCAAGGCAGGAAACGATTTCTTTTTATTACAAGCTAATCTTAACTTTTTAAATTTCCCCCCCGTGTGTATTAATTAATAAGTATTTAAATTTGTTGTTGTTGCTTGGGGATGGTGGTGGGGGAGTTTTTGTTTGTTTTTGTTTTTGCTTGTTTTCTTGACAGACGTGGTCTCACTGTGTCACCCAGGCTGGAGTGCAGTGGCGATCATAGCTCACTGCAGCCTCAAACTCCTGGGCTCAAGTGATCCTCCAGCCTCAGCCTCCCAAGTAACTGGGACTACAGGCTCACCATCATGCCTGACTAATTATTTTATATTTATTTTTTGTAGAGACAGGGGTCTCGCTATATTGCCCAAGTTGATCTCGAACTCCTGGCCTCAAGCAGTTCTCCTGCCTCAGCCTCTCAAAGTGCTGTTTATAGGCATGAGCCACAGTGCCCAGCCTTAACGTTAAAGAAGCAAGGGGTTGGGGAAGACAGCTGTTCTATCTATAATGGAGGTGGTTCAGGATTTCAAAGCTTTGTCAAATAGTTAGAAACACGCCTCCAGTAGCTGTTCTAGAAAGTGGCACATTACATAGCATCCGTCTCTGACTCCAAAGGAGGGTGCTGGATGAGGGGAATCATCACGTATTGCCATTGTCTCCACTGAGGCCCCCGCCGAGACCTTGACCTGTGGAGTACTTCAAGCCTGTCTTTGTTTTCTTGGCATGCCTTTGCCAAGCTTGGAGCAGTTGGCACAGGACTCAGAAGTTCTGGCCTATCCTCCACCCATCTCTTTACCCAACCTTCACCCTGCTTTCCTGGAAAAATGAGAAAGAATTAGTTTTATCTCTCCTCTCAAGGGATAAAGAAAGTGACGCCTCCCTATCTGTAATACCAGGAGATTTGTTTGAATGTGAGTCATAGTTTTTACTGTTGTTTGCTGACATTTTGCTGATGAGATAAGCAGAGACCTTGATATCAAAGATGTGCAGATAGCACTTTTCCTGGAATTAAATTAGAAGAATTGGAAACTTTAGGTGAGTTTGTTTTTCTCTACCAGGTGAAGCTCTGGGGGCGATTTAAACCATACACAGAGATTGTTAGGCAGGGAAGACCCCGTGGCAGCAGAGGAGAGAGAAAGAGAATCTGAGTGTTCTCTCTGGCTAACCATCCTGAAGGATAGGGTTGGTGTCACAACAGGAGCATTCAGCTCAACTGTCAACATAACCCAGGTTCATAATGGGAGGCAAAAGGTGGCCATATTCAGCCAGGCGCAGTGGCTCATGCCTTTAATCTCAGCACGTTGGGAGGCCAAGGTGGGCGGATCATCTGAGGTCAGGAGTTTGAGACCAGCCTGGCCAACATGGTGAAACCCCATCTCTACTAAAAAATGCAAAAAATAGCCAGGTGTGGTGGCACATGCCTGTATTCCCAGCTACTTGGGGGGCTGAGGCAGGAGAATCACTTAAACCCAGGAGGCAGAGGTTGCAATGAGCCGAGATCGTGCCATTGTACTCTCCAGCCTGGGTAACAGAGTGAGATTCCATCTAAAAAACAAACAAAAAAAACAAACAAAAAAAACACACACACACACAAGAAAAATACAACAACAAAAAAGGTGACCACATGCATCCTTTTCACATTCTTATACCGTTGGATGATGGTGACTGTCTTCTCTTTTCTATGCTCCCCTGCCATGCCCAATTCTAGGTCTGAAGGATGGGGGTTGAGGTGTGGTGTTTAGAGGAGATGAATACAGGAATCCAAGACTTGAAGATGTGAAATAGAAAATGAGATCAGTTAGAACTTTCAAGTCAGGGGACAGACTGGAGTCAGGTGTAATTCTTCACTTTTAAAGACAAGCTGCCCAATGCCCTCACTCGACAGGTCACTGAGTCATATCTTGGAATTCCCAGAGGGTGTCTCCTATGTGCTCCTGATCAGTCCCTTCATCTTCTACTCTGGTTCTCCCATTAAGATGTTTGTTTTCTCAGCTTGATTAGCAATTAAAATGTGAAGGAGATAATTCTGCCTCATCAGAATAATGGATGCAATCTCTGAGCATGTTAGAGAATATATGTTCTGTAAAACCAAGGTATTATGGTCATTATCAAGTGTAGAACCTTGGACAACAGGAAGTGCTGATATCAATACATTGACTCCATACGATGTATGCAGCATATCATTTGGGCATATCACTGGGGGATTCCAGTCCCAAACTCATAGACCAGCATTGATTCATTGGCACAACTTGGTGTGCCCATACCACTATTTTAATAAATTACAATGAATTCAAGTTAAACTGAATTAAAATACTAAATAATTGCTGTTCAAATTCTGGCTCCAATATTTAGCATCTGTATAACTTATAGGGACAGATCCAGATTTTGTAGGGCTTGTAGCTGATAAAATTCGCGGGGCTATTTAAGAAAAAGAGCACAAACATGGATTCGAAATCAGTACAGGGCCTTGGAAGAGGATTGTGTAAATAAGGGGGCTGAGTTTAAACTTTATTAGTTTCTTGATTTTCCTCTATGTACCTAGAAAGTTACATGACTGTCCTGAATCAGTTTCCTTACCTGTAGTCAGGATAATAATCATTAGTCTCTGGAAATAAGGAATATATAATATAATATATATGAAATTATATGTATAGCACCCTGTATTGAGAGTCAGCATTCCAGAATTCAAAAAATGTTTGAATTATGAATATTCAAAGGTAGAGAGGTCATTTAATATGATCATTAGACTAAAACTTTTTTGTTTTCCTGACTTTTAACTGCTTAATTATGCAAGTATGTGGACAGATCCCAAAGGACATGCAGACTTGATGGTGATCACTAGTCAATATAATAACCCCTCAGAATGAACAGTAAAGCACTGCAATGCAGCAGCAGTCATCAGATGAGAGCTTGGCAAAGACAAGAAAAGTAATTGGAGGGACCAAGGTAGGTAGGGTGGAATGCTGCAGGTTTGGATGTTGTCAAAGATGTTACCCCACTATCGCATCTCCCTTCTTAAAAAGTGTTTTAACAAAGATAGCCTCATTTGGCCCTCAGAGTACACATGGGTGGCAGAGTATTGCTGATGACCACTCTTTTGAGGGCCTTGGTTGGCCGACTTTCCAGGGCAGTGGAAAATCAAGCCTATGCCTTCATCATCATCATCATTGTCATTGTTTGCATTGTTGTCATTGTCAATAGCACTTATTGACTGCTTCCTAAATGTCAGATACAGTGTTAAGTACTTTACATGTGTTCTTTAATTTAATTCTCTCCACACCATTATTTCCATATAACAACTGGAACTGAGGTTCAATATCTTGGAAAGGATTTGCAACTAGTAAGTCTCTCAACATTTATGATTGTTTTGAGCATTTTGCTCAGTATATTAACAGACTTGTAACCCATTCTGAACCCATAAAATGTTTGGAAACTGCAGAGCAATTATTTAAGAGCCCTGGCCTGCATCTGCAACTGAACTCTATATTCTCTATAAGGGAGCATATCGTCCTCAAAGATTAACATGGATAACATCACCAAGACTGCAGGTGGATTAGATAATTTCTGGAGCTATGTTTTATTTATCTCTGTGTTGCTAATGTCTTGTACAGGTGCTGGCAAAATGTTGTCAGATAAGGGAGCAAATGAATATTTTAGCCATGAAGCAAATGAGGGATAGAGCCACATCTCCTGACTCCTAACCTGAGTCCTGTTACTACCAACACTGCTACTCCCTCTCTTTGAGGGTTTCACTGCTGTAACAAAGAGACTCAAAATACAATGGCTTAAACAAGATAGAAGTTTATATCCTTCTATGTCAAAGTCCACACAGTCAACCCAAAAGGGAAAGGGACAAGGGAAAGCAGGCCCTTTCCTTGTAAATACCTAACCAGGAAGTTTCAAATATCACTTCCATGCACATTTGACCCGCCAAACTAGTCACATGGCCACATCTTGCCTGAAGGAAGCCTGGGAAATGTAATCTTAGCTGGTGGTCATACACTCATCTAGAATTTCTATTACTATAGAAGACAGGGAATGGTAGTTTTTGCCACAGTGGGACAAGCCGCTGTGTACAGCGGCAAAAGGACTAAACTTAGAGATAGGTATACCAGGGTTTCTGCACCTGCAAAATGCAATAAGAATATTATAATTATAGTTATAATAATTATATTACCCCAAGGCTCATTTTTTTCAACTCCAAATAATGATAATTATGGTAATTAGCATCTATTGAGCATCCATTGTGCTCTAGGGGCTGTACCATTGAAGCAAATAGGTTTAATTAACCATTGATATGGTTAGGCTTTGTGTCCCCACCTAAATCTCATTTTGAATTGTAATCCCTATAATACCCATAATCCCAACGTGTCAAAGGAGAGACCAGGTGGAGGTAATTGAATCATAAGGGCGATTCTCCCCATGCTGTTCTTGTGATAATGAGTGAGTTCTCACGAGATCTGATGCTTTTATAAGGGACTCTTCCCCTTTCACTTGGCACTTCTCCTTCTTGCCGCCTGTGCAAAAGGCGCCTTGGTTCCACTTCACCTTCTGCCATGATTGTAAGTTTCCTGAGGCCTCCCCAGCCATGCTGACCAGTGAGTTGATTAAACCCCTTTCCTTCATAAATTACCCAGTCTAAGGCAGTTCTTCATAGCAGAGTGAAAACAGACTAATACAAGCATATGCTTTACATGTGTGATTTAACTCAATCTTCCTAATAGTCCTGTGAAGTCATTATTATTATCCTGCTCATTTTAGAGATAAGAAAACTGAGCCTCAGATGTTCAGGTTTCACAGTGAGTATATGAGAGGTAAAGCCAGTCCTGCACTCGCAGATTCCAAAGCCCATTCATGGAACCCCTCTGCTGCACCCTGGATCACTGCAGTGTCTGCATTAGAGAGTTGTCATGAGCATGGAAAGCAATGTAACTAATGGAGCAAACGGTAGGTCCTCTGCACTTTCCCCAAGGAAGGCAGTGTGGCTCTGGGGCTTTAGGCTTCCTTGCCTAAGTAGAGAAGCTGGTGTGGGGAGGGGATTATCCAGAAACAGTTCACAGTTGCTAGAGGCAGGCTGGAGCTGAGAAAAGTCAGAATCCAGGTTTGGGAGAGAAGAGGAAAAAGCAATAAATGGAAAAATTGCAGCCCTGTAGGCAGTGGAATCTATTACTCAGAGATTAAAATGTCACAAGGAGTACACGTCAGTTCCAGACCTTGGAAAATGTTTTCTCCATCATAATTATGCCTCACCACCAACACAGAGGACTATTTCCCCTTCGGCAGAGGAGGTTGCCCCACTTGGTGTCTTTTTAACTTCTGCAGACGTAAAAAGTTGCCTCTTACATTTATTCATAGTATTAACAATGGCCAGCACCAATGAGCACTTACCATGTGCCAGCTACTTACAGTTTGTTAATCTTTCAATAACCCTGTGAGATGGGTACTTTTCATTTCACCCCTCTTACAGATGAGGAAACTGAGGCACACAGCTGTCAGGTAACATGTCCAACCTCACATGGCTGGTAAGAGAATTGGTCATTAAACCTTAGCTCATCTGAGCGTGAACTTAATCTTTCCTCAAAACTTCCTCCCATAGCCCAATTCTGTTCATGGGAAAGTGGGAAACTACATAAGGTCTTCCAGAAAGAACCTGGCAGCTCTTCCCTCTTTTCTTTCTCATTGAGGCACAGCACGAACTGAAAATATGAGGTATGGTGGGTGGACCAAGGAATGTCAAATCCAACTCCAGCCGGGGTTTGTAAGCTAAATGATGATTCACATCCAATGGGATACTCATTAGTTAACCTTTAAAAATGATGTTGAAGAATACCGTTAAGTAGACAGACTCATAAACAGTATGCATAGTATGTTGTCCAGTTAAAAAAAATAGGTTTCTACACACACACACACACACACACACACACACACACACACACACATATACATTCCTAAAAGGCTACACATCAAATCATCATGAATCCTTCTGAGTAGCAAGATTATGAGCAAACTTATTCATCTGATATCTTAGGCCTCTCCCCTCCATTTCCACCCAGGTCCCTATGGCAGTCAGCAAAGAGGCAATTCAATTTCAAGAAACATCTCAGGCTTGTGCCCAAGACCATGGCCTTCCTCCCAATCAAACAAGGCACTGACTTCTTTCTTTTTTTCCTTACTTTTCTTTTTTCTTTTTTTTTTATTTTGAAAAACAAAATTACATTTATGGAAAAGTTGGAGGACAGTACAAAGAATTATTTTTCCCTAAACCATTTGATGGTAAGTTGCAATTTGGTGTCCCATTGCCCCTAACTACTTTAGTGTGGAATTCCTCCAAACAAGGATGTGGTCCTGCATGACCCCACATTAATCAACAAAATCAGGAAATCAACATTGACATAGCCCTGCTGTCTATTCCTCAGATCCCATTTGAGTTATGCCAATTGTCCCAATAATGTTCTTTACAGCAAAATAATCCAGTCCAGAACCAAGTTACAGTTGGTTCTTTTTTTTTTTTTTTTTTTTTTTTTGAGACAGGGTCTCACTATGTTGCCTAAGCTGGTCTCAAACTCCTAGGCTGAAGTGATTCTCCTGCCTTGGTCTCCCAAACTGCTGAGACTACAGGCTGGTTGTGTTTTTTATTTCCTTTGTCTGGAATACCTTCTCAGTCTTTCTTGATATATATTTTTTTTTTTTTTTTTTTTTTTTTTGAGACAGGGTCTCACTCTGTCTCCCAGGCTGAAGTGTAGTGGCATGATCTTGGCTCTCTGCAATCTCTGCCTCCCAGGCTCAAGCGATTCTCCCGCCACAGCCTCTCCATAGCTGGGACCACAGGTGCACATTACTATGCCTGGCTCATTTTTTGTATTGTTTTGGTAGAGACGGGGTTTCACCATGTTGCCCAGGCTTGTCTTGAACTCCTGAGTTCAGGCAATCCACCAGCCTCAGCCTCACAAAGTGCTGGAATTATAGGCATGAGTCACCGCGCCTGGCCTGATCCTGACACTTTGGAATATTTCAAGGTCAGCCGTGTCGTAGAATGCCTCTCAGTTTGGGTATGTCCGTGTTTCCCCATGAGTCGATTCAGGCTATGTGTCTTTGGCAGGAATGTCACCAACGGGGTGTTGGGGTCCTCTCGCTGCATCCTTTCAGGTGACATACAAGCTCAGCTTGTCCCATCATGACAGTGTTCAGTTTGATCTCTTGCTTAAGGAAGCATCTGTCAGGCCTTCCACTGGTTTTGTGCTCTTTGTAATGAGTAAGTATTTTGTTTAGTCTTTGTAATTAATAAGTTATTCTGAGTAATTAATAAGTATTTTGTGGTGAGGTAGTTTAAAAACATACGTATATCCTATTCTTCATTAAACTTCCCATTTATGTATTCAGTTAGGTGGAGTCTTGGCTTCCTATTGTATTTAATGGGTTCAACATGCTGCCATTTTTCTCATAATAATTATTATTAATTTTTCATTTTTTTGAGACAGAGTCTTGCTCTGTTGCCCAGGCTGGAGTGCAGTGATGTGATCTCTTGGCTCACTGCAACCTCCACCTCCCGGGTTCAAGCAATTCTCCTGCCACGGTCTCTTGAGTAATTGGGATTACAGGTGCCCACCACCATGCTCGGCTAATTTTTGTATTTTTAGTAGAGACGGGGTTTCACCATGTTGGCCAGGCTGGTCTCAAACTCTCGACCTCAAATGATCTGCCCCCCTTGGCCTCTCAAAGTGCTGGGATTACAGGCATACGCCACCACGCCTGACCCATCGTTATTTATCCTGATGCCCACGTTTTCCTGATTTGGCCCCTGGGGGACCCTTCGGTGGCTTTCTGCCCAGACACCGTACCAGCAGCCCATTTTTGGTGGGATCCTCTCCCACCAAATAGAAATGTTTATCTCTCTGAGAACACATCTAAGAAGGGGGACTGGAGTCTCTCTCTGTCCCACTCAGTCCCTGCCCAGCCCTGAGGAATTCTACAGCAGGGTCCTGTGGGCATGACTTGTCATTTCAGAAACCCTTTGCATAAAGGGGCAGATGCTCACAGCCCAACCCTCAGGTCTTGGGTTTGGCAGGGAGCAGATGCAGAGGGTCAGCAAATCTATGGTGGCCACAAGGAGAGGCTGTGCTGATTTGTTGTTGCTGTGGAAGAATCTGAAAAGAGCTTCGGCCACCACTGAGGAAATGTTTTCATTTTGTGTGTGATAAAGAGCAGGCCCAAAAGTTGGAAAACAAGAAGAGAAAAACTCTTTAAAAATAAAAAACGCTCAGGGAATTCGGACACTCACTTGGAAATCCTGTTCTCCTCTATCATCATTGTTGACAGAGGCAGCAATCACTGCACAGCTGTTGTGATGCCAGCATTCACTTAAAGATGTTCCCACAGAACAGGAAAAGCAAATAGGCCTTCCTCATCCTGAGCCCTCTCTTGCCTTCCCCCAGTCCCTCCTCCTCCTCCAACTCCCTGCCTTCATCCTCCCCAAAAGCAATTAGTCAAGAATTCAATGAGGTTGAACATTACAGCGAGTGGGAGCCCCCTACGCTTGTTAAAAAGTTAATTTTTTAATTGTGTAAAATACATGCAACATACAACTTACCATTTTAACCATTTTTAAGGGTACAGTTCAGAGGCATTCACATTGTTGGGGAACCATCCTCACCATCTACCTCCAGAACACTTTCCGTCTTGCAAAACTGAAACACTATATCCCTTCAATAATAATTTCCCATTCCTCCTTCCCCTCCAGACCCTGGCAACCACCATTCGACTTTCTGTCTCTAAGAATTTGACAACTCTAGGTACCTCATATGATGGACTAGAGTCTTTGTCCTTTTGTGAGTGGCTTATTTTACTAGCATGTCTTCTTTTTTCTAATTTCAGCTTTCATTTTAGATTCAGGAGGTACATGTGCAGGTTTGCTACATGGGTATGTCTATGTTGCATGATTCTGAGACTTGGGGTATGAATGATCCTATTACCCAGGTAGTGAGCATAGTATTCAAAAGGTGGTTTTTTAACCCCTTGCCCCTCTTTGCCCTCCCCTTCTGGCAGTCCGCAGTGTCTCTTGTTTCCATCTTTATGACTATGTGTACCCAATGTCTAGTTCCCGCTTATACGTGAGAATATGCAGTATTTGGTTTCCTGTTTCTGTATTACTTCGCTTAGGATAATGGCTTCTAGCTACATCCATGTTGCTGCAAAGGACATGATTTCGTTCTTTTTATGGCTATGTCATATTCCATGGTGTATATGTATGACATTTTCAGTATCCAATCCACCATTCATGTGCATCTAGGTTGATTCCATGTCTTTGCTATTGTAAATAGTGCTGTGATGAACATATAAGTTCATGTGTCTTTTTGGTAGAACCATTTACTTTCCTTTGCACATATGCCCAGTAATGGGATTGCTGGGTTGAATGGTAGTTCTATTTTTAGCCCTTGGAGAAATCTCCAAACTGCTTTCCACAGTGGTTGAACTACTTTACATTCCCACCAACAGTGTATAATTTGTTCCCTTGTCTCCACAGCCTCAGCAACATCTGTTATCTTTTCGACTTTTTAGAAATAGCCATTCTGACTGGTATGAGATGGTATTTCCTTTGGCTTGGATTTGCATTTCTCTGATGATTAGTGGTGTTGAGTATTTTTTCATATGTTTATTGGCCACTTGTATGTCTGCTTTTGAGAAGTGCCTGTTCATGTCATTTATCCACTTTTTAGTGGGGTTATTTGTTTTTTGCTTATTGATTTAAGTTCCTTACAGACTCTGGATATTAGATTTTTGTCAGATGCCTAGTTTGTGAACATTTTCTCCCATTCTGTAGGTTGTCTGGTTACTCTGTTGATAGTTTCTTTTGCTGTGCAGAAGCTCTTTAGTTTAATTAGCTCCCACTTGTCAAGTTGTTTTTGTCACAATTGCTTTTGAGTGCTTAGCCAAAAATTATTTTCCAAGGCCAGTGTTTAGAATGATATTTCCTAGGTTTTCTTCTAGGATTTTTATCATTTTAGGTCTTACATTTAAGTCTTTAATCCATCTTGAGTTAATTTTTGTATGTGGTGAAAGGTAGGGGTCTAGATTCAATCTTCTGCATATGGTTAGCCTGTTAGCCCAGCACCATTTATTGAATAGGGATCCATTCCCCATTGCTTGTTTTTGTTGACTTTGTCAAAGACCAGATGGCTGTAGGTGTGTAGCTTTATTTCTGGGCTCTCTATTCGGTTCCATTGCTCTATGTGTCTGTTTTTGGGCCAGTGCCATGCTGTTTTGGTTCCAGTAGCCTTATAGTATACTTTGAAATTGGGTTTGAAGTATAGTTTGAAGCTGGCTTTGTTCTTTTGCTTAGAACTTCACTTAGCATAATGTCTTCAAGATTGATCCATGTTGTAGCATGTGTCAGAATTTCCTTCCTCTTTAAGGCTGAATACCATCTAAGCTTTTAAATGTTATATAACTAATGGTTTTCTGGGGCTGCCATAACAAAATATCACAGACTGGGTGGCTTAAACAGCAGTTCTAGAGGCTAAAAGTCCAAGAGCAAGGTGTTGGCAGGTTTGGTTTCTTCTGAGCCTCTCTTCTTGACTTGCGGATGGCTACCTTTTTGCTGTGTCCTCACATGGTCTTTTCTCTGTGTGTGTGCATCCCTGGTGTCCACATTTCCTCTTCTTATAAGGACATCATTAAGGACACCATAAGGAGATTGAATGAGGGCCAACCTCATAGGAGTTAGGGCTTCAATATATGAATTTGGGGGGAACACACTTCAGCCCATAACTGTAACCTTCCTGAGAAATGGATTACTCAACTGCATGAGAGTCACTATGGCCACATTTATGGGTGCCAGTTTAGATTATGCATATGAAGTGCTCAACATGGCGATGGGGCATGCCAGTGTGTTTACAGCAGCGGCTAGCAGCAGGATTTTATTCCCCCGAGTCCTCATAGGCCATTCCAGCATGTATCAGGTGCTCACATGATGTTTGTTGTGTGTGTTATGTCTTTCATCTTGGTTTGGGTGGGGCTGGGCAGCCAGAGGAAAGAGATACTGGATTACATCATTGTGGGGAGGGAAAAAATAGGGAGCAAACACAGACTTTAACTGCTAAGCTCTCCTGTCCAACCAGTCTGGCTTACAAAGCTCCCTGATTTTAATGATGGACAATCAGTGATTACCATTGACTGAGCATGTGCCAGGCATTGAACGAGGCACTGTATAGATGTTGTCTCATTTAACCCTCAAGTAGGTATTATTGTTATACCTACTTCTCAGATGAGAAAACTGAGGCCCAGAGAGTTTAAGTAACTGGCCAAATCACATAGATGCCAGCTGCTGAGACAGCATTCAGACTCAAGGTCTGCGTAGTGAGCCCAGGGGCTTCTGATGACAATTACATAAAAATTGCATATGCATGTGAATTAGAATTATAAATGTACTTACAAAATAAGGGGGCAGAATTAGAGGATAATAAGATACTGAGTTTTTTTCTTTTATTTAAAAATTTCTACTTCTTCAGTGATATTTATGAAATTCATTATTTTCAGTTCAAGTTATTCTCAAAGAGGATTTTGAGTGCTGGGGTGTTTCTCTGTTAAGAGTTAGAGGAAGGCCGGGCGCGGTGGCTCAAGCCTGTAATCCCAGCACTTTGGGAGGCCGAGACGGGTGGATCACGAGGTCAGGAGATCGAGACCACCCTGGCTAACACGGTGAAACCCCGTCTCTACTAAAAAATACAAAAAACTAGCCGGGCGAGGTAGCGGGCGCCTGTAGTCCCAGCTACTCAGGAGGCTGAGACAGGAGAATGGCGGGAACCCGGGAGGCGGAGCTTGCAGTGAGCTGAGATCCGGCCACAGCACTCCAGCCTGGGCAACAGCGTGAGACTCCGTCTCAAAAAAAAAAAAAAAAAAAGAGTTAGAGGAAAAGTGCACATACCACCTCTCAGGTACAGCTACATAAACAATTGTTCTGTTTTTTCTTCACCTGGGATTTTATGAATAAGGATTCATCTGCCCCTTAGAGCTCCATCAATAATAGATTTTCCAAATATTAGCTATTTTTTTTTCTTTTATGGTTTTTTTTGTCTTCTCTCTCTCCACTTTTTTCTCTCTCTTCATTCTTAAAGAAATTCGCATAAGTGAGCTTGTATCAACTTATCTTTGGAATATGTGTGTTGCAAGCTCTGGGTTTCTTCAGCATCAAGAGGGATGATGGTTGAGAAGAGTTCTGGGAAGAATCAAAGAGGGTTGGGCTGTTCTGTTTGCTTTCCTGAGCTGTAGAATATTTTACTCTCGATGCAGTAAAGAAATCCTAACCTCACCACATTCCCGCTTCCAAACTAATTTCAAAGTTGTTCTTCTAAGAAATTACTTAAGTCCTTATAAGGGACAGTAATAAAATTCCTCCCTCTGCAAATCACCTAACTTTTTGGGTCCCATTGAAAGAATCATCTTTACCAGAAATAACTTCTGCCTGCTCTGCCCTAAACCTTGGACAGATATTGATCTTATATGAGCAGATCCATATGAAATGTAGAATATCAAAAGTAATCAGGTATCCTCAATATTCCCTCAATCACAATCCAGTCTAACCTTTTCAGCTCCTTGGAGCTCCCACTGACGTCTCTAATTCACCCTGTCTTCACCAGTCTGGCCATAAAGCCTACTGGTTACACAGCTCCTGCTGAGAAAGGTGGGTCTTTGCGTTGCTTCAGGTGAATCTGCTGTGCTGACCACAACTGCCATGCTGAGCCCAGAGCATCTAACATGGGCCAGACCCAACCTGAGGATGCAGCGCAGTTGGGAAGCTTCATATTGGATGGTAAATATCCCGCCTAATCATCTTGAATTCAAGACAGATAATACAGCCACAGAAACAGAGACAAGAAAGGGAAAACCAGAAAGAGGGAGATTGGAAACAGAGGAGCCTTGAGCAGGGTAGAACTGCTTAGTAAAAAACAATGGTTACTCCTCTTCAGAGGAGGCCAGGCTCTAGAACTGCAGTTGCTGTGGTTTCCTGGATAGTTTTCCAGTTCTCCATGAGGCCAGAATGTGCAGCTGCTGAAATGTTTTGTGTTTGCTTTTGTTTTGCTAACTCACTGCATATATTTTGTATCTCTAACAAAAATCCCCACCTGTTAAAGTGTCTTGAATGTATTACTGTAGGGTTTTTTTTTTTTTTGCAACTAGAAAGGTTTGCACACCATTATCTAAAAGTAAATTCATCATCTGTTCTCCTGAGCCTACTGGTTGTTGTGTATTGACTGTGTGTGCTTTGGTATCACCATCCCAGGTCTTTGGTTTTTCCTAATCCCTTTCTAGAGTCTGCCAGTCCATTTGCCAGGTCCCTTCAATTCTATCTCTATGATACAGTTTTAATATATTAATATCAGTTAACCGTTGATATCAATACAGTTTTAATATACATTACTAAATATTCCTCACACATAGCTCTACTCTCTCACCTTTCACCTTTAGCAGACATCACTGATCACTGCACTCCTTCCCACTTTCCTGAACAAGCCCAAAAGCAAGAATAGCTCTATTCTGTATTTTATTTATTTATTTATTTGAGATGGGGTCTTACTCTGTCACCCAGGCTGGAGTGCGTGGCGCGATCTTGGCTCACTGTAACCTCTGCCTCCCGAGTTCTAGCAATCCTCCCACCTCAGCCTCCCAAGTAGCTGGATCTGCAAGCATGTAACACCATGCTGGGCTAATGTTTGTATTTTGGTAGAGATGGGGTTTTGTCACGTTGCCCAGGCTGGTCTGGAACTCCTTGACTCAAGTGATCCACTTGCCTCGGCCTCCCAAAGTGCTGGGGTTGCAGGCGTGAGCCACCGCACCCAGCCTCTATTCTTTAAATGCATATTACTTATCAGTTATTGTGCTAAGCATTTTGCATGCCTTATCTCATTTCATTCTCAAAAAAAAAAAAAAGAAAAGAAAAAACCATGAAATAGACACAATTGCTTTTTCCATTGGAAAAGTGAGAAAACTGAGGTTCGAAGAAAGAGGAGAAATATCATAGCTCCCCTCTCTGGAGCAGGAGAAAGGAAGAGCTGTGGCACTTCTCCTCTCTTTGTCCAGTCCTCCGATCTCTTTCCGTGGCCTCCCACTGACGGAGCCTAGATAGAGCCAGTTGGCGGGGCAGCCACGGAAATGTAGTTTGCAGGGGCCAGCATCTTGTGGTGCAAAGCAATGCAGAAGAGCAGGGATCGGGTCTGAGACCAAAGAGAGAATGACTGGCACAAAGCCCTTCCGGATACTGCAGCCAAAAGGAATCTGTCCTGGCTCTGAAAATTCAAAGCACTTCATCCAGACATTTTCCATTTTACTTAACACATTTTATGGTATAGTTATATATGAGTATTCGTATATATCTGTAAGTCTTTCTTTGGTCTATAGGCTCTACAGGTCTATTGAGTAAGACGTAGTGGAAACATTGTCATTTCTGTTATCATGCCTAGCCCCATGCTTTGCTCAATAAATAGTTGTTGAAAGATGAATGCTATTCTATTAAATGCCTGTGCCTCTCCAGACTGGAGGGTGTGCCAGAGGGTGTGCCAAGCCCTCTGACAATCACCTTAGATTTCCCTGGAGAGTCAATTTCACCATAATGTGAGTAATTCTAAACATCATTTTTACGTGAAAACAAAACAGAAAAGTAATCAAAAATTTCAGGATTTTCTTTTACTTTTTTTTCTACTCTGTGACTCTAGCCAAAGATGATTTTCTTTTAGATAAAATGAGTTACTTCAAAAAAGGCCAGGCTCTTCATATATTCATATTTTTTTCTTTCATTCTTTTTTTTTTTTTTCCAGCAAAGGTTGATTGAGCGTTTTCTATATGCCAGGCCCTGCTCTAGGCATTAGGAATACAGAAGTGAACTGGAGAGATGTAATTCCTGCCTTCGGGGATCCTATAGTCCAGTGCACGCATCAACACACTAGTTCTATAAATGACCAGGCAGCAAATGTTGTAGGCTTTGTAGGCCAAACATTCCTTGTCACATTACTCAAACCTGCTGTTAAAAGCAGCTATAGACAATATGTAAACAAATGAGTGTCCATGTGTTTCAATAAAACTTTATTACAAAACAGGCAGAAACAAAAAGTTGAATACATAAAAGCAAAGAGGAAATTATGGTGACCACGGGAGGGGGTGAGTGAGGGAAATGGAAAGATGTAGTCAAAGAGTACAAAGTTGTGGTTCCTATAGGATGAATAAATCTAGAAATCTCATGTGGAACATGAGGACTATAGTTAATATTGTATTTTATGTTGGAAATTTGCTGAGAGAGTAAATTTTGGGGACTCTTATCACGCAAAAAGAAAGGTAACTATATGAGGTGATGGATATGTTAATTTGCTTGACTGTAATAATTGTATGTGTATATCATGTATTGTTCCCAATGTATATGTTTACCAAAACATCATGTTGGCTGGGCCCAGTGACTCATACCTGTAATCACAACACTTTGGGAGGCCAAGGTGGGTGGATCACACAAGGCCTGAAGCTCAAGACCAGCCTGGTCAACATAGTGATTACCCCATCTCTACTAAAAATACAGAAATTAGCCAGGCGTGGTGGTGATCCCAGCTACTCAGGTGACTGAGGCATGGGAATCACTTGACCCCAGGAAGCGGAGGTTGCAGTAAGCAGAGATAGCACCACTGCACTCCAGTCTGGGCAACAGAGTGAGACCCTGTCTCAAAAACAAATAACAACAATAACAACAAACAAACAAATAACAACAACAAAAATCCATTATGTTGTACACCTTAAATATAAACAATTTAAAAAAATAACAAATGGCTGGATTTAGCCAATGGGCCGTAGTTTGCTGACCTCTGATTTAGTGGAGAAAATAGACCTTAAACAATTTAGTATGCTACATTGTTAGAAAATAATATAAGAGGTACATGGGCAAAAGTTACGGTAACTCACTTAATCCAAAGCAGGACCTGCGTCATGGGTGTGCAACCTGTGCCCACAGGGCCTACTCTCAGAAGGAATCCCATGCTTGGTTTAACATTCTGCTGTTACTGTCTTGAAATTCTTGACAATTTTATTTTGGACCTTGTGTTGTGAAGTCAGATCAGGCAATGGAGCATGAGTGGGAGCAGAGGAGATTCCAGGTGTTAGTGTGCACGTGCAGGCTCATGCCTACAGGCATGGCAAAGGGCAGCACCAGGAGTTGGCCTGGCCATCTGGTATGCACGGGCACATCTGGGGCTGTCCTGGGCACCAGGGGTATCTGAGGGGGCAGCTGGGCTGGGACCTGGGCCCAGATTGGTAGTGATAGCAGTAGCAGCGGAAGCAGCAGATGCACGGCAGTAGCAGAAGTAGTGGCTGTGGCAGAGAGGAGCAGCACTGGGGTTCCAATAAGGGGCAGCCCTGGGAGAGTCTGTTCCCAGAGACTGTTCCTGCAGCATCCGCATAAATATTATCTGTCTAGTCTGAGAACTGCAGCAGGAACTGCTGGTACTCAGGCAGCAAAGTTTGTCGGTAAGTTATCATAAAACAAGGATGTACACACGGACATTGCAAAAAAGCATATCAGGGAGTTATTAAAATTCTCTTCAAAGAGTTGTGAAAACCATTGCAACATTGCAACCAAATATCCACAGGCTTGGAAATAGAAATTAAATTTAAAGAGTATCCTATTCAACAGAAAAGAACATTATTATTTGCAGAAAAAACTCAGATAAACCAAAAATTAGCAAGGCAATTTAAAAATTAAATTTCCTGGCCAGGCGCGGTGGCTCATGCCTGTAATCCCAGCACTTTGGGAGGCCGAGGCAGGCGGATTACGTGAGGTCAGGAGTTCAAGACCTGCCTGGCCAACATGGTGAAACCCCACCTCTACTAAAAACACAAAAATTAGCTGGGCATGGTGGCACACACCTGTAATCCCAGCTACTGCTGGGAGACAGGAGAATTGCTTGAGCCCTGGAGGTGGAGGTTGCAGTGAACTGAGATTATGCCACTGCACTCCATCCTGGTCAATGGAGGAAGACTTTTCTCAAAAAAAAAAATAAATAAATAAATAAAAATTAAATTAAATTTCCTTATACTTGAAGATGCAGTGATAGAATGCATAAAGAGGTGCCTTGAACTATATAAAAATTATGAAGCCTTTTTTTGTTTCTTGTGTAACTGTCACAACTTTCAGGTACTGCCGGAGGAAATATTAATTAATATTAAAATTTACATGGACAATTAAATTCAGATTTGTAAGAAACTGATTTGTATGAAGAGTTAAATCTTTTTAGAAAATATTTCTATAGGAATCATCACCTCTAGATGTACTAACATTCATATTTCAAGATAATTTATCAGAAAGGTATCCCAATGTCATTATAGCCTGAAAAATCTTATTCCAGTAAGAGTTGCATCAGTATATTTTAATTGTCAAAATTAAATTTATCAGAAAGTATTCATGATCTTGCATTTGCCAATAGCAACTGACATTGCTTTGAATTAGATTAGTTGAAAATCAAGTTGTTAAAAGTACAAATTTTTATGATCTAATAAATAAATAAATATGCAAGAAAGCACATCAGAAATTAAGGAATATGCAGGAAAGCAAGCCAGATTAATTATAAGGGTCACATTAATATACTATTATGTATTGTGTTATATAAACTTACAACACAAAAAATATTTTTTGGCTATTTAAAAACTTGTGTTGTTATTCATGTGCCATTATTACTCTCATTATACTTTCTAAGTGATGTAGTGTATTAAATACACCTTATCTGAAACGCTTGGGACCAGAAGTGTTTTGGATTTCAGCTTTTTTTCAGATTTTGGAATATTTGCATTATACTTACTGGTTGAGCATCCCAAATCTGAATACCTAAAATTTAAAATGCTCTTTAGGGCATTCTGAGTGTCATATCAGTGCTCAAGAAGTTTTGGATTTTAAAACATTTCATATTTTGGATTTTTAGATGAAGGATGCTCCACCTATAAAATATTTTAGAAGGATACTTTTGATATTTTAGTACCTTTTACTGCCCTTTCCCCCCCTGCCTTTTTGAACAGAGGCCTTGCATTTTCATTTTTACTGAGCCTCAAAAATTATGCAGCTGGCCTTGTTCAAAAATCAGGGCAGGTTTTTGTGGGGAAGTAGTAAAGCAAGAGGGAGCTTGTCTCACTAGAGCAGTGGTTCTCAGAGTATGGTCCCTGTAGCATCAGCATCACCTGGTGTCTTAGTCCACTCAGGTGCTATAAGAAAATATCCTAAGCTGGGTGGCTGAAACAACAATACCTATTTCTCATAGTTCTGAAGACTAGAAAGTCCAAGATAAGAAAGTGGCAGATTTGTTTTGTTTTGTTTTGTTTTGTTTTTTTGAGACAACATCTCACTCTATCGCCAAGGCTGGAATGCAGTGGTATGATCTCAGCTCACTGCCACCTCTGCCTCCTGGGTTCAAACGATTCTCCTGCCTCAGCCTCCCAAGTAGTCGGGATTATAGGTGTGCACCACCACGCCCAGCTTATTTTTGTATTTTTAGTAGAGACAGGGTTTCACCATGTTGGCCAGGCTGGTCTCAAACTTCTGACCTCAAATGATCTGCCCGCCTCCACCTCCCAAAGTGCTGGGATTTACAGGCGTGAGCCACCGCGCCCAGTCAGATTTCATGTTAAGTGCAATGGAGAAAATAAAACACACAAGGTGGTTGGTTCAAAATGCAAGTGTGCGTGTCTGTGTGTTTGCATGTATTGGGGGAGGAACTTAAAATAGAATGGTTAGTGAAGACCTTCTTGAAAAAGTGACATTTGAGTAGATGCCCAAAGGAGGTGGGAGAGCTCTGAGGTAAAAGCTGTCTGAGATGGGGAAGTAGTGAGTGCAAAGGCTCTGAGGCAGGAGAGTGCTTGGCATGTTGAGGGGCAGTGAGGAATAGGGCTGTCTGTTCTGGGGAGAGTCGTATGTCTGGTTCATAGATGGCACTTTCTTATTGCAACCTTACACAGTGGAGGGGGCCAGGTAGCTCTCTGGGGCCTCTTTTATAAGGGCACTAGTCCCATTTATGAGGGCTCCGCTGTCATAACCTAATCACCTCCCAAAAGTCCCACCTCCTTGTTCCATGGCATTGGGAATTAGGTTTCAACATATGAATTGAGGGGACACATACATTCAGACCATAGCACCTGGGATCCAATTAGAATTGCAAATTCTTAGGCCCTCCCACAGAAACTCTTCGAGGTGAACCACGGCAGTCTGATTTTAACCTTCTAGGTGATTCTAATGCCAGCTGAAATTTGAGAACCACTGCTGTAGGGGAACTGACAGATGTATAGTATGTATGTTGGGAAGTGGGAGGAAAATGGAGGTTTTCAAGCAAGAGTAAAAGCAACGTCCTTACACAGGTTACAAGGGCCTCCAGGATGAGTACATCCTCATCACCTTCCTCACTTCATATCCCACCACTCTCCTCAGACGCACTGACATCCTCACTGCCCTCAGCATGCCAGGCACTCTCCTGCCTCGGGGCCTTGGTACTCCCTTCTTCCCCTTCTCAGATGGCTTTTACCCCAAAGCTCTCCTGCCTCCTCTGGGCGTCTACTCAAATGTCACTTTTGCAAGAAGGTCTTCACTAACCATCCTATTTTAAATTGCTCCCTCAATACACACAAACACACAGATACACACACTTGCATCTTGAAACATCTTCCCTGTTTTATTTTCTCCATTGCACATATCAACACCTATTATATATCGCTTTCTTATTTTTTGGGTTAATTATCTATCTTTCACAATTTCCCACTGGAATGCTAGTTCTACGAAGGAAGTGGTTTTGTTCTGTTTCACTTACTGACCTATCCCCAGGGCCCAAATGTGCCTGGTAGAGAGGAAATACTCAACAAATACTTACTGAAAGAGTGAATGAATTAACTATGTCTCAGTCAAATAAATACATGACCATAATTAATAAGAAAAAGGTTCTCATGACTTAATTAATAAAGCGACTAGCGGTTCTGTACTTGGGGCTATAAGCTGGGTTTGTGCATTGAGGTAGAGACAATTAGGGTGCTGGGAAGAGAAAATCCATGTGTTCCTCCTACTTCCTCACCTGCTGTGGTTGGAGCCGTGTGACAAGTCTGACTAATGGACTTTGAACAGAGGAGGAGTGTGTAAATGTAGGTCAAGGCAGATCACCAGGAGAGTCCCTCCACTTCTCTCATTTCATTTGGCTGTGACCATGAAAGCCTTTGATAAGCCACGAAGTGGAAACAGCCTAGATCCCTGGGTCAATGCATGGAGGAAAGCTTTCCTAGACATTCTAAGAAGGGGAAAAAAAAATTGTGTTCTGATACATCATCGTGACTTCAGGGCTTTATTTGTTACTACAGCCTTGTCTAGCCTCACTGTACAGCCTGACTAATAGAGTCATTATTAACAAGCAGAGATAAAAGGTAAATTCAGAAAAACTGAGTCTTCTGAATCATCTTTCTGTGAATAACTACTTGGTAGACTTAAGGAAGCCCCTGTACCTTGTTCACAAGTATAAGAATATTAAAATGTTGCCTGGACAATGACACATGTGTAAACCACAAAAACTAAAACTGTTAAAGTCGGCAGTTAGGCAGACATGAGCATGGCAGGAGAGGGCTCCCTCCCCAGGGATGTCAGGCGACCATCAGGTGGTGGTTGAGTGGTTATTAAAATGTCTCTCTAAAATAATAATTGATCACAGATAGCACCCAATAGACCTATTGGCAGTCTCCGATAGATGGAAAACACCTGAAGTGGGTGATCAGCTGCTTCCCAATAAGATCTCAGGAGCTGGGCAAGTGGGCTCAAGATGGACACTAAGAGGCAAAATGGTAGAGTTTAATTGGTATATGACCTTCCTCTAGGAATGCTCAGCTGATAAGGGAAAAATGCCTCGAGTGAGCGTGCACACAACTTCAGGAAGCGCACTGCACATATGGCCCCTCCCAAATGTTGGGAGGCCACTGTGCATGTGGACAGCCTGCCCAAGGGAAAAATCAAGGGAGGAGAGATGCAAAACTCCAGAAGCATGCCAATGTATAAAACCCCAAGTCAAAGGTCAAACAGGACACTTGGATCTCTCAAGTCACCCACTTGACCCTCTTCCAAGTGTACTTTACCTCCTTTCTTTCCTGCTCTAAAACTTTTTAATAAGCTTTTACTCCTGCTCTAAAACTTGCCCTGGTCTCTCCCTTTGCCTTTTGCCCCTTGGTCAAATTCTTTCTTCTGAAAGGGCGAGAATTGAGGTTGCTGCAGACCGTATGGATTCACCACCACTAACATGAACAGAGCAGAGGTGGAACCAGCCTCTTCTGCCGCACCCTCCCAAGGACAATGTTGATGGCCCATCAGGCTCATATCATTTCTTGGAAATAACTGAAATCACACTAACAATGATAGGAATAATAATAGCACTAATACTTATTGTTCTCTATGTGATAGACATGTCCTAAGTGCTTTACACTTATAAACTTATGTTGATGGCAAAACCAAATTCTGCCAAAATATATTTAAATAAGTTTATTCCAAGATGATGTGAGTACCTTCATCCCAGGTTACACAATCTCAAGAGGACCTGAGAAAGGAAACCTAAGCCAGTCAGGTTACAGTTTGGTTTTAGACATTTTGGGGAGACAGGAATTGCAGTTAAAATCATAAATCAATACATGCAAAGTATACACTGGATTGGCCCAAGAAGCATGACATCACAAAGCTTGATTTAAATCCTTGAAATCAGTAGAAAGGAAAGCCTGAACTGAGATAAGGAGGTTGTGGAGACCAAGGTTCTTGTTATGTAGATGAACCTTATAGGTGGCAGCTCTCAGAGAGGATAGTGAATGTCTCTTCTCAGACTTTAAAGGTGTCAGACTCTCAGTTAACCAGGGAAAGACCTAGAAGGAGAAAGTCCTAGCTACATTAATGGAGATTCGCTACAGATGCAAAATTTCCCCACAAAAGATGGATTTGCAAAGTCATTTCAATCTGTTGGCCCTGTGGCAGCCATTTCAAAATACATCAAGGAAATATATTTTGGGGTAAAATATTTTGGTTTCCTTCAGGGTCTGCTATCTGTCATGTGATGCTATATCTGAGTCAGGTTGTAAAGTAAGCCACATTATATAAGATTAATAAAACCCAGTCAGATGTGGGGGCTCACACCTGTAATCCCAACACTTTGGGAGGTCAAGGCAGGAGGTCACTTGAGCCCAGGAGTTTGAGACCAGCCCCCCATCACAATAAAAAAAAGTTAAAAACAAAAATGGCTAATAAAACCTGTCTAATGAGATTTTATGGTTTCTAAGGCATGAATCCCCAGGCCCCTTAGATAGGAATTTGGGCAAGAGGAAAAAAAAGTCAGAGTTTAGTTCTCACTCATTAAATCTATTTTTTTTTTCTTTTGGATACAGAGTCCTTCTCTGTCACCCAGTCTGGAGTGCAGTGGTACAATCACAGCTCACTGCAGCCTTGACCTCCGAAGCTCAAGCAATCCTCCTGCCTCAGCCTCCCAAGTAGCTGTACTACAGGTGGCACCACCATGCCTGGCTAATTTTTTTAAATTTTCTTTTTGTGGAGGTGGAGGTCTCACTATGTTGCCCATGGTGATCCTCCCACCTTGGCTTCCCAAACTGCTGGGATTACAGGCATGAGCCACTGCACCCAGCCTTCATTAAATCCTTGCAGCATCTCCATGAGCTAGGTCCTATTTTTATTACCACTTTTCACACAGTGAAACAGATGCAGACAGATTCAGTAACTTACCCAAGGCCACACAGCTTGTGAGCGATAGAGCTGGGATTTGAACCTGGCAGTCTGACTGGAGGGTTGGGGATGATCCCTGGGCTGGGAGAGAGGCATCCCTGAGACAAATCGCAGCCCCAACACTCACTAATCAATTGACTTTGAGACAACGACTTAACTTTTTGCTGACCTAATTTCTCCATCTCTTGACTTCGGGCAATGTTGTAGTAATACGAATAATATTATTCCTACAACATGAGATAGTTGTAAAACTGGTGGGCTGGGAGAGGTCCCCAAACAATGGTGGGACCTTGACTCTAGCCAGTATCCAGGCCCTTGGCACTTTCATAAGAAGGAATTCAAGGAGGAGTTGAACAACAGTGAAAGTATGGAGATTTGTTTATTTTTATTTTTGAGACAGGGTCTCACTCTGTCGCCCAGGCTGGAGTGCATTGGCATATTCTCAGCCTCGACCTCCCAGGCTCAAGTGATCCTCCCACCTCAACCCACTGTGTAGCTGGGACTACAGGTGTGCACCACCATGCCCAGCTACTTTTTGTATTTTGTGTGTGTGTGTGTGGAGATGGCGTTTCTCCATGTTGCCAGGCTGGTCTTAAACTCCTGGACTCAAGTGATCCTCCTGCCTCAGTCTCCCAAAGTGCTTGGATTACAAGCATGTGCCACTGTGCCTGGCTAGATACAGAGCTTGATTGCAAAGCAAAAGTACACACTCAAGACAAGGGAGTGCTGGCATACTCAAAAGAGAGAGTCACATGGAGCTTGGGGTTCCTATCACTATTGATTTCTTTAACCAAGGGGTGGAATATTCATAAAGATTCCTGGAAAAATGTGAGGATTTCTTGGAACTGTAGTGCCACCCATTTTTACACCAAATATGGGTGTTCCTGGAACTGTCATGGCGCTGGTGGGTGAGGGTATAATGAGGTCTTGGGAGAAATCTAGGTCAAATCCAGCACTATGTTGGGTCCAGTTAGTCTTAGCCAGCTTGACCCACACCCTGGTTTTTCAGGGTCTTATCAGCCCCTAGCTTCTGTAGTTATTTCCAGAGTTTCCTTTTTGCAAGGCATGTGAAAATGCTCCTGGAATTTTCTATTCTCCTGTGACCACGCTGTATTTTTCCTGACTCAGTTGTTGAGAATCAATTGAGATCATGAATATAAATTACTTTCTGCCTGATGACCCAGAGTAGATGCTCCATATTGTTGCAATGGTGATGTTCCAAATCGACAGCCTAGATATCTACAGGTATCTGGAATGAGGTCTTAGCATGGTGAGACATTTAGTGTGTCTCTTTTGTTCCTCACTGGAGTTTATGGGGAGACCTACTCCCCAGCCCAGGTAATCAAAGGCAGCCCCTTTAGTATATTATAGAATCTAACTGAAGTCCACTTCCCCAGTGCAGCAAGACCAGATATCTGCACCAAAGTTTGCAGTGGGAGAAAGGAAGGTGTTTATTTGCAGGGCACTATGCAAGGAGAACCAGGCAACTAATAAGCATTAAGTCCCCACCTCCCTGATGGCTTGCAGGTAAGCGTTTTTAAAGGCAGGTGGAAATTTCAGGAAAGCAGAAGTTACAGGCAAAATCATAAATCAATACCCAGGTTACATACTGGTTTGGGCCTAAAAGGGCAGGATATCTTGAAGCAGAAGCCTTAAAGGTCATAAGTAGATTCAAAGCTTTTCTGATTTGCAACTGGTTAAGAAAAAGAAGCTTTGTTTAAAAATTTGGGACCAGCAGAAATAAAGGTTAGCTCTGCCTCTTTGGGTGTGACTTTCTCTAGGCCCTTCAGGAAGAAATTTAGAACAAAGTACGGTGATCAGAGTTCAGTTCCTAGTTCCCCCTTATCTGAGATCTATACGTGGGGGGATGGGTTTAGTGATAGTCCAGGTTTCTGAAAAACAATTCAGAGATGCATGTTAAGATGCTATCTTTAGTTTCTATAGGGAACCAAGCATCCCGTGACTCTGGCTTCCTCGGCTATTGTTTTAGGTTACTTTTTTTTTCTTTTTTTTTTTTTTTTTTGAGATGGAGTCTCTGTCGCCCAGGCTGGAGTGCAGTGGTGCCATCTCAGCTCACTGCAAGCTCTGCCTCCCAGCTTCAAGCAATTCTCCTGCCTCAGGCTCCCAGGTAGCCGGGATTACAGGCATGCACCGCTACGCCTGGCTAATTTTCGTGTTTTTAGTAGAGACAAGGTTTCACCATATTGGCCAGGCTGGTCTCAAACTCCTGACCTCAAGTGATCCACCCAACTCAGCCTCCCAAAGTGCTGGGATTACAGGCATGAGCCACTGTGCCCAGCCTGTTTTAGACAACTATTACCTTCTTGCTTATCAAGTTGCTTATCTGGATTAGGGTCTAAGCATGGGGCTAAGCTCCTCAGGGCTAGCTAGGTGCCTAGAATTTCCCTTAATGGGACTCAAGGTTTTCCTTTATTTCCACGCTGGACCCTCTCCCACCAGTCCATCCCCTACAGGTCCCTAAGAGGAGGGTCCTGCTTGTCTCATCTTTTCAATTCCACGGCATCCACGGTGATGGCAGGCCTAACTACTACAGGCCCCTCCTTGGGAGGCCTCCTGTCTCACCGCACCTACCCCCAGCCTACATAGGCTTCTCCCTTTGGGTTAAGCCAACCTGACCTGCCACCTGTGGGGATGGGAATAAGGGTGTTTATAATTCAAGGAACCTCACTTGTCTGCATATAGACCTACAATAACTCTCCCCCTCAAACACATTGACCCTGAGGCGAAAGAAGCTGTTGAAGGTTTTCTGAATCATCCACAACAACAAAAAAATTTCATAGAATGGTGGCAACCAAATCCATTTTGTTGTTTAGATCCCAATTTTTTGAAAATCCTCAATCCATGAATGACAGCAGTCTGCAGGGGAAGCGGGGGTGGAGGTGGGAAGTGGGGGAGGGCCCGAGGGCTCTTAGGTTCTGGAGTTGGACGCAGCCTCAGATGTGGCTTCACACTGTCAAAGAACAAAATTTCCACACATTGAGTTTAAAGGTCCGGTTGGTTTTTATCATTGATTTGTGAATCAGGCAGCATCTTATCTGTAAAATAGAAAGGGCGCTCTGAAGAGCTGAGCAGATGGAGGGGCAGAAAAGGCTGGGGATAGCAAGATCAAGAAACAAGAAGTGGCTTGGTCATTTCAAAGTTACTTTCCTTATAGGGTTTATACAGAGGGGCCTTCCCTCTCATGCCTGTGCAGGTGGATGGGGACCCTTTTGATACAGGAGCTAGAAAGAAATTAGGCAGTTGGTGAGGGTAAGAGAGTCCTCAGCAAGGTTACCCTTTTAATAAAAAGCAGCCCCCAAATAATTTCTTTTCTAACAGAGAGTGGCCTGAAAATTGGAGCTGCAAACATAGACAAGCAAACTGGAAGCCTGCACGGATGAATGCTGGCAGCTGTGCCCATAGGAAAAGGCTACCTGGGGGCCAGGCATGTTCAACATGGAGGCTACATCTTCCCTTTTCTTTGTCACCACGTGTACAGTAAGGGAACAGGCAATATGGCGCCAGTCAGGTAGAGAACCCATCTGCATAATAAAAGATTAGGGTGGCGTGGTCATCCTCTTCGCATGTTATGTAAATAACACACCTGGTCCAACCAATCTTTGGGCCCTATGTAAATCAGACACCGCCTCCTCGAGATGGTCTATAAAACCTTGTGCATTCCACCATGGAACCGGAAGACCCATTCGGGAATCCCCCTCTCTGCAGGGAAGAGACCTGTTTTCTTTCTTTCGCCTGTTAAACTCACTGTGTGTGTGTCTGCGTCCTCGATTTCTTTGGCATGAGGCAGTGAACCTCAAGTATCACCCCAGACGAACTATACCACTTCACTTTCTGTTGGTTGCTGTAAATCTGATTTTTGAAAAACTGGCCCTTTTGTTTTTTTTTTTTTTTTTGAGATGGAGTCTCGCTCCGTCGCCCAGGCTGGAGTGCAGTGGCTCACTGCAAGCTCCGCCTCCCGGGTTCACGCCATTCTCCTGCCTCAGCTTCCTGAGTAGCTAGGACTACAGGCACCCGCCACCTCGCCTGGCTAATTTTTTTTTTTTTTTTTGTATTTTTAGTAGAGATGGGGTTTCACCGTGGTCTCCATCTCCTGACCTTGTGATCCGCCCGCCTTGGCCTCCCAAAGTGCGAGAGTACAGGCGTGAGCCACCGCGCCCGGCAGGCCCGTTTTAAAGTTCAGTTTGAGCACATGTCGGGTAGCACGAGTGACACTATTCTGGTTTGCTCTGGTCTGTTGGAGCCCAGTGCAAGGACTCTGTCCAAAGCAATGGCCTCCTGTAAATTTTATTTAACAACCTGAGCCCGGGGTAATAGTGACCCAGATAATGGTACGGTGGCTTAGAGATTCATTTCTCCCTAGTGGTGACTGTGGGTTTTAGCAGACAGAACAAAGAGCAGCAGATCCAGGAACAGTGGTTAGCCAACTCAACAGCATTTCCCAGGGAGATGGCTCTCTGTGTAACAGTCATAATTTATCAGACATTTTCAGTTCTTCAGAAACATTCCTGTTTTCCTCTCTCTCTCCAGCACTTCCGGTTTCTCTTTCATTTGGAACTGTTTCTCCTTCGCTATGCCCATCTCCCTTTCTTCCTGGTATTTCTCTCGCTTTCCCTCTTCACTGCTAATCTCCTTATTCTTCTCTTAACTGGTATGGTCTTTCATATGTATTGAATATATGTTAGTGTTCCCTGTTAGCAATTTAACAACTAGATCAATTTATACCCCAACTGGAGTGAACAGATTGAACAAAACACCTGACGTCCATTAAATCTGAATTTCAGATAAATAATATTTGGAACATACTTACACACACAAAAAAGTTGCTTACCTGAAATTTAAATTTAACTGGGCATCCTGTATTGTATTCTCACAGCCCTGCCTCCACCTATAGCTCAGTGTGAGTTTCAAATTACATTTGTCCTGAGGTGGCTCTTGGGAAGACAACCAGGTCTCATGAATTCCCTATAATAAACTTGGTAACTGTCTTATACTTTTTTTGGAGAGAGGGTCTTGCTGTAAACCCAGGCTAGAGTGCGGTGGCACTATCATGGCTCACTACAGCCTCAGTCTCCTGGGCTCAAGGAATCCTCCCACCTCAGCCTCCCAAGTAGCTGGGACTATAGGTGTACACCACCACACCTGGCTAATTTTTAGATATTTCTGTAGAGGTGAGGTTTCGCCATGTTGCCCAGGCTGGTCTTGAACTTCTGGGCTTAAGCAATCCTCTCACTTTGGCCTCCTAAAGTGCTGGGATTACAGGAGTAAGCAACCACATGCAGCAGTCTCTTATAATTTAAAAAATGTGATTAATCAACATTTCCTGAACACCCCAAATTGCAGAGAGTTTTTGTTTTTTGCTTTTATGTGACACCTACATCTTGAAGGAGCTTGTTTTTGAAGGCAGCTGGCCTTCTTAGGGCACTCTTAAGCCCTGCCATCACCGTACCATCCCAGAAATTGGAGAAAGCTCGGGGTGCAGAGGCTCTCAGGGTGGCTGAATTCCAACAGCAATGTCAGGCTCCTGTGAGGGAAGTTAAGGGAAAGTTAATTCTGCAGGAAGTGGGGAGGGGAGGAGTATAAATTACAAGCTTTTCTTTCAATATGACATCTTTGCCTTGTATTTCCTATATCCTCGGAATGATCGAAGGATAGGGAAGAAAATACTCCCTCTTCTGATGCTCCTTTGGTTCTATTTGGGAGTGAAGCTCACAAGAGGAGGGACTGCAAATAAATGTTCCCCAGATGATGCAAAGGTGTCTCTCTGCTGACAGTTAATACCTTGCCTCCAAGCCTGCATTGCCTTCCTGTCTGCGTGGTGTCTGAACAAACAGCAAGATGTGCAGGTCACTGAGTTAGATGAAGTTGGCAGGGCCTAAGGCCTTCTGCAAGGTATGACTCTCTCCCTCCATACTGAGAACATTCTGAAGTGACTTCAGAGGCTGCAGGGCTTGGGAAGTCCCATGAGAACTGCTCCCCTTTCCCAAGGCACTGACATGGCCGGTAGCCAGGCATTGCCGTTTCTCGGCAGCCTGATCCAGGCCAGGCTTTCTGCTCTCCCTGCTGGAGGACTGCCATCCTTATTGAGTGTATTTCCAAGAAAGCAGTTGACAGGCTTGGCTGTGCTATTTCTGGAAATGTTCAATAGGCCATCTTCTGGCAGGGATCGCTGCTGACGGATGGGTCTGAAGGGGAGACCGAGTGCTCAGCGCCATCACGGCCCCGGCCTATTCCCAGGTGTCTCTGAGCAACAGCCGTCCCCAAATACCACGGGCTGTCAGCTGGCAGGGGCTGTGGGCCTCTGTGGAACTTGCTTCCTCCCTGACAGGGAGGCTGCCAGCAGGCCTGCTGCTAAATGAAGACAGGCGCCCTGTGACTATAAATTATAAAACACATCAGCTCTGGCTGATGCACCGCATGTCCCGCAGTCAGCTCCGCAGGGGACACTTGGCCACTGCCAAAGGGCATTCTAGACAGTGGCTTTAACTCTTGTGGCAGCCACAGGAGACAGGCCAAGCCTGTTGCTGGGCAGAGGAGCTCTTGGCAACTCCCAGAGGTGGCAATTGCCCTGGACTGCTGAGCTCTGTACAGACCAGGGCTTCTCAGCCTCTGCACTATTGGCATTTTGGACAACATACTTCTTTGTTAGGGGCCATCTGAGCATTGTAGGTTTAGCAGCATCCCTAGTATCTACTCACTAGATGTCACCATTATCCCCTGCCCCCCGCTCTCCCACACACATACACAGAATTGTGATAACTAAAAAACGCCTCCAGACATTGTCAAATGTTCCCTGGAAGGCAAAATCGCCCTTGGTTGAGAACCACTGGTGTAGAGGAAAGAGGATAGGGTCTAGAGTGATGGCAGAGAGAGGAAGATGCCAGCTCAGAATCTCCAGGTGAGTTGTGAAGCCAGGCAAGTAACAGAATCCTTTGGCCTCAGTTTCCTCATCTCTAAAATGGGTAGAAAGAGAAGGTCAAATCAAGGGAGTATGGAGATCAGCTGAGCTAATGTGTGTGATGCACTTTGAGAGGCAGTTAAGCTCTAGGTCAAACAATGTAGGAATAGGTGATGTAGTGCTTAATTTTTTTTTTTTTCTTTTTTGAGATGGAGTCTTGCTCTGTCACCCAGGCTGGAGTGCAGTGGTGCAGTTCACTGCTACCTCTGCCTCCCAGGTTCAAGCGATTCTCCTGCTTCAGCCTCCAGAGTAGCTCAGATTACAGGCACGTGCCACCGCGCCTGGCTAAGTTTTGTATTTTTAGTAAAGACGGGGTTTCATCTTGTTGGCCAGGCTGGTCTTTAACTCGTGACCTCAGGTGATCGGCCCATCTCAGCCTCCCAAAGTGCTGGGATTACAGTGTGAGCCACTGCGCCCAGCCTAGTGCTTAAATTTAAAGAACATGGCTCCCTTTGAAGAATTTAGCCGAGTATTTATAAAATTCCCCATGGCTCTTAAATTAAAATAAACAAATGCTTTAGAAAGCTTTTCTCTTTATTTTTTTTCTTCTGATTTCTAACAAGAATAAGTAGGCTGTGTCTGCCTGAGGTTAATGTACATGATTTCCCCTAGTCTTCCTTGAAAGAGGCTTCAGATTGTTTTGTTTTGTTTTTTAAATCAACACCCTAGGAATTGTGTCCGTCCAATGAACAAACAGAAAGTAATGAGGGAAGGGAATGCTCCTCTACTTTATACACAAAATTAGCATCCTTTTCCTTGTAGTTAGTAACAAAAACTGGTAAGGAATCACCACAGCCCTATAGAAAGACACTGTTGCTTTAAATGAGCTTTGCTGTTATATAATTCTCTGGCTGATTTCACCCCTCCAGCTTTCAAGGAACTGTAAAGAAATCTCTAAAGGCTAATATTTCTCCTGTTCACACTGGCAGAAAAACACAAAGGAAACTGATAACCTGAGCTCCTTGGAAGGTGAAAAAGGAAGAGCCGAGTCCTGGAGGACAGGGCTACATGTGTCCCCTCCCGTCTTGGGGACCTTGTCAAGCACCAGGCGGCTGCAGCCCTTCTTTACAGCACAGGCTGTGTTCTTTTGGATGAGCTAAGGCCACATTTGCTTTGGGAAACAGGACACTGTGATTAATCAAAGAAAACAAAAACAGCTTCGTTTTCCATAATGGGCCCATCAAAAGGCTTTTCTAGGAAAAACCTTGATCAAGCTGTTCCTTCTGTTTCCCTAGTGGCCAACAGGGCTGGAGGGGGAGCACGGGGGAGCGGATGGTGTGAGCAAGAAGGTATCCATGAAAGTTTATTCCCAAATGATCCCTTCCAGAAAAAGGCTTCATTATGTTCACTTGCCCAAAGCACTGAGAGCTCCCACCAGCTAACAGCAAGGGCCCCATGGAAGAAAGGCCAGGCATTACTGTCCTGGCACAACAAGGTGCCCACCCACTCCTACTAGATCATGCCAGTCAGACAGGGTTCCTTGAAGGGAGATTAGGGGAGTGACTCTCTGAACCAAACAAAGGAACAAAGAAGGGTCAGAAAAGGCAGGCAGACTCCGCACTGTTGTAAAACACTCTCACGTGCTTACATCACAGTTGCAATCACAATGTAATTCTTACACCGGTACAGACAGGGGCAGGGCTGGGATTGGGGTGAGGTCAGTGGGGGCACTGCCTGGGGTGCAAAATTTAAGGGTGCCAAATAAACGCAATAATCAAATAAATAATATTTTAATGCAATATTTTTAAGTGAAAATTGATATCAAATCCAGGATGAACAAAATATCAAAATATTAAAATTTAAAATCAAGATCCAGTTTCACAGACACTGGGTGTCCCTGCCAATCAGCACACATTTTACTTTGGCTTTGCAGGGTCTCCTCGAAGGAGCTCCGTAAAGCAGGGTGAGCAAAGAAGCTCTGGATTTGGAGACAGAAGAGCAGGGGCCTTGTGCATGACATATATCTTCAACCTCTCTGAGCTCTGTTCTCCTTTGCAAAGTGGGTTTAATACTCACCCATCTATCTCACAGGGTTTGTTGGGACCAAATGAGATCTTGTTCATGGGAGCATTTGATAAACCATAATCTATGACATCCTTGAAATGGATAACAGAAAGTATAACCATAACACTGGTAATTACAGTAGTGGGTAAAACAGGATATTCTTGGAAAGGGAAGGGGAGAATCGGCAGGAGAGAGGACAAGGAGGTCGGGGGGAGTAAGGGACAGGCAGTGTGATGGGAAGTACGAGGAGCCCAGATTCTGAAATCTGACCTGCTTTCAAGTCTCAGCTCAGCTATGACAGCTTCCTGAACCTCAGCGTATTCTCCAACCTCTCTGAGCCTCAGTTTTCCCAGTCTTAAAATGGGGATAATAATAGATTGACTATGAAGTAATATGTGCGTAGCACCTAGTGTGGTCTGCAAATAGCTGGGTGTTAACCCCTTCCATCACACACACATAAGTATGTGCACGCACACCTCCCTGCATAGCCCAGTCCCCATCCCAGAGTAAACAAAAAGAGTCTAACTCTGTAAAATATTTGAAGAGATTTATTCCTTTTTTTTGACACGGACTGTCGCTCTGTCATCCAGGCTGGAGTGCAGTGACATAATCTCTGCTCTCTGCAACCTCTGCCTCCAGGGTTCAAGTGATTCTTGTGCCTCAGCCTCTCAAGTAGCTGGGATTACAGGCATGTGCCACCACACCTGGCTAATTTTTATATTTTTAGTAGAGATGGGGTTGCCATGTTGGCCAGGCTGGTCTCGAACTCCTGGTGTCAAGCAATCTGCCTATCTTGGCCTCCCAAAGTGCTGGGATTACAGGGGTGAGCCACCACACACGGCCATTGAAAAGATTTATTCTGAGCCAAATATGAGTGGGGCCCATGACACAGCCCTCAGGAGATCCTGAGAACATGTGCCCAAGGGGGTCAGGCTGTAGCTTGGTTTTATACATTTTACAGAGACATGAGACTTCAATCAAATACATTTAAGAAATACATTGGGCTAGGTGCGGTGGCTCATGCCTGTAATCCCAGCATTTTGGGAGGCCGAGGCAGATGGATCACTTGAGGCCAGGAGTTTGAGACCAGCCTGGCTTACATGGCAAAACCCCATCTCTACTAAGAATGCCAAAACATTAGTCAGGTGTGGTGGCACGCGCCTGTAGTCCCCACTACTCGGGAGGCTGAGGCATGAGAAACACAGGAGGTAGAGCTTGCAGTGAGCCAAATAGTGCCACTGCACTCTAGCCTGGGTGACAGAGGGAGACTGGGTCTCAAAAAACAAAACAAACAAAAAAACAAAAACAAAAAACAACAAAAGAAAACACTGGTTTGGTTCAGCAAGGTGGAACAACTGGAAGCAGGCTATAGGTAGATTTAAAATTTTTCTGGTTGACAATTGGTTGCATTTATCTAAAGACATGGGATCAATAGAAAGGTAGTGTCTGGGTTAAGATAAAGGATTGTGGAGACCGAAGTTCTTATTTGCAGGGTTCAGACAGAATAGGTTGTAAAATGTTTCTTACCAGACTTAAAGTCTGTGTGGATGTGAATGCTGGAGAGGTATAATATAATGAGGCACATCCAACCCCTACTTCCGATCATGGCCTGAACCAGTCTTTCAGGTTAAATTTGAAGAGGGCCCTGGCCGAGGAGAAAGTCCACTCAGATGGCTGGGGGGCCTTGGAATTTTAGTTTTGGTTTACAATTTCTTAATCTGGGTGGAGGGTACAGAGTTCAATTATAGGTCTTTTTAACTGCATGTCCAAAACAGCTGAGCTCATCTAGGCCTCCTACTGATTCTGCCAAACTTCCAGCTTTGCCCTTCAGTTCAGGGGCGGCTGAGATTTCTGGGGGTGGAGGAAGCACACTAACATGGGGCTCTGAGCACAGCTTTAGGCTGCGGGTGTGCCCTGCAGCCACCCCTGCTCCGCAGATGGGACAGTGCCCCGCCTTGCTCTGCCTCCTCTGTGGGTGAGCAGCGGTCCAGCCCTCACTATGGTTTCCCAGACACACCCTGGGCCCTGACCTGGAAGCCGCAGGGCTGGGCCCCATGGGCAGTTCCAGATCAGTGCTGTTAATATATGGAAGCCTCAGACAAAAGATGTTTCAAGGAAAGTGGTTTCTCCTGGGATGACTGAGCTCCTTTGAACCAAATCTCTGTACCTTTCCTGATGGAACAAAGGGGGAATACAATGTGTAAAGTGGGGGGGCTGTGAGTCACAGTGGACCCCCTGGAAGCCAGTCTGTGCATTCTCTGATTAAAAAGAGAAAGAAGAAGCGCCAAGAATCCAAAAGAATAAAGATTCTGGAAATAATTCCTGTTTGTCTTTGGAACGTGTTCCTCCTCCCCTAAGTCTCCCCTTAGAGACTTTTTGCTTTGGCTACAAAAACCGGCCTGCCTTCCCCAGCACCCACCTGCATTGTGGGAGTGACTGCCTGCCCCGCAGGCAGCTGTGGGGAGGGAGGCTGCAGCAAGGGCTGACTACATGGATAATCCACTAATCCACAACTCAGAGCTGGGATTTAGGATAAGGACTAGGGTGAGTGAAACAAAATCTGAAAAAACACCAAAGCAACTCAGTAATCAAGATTACTGATATGTTAATGTAATATTTTTAAAAACCAAAAATATGCATGATGAACACAATAGTCATTTTTAAAACAAATACAGGATCCATGCAGAAGCCCTCATCCAGTGCAACTGGGAAGAGCCAGGACCAGAGGCCTTTGGTTTGTGAATCCTGGCACCATCTCAGCAGGCCGGGGGAGAAAACTGTTCTGACCATCCACAGAAACGCCTTACCCTACAGCAGGATGGCAGGGCCAGTCTCTACCCACGACTGAAACCCACAAGCCCCGCCCAGGGCCCCAAGCTCTGCCCCTGCCCCTCCCCTCCAGATCTAACCTCCTTCCTGCACCCATCCATTCCAGAGGTCCCAAACTGACTGCGGGAGCCCGTCTTATTGAGCTCATACAATGTTTTTCATTTTTAAAAATTACCTGCCAACATTTAAAAATTTGGAGATTCTTATAAAAATCCCAATTTCTAGCCCATCTATTAAAATCCAAATTTCCAGCTTGTCTAGAAATATCCAAATGTGTAGCAATTGATAACAACAATTCCCATGTACTGAGAATATACTCAGTGCTGAGCACAACGCTCAATATTTTCTATATTTTTTCTCTTACTTCACGACAATTCTGTACTTCCTCCCCATTCTACGGATGATAAATCTGAGGCTCAGAAAACTTAAATAAACTATCCAAAATTCACACAGCTAATGAACAGTGTGGCTAGAGTTAAACCCAGGGGAATTTGACTGTAATTCCATGATTTCAAATTTGTGTACTTCCCACCATCCTGGAAGGTATGGACTAAACTATCGGTTTTCAAGTGTTGCAAGAAAGCTGCTCGGAGGCCGGCACTGAGTACGTACGGGGTGAGGTGCAGGAAGCTGGCTCAGGCCCCAGGGCTCCTACTTTTGTTAGGGCAGGTCTTTTTTAAAAAACCATTTTACATACTGGAGTTCCCTTCAAGTTGTCTTTTGGAAAGAGAATCTCACTGCTCAGAAACAAAACCAAAACCAAGCCCCAAGCCCTGTTGATCTCCCCTTTACCTTCTCTCCATGGTGCCATGATTTCCTGGGTCAGCAGGAAAAGCTCCTTCTTCTCCCATTCCCCATTTACTGGCCATGTCTCTATGTTATGGTATCACTTCCGGGACTATCTCTTTATGTTACAGCATAACCTCCGGTTGCGTCTTTGAGCAGCTGGGGCCTGATGGGGCTATGACTTACAACCCTCACTTGGCCAAGTGTCCAGAGACTTGGGAGCCATGGAGCCACAGCCCTTCCTCTGAGACCTGCTGGGGGTAGATGAGCCAACACCAGGTGGGAAGTGCTGCAGTGGAGGGCAAGGGCGAGGGGGTGAGGATGGCAGAGGCTAAAAGCCACTGAGCCTGGTAGAAAGGATGCCCCCTTTTATCTGTCATCATGAATTTCAGTCCTGTCATGATTATCTATGAATTGAGTGTTTTCTTAAGGGCGACCTCAGAGGAATTACAGAGCGGTGAGAAGAGCACCTGGAGGAACCTGAGCTGGGCTGTGTCACGGCTTGGCATTGCATGAACTTGGTCCTATATAAAATGTGCATGGCATCTCTCTATGTACCTCACCTACTAGCCTGGAGACATAGGGAGACTAAAAGGCATACAGAGGCGTGTGAATGAATGTCCTGTTTTAATTACTTGCATATGGTCTGACAAGCACAAACCAGGAAAAAGTGAGAGCTTCCAGACCCTCTTTGAAGACAGGACTGCTGGAGCTAGCCTTGTCACATGAGATCAGCCTTGGCATCAACTGCCATCCATGTACCGATGACTGCCAATTCCACAACCCATCTGGATCTCTCTCCTGAGATTCTGACGGTGGTTCTTATGGAACAGCTTCCCATGGCTGTACCCCACCACTGCTCCAGCAGCATTTCCAAAATGGAGCTCCTCAACACCTTTTTGAAACCTGCTCCTTCTGCAGGGTTCCACTGTCCAGGAGCTGGTATCCTCAGCCATACAGCCCAGAAACCTGAAGGCCATTCTTGATTGCTTCCCTACCTCATTCCACACATCTTACAACAATCTCAAGATGTGGTTGATTCAGTCTACCCCTTAAGGAGCTCTTGAATCTGTCTACTTCTCTCCTGCTCTAATGGATTGACTTGGGCTAGACCACCCCCATCTCTGGTCTGGATGACAGCAACTCCAGCTGCTGGGTCTCCTGCTACTGGTCTTGCCCTCCCCACCCTGCCTTGTATGCTCCAAATCCCCAAACAGATCTTTCTGAAACACATATGCACAGAATGATGATCTTTCTAAAACACACATATGATCATCTCATCCTCATGCTTAAACCCTTACAACAGTCAGCTGGGATAAAGCCCTAATGCTTTCACATTATAGTATATATATATTTCATATATATATATATATAGTGTATATATATAGAGTATATATATATTTCACAGTATAGAAGGCGAGCCCCCACCCATCTATCTGCCATCTCTATTCTTTTTTTTTTTTTTTTTTGAGACGGAGTCTCACTCTGTTGCCCAGGCTGGAGTGCAGTGGCATGATCTCGGCTCACTGCAAGCTCCGCCTCCCAGGTTCACGCTATTGTCCTGCCTCAGCCTCCCGAGTGACTACAGGCACCTGCCACCATGCCCGGCTAAATTGTTTATATTTTTAGTAGAGACGGGATTTCACCGTGTTAGCCAGGATGGTCTCGATCTCCTGACCTCGTGTCTGCTCACCTTGGCCTCCCAAAGTGCTGGGATTACAGGCGTGAGCCACCACGCTCAGACTGCCATCTCTATTCTTAATACTCTGTCCAAACTGAATCTCTTTCAGTTCCCCAGACACACCCCATTCTCTCATCTCTATCCCTTTGTGCATGTTTCTCTTTCCATTGAAAATATACTCCATTAACTCCCACTCATCCTTTGGGTCTCAGCTCAGGTGGCACTTTAACTTGGAAGCTTTTGCTGGCCTTCCAAGACTGAGTTAGGTACCCATCTACTGCATTTCCCTGGGCACCTTGTCCTGCCTTCATGTTATACATGAAGTATACATGCCATAATTCCTTGTGCTTGACTTGACTGCTTTTCCCATCCAGCTAGAAACTCTATGAACATTAACGTGTAATTCTGTTTTCATTTGTATCCCCTGTGCCTTAGTCACAGCCAGGCATGTAGTATGTGCTCAATAAATTTTATTTTTGTGACTAAAGTGCTCAGGCCATCAAAAAGATGAGTTGCCTTTTAGTAGAAACATTAAGAGGCACTACTAGGAAAGAGTGTGCTTGCTAAAGCAAGTATTTCAGTCAGATGTGCAAATCAAACTGTGCTCTAACAATACCAAGAACTGACTATTAACACCTTGGCAATTTGCTAACTTCTCTGCTTCCTAGAAGTCTACGTATTTTGGAATTTGTTTGTAGAAGTTGTGAAACACAGTCTCCTTCTACGTATTTAAGAACTTTCTGAGTTTTGCTTAATTTCTTCTTGCCAGATGGACATGGCTTCAAATCCTTATTTTGCATCCTCTGTGTTGTGACCTTCCTTACCCTCCACTCATTAGTGGCCCTGGCTTTGAGATCTCCTGCTGATGGCAATGTCTGAAAAAGGGCTGTCATTAAAAGTGTATCTGTGCCTGGTGTCAAGAGGTAGGAGAAGCTGAGACTTTGATTTTTCATTTTTAATCATCATTTTGACCTCTCTTTTACCCCAAGGTTTCCAAATTCTGGGGCTTTGTGACCTTTGGATGATTGGTTAAGCTATTTTAATTCTCATATTTCCCCACACATTTTCTCTCATTTTCAAAAGAGATAAACTAGCAGATTTAAAATGCACTGAACCCTCCCTGTGTTACACTACAGGAAGTGCAAAGATCTGGATTCAAGTCCTCACACTACCGTTTATAAGCATAACCATGGGCAACCCACCTAACTTCCTTGAACTTCAGCTTCCTCTTCTGCACAATCAGAATGGCACCAGCCTCCCACCTTACTCTCTGTCTTGCGCGTGGTAGGCAGTGAATAAATATTAGTGTCCTTCCCAAACAGTTCTGCTATTAATTATGCCCATGACCATATAATGGTCCCTTTGGAACCTCCGCAGATTGAAATGATTTTCTATGATAATAAATCTCCACTGTTAGCAGGGGCAGTTGCCAGACAGTCTCGATGACCACACTCACCCATGCTGCTAAAGTTCTTAAAGCTCCTATTAAATGATAGGATTGTTTGCTTTCGTTCCTTCAAAGTAAGATCCACATACTCTGCTCATTCTTGTGGTCATGGGGAAGGGAAAACCTCATCCCACACAGAAGACTGAGTCACTGACCTCTCCCATTACTTGAACCGCCTGTCTCCAGAATTCAGCTGAACTACCATCAGGTGAAACAAAATCATGGGAGGAGGAGGGAGTGAAATGCCTACGGGTGGGGAGTTGATAAACTCTCCAGGCAGTGAAATGTAAGAAGCAAGAGGCAGGCTGGGCGCAGTGGTTCACACCCGTAATCCCAGCACTTTAGCAGGCCAAGGTGGACAGATCGCTTGAGCTCAAGAGTTTGAGACCAGCCTGGGCAACATGGCAAAACCCCATTTCTGCAAAAAATATAAAACTTAGCCAGGTTTAGTGGCATGCACCTGTAGTCCTAGCTATTTGGGAGGCTGAGGTGGGAGGATTGAGCCCAGGAGGTGGAGGTTGCAGTGAGCCAAGACTATGTGACTGCACTCCAGCCTGGGTGACAGAGCAAGATTCTGTCTCAAAAAAAAAAAAAAAAAGCAGCAGCAGCAGCAGCAGCTAGAGGCACGGCCATCTTAGCTTGGCAGTTGTATATCTTATAGATACAAAGACTGATTCCTTACCTTTGCCCAGCACCTGGGATCCTACAGAGATCTTTATTTTATTTTATGTGAGGCAGAGTCTCCCTCTGTCACCCAGGCTGGAGTGTAATGGCATGATCTCGACTCACTACAACCTCCGCCTCCTAGGTTCAAGCAATTCTCCTGCCTCAGCCTCCCGAGTAGCTGGGATTACAGGTGGCTGCCACCATCCCCGGCTAATTTTTGTACTTTTAGTAGAGACAGGGTTTTGCCATGTTGGCCAGGCTGGTCTCAAACTCCTGACCTCAAGTGATCTGCCTGCCTTGGCCTCCCAAAGTGCTGGGATTACAGGTTTGAGCCGCTGTGCCTGGCCCCTACGGAGATCTTTCATAGTTAGTATCTTCTTTCATCCTTACAACCATCCTGAGAGGGTGGCAAATTTCATTATACCCATTTTTCAAAAGAAGAAACTGAGGACAGTATACCCAGATCACACAAGCTTATTATACAGAATGGAGCTGGGACTTCACTGGGGGCTTCCAGCTCCAAGAACTGTTCTTTTCATGACACTCACCTGCCTCTCACTCAGTTGGTGAAGAGGAAGGTTCCAGTCGGCCTCTGAGGGAACACATACTCAACAACCCTTCCACAGTGCCACTGAGGAAAAAGCACCAGACTGGGGTAGGGGGGTACGAGGACCTAGGCTTCATTCCCCAGGGATGTCAGTTTCTTTATCTCTGCAAAGAACGGATCACAAAAAATGTTTCCAAGTTTCCTCCCATGTTTCTATTTCTTTAAGAGGCTCTTTGGTTTAATGGATAACCCAAATACCTGTGACATAGAAGAAATGCCTAAAAGATAAATCTGGAGTTCACCACAAGTTCAGCAGCAATTACGGTGTCTTTGACCTGATGTGACCACTATGGCTGAATTTAAAAGCTGGGATTTTCAGTCCCGGTCTGTTTCTTGGAAACAGGCCTCACCAAACTTCAGTTAATCTTTCCACATCTCAGTTTCCTTATATGAAAAACAGGGAAGACAATACCTTCTGTACAAGAGAAATGACTTGTGCGTCCTTCTCCCATGTCATTCCCACCTCTTCCTAGCATCCCTGCCCCCAACCCAAGGGAAGAGGAGTTGCTAATCTGATTGGTCAGAGTCTGGGACCAGAGATAGAAGCTTGTAGTTAGTAGACAGAGATGCCATACTCCGGAATGGTTCTGCATCTGTCCCACTCTAAGCAGTTGGGTGGACAAGTGCACTCAGTCTCCTCTCCGATTCGCCACCTCCTCATACAAGTGACTAAGGAGATAAGTCACTTTATTTTCTCTGTCATTTTGTTGCAGAATTTTCTCCTTAGTTCAGCTAAAACCAGGTTCTTGTCACTCAACCAGGAAAGATTAGGCTCACGGACACATAGAAGGGTGAGGAGAGGAATTTATTGGGCAAAAAGATAAAAGGGAACATAATTATCTGCAAAGTGAGAGAAAATCCTGCTAGCAGGATTCCCACCTCACAGATTGTATCCCAGGTCACCACACAGGAACAGGAGAGGCCAGGCTCCTCCTGGCTGCAAATTCCATGAACTTCCCGAGGCTCCACCCCGTGTCCTCCCTGCATGCAGGTGGGCGTTACTCAGAAAGAATCAGTCAGGAAATAGTAGGCTTCATCTGGGACCAGCAGTCAGGTTTTTCAGCCTTCAGGCTGTTTTAGGCTTGAAGGAGGGGTTTCACCAGGGACCTCTGACTGTCTCCTGTCTCTATCAATTTTGTTATTTTTCCTCTATGCATCCTTCTAAGAAGGTACTAAGATCCCAAGGTTTAGATTCAGGAAGAAGTAGGAGATTCTGCTTAGGCCTTATGGCTTCTATTCATTTTTAGTTAAAACTTGTAATGGAGGTTATTGGATGGTGGCTCAGTTAATAAAATGCAGAACTTTGTTATTTGACTTATGTCCTCTGCCTGTCTCTGGGGAACTGTGGTAGCCAGCCTTCCCAGACAGTCCCCAATGAGCCTCCGTTCCTGGTATTCACACCCTTTTTTAGTCCCCTCCTGCCCGTGACAGTGTTGATCTGTGTGATCAAAAAACTGTAGCAGAAGTGCTAGTGTGTTACTTCTGAGGCTGGGACTCTGCAGCCTCCATCTTGGCTGCTTTTTCTCTTGGATCACCCTTTTGTCACATCCTGAGAAGCCTCCTGGAGAGGCCTATGGGATTCCATTCTCAGAATGTACCCTTCATTGTCCTTTTATGAATCATTGCCTGACATTTCCTTGCTCCTTTTTATTTTATTTTATTGTTTTAGAGACAAGGTCTCACTCTGTCTCCCAGGCTGAAGTACTGTGGTATGATCCTAGCTCACTGCAGCCTAGGACTCCTGGGCTTAACAGATCCTCCAGTCTCAGCCTTCCAATTAGCTAGGACTACAGGCACGTGCCACTATGCTAGTCTAAGGTAGTGGTTTTTGTTTGTTTGTTTGTTTGTTTTAGAGATGGGATCTTGCTATATTGCCCAGGCTGATGTCAAACCCCTGGCCTCAAGTGATCCTCCTACCTTGGCCTTTTAAAGTGCTGAGATTACAGGAGTAATTACGGGAGCCACCATGCTCAGCCTTTCTCGCTCCTTGAGGTCAGAGATGGACTATTTCTTACTTATCTTTAAATTCTTAATGTCTTATGTGGTACCAGACCCCATATTACTATCTCAATAAATGATTATTCAGTAAAAGAAAGAAGGAAATTTAGTTTTATATGTAGCTTATAGTAATACTTCACATTTTAAATGTCAAAAGTGTAGGGTTTGAATTTCTTTTGGTAGAAAGCCAAATGTAGCAGTTTACATTAAATTTTATTGACACTATAGATTGCTGAATAAGTCCACATGTGGAAATAAAAGAGAAGTCTAAGAAACCTCTTGGACTTAAATATGGGTTTTTATATTATCTTCAAACTTGCCCTCATAATTTTAGTTCCAGCATGTACGATAGAGTGATCTCGTCTTCACAGTGGAGAACCTTTTCTCCCTCCTTTGTCCATATGCCTAATTAAATTACATCCCACGTTAATCAAATTGTGCTTATTTATGCTGAATATTTTGGCCCCAAAGAGATATTAATTCCAAGTCTCTTCATGTTGCCACTTTGGGTCTGTTTTTACTCAATTGACACAGTCCCCTGAGACAGTCAGACGTTAATTCCAAAGTCTGAGGGTACCCTTAAGAATCACAGAATGGAAAGGAAAAGGAAAAGGAAAAGGAAAGGAAAGGAAAGGAAAAAGGAAAGGAAAAAGGAAAGGAAAAAGGAAAGGAAAGGAAAGGAAAGGAAAGGAAAGGAAAGGAAAGGAAAGGAAGAGAATGGAAAGGAAACCACAAAGGCCAGTTCCATCTGTAGTGTCTCCTAACTCTGGAATCTCAAGCTTGACCTAACATTGAGCCAAAGGCTCCAGGAAACCTGCTTCCCTCTTTCTGTGCATTCCCTCTCCTTCCCTTGAAGACAACGCTGTCTTCAGAAGTTGATCTGCTGATTTATGTATAGGTATTGAAAAGTTCAAAAACATTAACTCAGAAAGAGGCCACATTTATTTTAAAGGTGATTGCAAAGAAAATTGAGAGTTACCCAGACAAGAAGAGGTATAAATAGACATTATATTCATGATGTATCTCAAAAACAAGGCCCTCTATACAAATCTTTATATACAAATTTAGGTATGTATGAGTGTTTAAGACACACACACACATGGGGGTCGGGGGAGAGGGTGTGTTTGTGTGTGTAATATGTATATATTTTTCTTTTTTTTTTTTTTTTTGAGACAGAGAGTCTCACTGTGTCACCCAGGCTGGAGTGCAGTGGTGCAGACTTGGCTCACTGCAACCTCCGTTTCCCGGGTTCAAGTGATTCTCCTGCCTCAGCCTCCTGAGTAACTGGGATTACAGGTGCCTGCCACCATGCCTGGCTAATTTTTTGTATTTTTAGTAGAGATGGGGTTTCACCATGTTGGCCAGGCTGGTCTTGAACTCCTGACCTTGTGACCCACCTGCCTCAGACTCCCAAAGTGCTGGGATTACAGGCGTGAGCCACCATGCCAGCCTTTTTTTTTTTTTTTTAGATGGAGTCTTACTCTGTTGCCCAGGCTGGAGTGCAGTGGCAAGATTTCAGCTCACTGCAACCTCTGCCTCATGGGTTCAAGTGATTCTCTCCCTCTGCCTCCCAAGTAGCTGGGACTACAGGCACGTGCCACCAAGCCCAGCTAATTTTTCCATTTTTAGTAGAGATGGGGTTTTACCAGGTTGGCCAGGTTAGCTTCAAACTCCTGACCTCTGGTGATCTGCCTGCCTCAGCCTCCCAAAGTTCTAGGATTACAGGCATGAGCCGCCGTGCCCAGCCTATATATTTCAATCACCCACATCTTTGGTGTAGGGTATAATGTTTTCATATCCTCGTGAGATAATCTCCAAGGGAGACACTTTGTCAGAGCACACAGTTCTATTTATCTAGTTTCTGAGGATTAGTCTCAGGGGCAACTTTATATAATAAATGTTGACTATAGAGTACACGTCTTCTCTACTTAAATCAAAAGTCCAAACTGTGACCCAGGAATACCAATAGTACCTTCCCTTCTCTTCTTCACATGCTTGTAACTGCATGTGTGGAGTGAGGGAACCAATTCTTTTGAAAACGTTCATCCCTCCCTCTTTCTAAATGATTCTAGGATTTAGATGTATGACAAACAAAAAGAAGAAAAGAAAAACCATTTTCTTGGAAGCTGCAAAGGATTGATTTCCCCCCTTGTTTTTTTTTTTGTTTTTTGGTGTTTTTTTTGAGAGCTGCAGAACACACAAAAAAATAGGACGTGTTTCTAAAAAGCTCTAACATATCTATTAGCCACAATCTTTTTTGTGTGCTAAAAGAAACCAGCCACAGTAATACCACTGCTGCCAAAAAAAAAAAAAAAAAGAAAAAAAAATAGTGCTGCCTGAACCTTTGTTAACTTCCTCCTTGTCAGGATGACTTAGTCTTTCTTAAATCCTCATCAGAAGATAAGATCTTTGTTGCTTTGGGGCAGGTAGGCCAAGGGTGGTTTGATTGACTTTGTCACCTAGATGTGGTCACAGAGGTATCAGAGGTTGACAGTGTAGCTACTTGGTTAAAAATGACAACCATCTAAAGAAAAGTACACAAATAGTGTCTACACTTTCTTGGAACTGGGAGTTGGCTTTCTTGGACCCTTCCCTCCAGCTTCAAAAAAGAAATTGCTAAATGCTCAATTTGGTGTTTGCCTAAGGGTGGCTAAACAAGCTGTCTAATGGGGTGTTTGTCCTTATTTCCGAGAAGGAAAGCCTTTCACTCAGTTTGGCTCTAACAAAAACAAATCTACTGAAACCAGAGCGGGGGAAGGAACTTATCAACAAAGGTCAACTAGAAAAAGTACCGAAAATAGAGTTTCTGCCAAAGCTCGGGAGAAACTGAAAGGCAGAAAGAGATCTTTTGGGTTCCGAAGAAGACCTAAAGAAATCCACCTATCTGACTGATCTTCAGACATCAGGGAGGGAAGCAAAATTTGTAGAGACAGTCCTTTCGAAGCATGGTAGGGGTTGGGATGTACGGGGGAGAGTGAGGGGATGAGATGCTCTTCTATTCTCATGCTCCAAAAGTGGCACCTTCCAAACCATATTTTTAAAAGTCACACTGATTAGGGGATCATGAAAAATGTTAGAAGAAGCAAAATGAAAAAGCAAGATGGTGAGCTGCGCAGTTCCATTCCTAGACTTGCTCCCTGACGTTAGAATATGACTAGGACTCTGATTTCTCCTGCCAAACTCCAGTTACAGAGCCAGGACCAAGTAGGAATAAGTGTACTCAAAGCCTTTCTTTGTGGAGTGGAAATGGCCTCTTTTGTTTACAGAGTCATAAAGGACATCTGAACTCCACTAGCTCTTCCTCTTCCACTTGAAGGAAAAAAAAAAAAAAGGGTTGGTTCAAGGTGGTGCACTGAGCCTGCATGCTTCCTCCTTTCCAGATCTCAGTGAAATGTGATCCATGAGATAAGACTAAGTCCTAGGCATTACCTAGAAAATGTCAGTTGAGGGGAGTTGAAGAATTTCTGAATGGTAGTAGGCTGACAGGAATACCAAAGCACTGAGAAACACACAGTCCACCACACTGAAGGACAGAGCTGCTGGATAAATAATTCTCGAGCCTGTAAACTTCACTGGGACAAGTCACCATCTGTTGTATTCATTACTGTATTATTTCTGCCTTGCATAGCTCCTGGCATAGAGTAGGTGTTTGATATTACTGTAAAATCTGAATATGCTAATTTTCTCAAGAGAAAAATAAGCCCAAGGTCAACAGGACAGGAGGTATTGCAGGATGCTTGACCAGAAAGATGAAGTGCCAGGCCAGTGCCCCACCTCTCCCAGTGGCATATAGAGCAGCTAGTTATTGTGTTTGCTCCCAGGCTTTCTGAGTAAAGGATCAGTCATGGGAGATCCTTAGAATAAGAACTGGGGTGAGAGAGAAAAGTAGAGCATTGCTCCAGTTATTATTGAACTGTTAATTAAGGAAAGACACAACTGGGGACAGGTGTGAAATGCCCTGAGGTGCTAAAAGGTAACTTTCCCTACTTGTTTATTTGAGGCCAACCTGCTGACCTCCCCCGCCTGCCCATGAACTTTGGAGTACAACACGTGTTACAGTTAGTCACCACATTTAGTGGGCGGACAGGGCAGAGATGTTGGAAGGAAACCAAAACAATTGGTGAGGAAAGGAGACCAGTTACCAATGCAGGTCAATTTCATTTGCAAAGGAATAACTGAGAATCACCAGACCTTAGAACCAACCTCATAGCCTGAAAGCTAAATGAGTACAGAATTAAATTCTAAGGAGACAACAAATGCAGGCAGCCAAAGAGAACATTCAAGTAATTTTCTTAAGTTTCCTGAGATAAAATCCTTATTAGATCCATAAAAAAAAGCGCTGTAGAAAAAGCAGCAATCGGAGAAAAAGAAAGAAATCTTTAAAAACTAAAAATATGATTAACAAATTATAGAAACTCAATACCAGAAATGAAGTACAGAACAGATACAGTCGAAAAGAGAACTAGTGATTTGGAAGACCAAATCAAGGTATTCTCCCTGAACATAGTGCAAAAAGCTAGAGAAAAAAATTATGAGGAAAAAAATAAACAATATAGAAGATTCAGAAGAAAAAAATCTGCTTAATAAAAATTGTGGGAGATTTTGGAGGCAGAGCAAGATGGCGGAATACAAAGTGCCACCTATCTTCCCCCGCAGCAAGGACACCAATTTAACAACGATCTATACAGAAAAAAACCACCTTCATCAGAACCAAAAATCAGGCGAGCCCTCATAGTACCTGGTTTTATCTTCATATTGATGAAAGGGCCACTGAAGAGATAGAAAAAACAGTCTTGAATTGCCGATGCCACCCTTCCCCACTGTGCTGTCAGGTTAGAGCGGAAAGGGAAACAGGACCAAACTCAGCTAATGCCCACTCATGGAGGAAGCATTTAAATCAGCCCTAGCCAGAGGGAATTCATGGTCCCAGTGGTCAGAACTTGAGTTCCCGCAAACCTCACCACCATGGGCTACAGTGCTGTGTTTCTAAATAAACTTAAAAGGCAGTCTAGGCCATAAGGACTGGAAGACTGAGCGAATCCTAGTGCTGAACAAGGCCTAAAGAGAGTGGACTAGAGGTGGGGCACGTGACCTACTGAGACACCAGCTGGGATATCCAAGGGAGTGCTGGCATTACCCCTACCCTACCCCAGGCTACACAGCTCATGGCTTCAAAAGATACCCCTTCGTTCTGATTCAGGAGAGAAGAGGGAAGAGTGGAGAGTACTGCATCTTGCATCTTGGATACCAGCTCAGCCACAGCAGCAGAGGGCACTAATCAGGGTCCTGAGGCCTTCATTCCAGATCCTAGCTCCCAGATGACATTTCTAGACATACCCTGGGCCAGGAGGGAACCCATTCCCCAGTAACACTGTGGTTCTTGCAGACTCGTAGAGGTATCACCTTGATGGTCTTGGACAAAATCTGGGAGATTTATCTGGATAACCAGGCAGAGACTTTTGTTCTCTTCCCATACTTACTCCTGTACTTTCCTTACGTGAAGGAAAGGACACAGTCCTGGCAGCATTCATCACCTACTAACTGAAGAGCCCTTGGGCCCTGAATAACCAGCAGCAACACCCAGGTAAAATGTTGGGGGCCTTGAGTAAGTCTCTGAGACTGGCTGGCTTCAGGTGAGACTCGGGACATTACTATTTGTGGTGGTTGTGGGGCAAAACTCCTTCTGCTTGAGAAAAGCAGAGGGAAAAGCAAAGGGAACTCTGCCTTGCAACTTAGGTACTAGCACAGCCACAGGGGGATAGAGCACCAAGCAGCCTCTTGGAGCCCTCGACTCCAGTACTTGACTTTTGGATGGCATTTCTGGACCTGTCCTGGGCCAGAGAGGAGCACATGGCCCTAAAGAGTGAGTCCCAGGCCAGGCAGCATTCACTATAAGCTGACTTAAGAGCCCTTGGGCCTTAAGAGAACATTGGTGGTAGTGTGGCAGTACTCCTTCTGGCCTGGAGTGGTAGTGGCTACAGAGTGAAGCTCCTCTCTCTTTGGAAAAGGGAAGGCAGAGGAGGAAGGACTGCATCTTGTGCATTGATCTGCACCTTGTGGTTTGAGTGCCAGCTCAGCTGCAGTACAATAGAACACCAGGTAGGCTTCTAAGGTTTTTGACTATATTCCCTGACTCCTGTACAGCACCTCTGCACCCACCTGGTGCCTGGGGGACCTCGCCACCCTGAAGGGAAGGTCACAGGCCTGGCTGGCTTGGGTATCAAGTGATCGAAGAGCCCTAGGGCCTTGAGTGAACATAGGCAGTAGCTAGTGAGTGGCTACAGCAGGCCTTTGGTGAGATCCAGTGCTGTGCTGACTTCAGGTGTGATCCAGAGCAGTCATAGTGGTGGCGGCCACAGAGGTTCTTGTGTCACTACACCCCAGCTTTAGGTGGCTCCAAACAAAGAGAGATTCTGTTTGTTTGGGAGTAAGTATGGGAAGAGAACAAGAGTCTCTGCCTGGTACTCCAGATAATTCTCCCAGATCTTGTCCAAGGCCATCAAGGCGGTACTTCTATGAGTCTGCAAAAACCACAGTGTTACTGGGCTTGGGGTGCCCAGTGAAGCACATACAGCTTAGATCACAACGCCCAGGTTCTTGTTCTTTCAAATATCTGAAAAGCCTTCCCAAGAAAGACAGCTACAATAAAGCCCAGACAGTGAGGACTATAATAAATACCTCACTCTTCAATGGCCAGACACTAAAGAACATCTACCAGTATCAACACCATCCAGGGAAACACGACCTCACCAAATGAACTAAATAAGCCACCAGGGACCAACCCTGGAAAAATGGAGATATGTGACTTTTCAGACAGAAAATTCAAAATAGCTGTGTTGAGGATACTCAAAGAAATTCAAGATAACACAGGGAAGGAATTCAGAATTCTATCAGATAAAGTTAACAATGAGATTGAAATAATTAAGAAGAATTAAGCAAAAATTCTGAAGCTGAAACATGCAACTGGTATACTAAAGAATGCATCAGAGTCCTTTAATAGCATAATGGATCAAGCGGAAGAAAGAATTGGTGAGGTTGAAGACAGACTATTTGAAAATACAGTCAGAAGAGACACAAGAGAAATGAATAACAATGAAGTACACCTATAGGATCTAAAAAATAGCTTCAAAAGGACAAATCTAAGAGTTATTGGCCATAAAGAGGAGGTAGAGAAAGAGATAGGGGTAGAAAGTTTATTCAAATGAATAATATCAGAGAACTTCCAAAACCTAGAGAAAGATATCAACATTCAAGTACAAGAAGGTAATAGAACACCAAGCAGATTTAACCTAAAGAAGACTACCTCAGGGCATTTAATAATCAAACTCCCAAAGGTCAAGAATAAAGAACGGATCCTAACAGCAGCAAGAGAAAAGAAACAAAGTACAATAGAGCTCCACTATGTCTGGCAGCAGACTTTTCAGTGGAAACTGAAAAGAGAAATAGCCCAGGAGAGAATGACATGACATATTTAAAGTGCTGAAGGAAGAAAATAAACTTTTACCCTAGAATAGTATATTTGGCAAAAATATCCTTCAAATATGAAAGAGAAATAAAGACATTCCCAGACAAATAACAGCTGGGGGATTTCATCAACACCAGACCCGTTCTATAAGAAATGCTAAAGGGAATACTTCAATCAGAAAGAAAAGAACATTACTAAGTAATCACCTGAAAGTACAAAACTCACCAGTAATGGTGGGTACACAGAAAAACACAGACTATTTTAACACTGTAATTGTGATATGTAAACTACTCTTATCCTGAATAGAAAGACTAAATGATGAACCAATAAAAAAAATAATGACAACAGCATTTCAAGACGTCAGTAAAATAAGATATAAATAGAAATAACAAAAAGTTAAAAAGCAAGGGGACAAAGTTAAGGTGTAGAGCTTTTATTAGTGTTCTCTTTGATTGTTTGTTTGTTTGTTTATGCAAAGAGTGTTGTTAACAGGTTAAAATAATGGGACATAAGAGTATCTGCAAGCTTTGTGGTAACCTCAAACCAAAAAAACATATAATGGAGACACAAAAATAAAAAGCAAGAAACCAAATCTTACCACCAGAGAAAATCACCTTCACTAAAGGAAGACAGGAAGGATAGAAAGATGGAAGAGAAGACCACAAAACAACCAGAAAACAAATAACAAAGTGGGAGAAGTAAGTCTTTATTTATCAATAATAACATTGAATGTAAATGGACTAAACTCTCCAATCAAAAGACATAGACTGGATGAGTGGATGAAAAAAACAAGACCCATTAATCTGGTGCCTACAAGAAATACACTTCACCTATAAAGACACACATAGACTGAAAATAAAAGGATGGAAAAAAAAAACAAAACAAAAATCAGCAGGAGTTGCTATAGTGCCATCAGACAAAATAGCTTTCAAGCCCAAAATTATAAGAAGAAATAAAGAAGGTCACTATATAATGTTAAAGGGGTCAATTCAGCAAGAGGATATAACAATTTTAAATACATATGACTCAAACACTGAAGCATCCAGATATATAAAACAAATATTAGAACTGAAGAGAGAGATAGGTAATAATACAATAACAGCTAGAGACTTCAACACTCCACTTTCAGCATTGGACAGATATTCCAGACAGAAAATCAACAAAGAAATACCAGACTTAATCTGCACTATAGATCAAATAGATCTAGTAAATATTTACAGAACATTTCATCCAATGGCTACAGAATACACATTTTTTTCCCTTAGCACATGGATCATTCTCAAGGACAGGCCATATGTTAGGTCACAAAACAAGTCTTACAACATTCAAAAAAAATTGAAATGACGACAACCGTCTTCTCTCATCACAATGGAATAAAACTAGAAATCAATAACAAGAGGAATTTTGGAAACTTTACAAATACATGGAAATTAAACAATATACTCCTGAATTACCAGTGGGTCAACGAAGAAATTAAAAAGGAAATTTAAAAAATGTATTGAAACAAATGATACCAAAACCTATGGGATGCAGCAAAATCAGTACTAAGAGGGAAACTTATAGCTATAAGTGCTTAAATTAAAAAAAAGGGAAAACTTCAAATGAGCAATCTAACAATGCATCTTAAAGAACTAGAAAAGCAAGAGGAAACCAAACCCAAAATTGGTAGAAGAAAAGAAATAATAAAGATCAGAACAGAAATAAATGAAACTGAAATAAAAACATACAAAATATCAATGAAACAAAAAGTTGGTGTTTAGAAAAGTTAAACAAAATTGACAAAACTTTAGCCAGCCTAAGAAAAAAAGAGAAAAGATGCAAATAAATAAAATCAGAATTGAAAAAGGAGACATTACATCTGATATAACAGAAATTCAAAGGATCATTAGTGGCTACTATGAGCACCAAATACCAATAAATTGGAAAATTTAGAAGAAATGGACAAATTCCTAGAAAAATACAACCTACCAAAATTAAATCAGGAACAAACCCAAAACCTTAACAGACCAATAACAAGTAATGAGATAAAAGCCTTATATAATAACAAGTCTCCCAGTAAAGAAAAGCCCAGGACCTAATGGCTTCACTGCTGAATTCTACCAAACATTTAAAGAAGAAGTAATACCAATCCTACTCAAACTATGCTGAAAAATAGAGGAGGAGGGACTACTTCCAAACTCATTCTACAAGGCCAGTATTACCTTGATACCAAAACCAGACAAAGACACACACACACACACACACACACACACACACACACACATAAAATGAAAAACAAAAAACTACAGGTCAATATCTCTGGTGGATATTTATGTAAAAATCCTCAACAAAATACTAACAAATCGAATTCAACAATACATTAGAAAGATCATTCATCACAATCAAATGGGATTTATCCCTGGGATGCAAGGATGGTTCAACATATGCAAATTAATCAATGTGATACATCATATCCACAGAATGAAGGGTAAAAACTATATGATCATTTCAATTGATGCTGAAAAATCATGTAATAAAATTGAACATCTCTTCATGATTAAAAACCCTCAAAAAACTGGGGAAAGAAGAAACATACTTCAACATAATGAAAGCCAGATATGAAAGACCCACAGATAGTATAATACTGAATGTGGAAAAACTTAAAGCCTTTCCTGTATGCTCTAGAACAGGACAAGGATGTGCCCACTTTCACCACTGTTATTAAACATAGTACTGGAAGTCCTAGCTAGAGCAATAAGACAAGAGGAAGATATAAAGGTCATCCAAACTGGAAAGTCAAATTTTCCTTGTTTGCAGATAACATAATCTTATATTTGGAAAAACCTAAAGACTCCACAAAGAAACTATTAGAACTGATAAACAAATTCAGTAAAGTTACAGGATACAAAATCAACATACAAAAATCAGTAGCATTTCTATATGCCAATAGTGAGCAATCTGAAGAAGAAATGAAAAAAGTAATCCCATTTACAGTATCCACACATAAAATTAAACATCCAGAAATACTTAACCAAAGAAGCAAAAGATGTTTATAATGAAAACTATAAAACACTTATGAAAGAAATTGAAGAGGACACCAAAAAAAGAGAAAAATATTCTATGTTCACAGATTGGAAAAATCAATATTGTTAAAATATTCATACTACCCAAAGCAATCTACAGATTCAATGCAAACTCTATCAAAATACCAATAATATTCTTCACAGAAATAGCAAAAACAATCCAAAAATTTATATAGAACTACAAAAAGAGCCAGAATAGTCAAAGATATCTTAAGCAAAAAGAACAAAACTGGAGGAATCACATTATCTGCTTTCAAATTATACTACAGAGCTATAGTAACCAAAACAGTATGGTACCAGCCTAAAAACAGACACATAGACCAATGGAACAGAATAGAGAACCCAGAAACAAATCCACACACCTAGCATGAAAACATTTTTTGACAAAGGTGCCAAGAATATACACTGGGGAAAAGAAAGTCTCTTCAACAAATGGTGTTAGGAAAACTGGATATCCAAAGGCACATGAGTGAAACTAGACCCCTATCTCTAGCCATATACAGAAATCAAATAAAAATGGATTAAAGACTTAAATCAAAGACCTTGAACTATGTCTTCTACTACAAGAAAACATTGGGGAAAATCTCTAGAACACTGGCCTGGGCAAAAATTTATTGAGCAATACCCCACAAGCAAAGGCAACCAAAGTAAACATGCACAAATGATACCACATCAAGTTAAAGAGCTTCTGCACAGCAAATGAGACAATTAACAACGTGAAGAGACAACCCAGAGAATGAGAGAAAATATTTGCAAACTACCCATCTGACAAGGGATTAATAACTACCATATATAAGGATTTCAATTCTACAGGAAAAATCTAATAATCCATTCAAAAAATGGGCAAAAGACTTGAATAGACATTTCTCAACAGAAAACATACAAATGGCAAACAGGCATATGAAAAGGTGCTCAACATTATTGATCATCAGAGAAATACAAATTTAAACCACAATGAGATATCATCTCATCCCAGTTAAAATGGCTTATATCCAAAAGACAGGCAATAACAAATGTTGGCCAGTATGTGAAGAAAAGGGAACACTCATACACTGTTGGTGGGCATGTGAATTAGTACAACTACTATGGAGAATAGTTTGGAGGTTCCTTAAAAGCTAAAAATTGAACTACTGTATGATCCAGCAATCCCACTGCTAGGGATATACCCAAAAGAAAGAAAATTCATATATCGAAGAGATACCTGCATTCCTATGTTTGTTGCAGCACTGTTTACAATAGCTAACATTTGTAAGCAACTTAAGTGTCCATCAACAGATGAATGGATAAGGAAAATGTGGTACATATACACAATAGAGTACTATTCAGCAATAAAAAATAATGCAAAGCCAATCATTTGCAACATGGATGAAGCCAGCGATCATTATGAAGTGAAATAAGTCAGACACAGAAAGACCAACATTGCATGTTCTCATTTATTTGTGGGTTCTAAAAATAAAAACAATTAAACTCCTGGACATAGAGAACAGAAGGATGGTAACCAGAGGCTGGGAAGGTCATGGGGAGCTGCGGGAGAGGTGAAGGATAGTTAATGGACACAAAAAAACAGAAAGAATGAATAAGACCTACTATTTGATATCAAAACAGGGTGACTATAGTCAATAACAACTTAATTGTATATTTTAAAATAACTTAGAAAGTGTAATCAGATTGTTTGTAACTCAAAAGATAAAGTCTTGAAGGGATGAATACCCCATTACCTACATATATACCTATCCTACTACCTACTGTACCCACAAAATTTTTTTTAAATGTTTCCATTTAATGTGAGGCAGGATAAAGAAAGATTCACATTATTTTAAACAATTATAGGACAGCATGGATAAGATGACAGGGAGTCATTAGTAGACAAACATCCACTGTATCACTTGACTAGCCTAAGTAAATAAATAAATATTAAGACATTAGGTTAAAATTTAAAACCCAATAATTCTGGAACCACTATGTGCCGAGCAAGAATACTGAAAGAGAGGTATACAGAAACATCCCATTAAAAATTCTGAATTTCTGACTTGTTTGCTTTTACATTCATAGTGTATCTCTTGTATACGGCATGTAGTTGAGTCTTGTCTTTTCATTTGTTTGAAAACATCTGTGCTCCCATTTTGCCTATGTCAGAGCTACCAGACTCCTTTTAATTGTTGTCCACTATCATCTCCATTTCACAATAGCTTTAGACATGGTGTTCTCCATTTTCTCTTCCAAATAATCAGTCCCCTCAGGCAGATATGTGGGGTTGATCCTATGGCCTGCCTTTCTCTCTGGGAAGAAACCCGGTGCCACTCAAAAGGAGTTTGGGGTTGGGACCTGCTTTTCCCGGGGTGACATTCCCACTCTATAATGGGCTTTGAGGAGGAGTGGCAGTCCCTGGTCTTCTTGGCTTGCCCATCTCAGCGTGAAACCTCCACCCTATGAGCTGGCTGGAGTGTACGTGTTTGGAGTCCCAGTACTCTTGGGTGCCGCACTTGGGGCAGAGCTTCCACACTACTGGTGGGGGTGCATGATGGGGGAAGCAAGACCTGTTCCTCTTGGCCATGTCTACCAGGAATAGAGCTCCTGCAACACAGGGCTGGGATAGACAAAAAAAATGTCAGTAGCCTGCCCTTCTGAGGGTAAAACGGTAGCCCCAGCCTGGGAACTTAAGGGAGAGGAAGGTCCCCTCTTCATTTTCTTAGTTGCACATTCTCAGGGTAGAGCTTCCATAACACAGACCTGAGGAGAGGTGAGGAAATGGAATGAGCAGATCATGGTTCAAGTGCCACAGACTGTCAGTGTTCTCACCAATATTTAGTAGATTTTCTTGAATAAATACTTCTTCATGTGTTGTATGTTGTATGTCTTTAGGACAATTTCCAGAGACTTGGAATGACTTTTTAAAAAATACTTTTCACCAGTTAAATTGCTATTTTACTTGGGAGAGGGCCTGGGAAGTCCTGCTCCCACCTCTAAATCATTCATTATTTCTGATGAATCATTTTCAGTGACTCTTGTCTTTATTTCCATGTATAAAATGTGTCTTTTATCGGGCTGTTCTGAAGATTTTTTTCTTTATCCTTGGTTTTCAGCAATTTGTCAATTATGTGCCTAGATATGAATTTCTATTTTTTTTCTGTTTGAGGTGTACTGGGCTTCTTAGATTCATAAATTGATATTATTATTCAAATTTGGAAAATTTTCAGCCAAGTCTCCTTAAATATTTTTTGCCTCATTAATTCTCTTTTCTCCTGAATAACACATATGTTAGATTGCTTATTATTTCCCTATTGGTAAGGAAGGCTCTGTTCATTTCTTTTCAAATATTCTTCTCCTTCAGTTGGTGATTTTTGTTGGCTTTTCTTCAAGTTCTCTGATCTTTCCTTCTATTGTTTTCAAACTGATGTTGATCCCATCCATAATTTTTTCAGGTATTGTATTTTTTATTTCAGATATTGTATTTTTCAGTTCTGAGATTGCATTTTTTTAGTTCTGATTTCCATTTGGTTCTTTTTCAGCATTTTCATCTCTTTCCTGAAATCCTCATGTCTCCACACATTACACCCATTGTTTCCTGTAAATTCTGTAACATATTTACAATAGTAATTTTAAAGTCCTTATATGTTAATTACAATACCTGCTTTGTTTGTGGGTATCTTTTTTTTCTGGAGTTTCTCTCTCTCTTTCTATTATTGTCATATATTTCTGCTTCTTTACATGTCTGGTAATTTTTATTGTATGCTGGACAATGTAGAAACTCTAAATTCTGTCATTTTCATCAGAATAGTATTTGGTTTTGTTCTAGTAGGCAGGTAAATTTCTTGTGGATAACCTTAATCCTGTGTAGGCTTATTTCCAGGCTTTATTAAGCTAGTTATATTTAATTTTTGCTCTTACTCCTAGGATATAACTCTGAGTTTTGGGATATGATCCTCATATCTAGGGCATGATGCTTCTGGCATACTGATGGAATTCAAGAGATGTTTATCAAGCCCCACTAATTTGGTGAGATTTTAACTTCAAACTGTATCTCTCCAGTACTAGGCAGCTGCTGAAATCTCTGCTTAGCCTTCCAGCTGATGTTTTCTGCTATGCTCTTTGGAGTCTTGCCCTGCACATTTGTGGTTAAAGAGTCAGCCAAGGTTTTGAGAAGATTTTGTACATAATTCTGGGACCTCCCCGTTCTATTACTCCTAACCTCCTGGGATCCCCCAACAACCCACTTCAATTTCCAGTTGCTCTGGCAGCGCTGTACTCAAGCCTCTAATTCTTTAGTTAAATAAGTACTTGTTCTGCAGGTGGTGGATGTCTTCAGGTAAAAAACCAGTTAAATATGTATTATATCTCCTCCAGTTTGTGCCTATTTTTGGTCCTTCTTGTGCATGTGTGTGTGTGTGTGAGAGAGAGACAGAGAGAGAGACACAGAGAGAGGGAGAGAGGGAGAGAGAGAGAGAGACAGAATGAGTTCATAAGCAGTGGAAGGTTTAGTCTGATACTAACTACTCTGCCATTACTCAAAGCTGGAAGTCTTTATATTTTTTAAACATTAATGAAATTATACCATGTATTCTATTTTATAACATTTTGGTAAAAAGTTGAACAACATATTTTAGATATCATTGTATACATATATTTTAATTGACTTTATGTCTTTTGCCTGATATATGGTGCTCCATATGTCGATAAAAGGCTGTAAAACAAGGATAAATTATAAATGGAGTTATAGGTTATGAATTAGGTCTCTTTCAATGTTGTTTGAGAGATATTAAATTAGTTTCTTTTGAATGAATCTCCTTATAAGAGCGGACCACAAAAGACTAGTTATATTTGGGTCTGTAGCACCATGAATTGAAATAATCCTCTATAATGAACATTTTGGTTGTGTTCAGTTTTCGCTATTACAAGCAATGATGCAATGAACATCCTTGTACATCACTTTTCAGTGTTTCCTGAAGGATTATTTGTAGGAGTTGAAATGTTGAGTCAAACTAAATCCACATTTATAATTTTAATAAAGAGTTACCAATTACTATTTAATAATTCTATACTCTCCAACAGTAAATGAAATTGCCTATTTCTTCACAATTTTAACAATATTGGATGTTTTCAACCTTTAAATCTTTCCCATAAACACAAACATGCTCAGAGCATTTTTAAAAAGAGAAATTGTCAAGTCCTCTTTTGCTGTTCTTAATCCTGATTCTGAGCTATTTTAAATTTCTCTTTCTAATTTCCTAACATTGTGACTCAGTCTTAGAATAGGAAAATCAATTTTGGCTCTGGACTCCCCACTCAAAAACAATTTGGATTCTATGTCCAGGCATGCTGTTTCTGATGAAGCATCATTCCCAGTTCAACCTGGTCTAGGGTTTTATTTCCTAGTGTTCTTCTACCATGGGTATTCACAGTTTACCTCATTCCTTTCACATTCCCTCGTTTAGTTTTGAAATTTACTGCATTCCCTAAAATAGACAGTTTTATCTTTGTAAATTAGGCCATTACAATTTCAGTTGAACCATATCCCTGTAATAATTGGTTGAAAAGTATTTTGTCAGTAAGAAATGATCTAATATGCCTCAAGAATTACTGCTGTAGCTTTCTTACTTAAAAAAAAAGTAATCATTAAGAGAGCAAATTACATATTGGAACATTTTGTCAGTAAAATATATATGTTGATCTTGGACTTCCAAGTTTAAAAAATATATATATTTTAAAGTAATTTAAGAAAATTTCAAACTGAAAGTCATTGTGAGATAAAAGTTCCTATCAAGTGTCCAGCAAAATTAATAAAATATATTAATCAAAACATATAATTGTGAAATTTAAGAATATTGGAATCAAATATATACATATATATGTCAAATACAGCTTAAAGATAGCAGATATTGGGGCCGGGCGCGGTGGCTCAAGCCTGTAATCCCAGCACTTTGGGAGGCCGAGGCGGGTGGATCACGAGGTCAGGAGATCAAGACCATCCTGGCTAACATGGTGAAACCCCGTCTCTACTGAAAATACAAAAAACTAGCCGGGCGTGGTGGCGGGCGCCTGTAGTCCCAGCTACTCGGAGGCTGAGGCAGGAGAATGGCGTGAACCTGGGAGGCAGAGCTTGCAGTGAGCCGAGATCGCGCCACTGCACTCCAGCCTGGGTGACACAGTGCGAGACTCCGTCTCAAAAAAAAAAAAAAAAAAAAAGATAGCAGATATTAAACACACATGTCTTCCTGTACTTTTTATGGATCCCTACTAACTAACATATAGGAAGGAAACCCAAGAAGGAAAGGATAATTGGAGGGAAAATGAAAGCCATCAAATGTTGTGAGTTAGAAAACAGAAAGAGGAAAGAAAACTGACCTAGCGGATCTAGGACAGCTACCTATGTCCTAAGTGAGCAAGCTAAGTAGTAGCCCATTTTCTAAAATAGAATCACAAAGTCGCAAGAATTAGAAGTAGCAGGGGTTTATGATTTGGGAGTAAAGGGGAATACAAAAGTCTAGGAGTCAGATAGACACAAATTCAAATCCTCCCCGCTCCCCCGCCCAAATCCTAATGCTTACTTTGTGTGATCAGATAATTAACCCCTTTTTCCCTCAGCAGAAATTTGTGGTTTATACTCCAGAGACAGCAAAAACAGAAGGTCTCTGAAGTGTGGGATACATGGCACAGTTGAGGGCAGCAATCATTTTGAAAGAAGGAGGACTAAATACTAAATGTTGAAGCCCTCTGCTACAGCTCATGGCCCTCTTCCATCACTAGGTTCCCAGAAAACTGTGCAGGATCTTAGAAGATTCTTCTCTGAAAACATCTGACAAGTCAAAAGAAAAGATTTAAAGACGCTTATATTAGGATTATCCAACAAACAGCTCAGCCTGATAATCCTACAAGTGAGCTAATGGTCGTGAAACTCCACCCACAATACAGAGTCTCATTCAGCTTTTTAGGGCTCCAATTTTAAATATAAATGAACAGCCAACCATCACCTTTTAAAGAAAGCCTCTAACATGAAAGGCCGAGACTAAAAACAAAGAGATTAAAGTAATTTGGAGAAAATATAAATTAGATAAGAAGACAAAAACTATCAGAGAGCTAAGAGAATATATTGTAAATATGAAGCAGGATGCTGTTTTGAAATGGTGCATTCATACAACAGAATAGTCTTAGCAATTAAAAATATTATGTTATAAATTAAAAATCCAGTAAGAAGGTTGGAAGGAAAATTTGATTAAACCTTCCAAAGGACAATAAAATGACAAAAAATAAGAGAGAAAGGGCAAGGAAATTTAAGGATCAAGCCAGGAAGTCCAATATCCAAACACTATGAGTCATAGAAAGAGATAAAAAGAAAACAGTAAATGGAATCATCAAAAAGTAATTTAAGAAAATTTCAAACTGAAAGTCATTGTGAGATAAAAGTTCCTATCAAGTGTCCAGCAAAATGAATAAAATATATCAGTCAAAACATATCATTGTGAAATTTAAGAATATTGAAATCAAAGAAAAAATTCTAAAGCTTCTAGAGAGTGAAAAATTGGTTAGATTCTAATGAAAAATCAGAATGACCATTAATCTTCTCAATGATAATGCTAGAAGCTAGAAGTAATTCTGCAGAAAAATGAATTTTATAGAATTTTATACCCAGCCAAGCTATCAAATAAAATAACATCTTTTCCAGACATATAAGCTCTCAAACAGCACTCTATGCACCTTTCTAAAGATGCAATTAGAGAAGCTCCTCCACCAAAATAAAAGAGGAAAACAAGAAAGATACTGGAATGCAGGACAAAGGGATCCTACACAAGAAACAAGTTCAATAAATCCCAGCATGATATTGAGAGAAAATCTTCAGGATAACAGCTATGTAGCAAGTCCACAGGGCAACTCATCTATATTGGAGAAAGCCAGAATACTCATAAGGATCTAAGATGATGAAATTGATAGAATGCTTGCATATGAACATTTTTGAGAGTTTGGGGATGAATTAATGATAAATGCACAGAAACTAAACAAACAAGAAGAGGAATTCAAGTTAAATCCAAAAGCTGGATAAGGAAAAGTCATCACAGTTCAACATTTATATTGTCATATTAATACCGATCCCACCAAAATTATGGTATAAATATTGGGATAATGAAGGATAAGAAGTGTGTGCCAGGGGAGGCTGGGGGCATTTTCTGACCATCTTGTCATAACTGGGCAGATCCCCAAACCATTTTTTCTTTGTTGGAGGGAAAGATGGTATTAAAGCCGGAACTCAAAGCAATATTTTTGAGATTTACTCACTTTGCCCTGAGTATCTACCATATATACATGTTATTAAACTTCTGTTAGTTTTTCTCTGATTAATCTATCTTTTGTTATGGGGTCAATCTCAACTGAGAACTACAAAAGGGTAGAGAGAAAATTATTTCTCTAAATCGTTTTTCCTTCTCTACATTGTCAACAGAGAACAGAAGGAAACAAGTTCTTACGAGTGCAAACTGTGCCTGGAAATTCCAACAGTGAAGACACATACAGGCAGGTTTGTGTCTGAAACATTCACCAGGAATCTCAAATATTGGGACAATCACTACTCAAGGAAGTCCTGCATTACAGGGGAGGCCATCCTACTTGAAGATCTGTTTATTTCACAGACAATGAAGCAGGGGAGGGAATTCTTTGGATTTTTACTTGGGAGCCCAAAATTCAGACTGACCAACAGTGACCTCAGATAATCTTTGCTGGACTTAACAAATTCAGAGGACAGACCATGTCTCAGTCCTGTGGATGACCTAATCAGATTAGCTGTTTGGAAGGCAGGATACATACCTGTCATTGCTAAAGGGCAGGAGGATTATTGCTCAGAGGGTAGAGTAAGCTAATGACATTTCACTGCAGAAATGCTCCATGGGAACAGAATGAAGAGTTTGGGGTGGGAACAGAGAGCAACAAGGATTCTTTAGAGAAGTCCAGAAGGAGCTCATATTTTTTTTGGTCAAATAAAGTCAGAATACTCTCTAGATCACTCAGATACTAAGACAACTTCATAGTGCTGCCCTCGTAATTGCGTACTTGTGTGAGAAAGAAAGAACATTTAAACCATTTATCCAAAATCAGTGTCGCCAGCAGTGGGGTGTGGGATCCACCTGTCTTCCTTCTCCCAGAGAATCAGCTCTTCCTACATTTTCTCAGGCAAAAAAGGCTATGGATGAAAGGTCATGAATGGAGTGCTTTTCCATCAGCCTTGAGAAAAATACCCTATTAAAAAACCCATGCCATGCCCTGCCCACAGACTGTCTCAGATGGGATCATATTGGCTGTTTACTAAATACCACAGGGCAGTAACTGCAACCTCACTTTGTTCTGCTGTTTTGTAGGACTTTGATGGCTGGTGGCAGGCAGAACCTATTAAAGATTGTCTATTTTATTAATGTCACTCATTTGTTCTCTATAATGATAATGGGAGATAGATACACTAAAAATCCAGCTGGTGGGCTGGGCACATGCTGATATGCAGCTGACATCACCTTTCTGAGGCCCTGGACAATACTTCAGGGGTTCATTTAAATAACAACTCATAGAGTCCTAAGTTTTGGCACTGCTATGTATTTTAGCCAAATGACCTTGGCTGAGTGAGTTAGCTTCCTTGAGCATCAGTTTCTGGCCTGTAAAGTAAAGGGAAAAAAGCTAAAACTCTGAATCTCAAAATGGCTCCTGGCTCCTAAGATTGTCAGAGGATTAAATGACACAATGTACTTGAAATCCCCTTCCATGTGCCAGGGGTATAATAAATGCTTCATCATTGCTGCTTCCTTTCTTTTGTCTCCCCTTCCCTGCCTCTCTGTGCTCACTGCACATGAGTGTGTTGTTCCTGCAGAATGAGTTCATTGAGACAGAACAGAAGTTAGTTAATTGGACATGTTCTAGCACTGCCCTAAATAAATACAGTCAGCCCTCTACATCTGTGGGTTCCACATCCCCAGATTCAACCGACTGTGAATCAAAAATATTCGGAAAAAAAAAACCAAAAACCACAATACAACAATAACAATAATACAAAGAAAAAACAAGACAGTATAACAACTGTTTACATAGCATACATTGTATTAGGTATTGTAAGTAACCTACAGATGATTTAAAGTATACAGGAGGATAGCCTGGCATGGTAACTCACATAATTCCAGCACTTTGAGAGGCCCAGATGGGAGGACTGCTTGAGTTCAAGACCAGCCTGGGCAACATAGTCATGTCTATAAAAAATGTTTAAAAATCAGCCAGGCATGGTGGCATGCGCCTGTAGTCCTAGCTACTAGGGAGGCCAAGGCAGAAGGATCCCCTGAGCCGAGGAGGTTGAGACTACAGTGACCTGGGAACACTCCACTATACTCTAGCTTGGGCATCAGAGTGAGATCCTGTTTCAAAATAAATAAATAAAGTATACAAGAGGATGTGGTAGGTTATATGGCAATACTACATGATTTTATACAAGGGAATTGAGCATCCATGGGTTTTGCTTTCTGCAGAGGCCTTGGAATGAGTCTGCTGTGGATACCAAGGGAGGACTGCACCAGTAGCAGTTGTGTGTAGCCTGTAACTAGGTGGGGGATGGGGGAGCGGGGAAGGTGATACATGGGGCATCACCCTAAGCTATCTGTTATGAAAAGCTTTTCTGTGCTAACCATAGAAGACCTCTTCACTGGAACTTGGGATGTTTTGCTTTAGCATCTACTGCTACTCCAGGGAACAGCTGAGTACCAAGGATGTGAGCGTTGGAACATTATAGTCTAGGATTTGTTGATTCACTCTTTCGGCAAACATTGCAAACCTGAGTACAAGCCAGGCACCACTCATTCATTTCTTTATTCATCATCAAATATTTCTATAACATTTATTCTGTGCCTGACACTGTTCTAAGCACTGAACAAATACTCTCTCAATGCCTCCTTATAATGGTGTTATGAGGTTGGTTCTATGATTATCTGTGTTTCAGAGGTAAGGACAGAGAAGCACAGAGAAGTTACGTAACTTGCATAAGAAACGTGTAAGATTTTTTGACTCAGTGACAGTAGTGTTTACAGTTCTCCATCACTTGCCCTGTACTGAGGGGTACGCATACGTTTTTGTGTTTATGCTTTCCTTCATTCACTGAGACCTTTGTTAATCATGACTTCATGTGCCAGACACTGCACTGGGAAAGAAGGGGACACAAGACACAGGTGGGCCCTCAGAGAGCTATATTTCAAGGAAGCAAAAGCCAAGTGACCCTCACCTTTATCCTTGACTTTGGAAGCAACAAAGAGAATTGACTCAGGTCAAGAATGCTGTCATTGTCATTGGGATAGGCTACTTTAAATAAAATAAATGATGTTATGGGGCAGTAAACATGTGGCCTTTGCCCTTATATGGCTCATGCTAAGGAGTCTATGTGGTGTACATGTGCAGATCTTCCTGGTTCAGAAGAGAAAATCTGTGTGAGGCTAATGTTCCCATCAAAATCCAACAGGAGGCTGGGCACAGTGGCTCATGCCTGTAATCCCAGCACTTCAGGAGGCCGAGGATGGAGGATCGCTTAAGGCCAGGAGTTCAAGATCAGCCTAAGCAGCATAGTGAAATCTCATCTCTACAAAAAATATAAAAATTAGCCAGGCACGGTGACACACATCTGTAATCCTTGCCACTTGGGAGGTGAGGTGGGAGGATAGCTTGAGCCTGGGACTTTGAGGCTGTAGTAAGCTATGACTGTGACTGCCTGGGGAACAGAGCAAGACCTTGTCTCTATATAAAAATAAATAAATACATAAATAAAATCTAACTGGGTATGTGGCCATAGCTCCAGTGTTTCCCGACTTCACATGTGTATCATCAATTAAGAATAGTTTGTATTAGGTGTTAGGTATTTATTTTTATGTGTACTGTAAAATATATAAATAACATCGACCCATCATTTCAAGTATACTGCTATTTGGAATAAAAACAAAAAAATTTAAGTGAATTAATTCAAAGAAAAATATTAAACTAATAATGGCACAGGTGGTACTGTAGATATTGAAAATTAGCAAAGTGGTACTCATATGAAGCATACGGCAGAGCTTATTGGGGGTGTTACTGGTATTTCGGGTGGGGAACTCTTCATTCTGTAGTATTATCCTAAGCCCCTGCCTATCACATGGCAGTAATGCTACCCCGAACCCTGGCTAATGCGTGGTGACAGCTTCATATGCACACACACACACACACACACACACATGCCTCCACACATTTTCAAAGGCCACAGAGTACAGGCCTGGGGGGCGTTTGGTATCCCCTCTGACTGGGAACTATTGCTAAACGGAAGCTAAAGACTTGTCAGATGCCTCACTGGGAAAACAAACAAGCTATGTTCGGGTATTTTTGAAGTAGAATGAAGGGAAGATAAAACTCAAGTTCAATTGCCAAGTGACTCAGTGGGGGAGGCACCACAGTGAGCAAATGAGAACTGAAATGAGAAGACAGCAAAGGGATGAGAAGTCCTGGCAAGTGTGGGGACAGACCGCAGAGGCCTGGGGCTATAGACAGAGCTTTCCTGGTTTGGAGTTGCTGTTACAGGGCAAGACCAGTTCCTTCCTGCTTGTCTTACAGGTGCCACCTGGCATCTGACAATGACCAGAGACAATGCCCACTGCCTGCTGAGGAACAGGCAATACAACCACTGCTTGAACAGAAATGCAGTATGATACCAAGCCAGGGGATATTTTGCAAGGATATAAGTCATATGATGAAAAATGTAACCGATTTACTAATCATTCAAGAAGGAAAAGAAGGTTCCAGAAAACAATGGGTCTCTTTCCATATAACCCATAATATGCCACTAACAGTGAATTGTGGGGGCAGGATAATAAATCAATGTTTTTTGCGTACCACCCAAGATACTGTCCATAATCTTTTAAAAATCTTGGTTATTACTGGCTCCCTTGACCCACTAGTTTTCCCATTACACCCCAAGGTTGAGTGTTCTCTACCTCAATGTGTCTGTGGGACAAATCTTTCCAAAAATGTTAATAGGTGATGTCATGGAAGAGAAGTTTTCAATGCCAAATACATTTGGGAAATACTGCACACTTCTGATGTGGAGATTCACAGTTCACACTGGCAGTTTAAAAGTGTTGAGATTTCTTCTGTTCCCTTGGTAGTCTAAAGGGTGACATCCAAACTCTTGGCCTGGTTTTAAAAATTAGCTGACTTACCCCACCTTACTTAACAGATGTAATTTTCATGAGAGGCAGACTCACAACAACAGTTCCTCCTCCTAGGTATCTTATCCATCTTCACTCCTGGGCCCTCTCTCATCTTCCCCTCCCCTAGCACACCTTTCCCAGGCTTTCCACTTACTCCATACTCCTGTCAAGCTCCAGCTCAAGATTCATCTCCTTAAGTCCCATTCCCTACAGCGAACTTTCTCTCTACTGTGAAACTGTACCTACACAAGGTGGTGTCATGTCATTCTGATTACTTCAATGTTGCCTCGGAATTATCCTCGGGGTGTATGATAAAGGTAGTTTGTAAGCAGCTTTGCCTATTTTCAACTTCTCATGGGAGCCTATTATTGCAGCATGGGCTGTGTACAAAAAAACAATGCTGGAAACATTTCCTGGTGGACGTGCTGACGGCTAGCTTTGTTCCTTTGTAAGACCACTTAGATTCTCTGTGGAGAAGGAAAGCGATTTAATGGACTCACAGTTCCACATGGCTGAGGAGGCCTCACAAAGGCACGGTGGAAAGCAAAGGAGAAACACAGGCTCTCTTACATGGTGGCAGGTATGGGGGAAACTGACCCCATGAGTCAAGGATGTCCACCTGGCCCTGCCCTTGACACCCGGGGATTATTACAATTCAAGGTGAGATTTGGGTGGGAACACAGCCAAACCATATCACCCTGTCTTTAAAAAAGAGAGAAAAGAAAATATATTCAGAACCTGACCACTGCTCACCACCTCAATGCACGAGCTATGTTCCCCTGGAAGCTGAGTCTGAGATGGAGCTGAGTGGGCAAGGAGTTTATTAGGGGGTACTCTTGGGATCAATGCCTGTAAGAAAGGGAGAATTTGGGCTGTGAGGTAGTCACAAGGAAGGTCTGAGCGGACTCCTTGAGGAGCTCTGAACTGGGATGGCCCTTAGGAGTTGTCCTGAGTCGAGGTACAGGGCCAGGCCTTTGTAGCCCTCACTAACAAGCCTCCAGGCAGGGGAAGTGTCACTGGGCAAGGCAGCTGTCTTTAGCAGAGGCGATTCTTGAAGAGGGCTGACAGCCAAAAGCCATTAGCTAGAGCTTCCCGGCTGCTGGAGGAATAAATGTTTAATTCCCAAAGGAGACTTAAGCAGCCTCCACCACCCTTCACCATGGCCATCTTGATCGGAGCTCCATCTTCTCAAGAGCAGTGCAACAGCTCCTCACTGGTCTGCCTGCTTCAATCCTCTTATCACATAAGCTAGGGTAAGCTAGGGTAATCCTCTGAAAATATGTTAGGTGATGTTCCATCTCTGCTCAAAGTCATCATGTCAGTAGCTTCCTGCTTCAACCTGAGTAACATCCAAAGTCATCACAGTTATCTGTACCACCCTACAGCCTCTGCTGCCTCAGCTGTCGGTCCTCAGCCACTACCCTTCCCCTCTTTATAACGGCACCCTAGAGACTCTGAACTCCTTGCTGTTCTTTGAAAATCTTGGCAAGTTCATTTAAAAGATAAATTTACGCATATTAAAATTTCATGAGTTTATTTGAGCTTTGAATGATTCAGGAATCCGGCAGCACCAGACCACAAGCAGCTCAGCGCAGCGCTCGGAGGGGGAGGAGAGCAGGGGCCTTTTATAAGGTGATCATGGAAGCAAGACAAAGAAAATATTTGATTGGTTAAAGCAGAAAGTCCCTGGTGAGAGGTCAGTTTCTCATTGGTAAAGTCCGTAGTTAGAAGTTAGCTGGCAGTTTCTGATTGGTTACGCTTGTTTCATTTTACTGTTTACGTTGAGTTGGTTTTCCATTTGCTTAGGAAGGAACCCAGGGTGCTGAAGGTGGCTCAGCTAAATGGCCTCCCGATTAATTATTTGAACAGTTCCCATCTCAGGGTTTTCCCATTTTACTGTTCCCTCTGCCCGAAATGTTCTTTCAGGCGTCAGCACTGCTCCCTCGCTCGGGTTTTTACTCCTGTCACCTTCTTGTGGGGGTCTTCTCTGGCTAACCTGTTGGAAACAGTACTGCTCCTTCCCCTGGCTCTCCCTGCGCTTTGCTGCATTCTCTTTCTCCATAGCAAGGGGCTCAAGGGGAGAAATTACGGACTGTCACATTGACTGCTATATCCCCACTACCTATATTCATGCCTGGCAATGGCAGGTGCTCAAAAAGTACATTTTGAATGAATTTCTATAAGCTACAGAAAAAGGTTCCATGATTGGACCAAATTGAAAATTGGTCCATGATTCTCTAGGAAAGTAAGAGGAGCTGTGTTTCCCTTCCTGTTGTTTAGCTTTGGTCAGACAGGCCATTTGTTTTTCCTTACTCAAATTAAATAAGGAGTTAGCTTAAGCATCTCTTATAGAACAAGCAAACAGTTAAGATATCAGAATTCTGATATTATCTCATACCTAAACCTTATAAAAACTTTTTTTTCTTTTTTTCTTTTTTTCAAATTTGCTTTGTCTTCTTAAAAGAATTTTGACACTGTTAAACTTTCTGTAAGGCTTTTGTTCCCTAAAAGCAGTGATGCTTAAGAAATCCCCTACTGGGCCAAATACAGTGGCTCTTGTCTGTAACACCAGTACTATGGGAGGCCAAGGCAGGAGGATGACTTGAGCCCAGGAGCTTGAGATCAGCCTAGGCAACACAGGTAGACCCCATCTCCACAACAACAACAAAAAAATTATCTTGTCGTGGTGGTGCACCTGTTGTTCTGTAGTGTCAGCTACTTGAGAGGCTGAGATAGATCACTTGTGCCCAGGAGGCTGAGGTTGCAGTGAGCCGTGATTACACCACTGCACTCCAGCTGGGGAGACAGAGCAAGACCCTGTCTCTTAAAAAAAAAAAAAAAAAAAGAGAGAGAGAGAAAGAAAACTCCTACCCTTTTGTGTTTCAAAAGAAACAGCCATCCCCACAAAGGACAACCCAGCCCTGGAATATTCTGTGATAAGACCCACCTTCATCCTTCCCCAAGGCTTCCATGAGGAATCATGGGAGACCAGGACCCCTTCCTTTCCTTTGAGTTATTCTTCATTAATAAATGTTCTCCCTATTGCAACGGCATGAATAAAATCATATCCTTAATTGTCCAGTGCATTTTGTGTTTCACAGTTTGATGCCAACACTTGGATATAACTGGACCTCACCTTCCAATTCCCAGTTACTTTTTTTTTTTTTTTTTAATTTATTTGTTATTATTATACTTTAAGTTGTAGGGTACATGTGCATAACGTGCAGGTTTGTTACATATGTATACTTGTGCCATGTTGGTGTGCTGCACCCATCAACTCGTCATTTACATCAGGTATAACTCCCAATGCAATCCCTCCCCTCTCCCCCCTCCCCATGATAGGCCCTGGTATGTGATGTTCCCCTTCCTGAGTCCAAGTGATCTCATTGTTCAGTTCCCACCTATGAGTGAGAACATGCGGTGTTTGGTTTTCTGTTCTTGTGATAGTTTGCTAAGAATGATAGTTTCCAGCTGCATCCATGTCCCTACAAAGGACACAAACTCATCCTTTTTTATGGCTGCATAGTATTCCATGGTGTATATGTGCCACATTTTCTTAATCCAATCTGTCACTGATGGACATTTGGGTTGATTCCAAGTCTTTGCTATTGTGAATAGTGCTGCAATAAACATACGTGTGCATGTGTCTTTATAGCAGCATAATTTATAATCCTTTGGGTATACTTACCTGGCAGGGGAGATACCATGATCACCAATTCCCAGTTACTTCACACAGGTAAGGAGGCCTTAGGTCATCTCTAAGTTGTTCAGTGGGAGGGAGCAGAAAATTGGTGATTCCTTTCCTCCCCATCATAAGGATCATGGCCAACACCCTATAACAAAAGACAGGTTAACTGGAAAAAAAATAACGAGTGTATTTGATCATAGTGTTTATTTTTTTTTTGAGACGGAGTCTCGCTCTGTCACCCAGGCTGGAGTGCAGTGGCACGATCTCCGCTCACTGCAAGCTCCGCCTCCCGGGTTCACTCCATTCTCCTGACTCAGCCTCCCGAGTAGCTGGGACTACAGGCGCCCGCCACCATGCCTGGCTACTTTTTAATATTTTTAATAGACACGGGGTTTCACCATGTCAGCCAGGATGGTCTCGATCTCCTGACCTCGTGATCCACCCGCCTCGGCCTCCCAAAGTGCTGGGATTACAGGCGTGAGCCACCGCGCCCGGCCAGTTTTTTTTAAAACAATTTCATTTTAAAAAATGAAAGCACTTACACTGACCCTAAAAATATAAATATAGCAAAAATATAAATATAGTAACTGGGTGTGTAAAACACTCATTTGCACACACAATCAGGCATTTATGGAAGCATATGCCCCATTGTGCATGTAAAGACAGGTTTCATTTGCACTTTATTGCTTCAAACAATGAACAGCTTATTTGATCATAGTTTTACATGACAGTTGAGCCTTCAGAATGAAGACCCAGAGATACAGAAGCTATCTAATTTTATGCTTAGGTTTGATGAAGCAGGGACGGTCATGTGGAAATGTATTGGACAAAAAAGGGTATGATCTAATGGAAATAGATTGCGTGGGGAAACCTACCAAGGCCTGGCTGTTCAGCTTCTTCTTGGCCTCTCCGTGCAGCATTCCTTCCTCCCAGGTATGGGGTAGGACCCCTCTGGGATGGGGGTCTTAGTTTCTTTATGGCTAAGTGTTACACAGAAGAATGGTGGAAGGTTAGAATAATATTTCTAGGTTTTATGGCTGGCTTTGGGGAAAAGGAGTTCTTGTTTCTATGACCCATCTTGGGGAAGAGGGATCACAGTTTCTATGGCTTATCTCAGGGGAGAATGAGGGGTGAGAGACGGGGCGGGGGGCGCAGAAGAAGGTCCGAGAGAGACTTTGCTTCTGAGGCTACTTTGGAGGCTTTCATTTTGGGGTATTGTTTTCTGAGTTCCAACAGTGGCAATGATGTTCATTTTCAACAAAAGGGAGGACTGACAATGTGGAACTTAATCTAAGTCTTATACTCTAAAAAGTAGAGATGTTAAGAAATCTTCGGCCCTTTTGGGTTGTAGGCACTGGCTAATTGCCAAGGGCCACGCAGGTTTTGCATATTCTGAAGTAAGACCCACCTCCATCCTTCCTCATGCTCCCTTAAGACTCTCTTTGTCTCCATAAAAGCCAGGCTCATTCCTTTTCTTTGAGGTATTTCTTATTAACGAATGTCCTCCTACTGCAATAGCCTGAATAAAAATCATATCCTAATTTACTGGTGTATTTTGTCTTTCATACTTTCATAAGGGGGGGGATTTGTGTTGGGAGGGTTTATTTATAGCCTTAAAGCGTCTGTTGGAAAATCAGCAGCTGACAATAGTGAGTGACAAAAGAACTCTTGACAATAGATAACAGACAGCCAAAGGGTCTGTTCCCTCAGCAGAAAGCCAGCATGAAGCTCAGTTTCAGAGCACGGAATAATTATTACTTCCAGAGGCTGACAGAAACTTGACTCAAGCAGATGGTTGGACAAAAATATATTGTTGGAAGAAATTTCCCAGCATAAAAAGTAAATGTCACTCTATATAATTTGCCCATGAAATCAACTATCTCCAATGTGCTAGCCACAAAAGACTCAGTCCTTCCCTGTCTGGGGGCTCTGGTTATAAAGAGATGGGGTGGAGGCAGAAGTCCCTGGAAGATGGAGACTGTCATACATCACATGTCTATAAGCTCTTGCTCCCCTTCTTGCCATGTGATCTCTGAACAGGGCAGCTCCCCTCTGCCTTCTTCCATCATAAGTGGAAGTAGCCCAAGGCTTTCACCAGATGCCCAGTCTTTAGTCAGCAGATTCATGAGCCAAATAAACCCTTTGTAAATTACCCAGTCTCAGGTATTCCTATGTAGAGACACTAAATGGACTAAGATAAACCACTACCTACTATTTATATTCAAAGAAATATTCCCTAGACAGACACTGTCATTCTTGGGCAGGACACATACCAGGAGCACCAAATTCATCAGCAGTCTATAACTGGGCTTACTTACAGCATTTGTAGTTATTTGTTGTCCTTGGATTAACAACGAGCTGATGAGTTGTGAAGACCTTGATATTGGCCAAGCCCTCACAAAATTGATTCATCTTCTAGAAGCTGACAAGTAGGAGGTTATATGTCACCAAAAGAAAGACTAGTAACTACTTGATCAAACCCAACCCATTTTATATTTCCTCCAAATATTCTCCATTAAGAATGTAATTTGACATAAAAAACAGGCCTGCTTAGAGATAGAATATGAAAATGAAATGGAAATATATGAGTATTGCAAGATGTTGGGTTTGTTTTTACTTTTTAAGTGCTCAAACCTGGATTTCATAACCTATGCTTTGAATTAGCAATAGCTATCAGAATTATTGCCATATATTTTGCACAAGTTTAACAGACAAGGCTTAATTGGCTCACTGAACTGTGTCTTTGTGAGACTTTAATTTTCCTGTAAGAACAGTAAATGCCAACAAGATAGACATCCCTGTTCTTCTAAGCTTTGTTTATAGTTCTAGGAAGTAAACAGGCAGTTATTATATTAAAAAAACATTCCCTGTATGCCAGCAACATCTAATTTTAATATGTAGGAGTTTTAGAGGAAAAGGGATAGGGATGTCATAAAAAAGAGCCCCAAAATATGCCTAATACCTAGAACTTGAAGTCTGATCTTGATTCCCCTGTGGATTAACAAACCACATGTTTCTCAATGTCACTGTCATCTTGATGTACAGGATATTTGCCACTTAGTTCCTAAAATGCTCTGAGATCACATTTTGGAGGCATATTTATCTTGCATACCCATGGCAAGGAGAGCCATTTGTCAAACTGGATGTAAAATAAATTAAATGGGATTCTGCTGCCCATACACATTAATGCCTCCCAAAGAGACCAGCGTGCTAACTTGGGCAGGACTTACAAAAGCTCAGTTGAAGTATTACCTCCTCTGTGGCCAACTTAATTGCTCCCTCTGTGCTGGCCATGGTTGCTGGTGGTTATAGCTGTCTCCCCAATAGGCTGAGATCTTGAGGGCAGAGACTATGTCTTATTCATCTTTGTATCTCTGGTAACTTGCATAGTGTTTTGTAATCAGCAAGAATTTGCTCAAAGACTGTAAATACTCATTTAAGGGTAGCCAACTGTTAGATCTGAATCCACCCCAACACTGAGTATGCTCTGAAGTGTGCCACAGTTCATAGCCACTTATCTTTAGAGTCCTGATAAAGATATTGAGAGACTATGCAGTTTCTATTTCTATACCACAAACATCTGCAGGAGGTGATTCTACTAGCCTCACACTTCTCAGAGCCCTGGAAGGGTGAAAAAGATTAGAAAAACTGGGCCGGGTGCAGTGGCTCACGTCTGTAATCCCAGCTGGGAGGCTGAGGTGGGTGGATCATGAGGTCAAGAGATCGAGACTATCCTGGCCAATATGGTGAAACCCCATCTCTACCAAAAATGCAAAAATTAGTTGGGCATGGTGGCACACACCTATAGTCAGGCTGAGGCAGGAGAATCGCTTGAGATTGCAGTGAGCCAAAATCATGCCACAGCACTCCAGCCTGGTGACAGAGCAAGACTCTGTCTCAAAAAAGAAAAAGAAAAAGAAAAAGAAAAACTCTGATAGCCAAAAGAATTCAACTCAGTGGTTTAACAAAACATCTCTTCCAGGCACTGTTCTAAGTATGTTATACCTTTCATCTCATGGAATCCTCACTGTGACCATGGGTGGGTACTGTTATTGTTTGCATTTTACATGTGGGGAAACTGGCACCCAAAGGTGGAGTAACTTGCCCACGTGATAGAGGCTTAGATAGAGCCTTATTACTTCTCATACCTCTCGCTTCCCAAGAAGCCAGGCAAATGAATCATTTCTCCTCTGCATTCCCATAGACTCGATACTCAGGCACAGGCTTGATTGCATGTTGTTGTAATTAGAGCTTCACGTCTGTCTCATCGGTCAAACAGTGAGTTCCTGGAGAAGAGGAACTGTGTATTTATTAGTAACCTTTTCACCTCCCTGCTTAACAGTGACTGGCATGTAGTAGCCTCTGCTTGAGTGTTTGCTGAATAACTGAATGAGGGGAGGCTCTATTCAAAGCTACCACACCTGGAGAACTCCCCAGAGAAAGGGATGAAGACAGACTCATCCTACTGCCTCAGGACTCTGTGTGTGTGTGTGTGCGTGTGTGTACATCCAACAGCAACTTTCACAGTGGGCCACCAAAGCCTAGTGGAACTAACTGGCATTTAAACCAGATACCCTATGTTTTCTAGAGCAAAGGTACTCAAATTTTTTTTGTTTTTTTAAGACAGAGTTTTGCTCTGTCTCCCAGACTCAAGTGCAGTGGTGCGATCTTGGCTCACTGCAACCTCCGCCTCTTGTGTTCAAGCGATTCTCCTGCCTCAGCCTCCCAAGTAGCTGAAATTACAGGTGCTGGCCATCACGGCTGGTTAATTTTTGTATTTTTAGTAGAGACAGGGTTTCACAGTGTTTCCCAGGCTGGTCTTGAACTCCTGGAGCTCAAGTGATCCGCCCCCCTCGGCCTTCCAAAGTGCTGGGATTATAGGCATGGACCACCACATCCATCCCTAAAATATGTTTTTAAAGGTTTTAAAAAGTGTTAAAAAGTCAAAAGTTTTTAAAAATGTTATTCATACTTTAAGCCCAGCAATTCCACTTCTAGGAGATTATGCTAAGCATCATCATGGCTATATGTCTATATGTTTATGGTCTAGAGGCCATCAACATAAACATATGTGTGGCTGAGCAGGTGGAAGGAACTGGGTAAAGGATATGCATACTGTGGGGTGGGCGATGGGAAGGACCGTGGCATGCTAGAAAAGGCTTGCCTGGGGCTGGGCGTGGTGGCTCAAGCCTGTAATCCCAGCACTTTGGGAGGCTGAGACGGGCGGATCACGAGGTCAGGAGATCGAGACCATCCTGGCTAACACAGTGAAACCCCATCTCTACTAAAAAATACAAAAAACTAGCTGGGCGAGGTGGCGGGCGCCTGTAGTCCCAGCTACTTGGGAGGCTGAGGCAGGAGAATGGCGTAAACCTGGGAGGCGGAGTTTGCAGTGAGCTGAGATCCGGCCACTGCACTCCAGCCTGGGTGACAGAGCGAGACTCCGTCTCAAAAAAAAAAAAAAAAAAAAAAAAAAGAAAAGGCTTGCCTGTTATTGTGATTCAAGGACAGAGTTCCAGAGTAGCCAAAGGTTGTTTTTCAATAGGGCCCAAAAATCTCAGTTTAGAAATATTGGCTGTGGTGGATTGCAAAAAATCGACCAAGTTATTCCCCTCCTCTCTCCATGCCTTTCGGTAAAGCCCTCCCACACCGACTCTGAGCTGGCACATGACTGGCTTTGGCCAGAGATGTCAGCAAAAGGGATGCAAACAGAGGCTTGAAAGGTGTTTCCACACAGGGGCTTGCCTTCTTGCTGCCCTGGGAACCCCCGCTACTACTACCATGTAAAGAAGGCAGGGTAACCTGACAGATAAAAGGGTGTGACCTAGACACATGTGACCCATTGCCCCAGGAAATAACCTGTGACTTTCCAGACACATGAGTGAGGCCACCCTAGAGCATCCTTCCTCAGCCAACCCACCAGCTGACCACAGATGCACGAGACAGCCCAGCAGAAATCAGCTGAGCGGCCCAGATTGGAAGAGCAAGCCGAGCCAGCTCACAGAATTGTGGGCTAAATTCTAAGCCAATACATTTGTTGTTTGAAGCCATTACATCTTGGGGGTGGTTTGCTATATAAAAAAGCTAATTGAGAACAAAATTAAAATATGTTTGGCGCTAAACAAAGCAGGGATCGAATTCATTGTAATGTCTGATGAATGTAAAGATTTAACCACAAATGCTCCCTTCCTTGCATCACTTTATAATAATGAAAAAGCAAAACCGACCTAAAGATCCATGCAGGGAAGTGGTTAAGACATGATGGCCTAACCGCATACTGGAAAGGTATGCATTGCTGAAAATGATGGCAGAGAATAGTGGCAACACATAGACTACCAACCCTTCATAAGTGTGCCATCAAATTTTGATCAACAGGTAAAATTTCATTGCCCTCCCGGAACACGTACTCTTGTGGAAATGGAACACGAAGCTGATTGGATCATCAGGTAGTGTAGAGGCCATCTTGCTGTAAGGAAGAGAGAAAATCTCAGAATAAAGCCCAGACTGTGCTAAACTTTGCTTTTTGAGGATATAAGAGTGCACAGAGGGGAGCCGTAAACAGCTCTACTCAAATAGTGGAACGTGGTTCCAAATGGGGATGGAGCAAAAAGTAGGACAATGGTTTTGAGAGTGAAAGACATTGCTATACTTGTTGTCATCTTTTTAGTAGCTAAGTGTATTTTTATCTCTTCAAACATGCCACCAAAAATTATAGGACTTGAAAGTGTGTGGTGAACACAAAGGATGTTGAAATCATTGGCATAGAGAAATAATAACACAGAAAGACAGTTTGATGTTATATAAAAGATGCCACTTGTAAAGCAGCAGGTACGATATAATCCCATTCTTGTTATAAAATCGAAAACTTAATTTAGTTAATTTTAAGCCATGAATATAACCATTTGGAGTATGGCATTGAGGAATATTTAAATTTTAATTACACATTTTAGTCTCTCTAAATAGTCCTCACATTGACAAAAAAATGTGTATTATCATTTGGAAAATAAAACACTTTTTATAAGGAAATGCAGAGAAAATCCTATTATTTTTATAAAAAGAATATGCAGGCAGAGAAAACTAATTGGAGGACAGGGATGAAAATTGGGATGTACAGTGCTTAGATGGGAGTAGGGGTAATTCTTATTTTTCTTCATCTTGTTTTTTTTCCAACTGCCATAATAAACATGTATTTTATGTTGAGAAAATTTAATAAAAGTTATAGTTTTAAAAACATTAAGGGCCACACTCACGCATAGAAAAGGCTTACCTGTTATTGTGATTCCAGGACGGGGATCCAGAGTAGCCAAAGGTTGTTTTTCAATAGGGCCCAGAAATCTCAGTTTAGAAATATTGGCTGTCATGGATTGCAAAAAATGGACCCAAATATGCGCGCGAGCGCACACACACACACACACACACACACGCACGCACACTGCAACCCAACCCAAAGTGCTGCAAGACTGTATATTAATATACTTTTTGTCAGTGCCTGCAAATGCTCTTGCCACCTCGCTGCATTCATTCAGTTTTCTTGGGGGTAAACAAGAAATTTCTCTGAAATTGTAGAATCTTCTCCCATACAAAACACAGGAAATCCCTACAGGCTCATCACCTCCCCAGTTCTGTTAGGAGGCAGGCAGCTGCCATGTAGCATTATTCGTCATGGCCAGAGGTAGACCAAGATAGGGATTCAGTTGCTCTGCTCTTCCACTCTGCAAACCTTCTGCAAGCACCTGAGCAGGCCCAAGGAGGGGCTGCTGCCATTTGGTGGTGAAGACACTCTACTTGTTACAGGCAACAAGTCAGAGGTCTCTAAGGGCCCCCTCGGCCCTGTCTGTCTGGCCCATCATGGGCTTGTCCTTCACTAACTGTCTCTCACTGCTGACAGAGCCCACAAGTGTCTTTATGCGTGACAGATTCCTTGCAAATGGTGAATGGTGGAAAGATGACCCAGCCAATCATCAGACCTGCTAATGCCATCTAGTCGGATGCAGCAGAGCCCAGCTCTACTCACTCATCCATGAATGTGACTCTGAGCTGTGAGAACAAAAGCCAGAGCAACTCTCTATTAGGAAACCCGGGGGAACACAGCAATGTAACAAGTCCCAGGTTCAAAATGACAAGCAATTCACTGAAGATGCCACAGCAGTATAGTCTATCACTGGGTGCAGTGAGACGGCCAAAACTATGAGAATTTTACAAGATAATGAATTATTGGCTGGGCTACAAAATGGAAAATTCGAACCGATAAGGCCAGTAGACTATCCTTTTGAACCGAATTCATTGAAAGAATAAACTGTGGCATAGCAGCTCTTTTTTAGTAATGGGAATATGGTTACAAGATGCCTGAAAGGATATTATCCACATACTATTGTCATCTTTTTAAGCACCCACTTTGCGTTCAACTCTACCATTCTATAAATTTATTCTTGGAATGGAGAGAAATAAAAAACATGATTTTTTTCCTCCCTTTTGAAAAATCCTGAGTTACGTTAGAATTAGGAAACAGATTCCATAATTATTAATAAGGATAGATCACAGATTGGCTCCATTGTAAAGTTTATAAAATCAAATCCCATTTTAAAGCTTAGTAAGAAATGTGGCAATAGTAGCTCCTCCCACAGTGCCCTCAGCTTTCAGCCACTATTCAGTTTTGCCTGTGGTCTAACTATACCTTCAGCCACAGTGGCGGCACATTAACAGCTACCATTTCCTGAAAGCTGACAGTGAACCGCATCTGGATGTGCTCTTGGCGGACATTATTGCTTTAATCATCACAAAGACCTCAGAGGTGAGTACAGTCATTTCCCCATTCTCCCAATGGGAAACTGAGGCGTAGAGAGGGTAACTTGTCCAAGGCCATACAGCTAGTAGGCGGGGAGCAGGAGTCAAGCTTCTTCAGTGAGCATGCAAGAGAGAAGGGGAGGAGTCCTGTGGAGCAGTTGGAAAGGACTCAGGAGCTGGTGCCCAAGCTCATTCACCCTGGGCCAATCGCTCAATCTCTCTACAGAAGGAGTTGAACCACCTTGCCCACTGCCCACTCAGGATGGCTGAGAGGTCCAAATGAGATCACATACAGGAAAGGCCACGAAAACAGTAAAGCATTCTATAAGCACCATGTGCTATTGATAAAAGGACAGAAGACTAAATCACACTCCTTAGGAGCACAACACTTCAATCATTCTGGCTTCAGTGGAAAGACCACATCCCCTCTCATCTCGACTTAATGCTTTCAATAAACAGCACAGGATTTTCTTGAGCAATCTTTTAAAGATGAAGGGCTCAGGTATGCTTGCTGGTACTTGAACTGGTCTTTGCAGGGAGTTTTAGTGTCTTACGACATTTAATACAGACATCCTGCCTGAGCTATTTATCCTGACTTGGGAAAGTAACCATTTCACTGTTACTATGAATTCTGTTCCAAAAAGAAAAAAAAGACTACTGTAATTTTACACCCTTAATCTATGCAATACAGGAACGAGAAAGAAAAAAAAAAACAAAAAACCCAATGCACTACTTTCTCATGAATGAGGCACATGATATGTAGTAATTCACATTTTATTATTTTATCATTATGAATAGTAAAGTCCACAGTTCAGTCCTCAGACAACATTCAGGTAAATGTTTTACATATGAGATACCTGCTTGTAATGTGATGACATGATATATATATATATATTTTTGAACCACTGTGATTTAATAGTCTATTAAAATGCCATTACACATTTAAAAACTGAACAATTACAACAATGCAATCTTCAAGCAATTAAAAACAAAGAATTGTTGAGCCACCGTGAGAGATCTGCTGAGTAATCTGGCCTTTCAAATAACGTCTAGTGGAAACCCTGTTTTCTCCTTCCATCTGAGGATCATTAAAAATAAAAAACAAACCTACACAAAACACCACCTGCTCTGAGTGAAAGTCAGGATTCAGCCACATGACTCAGGGACTCACTCCCCAGCGGTTGGTGGAGGCACCGTCACTCCAACATGTGCAGGAGCAGCGAGGGGTCCACCTCCACGGCCCGCAGCCCATTGTGCAGGCTCTGGAAGGTGGCCTGCTTCCCGAAGCGCTGCCGCCAACGGACCAAGGCCTCCACCACCTGCGACTGCACGTTGTGGGGGTGGTTGGCCTTACAGCGGTAGATATCTGTCTGGGACAGTCCCAGAGACAGCACCACGGGCTCCCACTCAGGGCCCAGCCTCTGGGCCAGCCGGTTAATCTGCCGGTCTGATGGGGAGCTGTTGAGGATGTGCGAGGGGATTCCAGTCAATCTGTCACCTGAGGAGGAAAAAGACACCCGGGTGAAATGAGCAAGGCAACAAACACATCATTTGGGGGCAGAAATGAGAATCGTGGGGAGAAGACGGCAATGCTTCCAAATGGCAGAGCCAATTGGCTCTCGTCTTCCTGGGGGCTGCTCTGTACAATGCCATGATTCAGGGCTTCAATACCGTTTAGTACCTACGAAAACATTTTTTACAGAAACTTTTTTTTTTTTTTTTTTGAGATGGAGTTTCACTCTGTCACCTAGGCTGGAGAGCAATGGCATGATATTGGCTCACTACAAACTCCGCCTCCTGAGTTCAAGTGATTCTCCTGTTTCAGCCTCCCGAGTAGCTGGGATTACAGGCACCTGCCACCATGCCCAGCTAATTTTTGTATTTTTAGCAGAGATGGGGTTTCACCATGTTGGCCAGGCTGGTCTTGAACTCCTGATCTCAGGTGATCCACCTGTCTTGGCCTCCCAAAGTGCTAGGATTACAGGCAAGAGTCATAGCACCCGGCCTATTACAGAAACTTTGTAAGCAAGAAAATAAAAACTAGAAATCCCACCAGAAAAACTCACTGATAATAACTGGTCTATTTCCTTTGATATATAAAACACATATGTAGGGTTACCTTGTACATGCTGCTTCATAACATGCTTTTTTCACTTATCTCCCTTTTACTCAAGGCCAGGCAAGGCATCTGGGGGAATTCAAGAATAGCTGCACAGACCCCAGCTCCTTCTGGCACTGTCTGTGGCCTTAGTGGTGGGGCCTGTTCCAAGGCTGGGAATGCCCCTCCCTGCAGGAAAGGCAGGTGCTAGAGGACAAAGGCTAAACCAAACAGCTACCCTCCCCAGTGAGGTTGAACTTGAAATACTACCGAGAGAAGGTGTAGCTGCTAACAGAAGCAGGAGCCAAGAGGGCTGCCGAGAACAAAATAAACCTAAGAGGCCATGGGGTACCAGGAAGGGAGGAGAGTGGGGTTTGTTCGTAGCAGAGGCCTCAAGAGTGGAGGAACCGTCCTGGCAGAGCCCCGAAGAGGAACAGGAAATATGTGCTGAGAGAAGCAAGGAGGAAATCTGACCTTCCACTTCCTGAACTAGATTCCTATTTGCCTGAGGCCAGTCTGCTAAGAAGCATGACACTGAGTAAATGGTTATAAATGTGCCCAGCAAAACCAGTGAGCAGTGCCTTTGGTTATATAGAAGGAGCTCCTAAGTTCATTAGGGAAGGCCTTCCAGGGGAAGGAGGTTAAAGCTAAGCCCTGAACACTAGGAGGAGGAGCTGGGTGATGAAGGAGGAAGAGGGCATGGTGCATCTCCAGAAGAGAGAATTGCATGTGCAAAGGCGAGGAGAATCCCAATGGAGGAAGTCAAAGGCACTAGCAGCAGCCAAGTGCAGAGATTGAGAGGGACTCCAAATATCCAAAGTCATTCACTAGGTTCAGACATTTGACAGCACAGTACACTATACTCCCGTCCATCAGCATCATAGGGATTCAGGTCAGTCTACTTCATGCTCACCAGTCCACTACTGTGTTTTGATTTATGATTCAATAAGAAGGCAAAGGCACCTTATTACAAGAGCTGATGTTTTCCACAGCCCGTGCCTTTGGCCTCTGGGCAGTGGCCAATACCTTAGAGATGAGTTGCAAAAATTTTGTCAAGGGCTCTTTCTGGTGTTTGCCAACACTACAATTTAAAAAACAAGGACTAAGAAGCAATTAGAATACTGATGACACTACTGATCAATAGTTGAGATTAACAGCAATGATTTCATGGTTTGTATAAAAACATAGGCTCATTTAAAAAAATTAAAGCGGCCGGGCGCAGTGGCTCACGCCTGTAATCCCAGCACTTTGGGAGGCCGAGGCGGGCGGATCACAAGGTCAGGAGATCGAGACTACGGTGAAACCCTGTCTCTACTAAAAATACAAAAAATTAGCCGGGCGCAGTAGTGGGCGCCTGTGGTCCCAGCTACTCAGGAGGCTGAGGCAGGAGAATGGCGTGAACCCGGGAGGCGAAGCTTGCAGTGAGCCGAGATCGCGCCAATGCACTCCAGCCTGAGGGACACGGCGAGACTCTCTCTCAAAAAAAAAAACAAACAAACAAAAAAAATTAAAGCAACAGAAAACAGCACAAAGAAGAAAAGAAATCATCCAATATCCCGCCATTGTGTTTACAGTTGGTGATAATCATTCTGGATATTTCTTTACGCACATACCCTGGTAGAAGGCTAGATAGAGGGTAATGGGTTCATTTAAAATGATAATATATGAACTTTTCTTCCTAGTAAGAGCTATTTAATTTTGTTTGGATATAACAGAAGAAAAAGCAAAAGTGAAAGAAAATGACATTCTGACTGGCAGTTATAAGTTACATACTTGAAAACACATACATACACACAATTTAATGCACAGAAAAAAGTTATGAAAACTCAACGGTTAACTGCATGTTTTTATAGTAATATTCTATAATTACTTTACATTTCCTCTCCATTTCCTCACACTTGATTTTTTTTTTTTTTTTTGCTTATATAATTTGTATTTTGTCAGATGCCTAACAGTTATACATTTCTTTAACAATCATCCATGCCCCTTGTCCCATTGTTTAGTCCTAAGGTGGAATTATAATGGTTGAATGCTCAGCAGTGTTTTGTTGTTGCTGCTGTTGTTACTGTTTTTCATCTGTGGCTTTTCTACTCCTGGGTCTGTTTTTCTGATTTGAGTCATTTGGGTCAATTTCATCACAGGGTGGTTTTTTTTGTTTGTTTTATTTGTTTTCAAGAAATGCTCATGATTGCAATAGTCCCTGACTTGTTTCAGGTCAAGGCGGCCTGCTTATTGCCTTCGCTGGAATAATAACTTAATATTTAGAGAACAATTTTATATTATTTTTATCTTTTTTATATTCATAATTTTATATTATATTATTTAAATAATTTTATTTCCCTTAAAAGTTTGTAGGCCTTGTTCATACTTTCTGGTAGGGGTTGTTGAAAACTGTGGAGAATTCTGATACCAACTTAGTCATCCAGTATTTTGTGTAACTTGCTTTTCCTGTCTGAGGTCTAAATACCGAAACTTTAGACCAGGGTATATGTTATCCATTCTATATCTGCACTTCCAGGTATGTGGCATAACCTTCCAACCAAAGATTCAGATGTATCTTCCTTTTGGGAAAATCTTCCTGGGTCACATGGTTGCATTCTTTTCTTGCTCCATATGCTTGATGGGTGTGCCTCTTCTCCATGGCTGTCATATTGTTCCTATTGCTTTAATCCCCTCCTTGGGATTATCTCACTCTTTGATTTTCAGCTATGTCTATCCTGTGTGTGTGTGTGTGTGTGTGTGTGTGTGTGTTCTGGTTTTAACGTTGTATTGTGTTTTTGTTCTTAATTTCTTTTGTTGGCTCTGTTAAAAATTCCATTCCACTTCACACTCATTAGGAGAGCTACTATCAAAAAAAACAAAAACAAAAACCAGGAAGTCCCAAATGTTGGCAAGGGTGTGGAGAAACTGGAACCCTTGTGCACTATTGGTGGGAATGGAAAATGGTGCAGCTGCTGTGGAAAACAGTATGGCAGTTCCTCAAACATTTAAAAATAGAATTAACGTATGATCCAGCAATCCCACTGCTGGGTATATACTCAAAAGAATTGAATGTAGGGACTCAAAGAGAAATTCTTACACCTACGTTCACAGCAGCATTATTCACAATAGCCAAAAGGTGGAAGCAAACTAAGTATCCATCACTGGATGAATGGATATGCAAAATAGGGTATAGACATACAACAGAATATTATTCAGCCTTAAAAAGGATGGAAATTCTGACACATGCTCCAGCATGGATGAATCTTGAAGACATTAAGCTAAGTAAAATCAGCCAGTCACAAAAGGACAAATACTTTCTGATTCTATTCATATGAGGTACTTGGAGTTGTCAAATTCAGACACAGAAAGTAGAATGCTGGTTGCCAAGGGCTGGCAGAGGGAGAAATGGGGAATTATTGTTTCATGGGTGCAGAATTTCAGTTCCGAAAGATGAAGACTTTCAGAGATTGGTTATAAAACAATGTGAAGGTACTTAACATGACTGAACTGTATATTTAAAAATGGTTACAATGGCAAATTTTATGTTATGTACATTTTACCACAGTTAAAAATAAAAATTAAAAAGAATCCCATTGTTGTTTTATCATAGCTACATCTTGAGTTTTTGTTTCTACTGAATTGATGCTGAGCCTTTCTATAGCATAAAATACTTGTGAGGTTGAGTTTTCTAGGACTGGGTTTTCTGATAGACCAGATTGGTTGTATGTTTATTTTGGCAAACTGTGTTCCTTTCTTTTCTTTTCTTTACTTAAAAAAATATATATATATTTAATAGAGACAGGGTCTCACTATGTTGCCCAGGCTGGTCTCAAACTCCTGGCCTCAAGTGATCCTCGTGCCCCAGCCTCCCAAAGTTTTGGGATTACAGGTGTGAACCACCGTGCCCAGCCAACAAACTGTGCTCCTCTCTTGCATTCCTCTGCTGCAGCATTTCACAGAGTAGTCATGACACTCACTGCCATCTTGTTCATACCGACAACGTGAGCATCTCTGTCCAGAACTGCTCTTTGCTCTCCTAGAGCAAGCTGATGTATCTTTTGACGTTCTCCTCACTTTATAGGGAACCAGTTGTCATTCTACCTCTGAGCTACAATTTTAGGTTGGCTGCTGCTTTCCATGAACATTTCTGCCATGGAGGAGAGGTAGGAGTCATGAGGCCTGTCTTTGGGAGCTCTATACTCTGTCCTCTTTTGGAGGGGAGTTAAATGTCTTAGACCAGGGCCTACTCTGCCTAACCAGGGCAGACTCACACCTATGGTCTCTGTCCTGTAACTCAACACAGAGACTAGGAGGTGGCCTCCCCTGGGTGCCTTCCTGACTCTGACTCTGCCAAGGGTTTTTTTTTTTTTTTTTTTTTTTTAACATTTATCATGTCTATCCACTCACCACCTCAACCAGCTGCTTCCCATATTGATCTATATTAGGAGGAACCCTCAGGAATTGGTCCTCTCACCTTCCTTTTCCAGCACTGCTTCTGAGGGGCCACAGTGAGGTGTTCCCTTCCTTGCCTGCCACTTTTCAAAGTGGCTGAAATAGAGCTGTAATCGTTTTTTGTTTGTTTGTTTGCTGCAGGTGCATATGGGGGCTGGGTTTGATTTTGTTTCTAACTGCATTTTGGTTCTGTTGCTTGGGTGTTGGGAAGGGAGTCTGTGTTTCTGCTATACTCTGTCATCCTTCTCTCTCACTCTTGGCCAACAAGAATGCAACATATGCTTCCAGCCAATTCTTTGGAAGTAAGGACACAGTTTGCCCTGATTCTTCCACACTTTCAGGGTCACTTAGCCCTTGTAAATAGGGCCACATAACTGGGAGATGGCCAGCAGTTTGTGGACACAGGCTGGAGCAAAGATAATTGGCACATAAGCACCACCCCACCAAGCAGATCAAGCCATTCCAAATGGACATCTTTGCACATACAGAGAGGCAATCACAGCTGTTTGTGCTGTCTGACCTCTATCAGGGAAAGTACCCTTACGAGACCCGTTCAGTTCGTGAATTCTGCTGAACACAAGGGTACTTAAAAATGAGAGTCCCAAGGCTTTGGTGTCAACTCTCAAGGATATACTACATAAATTCAGGTCAAGCCATAAATTAATCCACTGTGACCATCTGGCTACTATTTCTCAAAGCTAGCATGCATGCCTCTAGCAGAGTGTAAGATGAACATTCTGTATTGCAATAGTCATCTATTTTAATATGATTTAAAAAAAATCAATAGCATTTCAAACTCATGAAATGAAAAAGCAAGGATCACAATAAGTAAATTAAAAAGCAGATACAGAATGACAACTAAAAACTTAAAAGTCAGTTAAAAATAAATTTAAAGGGCCAGGTGCAGTGGCTCATGCTTGTAATCCCAGCACTTTGGGAAGCCGAGGCAGGTGGATCATTTGAGGTCAGGAGTTCGAGACCAGCCTGGCCAACATGGTGAAACCCCGTTTCTACTAACATACAAAAAAATTAGCCAGGTGTGGTGGTGTACGCCTGTAATTCCAGCTACTCGGGAGGCTGTGGCAGGAGGACTGCTTGAACATGGGAGGCAGAAGTTGCAGTGAGCTGAGATCGCACCATTGCAATCCAGCCTGGGCAAGAGAGTGAGACTCCCTCTCAAAGAAATAAACTCCCTCTTAAATAAATAAATAAATGAATAAATAAATAAAATAAAAATAAATTTAAAGAAAAGCATTAAATTAGGCTGGGCACGGTGGCTCACGCCTGTAATCCCAGTACTTTGGGAGGCTGAGGCTGGCAGATCACTTGAGCTCAGGAGTTAGACCAGCCTGGCATACATGCTGAAACTTCATCTCTGCTAAAAATACAAAAATTAGCTGGGCATGGTGGCAGGCACCTGTATTCCCAGCTACTTGGGAAGCTGAGGCAGGAGAATTGCTTGAACCTGGGAGGCGGAGCTTGCAGTGAGCGAGATCACGCCACTGCACTCCAACCTGGGCAACAGAGCGAGACTGTCAGAAAAAAAAAAAAGAATACAAAGACAAAAAAGAAAAAAAAGAAAAGCATTAAATCATTAAATTAGTGGTAGAAATGGTACCTAGATATCGCAAAAATTAAACAAGGGGACCCCAAATTACTGAAGCTTGGAAAGTGCATTATTTCTCCACAAGTGTGCCCTTAGCATTCTAGGCAGACAATGTGCTGTACAGGGCTTCTCCAGTACATGATGGGGCCATCAGCATCCCTGGCATCTACCTTCTAATTGCTAGCTATACCCTATACCACCACACACACACACGTTCACATACCCTGGGGTGAGGCAGCACTACCTCTGGTTAAAACCACCAGACATTGTGGTATAACCTGGTTTAAAAAATCCTAAATGGGAATTTAACTCCTTTTAGACAGCCCTCATATAGGGCTGTATAAAATGTTCTCCCTTATACAGATCCTAAATTTTTCATGCAATCTTTTAATCCAATTCTCAGTGAAACTCGTCTGTTTCAAAATGAGCAATACACACTGACAACCCCATTTACTGCAGTGAAGCCAAGATCCACTTAAAGGAAAATGGAAACCCCTCGCCCTGCTCTCCACCCCCATCCCTGCCCCGACTTAACTTATTCTCTCACCCCTCCATCCCTCATTTCTGTGGTCACTATGTGAATGAAAATGACACAGCATTCTCCCTCCTTCTCCAGTTATCTCCTCCTTCCTCACCCATGCCTATCAATCACTGTTCTGGCCTCAAAACTAAAAATCTCCTCTCTAATCCCTATTACATTTTGTGAAAGTTTCTCACATAATTTTTCCAGGTTCTGTATGTGACATTGCTGACTCCGAAGCTCCTTATGGGCAGAGACCAGGTCTTCCACTTCTGTGACCTCCTTCCCCTAGTCTTTAGCCCTTTGCCAAGCACAAAAGGGAACTCAACATACACCTTTCCAGGAGCTGATGATCATCTTAGAGCAAAAGAGCCCTCCAAGTCAAGTTTCTGACTCACCATCTCCACCAGCTGTGTGTTTGACTTCATCTGTTCCAGAAAAAAAGCCATGTCTTCTAACGAATTTCTGTGCAGCAGTCCTTCCTACCTATTCCTTATTGCTTTCACTGGAATAAATGGTGGGATGTGGGTTCTGTGAGTGAAGGACAGTCCACAGGCCCAGGGTCCTGTCTGGTCAACCTCCTGTTTTCACCTTGCATTCAATGATGTGATCACCTTATAGGTAATCTGAGAATAGGAACTCTCCAGGGTTCAAAAGCACAGTTCAGAAGCTGAAGACCAAGGACTAAAGAAGAGGCGCAGCAGACACACAAACTGCTGCTGGAAGAGTCAAAAAGGTTTTTTAACTATGAAATTCCTTTTTCAACTTCAGTTATTTTGTGATATGACAGGAGATGTTGTAAGAAGATATGGGTTTTTTGGTTTTTTTTTTATGACGGTGACTGGGTTGGTCATGGGGTAGCACTTCTACAAACTATATACATTCCTTTGCAGGGTCTGTCTGGTAATATACCAGTCACCCCGGCTCACGGCTGTAGTGAGCCACTGTTAATGATGGAAGTGTCATATGCTACAGGTGTGCAGGACTAGAAAAAAACTGAGCTAAGAGACTGTCCTGTTCCAGTGCAACTGCTTTTTAGAAGATAAGGCTAAATGCTTCTATGAGGACATTTGAGGCCTCTGCTCATGTGAAGTCCACTAATGTTCCATTGATCAAAGCAAGCTATGTGGCCAAACAACACCAACAGGAAAGGGAATTAAATCTTTGCACGGGGTAGGAGGAAGGAAAGTTTGCTCAACAATGAACTCTAAACACTCACAAGTGTTGGATATTGGTGCAGGAAAAACACAGAAACTTGAACAGACCAAAGTATGAAATACACTGAAATAGCAAACAAAGCCCTCCCTTGACAAAGAGCCCTAGGCCCAGATGGCTTTATAGGTAAGCTCCATCAAATGCTCATGGATCCTGTGGACCCTGGACAAGTTAAAGCGGGAAAAAGATAAAGCTCATGGAACACTTAATTTCCTATCATATGTAAGTTGTTCCAGACAATCAAAAAAGGACAAAAGCTATCTGGCTGATTTTATGAGGATACTACAGTTTTTATTCCAAACAGGATAAGAATACAAGAAGAGAAAAATTATAGGCTTGTTTCAGTTACGATTTTAGAAGCAAAAATTATAAATAAAATATTAAGTAATTGAATCAAAAAATTTAAAGTAACATATCATGAACAAGTAGAATTTATCCTAGGTTTGCAATATATTTCAACATCATAAAATCTACCACTTAACTCAATATATCAATCCACCAAAGAGGAAACTCATTATTATCTTAATAGATGCAGAAAAAAATTTTGATAAAGTTTGACACAAAACTATAATTTGAAAAAATATATTTCTTTAAAAATTCAAAATATGGGAAACTTTCTTAATTTGGTAAAGATTATAACAGCATTTGATTTGGTGGAGAAACTTTAAATGTATTCTCTTTAAAAAGACAAGGATGCACACCATCACCATTACTGTGGAATACAGTATTGGACGTCCTGACCAGTGCTATAAAGAAAGAAAAGAAATTAGTTTTGGGAGGCCAAGGCGGGTGGATCACCTGAGGTCAGGAGTCTGAGACCAACCTGATCAACATGGAGAAACCCCGTCTCTACTAAAAATACAAAATTAGCCAGGCGTGGTGGTGCATGCCTGTAATCCCAGCTATTTGGGAGGCTGAGACAGGAGAATCGCTTGGACCCAGGAGGCGGAGGTTGTCATGAGCCGAGATTGAGCCATTGCACTCCAGCCTGGACAATAAGAGTGAAACTTTGTCTCAAAAAAAGAAAAAAAAAAAAAAGAAATTAGTTAAATTAGTTATAAATAATAAGCATTTCAAGGGAAGAGATAAAACTAACATTATGTTCAGAAAATACGACCTAATACATAGAAAAATATCAGGATTAGCAGATAATCTATTAGAATAAGAGGACTGAGCAAAATTGCCAGATACAAGATCAACTTAAAAACAAAAAACTACAAAGCAGCATTTCAATACTCTCATAATAATCAAATACAAAACACAATAAAAATACAATAAGCAATGAGAAGGATAAAGGATCTATGAAATTAATAAAGACTGTATAAGATCTTTATGGGGAAAATTTTAAGCCTTTATTAAAAGACATAAAGCAAGAGCTGACTAAAAGGAGAATTGCTGTCGTGCTAGGTGCTAGGTGGGATGCCATTATTATAATATAAAGATGCTGATTCCTATAGTGACAATTAAAATTCCATAATGGGGAAAGAAGAGGCTTTCCCCAAACTGAGGGGAACTAGCTAATTACAGAGGAAAAGAAAACTGGCCTGGAACATCACACCATGAACAGGGGTGGATCCCATGGAGATAAAGTCCCAAAGGTAAAACTATAAAGTTCATGGAAAACAGGGCAGGAGTATCTTTATGGCCTGTGGTCAGAAGCGGTTTTTAAAATTAATCTCCCAAAGGTACATTTTTTATGTCAAAATTAAAGATTTCTGCTCAACGAAGGAGACATGATCCAAGCTGATGTCTAAGACCGAGGCTAATGTCTAAGACCAATAAGGGAAACACTATCTAGACTGTGTAAGGTGTTTCTGAAAATCAACAGCAAAGGTAAGAACCTCCACAGGAAACAGAACAAAGGTATCAACAGGTGATTCAAATTAGAGGAAACACAAAAGGGAGCATATCAAGAGATGCTCAAATGCAGAAATTTAAGAAACAAACGTAAACAACAATGATAAAGCACTTTATATGTATAGAAATCTAGACAATACCAAGCTTTGGCTGGGATGTGATGTAGGAACCTTGTTCACTGCCGACGGAAATAAAAATCGGACAGTTATACTGGCCAGCAAGTTGGCAGTGTGGGTAAAATTGAATGTACTTTCCAATCTAGTTGTGTTAGATGTACCCAAGAAAAGTTCTAAAAAAGACCTGTAAGAGACACGTATTAGGTTGTTTGTGTAAAGCTTCATTATTTCTGCTAGCAAATACACATATACCTTATAATCCAGAAACCCTCTTTTGGGAGATACAGGTATCTCCACGTCAGGAAAATTCTTACACAGACCCATGAGGGGTCACTATGAGGTCATTTATATGAGGTAATACTGTTGGAAAAAAGGAGTTGGAAGCAATCTAAGAGCTCATTGCTGGTGGACGAGATACAGAAATACAAAACAGCACATAGGGAATACTGGCAGAGTTAGAGGGGATGGACTAAATGCAGTGCAGAGCAAAAAATGTAAGGAAAATAATCAGGTCTATACTAATGCAAATTAAGAATATATGTCCAGGCCGGGCACCCATGGCTCATGCCTGTAATCCCAACACTTTGGGAGGTCGAGGCAGGTGGATCATTTGAGCTCAGGAGTTTGACTAGTCTGGGAAACATGGCAAAACTCCATCTTTACAAAAAAATATATTAATACAAAAAATGAGCCAGGTGTGGTGGTGCACACCTGTAGTCCCAGGTGCTCGGGGGGAGGCTGAGGTGGGAAGATCACCTGAGCCAGGGAGGTCAAGGCTGCAGTGAGCTCTGATTGCGTCACTGATTGAACTTCAGCTTGGGTGAAAGAGCAAGACTCTGTCTCAGAAAACAAAAAAGAGTATATGTCCAATGCACCACTTACAAAAACACACACAAATAAAGGAATACATGTCAGACAGAATAGTTATCTTTATCTATGAGAAGGAGGGAAATGGGAGTGGGAACAAGCATGAATACATGAATGGAAAAGGAAGAAGCTTTTCACAGACCAATTAGTGAAGTAGGCCACAAATTGATGGGCGCGAAGGAAAAAAAAGAGAGAGAGAGAGAAGCAAGGGAGGAAGGGAAGGAAGGAGGGAGGGAGGGAGGGAGGGAGAGAGGGAAGGTCAAGAGTCACTCTGAACTCAGCTGTCTCATGGTACCCCAGGGGCTGACAACATCCAGTTTCTCTGTAGCTAAAGTGGGTGGAGTGGAGGAGGTCAGGGGTAGGGTGGGGCTGTTCCAGGCTGGAAAAGCTAACCTAACCAGCCATCTCCCAGGACTCATGAATTAATTCTGGTGCCTGAGTGCAATGGCTCTGCAGAAGAATCCCTTTGGCTGAGACTGGTTACCAAGAAAAGAAAAGAAAAGAAAAGAAAAGAAAAGAAAGAAGAAAAGAGAAGAGAAGAGAAGACCAAAACCAAAACCAAAATAAAACAAAAAACACCTCAAAAGGAAAACTAATTAGAACCCTTTGTTCTGCTTGTTGATAGATAATCACAGAGAACGATTTGGTCCTCACAGAGAGATGGAGAAATCATGTTTAGTCTTTCTAAAACTGATTTCCAGGATGATTAAGTGAAACCCACTCCAAAGAACAAGGTTATGTTGCAAAATACAAATAAATCCCGCTTATTTTAATGGAAGACTCGACTTGACTATCAAGTCCATGGAAGGTCAACAATAAAACTGTTAGCAATAATTGAGCTCGCACTGAATTAAAAGGTGGGAGGTACGGTAGACACAACTCTGGGCTAAGAATGAGCAAGCCTGGGTAGTATAAATTTCCACCTGCCACCACCTAGCCATATAGCTTGGGGTAAGTCATTTAGCCTCTCTGAGATTGCTTTCTTCTTTGTAAAAGGAAAAACCAGATGACTTCTAAGGCTTTTATTTCAATAAAATATATTATCTGTTTTAGAAGTAATTCTATTATTTTCAACAAATCTTACGATTTTTGAATTCTCATTAAATCAAACCATTTATTGTTGTATCACTTTTCTTTACATATTTTCTAAGATAGAAACAACCCTCGTGGGCCCTTTAGTAATGATTTTTGCTTATTTGTTTCTGCCTTTTAATGATCACACATGGAAACCACGTGGTGGGTCACGCCTATAGTCCCAGCACTTTGGGAGGCCGAGGCGGGTGGATCACCTGAGGTGGGGAGTTTGAGACCAACCTGGCCAACATGGTGAAACCCCGTCTCTATTAAAAATACAAAAATTAGCTGGGCGTGGTGACGCACGTCTGTAATCCCAGCTACTTGGGAGGTTGAGGCAAGAGAATCACTTGATCCCGGGAGGCGGAGGTGGCAGTGACAAGATTGCGCCACTGCACTCCAGCCTGTGCGACAGAGTGAGACTCCCTCTAAAAAAACAAAAACAAACAAACAAAAAACCACGAAATGAATATCTGGTAAAGTAAATTTTTCAAAACAGTAAAAACTTTAAAAGTGAATGTTACAGTTTGCTGGGCCATTCATTTCTCTCACATGGACCAGACACAGCTCCATCAATTTGTCATTCATCCTGTTCCTTGAACACACCAGCCAGCTGCAAACCAGAGCGCCTCGCACGAGCTGTTCCCTTTCCCTGGGACACTCTTTCACTGACCCCTTCATCAAATGTAACTTCTCAGGGCAGCTGCCCTGACTGCCCCGTTCCAAACTGCAACTCCCATTCCACTCTCATTCCCTTTGTCCATAAATCACCTTGTAACGTGTGACATATTTTATAGATGTGCTCTATTTGTTGTTGCTGCGTGCCCCCAACCCTACACACTCAGGCCTGCTGGAATGTAAGTGTCTCGCAGGCAGGGGAGCTTCATCCATCCTGCTCAGTGATGTACTCCAGGCACCCAGGGTAGTGCCTTGCACATAGTAGGCACTCACTACATATCTGTTGGATGAATGAATGAATGAAAAGGAATGATTCATTACAACGACAACATACTCACTTAGCTTTATTCTCTATAGCTACAGTGTTACCAAGTGCTACTACTTTTAATTTACTTTGTATTTAAAACCAGAGAAATTATATTGCATAATCTAAGCGTGAATAGAAAATTAAAAAGAGGGGAAACTCCATGATGGTAAAATATTGTCAAGGTTAGACACGGGCTGTTACCTCTTTTTATGCCAAACTGGGCTACAATGTGGGAACTCCCCTTTCCCACACCCATGTTTCATTTGAAAAGAGAAAGACAGGCAGGCCCCAAGATGGCTTCTGGGTAAATACGGCAGAGTGAGGCCTGACCCCAGTGTCTCCATCCCCCAACACCTAAGGAAATGAAGAAGAGGGAATAAAATTTAAAAAGAAGCCCATCAAAAAAGATGGCAGAACCACCTTCCAATTCCTACCTTCCTGAAGCTATATCAGTTATTCACCCAAACTCAACTCTAAGAGATTCACTCTACTATCCCCAAATCTAGAGAGGAAAAAATTAAGTGGGTTTCTTACATTTTTTTCTCCTCTGATTTCAGCAGAGATGGTAACTGCTACATGAAGCGACAGGAGATAAAAAATGTGGACAACAAGGACTAACTGTCCCTGGCAGAATGAGAAGACATTCCGCATGTTCTCAGGAGAGACGGCACAGCACAGGCATTATAGGGTGGCCCATGCATAAACAACCTGGTGAGCTCACTTCCTTGACCTGCTCTTTTGCTTACATGTGCCTATAGTCTGAAGAAAAGTGTACAGGACAGGAGATACCTGGTCCTCAAGAGGTAATACACAGGGGTCAGAAGGATGCCAAGGAGAAATCACCCCAGTGGATCAGAGCCCCAAAGACCACAGTCACCCAAACATACGCAGGATGGAATGAAACAGCATGCCAAGTGAGTAACATACCAGAGTAACACATGAGTTAAAAAGAGAGCATTATGTGGAAGAAAATGGGCCAAAACCAAAAATCTACAGTCTCCAAGGAATAAATTAGTAAGTGAGAAACACCAAGGATGACTCAAAATTATTTATATCCTAGGAAGCCTTGAGGTAATCAGAGATAAAAGGCAAAACTTAAAGAGAAAAATGATAGACATAGAAGAGAAAAAATAAAATCCATCAGAAAGATTAATGAGTATCCCTGAAGTAGAGAACCCAGGCCAAAGTATTTAAAGAGCCAATACAAGAAAGTATCCCTAAAATGAGCAAGCAACGGAGCTCTAAGTCAAAAGAGCATACTTCGTTTTTACAAAAAATGAATATGAAACAATTAACTGAAACATGTACCCTGGTTAAATAATTGAATTTCCAGTTCCGAGAAACAATTCTTCAAGCAGAACAAGCCAAGTTGCCTACAACGAGGGGAAAGCCAGTCATTTTTTTCAAAAGTATTTTAAATGCAAAAGATAAACAATTCCTCCAAAATTCTAAGGGGAATAAAGTATAGTGCATAAATATTACTCCTAGGGATGATATTGAAGTATAAAGGTAAGGTAATCATCAGATATTCTTGAACATGAAAAAAACCTAAAAAATTCATCATTCATGAGCCCTCCTTGAAGTCTTAACAATCTAGTCAGTGCAATGAATAAAAAAAAGCTATCAGCAGTGGCACACCAATGGGGGGGTCAGTGAAAATGGTTTGCTTCAGATGCAGACAATAAAGGATGCAGTGCTTACAGAGAAATTTAAATAAGTAGCAAAAGTACTAAAAGTCTGTTTTTCACATCACCATGTGCAAGCAATTCTAAACAATGCAAATGATAAAATACTCCTCCCCTCTGCCAGGCAGTCTCCACTAAACCCCTTGATCTGTTCCTCAATATCAGTACCAGGAAAGCCATAGGAAAAAGATTAGTACTGGGCACTGAATTCATTTAAATATAAAACTAATTTTAGGCCGGGCATGGTGGCTCACGCCTCCCAGCACTTTGGGAGGCCCGAGGCGGGCGGATCACCTGAGGTCAGTAGTTTGAGACTAGCCTGACCAACATGGAGAAACCCCGTCTCTACTGAAAATACAAAATTAGCCGGGTGTGGTGGCACATGCCTGTAGTCCCAGCTACTTGGGAGGCTGAGGCAGGAGAACTGCTTGAGCCTGGGAGGTGGAGGTTATGGCGAGTTGAGATCGTGCCACTGCAGTCCAGCCTGGGCAAGAAGAGCGAAACTCCGTCTCAAAACAAACAATCAAACAAAGAAACAAACAAATTTTAAACAACTGAACGTAACATTATATACCTTAACTATATGAAAATAACATAACTAATCAAAATCAAAGCTAGATTATAGAATAGAATGTAAATATTATCTATTTGACTATGTGAAAACAGCGGTGTAACTAACTGAAATCTAAAGGGAAGGAAGAGTGAAAGTTCTTAATGACCTTATTTATCATGGCAGGAAGGACGTCCATACTGTCTAGTATGAAAATGATAGCATCAGGATAAGCTAAGTAATCTACGGTTAAAAACAAGCCAAGTCTCAGTTACCTAACAGATCAAGAGTTCATTTCGTGCTCATACTCCCTGCACTGCAGGCCCATGTGGGTCCTCAGGGCTGTGCCTTTCACGTGCTGGCTCTGGACTCTGTGCTGTCTTGATCTTATGCCCCCACCACGTTAACATGAGCATCCAGGCTCACCAAGGTGGTAGAAGAAAGGGTGAGACTGGAGACCTGGCAATTAAATGCATTCATCCATAATGGTCATTTCTGCTCATGTTGTGTGGCTAAAGCAAGCCACAAGGTCACACAGTGACCTTGAAGAGAGTGAGGAAATATGATTCTCCTGTATCCCAGAAGAGGAAGAAAACTGGGTGAACAGCAACACTGCGTACCACAAAAACATAATTGGAAAACACACACACACACACACACACACACACACACACAATGAAAACCAGCAAGTTCTTATCATCTCTTTACTTAAAAAAAAAAAACAACATTTTTTACTGTGAAAAAATGTTTGTTCAAAGTTCAGTAATTCCTTAATGCTCACTTATTTTTCTCCAGTTAAAATCAGGTAAAATTAAGTGTAATGATTTTTACATTTAAAAATTAGCGTGTATAGCTGGGCAGTGGCTCATGCCTGTAATCCTAACACTTTGGAAGGCTGAGGCGGGAGGATCGCTTGAGTCCAGGAGTTCAAGACTAGCCTGGGCAACATAGCGAGATCCCCCCGCCCTCATCTGGACAAAAGTAAAAATAAAAAATTAGCTGGGCATGGTGGGCATTAACCACAGGCATGGTCTCAGCTACTTGGGAGGCCAGGGTGGGAGGACTACTTGGGCCTGGGAAGTGGAGGCTGCAGTGGGCTGTGATAGTGCCACTGCACTCCAGCCTGAGTGACACAGGGAGACCCTATCTCAAAAAAAATAACTTTAAATAAAAACTTAGCATGTATCATATGATCACACTTTTATGAAAGCATATCTCTCTCTCCATCCATCTTCCCATCTGCAAACACGCTTAGGGTGATATCTAACACAATGTTTCCTTAATGTTAATGAGGCTTATTTTTAAATGATAGAATGTATGACTTGTTTCTTTTTACTTTTCTACATCCCTTGGATTCCTTATAATGAGCATGTATCATTCGTGTAACACAATGAAATCATGAGAAGTTTTGCCACAAAGGCAAAAAGGCCTGCAGCCCAAGAAAGTCATAATGTGGCCCTGCTTCTAATATTTCTAAATCACAAATTCAGTGGCAGATGGCAAAAATTACATGTACTTCAAAACTACCTTTTGAAGTTAAAAGCAGAGTACAGATGTTGAGACAAAATTCCGAATTGCCTTGTCTGTTTACCAAAACGCTCAGATAACTATTGTTAAGTTCAACATTAATGACAACACTGCTTCTTCACGGGTTATTAGCAGAAGACATTTAAGATTCTTTTATATGGAAATTACGTATGTGAATATAACATTTTGCATTTTTCAGTCTTCCCCCTTTTCTAAATAGGGAAAATGAACTTCTTAATCACATAATTATTTCCTACTGATGATTGTTCTCCAAAATTTTCAAAATTGTTTAAAAATACTTATAACTTTAGTTTCATCTTCAATATCAAATATATAAATATTTAAACAGATATTAAAACTGAAGAAAACAAGATGTCCTATGGTTCCTTGATATTATCTTTGCTGCTGTTTACTGAGTAATAAAAAGTATAGAGAAAGATTAAGAAGCTTCAATTGCATATTATAAACTATAAAATAACAACCCTGATGGACTTATGTTTTCCTTATTAATGCCAAACCTGCCTAGAAGAAGGGTAAGATTATCAGTAATGCTAAGAACGCAGCTGACTTCAGGCATCAAAAGCATATTTCTTTGATGGAGTTCAGCTGTGTTGAGTGGTTTGGCAGTAAGACCAAAGAAATGAAAAAAGTACGGAGGTCATGCAAATTTACCAAGCAAAATCCTTCAAAGCTATGACACAACAACAATCTCATAAATGAAACTTTCAGTTCTCTTATCAGCATCCTAGGAAGAGAGAGAGAAGGAAGGCTTTTACATCTGCTGCCTGCCCAAAGCTGTAAGGGACAGTGATATGGTGATTGACATATCAAGAATCAAAATAACTTCATTAGATTGATGGAATGATCCTAAGAAGATTTAATTTGTCATGGGATAAACGTGATATCATCAAGTTAAAAAAAAAAATCAATCGTAAATGCATAGAATGTTCTCAACCTGGCTATAATGCTGTTCAGAAGGAAAGGGTCAGATGTTTACACTGACTGCAAATACACTATCACCCTAGCAAAAAACCCAAAACCAACCAAAAACTTGACAGCAAACTTGGTTCCATTAACACACAAGTTTGGAATCAGGAACAAGGAAGATGATTGTCTCACAGAATCCACACTAATCAAATAGACCATTTCCAAATCAGTGACCTGACTGCACATGATACAGACAGATGCAGGCAAAGCCTGAACACAGTGTCCGCCCAAAGACATTAACCTGCAAGCATGTATTAACTCAGCAAGAAAGCGTGTGGCATATATCGAGGTAAACTAAGAGTTAAAGGAAGATGAGAGCTCTGTCTTTCTTGTTCACAGCTATCCCCTAGCACCATGTCTGGTAGGAAGCCGATCCCAAGAAGTATCTTTTAAGACAGTAATTTAAAACACTTGTGGAGTAGTTGCATTTTGGGTAGCAGCTGCATTCCCTGTGCAGCTGCATGTAATGCAAAACTAACCTGACGAAGCACAGGAGGCGCTGCCATGCAGAAAGAGCTAACCACAGTTGGGAATCCCATTTGGCTTTGAAATTGTGTATTTCAAATTTTTAAAAAATTACTAAAAATTTTTGTTGTTCAGAGGCATGGTCTTGCTATGTTGCCCAGGCCAGAGTGCAGTGGCTGTTCACAGGTACAATCCCACTACTGATCAGCACAGGAGTTTTGACCTGCTCCCTTTCTGGCCTGGGGTGGTCCACTCCTCCTTAGGCAACCTGGTGGACCCTGCTCCCAGGAGGTCACCATATTGATGCCGAACTTAGCGCGGACAGCCATCTTCATAGTGCACTACAGCCCAGAAGTCGTGGACTCAAGTGACCCTCCTGCCTCAGCCTCCCGATTAGCTGGGACTCCAGACACAGGTTAATGTGCCTGGCAATGTTTCAAATTTTTTGCCTAAAGGGAGAATTCAGTGAAATATTTTATTAGTGAATTCAAATATGCCCAATCTCACATAAAATACAATGGTACCCTGAAGACAGATATATTGCCTTAGCAAGTACTAATTGAGGCCTGTACTGCCAATTACATTTTAGGTGCTAATGATACAGCTATTATTTAGCTATTTCTGTAAATTGTTTGGCGATTGTCTAAAGCACCTCTGTGAAACTTAGGCTTGAACATGACCTTTTCTAGACCAACTCACTTATTTCATCAATGAAGGAAATAAAGTCAAGAGAATTAAAGTCACTTGCTTAGTCTCATGATTACTGTGGAGCTCAGTCAGTAATAGAGTGATTTGCAGATGCTTATTCTAGCAAGTATTCAGTACCTACTTAGTGTTGCAAATAAGCAGGTGAAGGCGCATATTTATGGAAGGACTGCAGAAATAGCATAGGCTTATCCTTAATAAATATTCTTTTAATCTTCTTAACATTCTCAAAATCAAACTTTTTTCCAGATTCTGTTTTTACATATGTTTAACCAAAATTTTCTTTTAAAAGAAGCAGGTGCATGTGTGTGAGAGAGAGACTGAAAAAAAGTTTAACAAAACAAAAAATACTTATCTTTACTACCTGCTATCCTATTTTATTTTAAATTGATATCATGTTCCGCTAACAGGTAGCAAGATTTGACCAACACTGTTCTAGAGCACATTCGGCTGGCTCATTCTTACTCTACATTCAATCATTAGCTCACATGTCATCTCTTCGAAGAAGCCTTCTGGGAGACTTCCAAGCATAAATCAGCCATGCTCTTCTTGGAGGGCCTGAAATAAGTGACAGTGAAGATTCGGGGAACAGACAGATTCAGGTGAAAGTAGGTGGTGGCACTGGGATGCCTCTCTCTGCCACGCCTGAGCCCCACATTGAAGCAGGAGCCCCTAAAACCCACAGCAGGCTCTCCCCAGGGCTGGTCAATTTCCTGTGCACCTGTGCACTCAGCACTTCCTGGCACATCAGGAGTGCTCCATAAGCAACTGTTGAAATAACTGCCGGGCACGGTGGCTGATGCCTGTAATCCCAGCACTTTGGGAGGCTGAGGCAGGTGGATTGCCTGATGTCAGGAGTTCAAGACCACCCTGGCCAACATGGTGAAAACCGCTCTCTACTAAAATACAAAAAATCAGCCAGGCATGGTGGCGGACACCTGTAATCCCAGCTACCCAGGAGCCTGAGGCATGAGAATTGCTTGAACTCTGGAGGCAGAGGTTGCGGTGAGCCGAGATCATGCCACTGCACTCCAGCCTGGATGACAGAGCGCGACTCCATCTCCAACAACAACAACAACAACAACAACAACAACAGCAACAACAACAACAACTTTAGGGAGCCAATGACAGAGCTGACCCTAAAAGCCAACAAAAGCACCCATCCATCAGAGTCTGCACAGTGGTAGCAATGGACTGAATGTGGCCTGCAGATGTGTTTCATTTGGCCTCTCCAGTTCATAAAACTACAGAAAGAGCAGTTAAAAATTGAGAGGTTTCACAAAATTCCAGATTTGTAGCTTTGCTTGTCAGCTCACCAGAGTCATCCTCATGCTGGTTACCCCCAGCATCCACTCTCCTACCACACATGAGAAAGCCCAGTCGCTGAGCTGATCTCCCAGGTCCAGCCAGGAACTCACAAGCCTTACCAGGGTTTGATTTCTGCCTCCTGTAGCAGATAATGGTAGAAAATCCTGCACAGCATAATAGTTTAAGGCTTGGTGGATGAGCCTGCAGCCAGCTGGGGGGAGGAGAGCATAACAAAACGGACTCTTTTCACTCAAGGCAGCACAAACCCTCCTATGTGTCTGTGGTCTTTTCCCAGGGGTAAAAGACTGCCTGCGATAACTGTCTTTACTCTCCTCTCTCTGGGATGAGATGAAAAAAAAAAAAAAGAGTGAAATCACAGGAAATAAGGACCAGAATTAGAACATTTTATTTTTCCTTGTATCCTCTGGCATAAAATAACACTATTTTTCGCAGATGGGTTTTCAATAAAGTTGGGAGCAAGGCTGTGGAAAAATTTTTAAATGCTGTATGGGTCTTAAAATGCCAGTTGTTCAGACATAAAAATGTGTTTCCTCCCATGAACACATCTCCCTGGGAAGCCCAATCACTCCCAATCAAAATGGCTTCCAATCAAAATCCAAACATATTTTTTAAAAACTGAAATTGACAAACTGATTCTGAAATTTATAAAGAAATGTGAAGACCTTAGAAGATCCAAAATAATTTTGAAAAAGAATGAAGCTGGAATAATTACACTACTTGATTTTAAGACATCCTAAAGCTACAGAAATTGACAGTGGGTATTAGTGAAAAGGTAGACAAATAGATCAATAAAACAGGAGAAAGTTCAGAAATATATTTACACCCATATGGAAACCTTTTGACAAAGGTGCAAAGGCAGTTCAGTGGAGAAAGGATAGTTTCTTCAACAAGTGATGCTAAAACAACTGACTCTCCATACGCACGTGCACACATGCGCACACACACATGCAGACATACACAAGAACTTAAGGCAAACCCCATATCATATACAAAAAGTAACTCAACATGGATCATAGACCCAAATGGAAAACCTAAAACTATGGAACTTCCAGAAGAAAAGATAGATGAATTACTTGCAACCTTAGCTTAGGCAAAGAGTTCTTTAAAATGGCACCATACTAAAAGCATGATCCATAAAAGAATAAATTGACAAACTGGATGTCATCAAAATTTAAAACTTCTGCTATTTGAAAGACACTGTTTAGAAAATTAAAAGACAAACCAGTGACTAGGAAGAAAATATTTGCAAATCACATCTTGTAAAGGACTTGTATACAAATACATACAAACAATTCTCAAAGCTTAAAAAAAAAAGACCCAGTTTTTTAAATGGGCAAAGATTTGGACAGACACTTCAGTTAAGAAGATACATGGATGACAAATAAGTACATAAAAAGACGCTCAATATCACTCTCTAGAGAAATGTAAATTAAAATCACAATGCGATACCACTCTACTCAAATTAGAATGGTTGCCAGTCACAGAAGGACAAATACAACATGATTCCACTTATTTGAGGTATCTAATATAGTCAAACAGAGAAAAGTGGATGCTAGCGGGGAACCACTACTGGGAGAAGGGGGAAATGAGGAGTTGCTGTTCAACAGGTATGCTTTCATTTATGCAAGATGAGTAATTTCTAGGGATCTGCAACATGGTATCCACAGTGTGTATATATACATATATATATAGTAATTTCTAGGGATCTGCAACATTGTACCTATAGTTAACAATACCGTGTAGATCTCATGTTAAGTGTTCTTAACACAATAAAAATTTTGGTTAAAATTAAGAAGACTGAAGACAATGTTGGCACAGATGTGGAAGAAATGGAACTCTCATACACTGCTGATAGAATCATAAAATGGGACAAACACTTTAGAAAACGGTTTGGCAGTCACTTAACATGTTATACATCTACCACACAGTCTAGCCATTTCACTTCTAGGTGTTTAACAAAGAGAAAAGAAAGCCCATGTCCATGCAAAGACTTGTAAATGAATGTTCCCAGCAGCTTTATTTGTAATAGCCAACAACACAAATGTCTGTCAACAGGTGAATGGATAAACAAACTATGGCATATCTGCAAAATGAAACACTGTTCTACAGTATAAGGAACAAAGTATTAATACACACTTCAACATGGAAGAATCTAAAAATAATTAAGTGGAGTGCAAGTAGCCAGACAAAAGAGAATGCTGTAGAACTCCATTTACGTGAAATTCTAGGAAATGAAACCAACACACAATGACAGAAAGCAGATCCGTGTTTGCCTGGAGATGGGGGTGATGGGAAGAAGGAATTACAGAGGGGCAGGAGAAAATGTTTAGGGGTCACAGATAGGTTCATCATTCTGATTATGGCAATGGTTTCATGGGTATATAAGTGTGTGGAAACATCAAATTACATACTAAGAACTTGTGCAGTTTACTATATGTCAATTATACCTCAATGAAGTTTGGGTTTTTTGGGTTTGTTTTGTCCCCTTCTTGTCCCTGGCCCCACTTCACTGGGTTAGGTCCTGTTCCCTAGACTCTCCCAGAATACTGCAGGCTGGCCATCACAGTCTTTAATACTGTGTACAGTTTTCATCTAATTATTAGGTTGAGTCATTTGACATTGCCAATATTCTACCATTTCTGATCTACAACAACTGCAGTTTCACGTGGCTCAACCTAACACTTGCTTGCCAGCCATACTTGACAGTGAGCTCGCTGAGGTCTGGGAGTATCTGGCTCAGCAATGTTTGCTGCGTGAAGGTGGTGATACTCTGAAAGTTCTCTCCAGCCAGTCCTCTGTTGTGTCCTCACAAGGAGCTGAGGAAAAGACTCCCGTGGGCCCTGCCTTTACAGCCTTCTCCCTTTCATCCATTTAAAAATCATTCCAACACCCAGTACTGTAAGACCTCCTTTTTGCACAGTTTTAAAACTTCCCATTTGGAAATCAGCTTTCAAAGCAACAGAAACACATCCCGAGGCTGCTGGAAGCAGAGGATCTGGCTTTGAAAACGTAAAAAGTATTAAACATTTAAAACAACTATAAATCACAGGAAGACTCAGGATCCTGACATCTCTCCGAGGAAAAATTCCAGAGGCTGCAGCACTTTAAAATAATATCATGTGCTTTGGTTCTAGTCTTGGCTGCTTCTCCCTTGGAACAACAAAAAGAATCGTGCCAGCTATTAAAGGCGGTCTTGTTATATAATGCAGTTAATCTCACATACTCTTCCCTGTGGGATTTAACCCAAGTTTCACAGTGGTCTATTTTATTTAGCATTGATAGTTTTATTCATTTCTTATTAAAGAAATCTTTCCACAAAATTGGCTGCTCTCTCAGCCTTGGCTTGAGAAGGAAGAATATCTGAATTAAAAATCTGTGCAACAGATGGACCTCAGTTACAAAGAATATCTCTGGCTTCAGAAGTCCCTCATAGAGGCAGGTGTCAAGCATGTTAATAAGTTCCGGGCTTTCAGATTTTCCTGAAGACAGTTCAGCCCTGCCATTCATGCACTTTATAGGTAGAAGAGAAAACAAAAGTACAGAATTCCATAAATACTTGTCAGATTCTAGGGATGTATTTGTCTCACTTTTTGTTCATTTAAAAGGAACTGTGCTCGTATTAGTGGGGAAGACAAAACATCAGGGAGATGAAAGGAGGAGGCAGAGGGGCCATGCTGCCGATATGCCTGTCTTCCTCTGTGGCATCAAAGGGTCTGAAAAGTTAGGGAGAGAGGTACTGGACATCCTGCTTGCCCTTTTTTGGTGTCGGTGGTTTCTCCTTTTACCAGAAAGACATTAAGCAAAACAGATTCTCACAGCCTAATACTGCTGTGCTTCTCCTAGGCTTAACCAGCCCTATGCTTTATCTCTTAGATTTTGGGTGGATAACAGAGAAGAGAAATAAGAGAAGTCATTTCCCTCTCCACCATATGACAAATATGACACATGCTCCATTCCAAGCTTAGAAACAGTTTCTAACACAGCCCCTTCCGGTTCAGAGAGTTTTGAGATAAGTGTGCTCCCTCCTCCTATCATTTTAAAACAAGGAGAAGGGAAAACAAAGGAAACACTTTTACTCCTAAAGCTGTCGCCACAAGATAGGTATCACCATCATCTTCTCCCAACGGGTCACTAATATTTGGAGAAGCTGAATAACTTGCCCCAAATCACTCAGACTAGTAAGTGACAGAGAGCCTGTCTGGCTCCAGGTCTGTCTGGCTCCAGAGTCAGTGCTCTTCTAGATGATTCTCTATGTCCTGCTAAGTCTCTGGTTAGATGAATGTTGACAAATCTCTTGAGTGAGAAAGAGGATTACTGGGCAGTAATTTTGGGTTAGTTCAAGTATAATTCCCAAACTATGCAGATACCAGAGACACCTAAATGGTTGAGCCTAGAACCAATGTGGGAAGAAAATGACTGCAGAGAAGAGTGCTCCCTTAATTCATTTTACAGCCTGAGGGAAACTGCCCTCATCAAACAGTTATGGGGTTAGATGTTCTTTAACAAAAAATACCAACAGCAAAAACTTATTTTCATGATTGATTTCGAACAAGCCCCTTGTATTAATGAATACATACTTGTGACACCTATCTGAGCAAAAAGATAATGTAAACATTTAATTGGCAACAAGATGGGTGGTCCAAAGAAACAGCTGTAATTCACTCCACCTCCCTCTACATGCTTCACTCTATCCAGGGGCAGCTTTTACCTACTGCTGGGTTATCACATTCCATGGACAGAAGAGCCATTTCCCCTGGGCAGGAGATGCAGACACCACAATCGGCATTTACAGTTCTGGTAAACAAATATTATCACTTCTAAGAGTGACTGGCTTCAGGAATACCACTCAGTAGAAGGCTAGGTTTCAGCTTCAGCTATGATAATGTGTCATAGAATGATGCGTTCTAATGTATTCTTCGGTGTTAACACGACAGTTCCCTAAGGAAACTGCACTTGGACAAATATACTCTTCAAAGCAATTTTTTGGACTTCTTTTCCGGCAGCAAGGTACTTCTTTTAAAAAGAAAGAAATAAGCAAAACAACACAAAACCCCATGTAATATTCTTTCAACCTACTTCCTGGTTGTGTGTGTGTGTGAGTGTGTGTGTGTGTGTGTGTGTTTTCCAAAAAGCACAGAAGCAGCTTTTATGGTTAGAAAATTGAAGTGCTATCAAACCTAGGAAATTACAGGGATGAAAAATGAAACAGCTTATCTATGTACATCCCATCTGCTTTTGGTTTTGTGTTTTGCACAATCCATTACTGGAAGCATTGGAAAGTATGCTGAGACACTGAAAATGAGACCAGGGTGTGTCCTACAGCAGCCTAGAGGTGAGGGTAACATTGCCACTGAGCTTGCACCAAAACTCACAGACTCAAAGGACGGTTTCCAGGAAACATCAAAGTAGGGTATTACAAATAAAAACAAAACACACACCAAACGGAGCCAGTGTTTTGGAACATGGTAAAAAGCAACTTTCCATTCACTGGGGAAACGCCATGTATTTCATTATTTTGTCAGTTTGGGTCACTGTGTTCTCCACAACTCAGCACTTTTACTGCAGAGGGAAGTTGTTCCCAAGCTGCTTCAACTGTAGACTCTCTGATATTTGACAATTTCCCAGGACTGTGCAGCTGGGTTTTAATGATGTGAGCTCCTTCTAGTACAGTCTCTTTAAACCTCTCCATTCCAACAGCCTTGCTTCTTTCTCTTCTGACTATTCCTCACTCCACGTCCCACCTCTGTGGCCTACTTGTAGGCTCTCCCTGAATTCTCAACACAATCATTATCTCCACTTCTGCGTGAACCACAGGCAAGGAAAAATACCTTACTTCTAAAAAGACCAAGTTAGACACGATGAGAATAGCAATGGATTCACACTTCAAGTAAATAAATGCCTGAACTGAAGAGGTATGATAATGAATGAACATTCTTTGGCGGGAAGAACTTAGTGGCAGAAAATTCTTAAGAGAAAAAGAAAACAGCTTTCTACCCTGTTGATCCAACCAATTAATGAAAGTACAACATTTGTAGAAGTAATTTGAAAAAATTGTTTTAGTCGAAGGGTAGGAAGTGAAAAGGGACAGTGCTAAGTTATTAATCCACTGATCACTCTTTTGATGTATTCTTTAAGAGGGTCAGAGGAACAGGCCCTTGGGAGTCTAGAAATCAAATCAACAATGCTAGCATATTCTGTTTTTGTTGTTGTTGTTGTGAGCACAATTTCTGCTCACTGCAGCTTCCACCTCCTGGGTTCAAGCGATTCTCCTGTCTCAGCTTCCTGAGTAGCTAGGATTACAGGCACCTGCCACCACGCCAGGCTAATTTTTGTATTTTCAGTAGAGACATGGTTTCACCATGTTGACCAGGCTAGTCTTGAATTCCTGACCTGGTGATCCTCCTGCCTTGGTCTCCCAAAGTGCTGGGATTACAGGTGTGAGCCACTGTGCCCAGCCAATGCGAGCATATTCTTAAATGAATACATTTTGTTTGCATAAATCATCATGTTCATTAGTCTGCTGTTGTAAGGAGATGACAATCCATGAAATCATAAAACTGATTTCCATTTTTGAGCAATTGCACAGAGATTTGAAAGAAAAAATTTGATTTATCTATGTATGTCTAGAGAAAAATATTTCTCTTGCTGACACAATATTCTAATTACATTGGCTTAATCATTACAGAGTGTTAATATATGCAGAAGTTCTTAGATATACTTTTACATGGATAAAGGGAGCACCATTAAGTGTCATTAAACATTTTCTAGACTCCAATGAGAAACAAAAAACAGAATAATCCAACAGAGACAAAACCCAAAAGGTGACTGTATCTAACACTGAACTTCCTGCCACGGCTTCTTTTTGGGAACTTGTCCCATCACTACTTTTTCCTTCTCCCAAACAGTCTGCTTCTCTATTGCTTATGAAGAAGGAGCCCAGGGTCATCACAAGGATGAGGTCTGGAGTTGCCCATGCCAAACTTTGTCTCAGCTTCATGACAACGATTCACAGTGGTACAAAGAGGATGCAGTATCGGGGGATGCGGGGGTTGTCAAGGCTCATTTCCCTATGAAATGATGTAACCTCCTCCTCTAAAGACAACAGGAAGATTTTTCCGTCTTTCTTCAGGCTCTGAGACTGTGGTTGATTGTGCCTCTTGATTGGTGAAAGCCATTGTTCCCCAAGGCAAATGACAAATTTCCCTTTCTTGCAGTGTTCTGCCTGTCCACAGTAATTCTAAGGGAGTGGCAGGGTAGGATGGGGAATCAAGCCTAAAGAAGAAAAGGCCTTTCAATTCTTTTTGTGCCACTGACTCATTGCTGTCTACATCTTTTTTTGAGACTGAGTCTTCCTCTGTTGCCCAGGCTGGAGTGCAGTGATGCAATCTCAGCTCACTGCAGCCTCTGCCTCCCAGGCTCAAGCAATTCTCGTGCTTCAGCCTCCCAAGTAGCTGGGATTGCAGGCGCCCACCACCAGGCCTGGCTAATTTTTATATTTTTAGTAGAGATGGGGTTTCACCATGTTGGCAAGGCTGGTCTCGAACTCCTGGCCTCAAGTGATCCACCCGCCTCAGCCTCCCCAAGTGCTGGGATTACAGGCATGAGCCACTACACCCGGCCTGCTGTCTACATCTTGATGTTCACATCCCTTAAAGAGTGGCAACCCAACTGACTCCCCACCATCCTGCAACACCACAAGGAAGAGGCTGTGCCCCTCTCAAAAGCTATTCAGATTTCATTTTCTCTGTCATTTTCAATCCTCTCTATTTCTCTACCTTTCTTCTTTGGTCTAGTTTCATGCAGGGTATGAGATATTCTTAGAATACCATCTTGGCCCTCCAGACCATATGTTCCCATTTTCATGTGGCAACAGATACAAGCAAAACAACTAAAAGGCACGTTGGCTAGCAGTCACAGCAGGAAGGATAATTAATCAAGTTACACAGTGAGTTTCTTTTTTGTTTTCCACTGAGAGGTAGCTATGGTTCAACAGAGGGAATAGGGGACTGGGAGTCAGAAGCCATTAGATGCGTCATGATCCAGTACATGACCTAGAGACCGATGTGCCAGCTCTCTGGTCTCACCTGCCAAACCTATAAAATGAAGAGGTTCAATTAGCTTAGGAGTTGCAAACGTCAATGTCTACAGGGGCCTGTTAGGGAATATAAATGGGCATAGAACACAGAGCTATGCAGGCTGGGGAGAACTGGGGCAGGCATGCCCCATCTCAGGGGACAGTGACAGCTCGGAAGCAGTCAACTGTCGCCCTGAAAGAAGGGTCCAATGTCTCCACATCTGCTAATCTTTGAGGAGAAGCCATGAGTCTATATTTTAGGTAAAATCTCTATTTTAAATAGTGTCAACTAATTAAAAAGATTTTTAAATGCTGTGAGCCAGGCAAAATGTGTCTGCAGGCTGGCTACAGCCCTCAGGAGCACAGTCTTTTGCCTCTGCATTAGGCAGTGTCTCTAAGCTCTCTTTAAGAGGTAACATCCTATGATCTACTCTAGAGCATGTTTTTACAGCAGAATCTCCTTCCTGATGAATGGCCATTTGATAATGCAGCCAGAAATGACACAGCACGGGACCGCAGGTGACAGGACAGAGCTGGGATTTGATCTGGAGCTAAAGGGCAATAGGAAACCAAGAGGGACTGGGCATGGGGGTGATACCGGAGAGAAATGGGGCATGATCCAATTTACATTTTCACAAATTCATCCTGACCGACGTGGGAAGAATAAACTGAAAAGAAGAATCACTGTACTTGGTCAAGCCAGTGTGGCAAACACATGAGCGCCAGCTGAGTGGCAAGCAATGGGGAAATCTGGCCTCTGGGCTGCATAAAGGCCTGACCCAGTGATGCATCTTCTCAGACGGGACCACGCTTTTTTCTTTCTTTTTTTTTTTTTTTTTTTTTTTTGGGGCGGGGGTCTTGCTCTTTTAGCCGGGGGTGGGGGTGCGGTGGTCAGGATTTCAGGCTCACTGCAAGCTCTGCCTTCTGGGTTCACGCCATTCTCCTGCCTCAGACTCCCAAGTAGCTGGGACTACAGGTGCCCACCACCATGCCCAGCTAATGTTTTGTATTTTTTCTTTTTTAGTAGAGAGGGGGTTTCACCGTGTTAGCCAGGTTGGTCTCTATCTCCTGACCTTGCGGAGCGCACTTTTTCTATATCAAGGTGACCTGTAGGTTTTCTAGTCATAGGGCCGGGATAAAACAAGATGGCAAGCTAGAAAGTTCCTACAGGGGAGGGATGATGATTCTTGAACTCAGATGGAGGCAGTGGCTGTGGAGGAAAAAAAATCACAATCTCCAAAGATATTGAGGAGGTAGAATGGACATCTGTTTGTAACCGATTAAATATAGGGGCAAGACAGAGGGAAGCATCAAAGGGGGCTGATGGTCCAGTTTCTACCTTGAATGACTGGGTGGCTGGTAAGGAAAAGACTGAAGGAGGAGCAGGTAGACATGGGAACCAGAGATGACTTTTGAACATGTGAAGCATGAGATGCCTGGGTGGTATTAGAGTGAAAAACGTCAAGTAAATGACTAGATTTGCAGAATCCACATGGGTTTGAGTTACAGAATCAATCCTTTGAACTCTGGAGTTTTCTTTGCTCATTATTTTTGAAGTCCTCTGTTGGCTAACTCTAATATGAAAAGAAACAGTTAATCTATATACCGAAGAAGCTTTTTCACTGATTCTCCTTTGGTTACATGGTGCAACCCATAGTCAGCTCCCTGCCCTCTTACACACACCAAGTAACAAGTACTTCTATAGAGTTTGCCCTACCAGACATTGTTCTGAGTATTGACCATGTGTTAGCCTGCTTACCTCTCACAACTGCCCTGAGGGATAGCTATCATATTATCTTTACTTTCTTTCTTTTTTAATTTTCTTTATCTTCACTTTCCTAAATGAGGAAACTGATGCACAGAGAGATGAAAGATGAAGTAACTTGCCCAGTGTGAACAGGCCAGAGATGTTTAATCAGAATTTGAACCAAGTAATCTGGCTCCTGAGTCATGCCTTTAACCACCACACATTAAGCTTTGCTGCCTCTTCAAACGTCAGAAATGATATTCAAGGCTACTTTTAGTTCTCACCCTTCCACATTAAATACCCCTGCTCCTCGCTTGAGCTGGTTTCTAGATGTTCCCCTCCTTCATAAGCCTTATTTTCCTGCTCTTGAGCAACTAAAGTTTGCTGGCTTGGACCTTGCGTATGAATGAGTCTTCTCTTCTGGATGAAGGGCAGGAACCGGGTCCTGTGTTTATTCCTTCTGAATCCTTTAAAAAGCTGCCAAGAGTACGCACACAGAGCAAGCCCTCGTAGGCGGACAGGGCAGGCCAAGTGGGGATAATAGGCCTGCCCACATGGGTGACATGAGTCAGCTGGGAATATACTTTTATCTGTCACAACCTTAATTAAGGGAAAAGGTCTTATTTTGTAAAATACTGCACTTGTAGCTAGAAATGTCAACACAATGAATTGGCTAATTGTTCCCTCTTGCTGCAGATCTTCGCCAGCACCGTCTCTAGATCACGGCATTGAAGCTGGAAGGCAGCTTACCTGGTTGCACTCTATGACAGGACTGACCTATGTTATGGCACGGCTGCTGTGGGGCCAGGCCGCCTCTCACCAGGTTTTGGATCATGCTCTGTCTCTTTGGGAGGATTTTTCAGGGACAGAGTCTCTCCAGTTCTCTCACCCTGTGGTTTTCCTTCCTATCCTGTTCCTTAGGGGCTGAGAAGTGTCAGAGAACGGCCACTGTCTGCTCCCTGCCAGGGGTTTGGGGACACTCCTTTTGGCTGCCACTGGGTCACTCCTCGCCCCGCCCCATGACCCCTCTGCAGATATTTCTAACTCATAAACCCCTGCATGCCTCCTCTGCCAACTGGCCTCTATCACTCCCATGGCTTACGTTCCTCCCCACCTCTCACCCGCTAATATCTCAAGACAAAACCTGTCTAGGAAGGGAGCCCAGAAGACACGTGTCACCTGGCCTGCACAGCAGCTCCATCCCTGCCCAGGAAATGGAGGCCTCAGGCAACTGAACTTACTGAAGACATTGGTCCTAAGGGTTACCCCTGGGAAGGGGCTAGGGAGTGGGGAGTGGGGAGGTGTGAAGGAGAGGCCGCCTTTTCACTAGGTCCCTTTTTGTATCACATCTTCTTCAAATATAAATATTTAGATTTTCAGCAATAATCTAACTCTCCTAGCTCTGTTTCCAAGTGCATTAAATAACCTTCAGATAATAGTCTGGCTCTTCACACAAGGTTTTCTATAGAGAGAAAAATAGGCTGACCTGCAAGCGTGCATGTTCGTGTCCTTGTAGGAGGAATTTTTCTCTTAACTCATTAATAAACAGGTGTTCTGATTTATACACCAGTTCATGAATCTGTTTCTCTCATCTCTTTTCTGAGCCTGATCTGCTCTGGGTCCGGGAATCCCTTGGTTTGCGAAGCTGAGGACCAGACCCGGAGAGGGGGACCCTGGTGGGGCCCTGCCCATCCACAAGATACTGCAGCATGGCCAGCAGCCTTCCTCTGGTCTTGGAAAGCAGCTTTTCTTCCTATGACAGGCTAAGGTTGCAACAGTAGTAGCAACAGCTCCCATATTCTGGGTCCCCAAGAGAAGGCAGGCCAACCGGATCCCTGATTGGCTGTGGAATGATCGAGTGAGAGGAGAGAGTCACGCATTCCCAGCCCGGGCTTCCTGAAGAAGGAATGTCAGCCATCAAATGGAAAACCAATTGAGAAATCTAAGGGCTACCGAGACTGGATCTGAAGCCCCCAACCTGCTTTATGATGAGGTGCTCCTCATCTGATGCATGTTTGTGGTTGAGGAGTAGAGGAAGAAAAGGGAAGAGATGTTATGAAAAAGAGGAAAAGAAGGATGACTAAGAAGGGGCAGGCAGGTTTCCACCAAGAAAGAAAATTCAGCCCGCCAACCATAAAGAATGAAATGGCGACAGCCACTGACACCTTGGAGGAGTTGCTTAACCTCTGCTGCCTCTGTTTCCTTTTGTGGAAAATGAGGATAATGACAGCATCGACCTCAAATGGTTGTTCCACTGATTCAACAGGGTCATAGATGTAAAGCACTTTGCCTGGCTAAGCTCCATGTTCCCTGTCCCGACCTCGACTCCGCAACAACAAGCACTCACACAGCTGAACACAGACAGCTCTTGGCCATTGAAAACATATTTCAAATACTTCAGAGCCACCTGGGGAGAGACCTGGCCAGAAGTCACAGTCTCTTGAAGGACCAGATCTGAGTCTCTGGTGGACCTCCTTCCAAATTAGGAGACAGTGACAGCGACAAGGAGAGACTTGAACAATCACCTGGTCTAATACCTTTTATATTTGTATACCATGAATGAGTCAAACGAGATTAAGATACAATGAGAAAAAAATGAATTACTTTAAAAATAGTATATTTGTAAAATTATTCAGTAAAGTTCTATAGGACTAAGCCCTCTAATTCCTAGCAAGCAACCACTTCTCCAAATCCAGACCTCTCATTTCAAATCACTAGTCCTCTCTGCCAAGGTTTGAACCCTGCTACTTCACATAGCCTTGCAAGTAAGTCTTAGCAGAAACCGTCTTGTTTAAAGCCTGTGACCCTAGTGCATAGACCAGGGCAGGGAGTAGGTGATGGTAAACTCCACCTGCTGCACCCCCATTCCCCATCCATTGTCATTCTACAGGGATGGGAAGTCTCCTGCCTAGACAGGTGAACTGGGTAGAAGCAGAGGAACTGCTGAAAGCCATCGCACTAGAGCCACACTACCCAGTATGGCAGCCACTAGACACGTGTGGCTACTGAGCACTTGAAATGGCCTGTGTCCTAATTGAAGTGTGCTCTAAATGTGAAGTGCTCACCAGATTTTGAAGACTTAGTATAAAAGAAGCATAAAATATCTCATTAATTGTTTTCTGGCAGGGTATGGTGGCTCATGCCTGTAATCCCAGCACTTTGGGAGGCTGAGGCAGGCAGATCACTTCAGGTCAGGAGTTCGAGACCAGCTTGACCAACATGGTGAAACCCTGTCTCTGCCAAAAAAAAAAAAAAAAAAAAAATTAGCTAGGCATTATGGCACACACCTATAATCCCAGCTACTTGGGAGGCTGAGGCAGGAGAATCCCTTGAACCCAGGAGGCAGAGGTTGCAGTGAGCTGAGATCACACCACTGCACTCCAGCCTGGGTGACAGAGCAAGACTCCATCTCAAAAAATAGTAAATAAGTAAATAAATAAATAAAATTCAAGCCTTTAAAAAATAATAATCTATTGCTTTCATGTTGAAATAATAATACTTTGAATATACTGGGTTAAATAAAATATATCATTCAAATTAATGTTACCTATTCTTTTTACTTTTAAAAATGTAGCTACTTCCAAATGTAAAACACATATGTGGTTCCAATTTGTGGCTTGCATGATATTTCTGTTAGACAGCCCTACTCTAGAATCAGCTTTCTGTGTTCTTTCTGTTTCACCATCACCCCTACTGTCCTCATGGTTTATCCTTACTCTTCACAGGAGTGAGCAGTGACACCAGGGCAAGCTAACTAGCTATTCCTGGTCCTTTGTAACCCTGGAAAAGGAGAGAATAAACTAAAATCATAATCTTTTGGTGGGTGGTTTCATTCCCCCCTCCCAATGATCACAGCAATTTCTGAATGTAATACAATGCATGAAAGATTTAACGGGCTTCAGTTTACTCACCAGTAAAAATGAAGACATTTGGCTAAATAATCTCACAGGCTCACAAAATTTAAAAGCTAAGAGACTTTAGGATTACCTGGCCCCTTGGTTTTCAACCCAATATAAAACACACTTTTTATAACAAACATTTTATAGTACTCTACTAATCCGGTATAAAATCCATAGATCATATTACCTGCCCATGTTTTTAAATTAATATAACGTGAAAACTATAATACAAAGAAGAAATGAAAATAGCTTACATAAAATGTTGTATATTTCAGTATGTGGATACTCTGCTTGATTGCTCTAAAGAACAAGGGAGGCTCAGATTCTTGGACCTGTAGAATAACCACGAATGTGATATCACAATGCAGACAGATATAGGTGTGTTGCTTAGTGACTCAAACATCATTAGTGTTTGCTATAATTTGATTTTCTGGAGATTATTAATAACTCTTGGTAAAGTTCTGAGCAAAATAAAGTACAATCTTACCTCTACTTATACATACTCCTGGAAAATTCAGTGCATATTTTCAGACATGAAAAATACTATATGTTTACATAGAAAACATAGTTGGACTCCTTGAATGTCTGGCGGGACATGAAAATCAGGCCGGATATGGCCAGGTGCTTGCTTTGTGGGATTGCCCAGAGCATTGTTTAGCAGTTCTGTGCCCGCCCATCCAATGTCACCAGCACCCCACCCCCAATCATTGTGACATCTAAAGAGCTACCCTCACAGACTGCTACCAGCACCCGAGGGGGTGATTTCAACCTCTGTAGAGAATCTCTTTCAAACACTGCATAATTTGAGCAAAATGTGGGGCACAGATATTAGATCTAGGAATGGTAATTTTTTTTAAGAAAACATTGTACATACACATGATCACGTAGGTTTCACAATTTATGTGGCTGGTTTCATACATCCCTGTTGGCTCTGTTACATTTCCAGTTATGAAAATGACTTGTCTTCTGAGATGCTTTGCTTGTGTCCTTACTTGACAAAGGAGGCCTGGAGGCTCAGAGAGTTGGTGGCAGGCGAAGCTGGAGAACACAGGCTTCGTGACTGCCAGTTCCGTGCTCTCAGGCTTGCTTCCTCTGGCACTCTCCAAAGTTTGGAGGACGTCACGGCAGCAGTTGTGCCAGTTGCAACACTTCTGACTCTGACTGCGGTGTTTACTCTCAGAGCCTCGGCCTTTGCTGCTTACATAGGATTCTAGGATTCGTGATGGAGGCAGATTAAATATTTAGATCCCTCAAACAAGTTAAATTACAATTGGGCTGGATTCCCACTGGGTAATCCCACTTGAACCTTGTGTACTCTGGGGGGAACATGAACTTTACTCGTTTCATTCAAAACTCGCATGAACAGAGAGTGAAGCTGGCTCCTCTCCATCTCCCCCGCCCCCACAAAAAAAACTGCTTATCTCGGAATGAAAAATCCATCCAGTTCCTTGGAGGATTCGCTTTGCCTTGCCCCACAGCAGACACAGTGTGCGTATTCAGCGGGAACAATTTGCTCATGCCAAGAAACTAGATCCTGTTTGAATGACAGTAGTTATGGGACAACAATATGTCTACAGCCCACACCAAAGCATGGCTTGTACTTTATGGCTGGCATTGCCCCAGCAGAGAATCGGAAGGCAGCTGAGAAACCTCTCATGGCCACTGGACTCTGACAACCATCTCTACTGCCCTCGCTTGCCCTTAACTGCCTATACCCCTTAATTTGGGCTTTTGGTCTAGGAGCAATATCCTTTGGCTCCAAGTCAATTTCTGTCCTGTGGCTCTCTCGGTAGCTGGGGGAAAGGGTGATTCTGGCTGGCCCTGGACTCTTAACTGTTCTCAGAGTCCCCAGGAACATCTTTTTTCTTCTTTCTTTCTTTTTTTAAAAGCCTATAGACTCTTTCTGTTTCCTCGGCAGCTCTGAGCTCATCCTGCCCCCTCCCCTAGCTCAGTTCCACACCCCCACTCAGGACAGTGGTGCCTTAATGTCCACAGAACCCAAGTCATGTCATGTCCACAAAGCCCATGTCATGCCAGCAGGTGTCCCTTGTTGCTGGGACTTGGACCATTGAGGCCCTCTGGGCTTTGAGATAATTTGTCATCTACACTGATACACGAGCCAGGGAACTCAACCTAAAATAGTTACAGGTGGGACAGAAGAAACAAACGAAACTGGGCATCAAGATTTCTCCAACTGACACACATAATGTGAATGTGAGAGAAAGCATAGGAGAAAAGATCCGTAAAGGAAGAAGAAAAGGTCATGGAAAGAGAAAGGAAGTTTCTGTCCCAGCTTTCCCTGATTACTTGAAATTCTGTGTGTCTGAAGTAAGCCAAGAAAAGCTGCCAAGAAAGAAGTTGTGGAAGATAAGGACACAAAAGCAACATTTAGTTTTCAGTGCTTTGTAAAAGCCCAAAGACTATTGTATGTTCTTGACAACTGCATTACCATGTTAGATTTCAGTTTTTTTGAATTTGGATGTTTTGGGAGTTTTTACATGGCTAGATTCTTAGCATCTAGTGATAAAGGGAAAGGGACTCTGACAATGCAATTTCCAGTTACAAAATAGGTGTTAGTTCTTATTTAATTATACAATCGCTTCTGCTCTATCAGCTATTGGTAAAGTTTTCTGTGCATTGTCCTAATGCTTTGTGATACAATTCTTTTATGATATAACACATGTCACTTAAATTTATATTTCCTGCCTTTTCTTCCCACACTAATTTGAACCACACAAAAAATTGATACTAAAGATGAGAAACTTCATGCAGGACAAATAAGGATATTCTATTGGGGCAATTCTCCATTAAAGTTAGCATTTTACATAACAATACAGGATATGACAAAATCAACTCAAGATGCAGTATATTGTGATTGCATTATAACTAACCAAGTCCAGACCTAAATTTTATACCAGTTGTAAATCATGGTGAGAAAAATAAAACTTATGCCTGAGCCAGAGTTTGCTTTCCTTGGATTTGGCAACAAACTATTACTAACTTTGCACAAGATAGGCCACAGGGAAGGAAATACTACATTTCTTTGAAACAATTCCTGGTTATAAAGGGTAGCTAATTCTCATTTAGTAACCAGCTGGATTTTTAAATAATAATACCACCTTTAATGAAAATTGATACATCTAGCCTCAACAGAAACTATGTCTAAATGACATTCCTGGAACTTAGAATATACTTTTTTTTTTTTTGGTATTTTTTTAGTAGAAATGGGGTTTTGCCAAGTTGGCCAGGCTGGTCTTGAACTCCTGACCTCAGGTGATCCACCTACCTCGGCCTCCCAAAGTGCTAGGATTATGAATTTTTTTTGAAGTCCACTATTTATTTATGCCAGTTAGTTGGTTAGTTTATATACATTGCCTTGTTTAAGCTTTTTAGAAGACTTATTAACTAAAGTCCATAGTTGACATTAGGGTTCCTTCTCTGTATACAACACAAAGAAGGGTTTTGTCAAATACACAATGTCATGTGTCCATCATTACAGTATGTTCTCTAGTATCAGTCTATGACTGATATAGTAATACAGTATTCTAGACACTATAGAACAGTTTCACTGCCCTAAAAGTCCCCTATGCTTCATCAACTCATCCCTTACTCCCTTCCCTGAATGCTTGGCAATCACTGATGTTTTTTACTCTTGCTATAGTTTTGCCTTTTCCGGATGTCACACAGTATACCGCCTTTTGGACTGGCTTATTTCACTGATACATAGATGTCATATAGTTTTGCCTTTTCCGGATGTCATCCAGTATACCGCCTTTTGGACTGGCTTCTTTCACTTATCAATATGTATTTAATGTTCCTCCATGTCTTTTCATGGCTTGATAGCTCATTTCTTTTATCACTGAATAAAAGATACAGATGGACGTACCACAGTTTATCCACTTAGTTACTGAAGGGCATCTTGGTTGCTTCCCAGTTTTGGCAATTATGAATAAAGCTGCTACAAACATTCGTGTGTGCAGGTTTTTGTGTGGACATAAGTTTTCAATTCCTTTGGGTAAATACCAAGGAGATGGATTGCTGGATCATATGGTAAGAGTATGTTTAGTTGTATAAGAAACTGCCAAACTGTCTCCCAAAGTGGCTGTACCATTTTGCCTTCTCATTGCTTCATCTTTTAGCAGCCTTTCAATGTATGTATTTTACCACCTGTTACTCAGATGAACAAACTGAGATTTCAAGAGATTAAATAACTTGCCCGAAGTCTCAAAGCAGAGTGAGGACTAATGCTGGGATTCAAATTTGGGTGGATCTGGCTTTAAAGCTAGTGATCGTCCTGCTACACTACACTGCATCACCAAGCAAACCCAGCACTGAGCCAGGGCAGAGTCCTTCAGTGGCACCAGTATAGGTGGCCAGCCTCTGCTCAATGTATTAACGTCCCCATCCAGAGTCTAAAGCCAAGCATCAGCGAAATGTCCTATCACACAGCCTTGAAACTTTACTTCTTCCCCTGAACCAGAGTCATTCTTCCTTTCCTTCTCTGCCCCAGTTCTGGCTGTAAGGCACCGTAAATCTGGCACAGAGCAAGCAGTAGAAGTAGTCATGCCTCAATGCAGCTCTAGCTGTAGGCAAAGACAGCCTGCTCTTATTAAACTTTGCATTATCATGCCATGAAACCACCCTCAGTAATGCAAACACTAACCCAAAGCCCCAGCATGAGGTTTCAGAATTCAGGGCTTCTTTCAAAAAACTAGACCACCAGCAGCGGGCTGTTCCAGGAGGGGGGCTAAGGGAAAAAGTCACTGACATCCCCTTAAGCCAGAAACAACTAAAGATAACTTATCACAGGCTCATACCTATAAACTAAGAGACTTAGTCGCTTGAAAATGCTTCTAGATTTTTAGCTCAAGACAAGGGAGTTTTGCATTGCATTTTCCAGGTGTGATCTGAATATTTCTCATTCTGAGTCTGGCATAAATCCAAATACACTTGTACCTCAGTTAACTGATTGTCACAATGTACAGCATAGGTTGAAAGACAGCCAGTGATAGTGCTGGGAGGGAAGGCCAGCTTGAGCCTACTGTTGGGGCTGGGTTTGAGGCTTAGCTCTAGCAATGACTTAGTAGGGCTTTGAGGCATGACATGGAGCCCATTTCACAATCTGGAGGCTGGGAGTAAAATTTACTATGTCATAATACACACATCAGCCATACTGTATTCTGCAAAGGGCCTAGTGAAATTCCCTATCCTTTTTTTTTTTAGACTGAGTTTCACTCTTGTTGCCCAGGCTGGAGTGCAATGGCGCAATCTTGGCTCACCGCAACCTCCGCTCCCGTTTTCAAGGGATTCTCCTGCCTCAGCCTCCTGAGTAGCCGAGATTACAGGCATGCGCCACCATGCCTGGCTAATTTTTTTGTATTTTTAGTAAAGACAGGGTTTCTCCATGTTGGTCAGGCTGGTCTCGAACTCCCGACCTCAGGTGATCTGCCTGCCTCGGCCTCCCAAAGTGTTGGGATTACAGGCGTGAGCCACCACACCCAGCCAATATTCCCTATTCTTAAGTCACATCGGTTCTTTCTCTTCCTCTCTTCTCTCGTCAGCAATTCCAGCTACATTAGTCATGCCAGCTTTCAAACAGGGCACAGAATGTCCTACTTCAAGTGAAAGTACAATTTGGTACAGCCTTGAGACACAGCTTAAGAAAAGGAGTGAGGCTTGTTTTCAGGGTTAATATGGTCTGGTTAATTTAGAGAGTGTACTTAACAGCAATTTGGACAAGCCTAGAAGCACAGCCCTTGCTGATGGTAAATTCTTTAAAAGGTTTGTACAACTTTTCAGTTGTTGAGCAAGAAGGTTATATAAGACTAATTCTTCAGCTGCCACTTGTAGAAGTGGTTAGATTTCTATCAAGGAGAACACAAGTTGAGGGGAAGGGATGAGACTGTTGAATACGAAAAGAGGCTAAATTCGTGGAACAATTACGCTAAATTCGTGGAACTATTATGCCTATGTCTTTATCCACCAAGGGAGGGCTATGGATTTAGTTCACATTTTCATATATGTAGAAAAGGGAAACAAGAATAATGTGTAAACCAGCTATGCCAAGATGCCCATTCATTCTGTGTTCATTCAATTATAAAGAAAAGTCCTTACTGTGACTATGAGGCAGTAAAGAGGGTAAGGCCATACTGGCACACACTGGACCCTGGCGTCTAGGAAGCACAACCACTCAGGCACTGGGGAGGCATGGGCTTGGCATTCAAGACTCTATGTCATTATAGCATGACAGAAGGAAGGGATTTTGTGATCTAATGTGATCAGTCACTGCCATCCAATTCACATGAAAGAAAACGGAGACCAATGGATTTAAATGGTCTGCTCAAGGTCACACAGTTAATTTATGGCAAAGATGGGGCCAGAACCTCATATCTCTACCCCCAATCCAGGATTTCTTCCAGAACACCCATGTTCCTCAAACTGAGACAGAACTACTCTCAGAGCACAAGTATATGCACAGCAAAAGAATTAACCTGGTGTATTTTCCTGGAGAGTCCGTTTAAATGATAAACATTTTATATTAAAACACATACGAATATATTATGAATAGAAATCAAAATTCAGGCTGGGCACGGTGGCTCACACCTGCAATTCCAGCACTTTGGGAGAACAAGGCAGGTGGATCACCTGAGGTCAGGAGTTTGAGACCAGCCTGGTCAACATGGTGAAACCCCGTCTCCACTAAAAATACAAAATTAGCTGGGTGTGGTGGTGCATGCCCGTAATCCCAGCTACTCAGAAGGCTAAGACAGGAGTATCACTTGAACCTGGGAGAAGGAGGCTGAAGTGAGCCAAGATGGCACCATTGCACTCCAGCCTGAGCAACAAGAGTGAAACTCTGTCTCAAAAAAAAGAAAAAAAGAAGTCAAATTTCACAAAAATGTTTATAATAAAAAGAAGGCTTCACAAAGATTCTATGCTTGAGATGAGCCACTATGGTCTACTTTCCTCGACCTCGTAGGAACACGATCAGTCTGAGGAAGGCAGGGGATCTTCAGAGGTGACCTGGGCAAGCAATGTAGTACTCAGTGCAGGCAGCTACTCAACAGCACTGGCTCACTCAAGAGGTGACTGGAGACTGAAATGTATCAACTGAAGCCACAAAGAGCTGGACTGACAAGATGCATTGCAGAGCACTCCAAAATACTGTGACCTGACAATGTCTGCTAGTCTCATTGGCTTCCTTGAGAAACCAGGTGGGCACAGTGCTGCAGTAAAGGGGAGTTGGATGTTCTTCTCAGGGATAATAAAATGAGAACCGATATGGTGTTGCTATGTCTCTACCCGAATCTCACCTTGAGTTGTAATAATCCTCACATGCCAAGGGTGGGGCCAGGTGGAGATCACTGCATCATGGGGGCAGTTTCCCCTATACTGTTCTCATGGTAGTGAATAAGTCTCGCGAGATCTGATGGTTTTATAAATGGGAGTTCCCCTGCATAGGCTCTCCTTGCCTGCCAGCATTTAAAACATGACTTTGTTCCTCGTTCGCCTTCTGCCATGGTTGTGAGGCCTCGCCAGCCATGTGGAACTGTGAGTCATTTAAACCTCTCCTTTATAAATTAGCCAGTCTCAGGTATGTCTTTATTAGCAGCATGAGAACAGGTTGTGTGAGGGAGAACTACAGCAAAAGCCTGAGCTCTCCCCTCACACAGCTCCTTCTATACAGCTCACTCCTCCACCTCATTCAAGTCTTCACTCCCAGGACACCCACTGAATGGGGCCCTCCCCACCCACCCTAATTAAAATCACACACTACCCCCAGACTACCTCTCTTCCTTAGCCTGCTCTATACCTTTTTTTTTTTTTTTTTTTTTTTCTGCATAACACTTACCATCTTCTAACATACCAGGTAATTTACTTACTTACAATGCTTATTATCTGTCAGCCCCCCTTCTCACTCAGTTAGAATGTAAGCTCCCCTGACCTGTTTTCCAATGTAATCCAAGTACCTAAACAGTGCTTAGCACATAGCAGGCACCCAATAAATACTTGCCGACTGATGGATGTACTCACTGGTTTTTATGCGGATGGCTTTAGGTCTCAGCTTAGCTGCTACTTCCTTTGAGAAGCCACTTCTGACCAGTCAAGCTGGAGGTGCCATTCCGGTCATGTCACTCAGGTGATCTGCATCATAGCATTTATCTCTACCTCTTATAGAGTCTCAGAGATTTGCTTATTTCCTCTGTCTCTCTACCTCCTTGATCCCCAACTTTACAAATGTGGAACTTTGTCTTGATTACCAGGGTGTCTCTGGTACCTAGGACAGTGCCTGGCACATGGTAGATAATAAATGTCTTTGGGCATCAGCTGGAGGGCTGGCTGCCTGGTTCTTGATCCAGCAGCTTGAGGGAATTAAGGGGGCTGAGGTATGAGTAATCTGAGCTTGCTACTCTGGGGGAAGCTCCTCCACCTCTTCTGTTGGAGGTAACTGCCCGCACCCAGAATGAGCCTCGGTGCACCCTCCACATACCTGACATGGGTAGCCTTCATATTCTCTCGTTCAGTCTGCCTTGTCCATCCCTCTGTGCTCCTATGAAAAGGTATTTATTGAGTCCATGATCTATTCCAGCAGTCTTCAAATGGACTTCCCAAAGGTACTAGAGCAGGGGTAGTTTCAAAAAAATGGGTTTCTACATCCTCAGTTTCCATATGTACTAATTTCTGAAACTGCCTGAGAGCCTTTGGGCATCAACAATATTATTTCTCCCACTCTACAAAAGAAAGTCACACCACTCATATCTCAAATCTTAACACGGTGTGCTGCCCTAAATGATTCCAAATACTGGTTAGGGGAAGCCTTGGCGCCTTCTTTCTCTCCCTGTCCTGCAAACAAGTCTGTAAGAGTAGGGTTGGCCAGTCCTGGGTAGTTCTGAGTAGCTGGGATTACAGTCCTGGGTAGTTCTGAAATCATCAGATCTTTTAAGATGTGCTGGATAAAGTCTACATATAAGCTTTTTATTGATTTCCTTCTGATTTAACATGTTATTCAATAAGGTCATTAAAACCTAGTTTATCAAATCATGTCACAAAATATTTATTCCACACACAATCAGTCTTTACCTTATGAAATATGTAATGTCTTCTACTCATTTTTAAAATGAAGGAAATGTTTAGATGTCAAATTTAAAAAGTGAGATGGTACATAGTTTTTAAAACATTCTTTCAATGGTATATAGCAAAAAAAGTTTGAAGACCACTGATGTGCAGATGAGAAGCTTAAGTGGGTAGAGAACACTTTGTTAGTATTCAAGCTACCAGAAGAACAAAGACCACATGCTCAGTCCTCCTCTTTTTTTTTTTTTTTTTTTGAGACAGACTCTCACTCTGTTGCCCAGGCCAGAGTACAGTGGCACAATCTCGGCTCACTGCAACCTCTGCCTCTTGGGTTCAAGTGATTCTCCTGCCTCAGCCTCCTGAGCAGCTGGAACTACAGGCATGCACCACCATGCCCAGCTAATTTTTTGTATTTTTAGTAGAGACAGGTTTCACCATATTGGACAGGCTGGTCTTAAACTTCTGACCTTGTGATCCACCCAGCTTAGCCTCCCAAAGTGCTGGGATTACAGGTGTGACCCATCGCACCCGGCCACTTCTCTTGTTTTTTAAAAAGGCCAACTACGCCTGGCTGATGGCAACTGACATTTTTAGCCACTGAAAGAAAACAGGTGTACCTGTTAAATTTCCTGAGGCAAAGAAACATTTTGAAATACCTAATCTGCTCATTGCCAGCCTGCTGCCACTGCCAACGTCTAAAGACATAGCAACTCACTATATTCTTCTTGTTCTTCTTTCCTTCAACAGGCCTGAGAAATTACAGCCCCCTTCAGGGACTTGCTGTACTTTGCCCAGCCAAGCATCTCTGGGTAATTTCAGAAGGAAATGAGCTCTATGCTGCATTATGATAATCCATGCCCTCCTTCTTTCCCTCTGACAGACATGTCATCACCAAGGCATTTGCTACACATTGTTCCATGGCCGACAAGCAGGCTGCTGTGTGGGGTACAAGGTCTGGGCACTAAGCAGTGGGATACGGTTTTAATGTCCTAATTTCACGTAACAAATGTGAATTTCCAGCAGTCTTGCTAATACATATTTCTTCGGGCAACTTGTTGGGGAAGGAGAAGGAGGGTTTCCTAGTTAGCTGTTTATTTTTATTTTTATTTATTTATTTATATACACAAAACACTGTGTTCTTTTTCACTGAACAGCTCGATGTACTGGGCAGGGAAAAAGGGCAGTTGAGCAAACAGGCTCTGAGGACTGGCTCAAAAAAATAAAAAGAAAAATTGAGTATACAGTAATGTCAAATCTTTTATATAAATTTATTAAAATAATTCATTCAAATTTCTAAAATATAAATAAATGAATTAGGCTGTATATACCCTTTCAAAGTAATTTCTATACTTCTAATGATTTTCCATTTATTCTTACTTTAGAGTTGTATCACATATATATTAAGAAAAAAAGACTCAGAAATATATATTTTCTCAGTGTAAGGCTGAAATTTGTATTACAGGATTTCCACGTAGAGTAAGAGACAGAAACTTCAATGGGTATGTAGAAGGCAACATGATTTGGTCTTCAGAATTGCTTTATAACCACAGCAAGGAAATAACTGTGGCTTTAAGAATATTCAGTACACAAAGATAAGTGATGCCTAACTCCAAAATGACTTACTGAACTCATCACAGTCATTAAAACAAAAGAAACTCTAATGGATTCTGAGAAATCTTGAAAGCAGTAGCTATTATACTCGGCTTACTCATCATCCTTAACTACCATTTATAACTTCTCACCACCTTTGTATAGCAGGTATTATTAATCATCTGTCAAGAGTTCTGGGAAGTTAAGGATCAGGGAGGGTAATGCAAGGTCAGACACTGAGTCCATGGGCAAACTGGGATGAGGTCTGAATAGAGGAGTCTTTCATCCAATGTTGGATTCTGAATTAAGTGTTTACATCCTTTCCTCCTCTCTCTCACCCCTACCCACTGCCTGGCCATGAGGTTTTATTTTCCAACTGTTTTGCTTGGTGTAAATTGGAAGGACTCTAATGGAGAGATGAAACAGCCACATTTCAGCAGTAGAGGAGGGGTGGTGATTTAGGAGGAAACAAAATCTTAATGGTGTCACTAGTCAAGGGCCTGACCACAGTGTTCAGCAGCTCATTCTGATGAGTATACCATAACTCCAGCAGATACCCTGGGCTACATTTCATTGTTCTCCTGAGACTTGGGGATTTCTTTAGTTCCATCTAAATCTCTCATAGTCTGGGTATGTCAGCACTTACCAGAGCATCTGGATGAAAACTGAAAATTTCCCCTCAGATGTAGCTGGTATATACGTAGTTACACACTTCCAAAATCCAGATATTTGAAATCATACATGCAACTGACTAAATGTGTACATTTTCCCTTCAATGTCAGGCATCACTGCAATAGCCTGGATATATTTAAGCTACCAAGGAACATCCTCATTGACATCACTCTTGCCAAAATGCATTAAACACCCAAGTTTCCAGATAAGGAGGATAGGCATTAAGAACCTACAAATGTGCCTGCTCTACAGATATATGTATTTTTTTTTTCATTTAAATGTTTTGTATGGGATGGTATATTAGTTTTCTACTGCTGCCATGACAAATGGCCATAAATGTTAATGACTTCAAATAGTACAAATGTACTATTTTAACAGTTCTGAGGGTCAGAAGCCTGACCTGGGTCTCACCGAGTTAAAAATCAAGGTATCTGTATGGCTGTGCTCCCTTCTGGAGGCTCTAAGGGGATTGCATTGCCTTGTTTATTCCAGCTTCTAGAGACTGTATTCCTTGGCTCCAAGGCCTTGCTGCCATCTTCAAAGACAGCAACAGTGGGTCAAATCCTCCTGTTGCATCCGTCTGATCCACTCTTTTCCTCCCTTCTCCAATTTTTTCTTGTGATTAGGTTGGGCCCATCTAGATAATCCAGAATAATCTCCCAATCGCAAGATCAGTACCCTTAATCACACCTGCAAAGTCCCCTTTGCCACGGAAGGTAACATATTTGCAGGTTCTAAGGACTCAGGCATGAACATCTTGGTGGGAGGGACATTAGTCTGCCTACCACAGATGAGTTTCTGTTTTGTTTTCTTTTCCATTTCAGCTAGAAGTAATTTGAGACTTCTGCTTCTCAGAATGCCAGGAGAGACAGATCTCCCGAGTTAAGACTCGCTAACAGTTTACTGGCAAGGCAGGGCACCGACAGTTTTTTTTTTTTTTTTTTTTTTCCAGACGCTTAATGCCAAATGGTGGACGTGGAATGGCTTTAAAAGAGAAACTGTATTTAAGATGGCCTCAACTACAGTAGATTTGTTTTTTTTCTTGCTCACAAACAATACTTGGCAGGTGAATAGGATACAGGAGTGGGCCTTTTTCTTGCCATCATTCAGGAACCCAGCTTAATAGAGGCTCTGCCAACTTCCAAATCTCTCCCAGGAGCTGCCTCCCCTCCAGCCAGCCTGAAGGGAAAAGGAGGATGAAGGAGAGAGAGCATATGGGAGGTTTTCATGGGCCAGGCCTGGAAGTGGTACACATTTCTCTACTTATATTCCATTGACTAGACCTCAGTTTCCCTTAATTGCAAGGCAGACTGGGAAATGTAGTCTGGCTATATATCAGAAAGAAGAGGAAACACATGGTGGGAAACAGCTGCGAGTATACCAAGAAATCATCCTGATCTACTCTAGTCTCCTCCCAGAAGTTAGTGTTCTGTCAGCTTCCAGAGGTCATCAATCTCAATTACTATTGATAGCTCTGAAGCATGGCATTTTACCTCTGAAATAAAACTGGTATTGGGGGCAAAATGGTATTGTTTCAGAGGCATAGCTCTCCTCTCCCTTCCTTGCTCTCAAGCTGACACTAAGGGGAGTTCCTGCCTACTTGTACACATGCTATCTCCATTACTGCAGATACCTGGTTCTAGTATGTTTTCACACTGATATGACGATGGCTGACAAGAGATCAAGCTCAGAGAGCACTGATTTAAAATAGAGCCTAATACATAATTATAAAGTCAAAAAACAATAGATGTGGGAATGCACGTGGTGAAAAGGAAACAATTTTATCCTGCTGGTGGGAATGTCAATTAGTATAACCACTATGGAAAACCAGATAGACATTCCTTAAAGAACTAAAAGTAGAAGCACCATTCAATCCAGTAATCCCACTACTGGGTTTCTACCCAAAGGAAAAGAAGTCATATGAAAAAGACACATGCACATGCATGTCTATAGCAGCACAATTCACAACTGCAAAGATATGGAACCAGCCTAAGTGCCCACCAACCAATGAGTAAATAAAGCAAATGTGGTGTATATATGCCATGGAATACCACTCAGCCATGAAAATGAATGAAATAATGTCTTTTGCAGCAACTTGGATGGAGCTGGAGGCCATTATTCTAAGTGAAGTAACTCAGGAATGGAAAACCAAATATTCTATGTTCTCACTTATAAGCGGGAGCTAAGCTATGAGGATGCATAAGAATGATGTAACGGAATTTGGGGACTTGTGCAGGATGGGAGGGGGTGAGGTATAAAAGACAACATATTGGATACAGTGTACCCTGCTCAAGTGACGGGTGCACTAAAATCTCAGAAATCACCACTAAAGAACTTATCCATGTAACCAAAAACCACCTGTATCCCCAAAACTATTTAAATAAAAAATTTTTAAAGGCCAGGCACTGTGGCTCATGCCTGTAGCCCCAGCACTTTGGGAGGCTGAGGCAGACAGATTACCTGAGGTCAGGAGTTCGAGACCAGCCTGGCCAACATAGTGAAACTCCATTTCTACCAAAAATACAAAAATTAGCCAGGCATGGTGGCAGGTGCTTGTAATCCCTGCTACTTAGGAGGTTGAGGCAGGAGAATCACTTGAACCCAGGAGATGGAGGTTGCAGTGAGCCGAGATCATACCACTGTACTCCAGTCTGGGCGACAGAGTGAGACTGAGTCTCAACAAAATAAATAAAAATAAAATAAAATAGGGCCTAAGAACTACATCTAAGGGCAATCAAACAGTTAAGGAGGGAGAGTTCTTCAGAGATCAATACCAGCTAATAAATGCAGAAGAATGTAGGAATTAGGAAACCACCATTTTGCTTCCACTTCATGAAGTACTGGAACTTGGCAGTTATCAATAAACATTAAACTATTATGTGAAAGGTTGATAAGGAACTTTATAATGGAAAGACCAAGGTGAAAATTTCAAAACCTCCCATCAATCTATGATCATTACACACGGGACTGACAGGCTTTATGTCCCTCCTGATGTGGTATGGTTGAAAGTCTACAGCACTACCAATAAAAGGTATTCTTGCCTGAAATATTTAACCTGAATCTAATCGAGCCTCTAGATTCAACGACTAGCTTATAGGAAATATAGCAAACAGAAAAGCATATTAACTACCACCACAAGGATAAAATCACCCCAATCCAGAATAAATGATTCAGCCACTTTAATAGTGTATGTGATGGTTAATTTTATGTGTTAACTTTACTGGGCTTAAGGGGTGCCCAGATAGCAGGCAAAACATTATTTTTGGATGTGTCTGTGAGGGTATTTTCATAAGAGAGTAGCATTTGAATCAACAGATTGAGTAAAGATCACCCTCACTGTAACAGTCCATTCTCACACTGCTATAAAGATACTACCTGAGACTGGGTAAGTTATGAAGAAAAGAGGTTTAATTAACTCACAGTATGCATAGCTCAGGAAACTTGCAATCATGGCAGAAGGCAAAGGGGAAGCAAGGGGCCCATCTTCCATAGTGGCTGGAGAGAGGGAGAGAGAGCAGGAGTAAGTGCCATACTTTTAAACCATCAGCTCTCATGAGAACTCACTTATTATCACAAGAACAACATGGGCGAACTGTCCCCATGATCCAGTCATCTCCCTCCAGGTCCCTCCCTAACACATGGGGATTACAATTTGAGATGAGATTTGGATGGAGTCACAGAATCAAGCCATATCACTTGCCAATGTAGGTGGGTACCATCCAGTCTGTAGAGGGCCCAAATAGAACAAAAAAGTGAGGAAGTGTGAATTTTCTCTCTTCTTGAGCTAGAATATCCATCCTCTCCTGCACTTGGGCAACAGCACTCTTCTTGGACATTCCAACCCTGACTAGGACTTATACCATATCCACCCTATACACCCCCAGCCCCGACCCCGACACACACACATACTGAATTACACCACCAGCTTTCCTGGTTCTCCAGTTTGTACACAACTCCTCAGCCTCCAAAATTATGTGAGCCAATACCTATAATAAATCTCATATCTCTCATATCTATATTTATCTACCTATCTGTTATGCTCTCTGTGTCAATCTATCTATTAATATTATGTCATCTATCTACTATCAATTCTCTTCCTCTGGAGAACACTAATACAGTGCATCCCAAATGTTAAGTTAATGAAAAAGTAAGTCATCATGGTTTACTTACCACATTTTTCACTAATGAATTATAAGCTGGCATATTCAGAGATGAGATTCATGCTTACAAAGTAAATAACACAGCACTGGCTACTTTGATATAGTTTGTTTCGATGCAAATAATTGTATAGCTGCAATTATTACTCTATCAGTCTTATATCCCTCATTGACAGCAATGAGACTCTGATTTGCCCTGTTCTGATTTACAGCTTTAAACTACCTGGGTATTTTTTCAGCAATCCAGAATAAAACAGTCATTATTTCATATCTTTATTTTGTTCTCATGATTTCAAGTCAACGATTCAGTTTGTTAAACAACTTAGTGTGGTAAAGATGTATCTGGAAAATGTCTTTCAATGGAACATTTCCACTGCAAAAGAAAGCGGCAGACTGGTCCTGCTCACAGTTACATGCTATGATCTTTTTACTGAAGGCTGTAACCTGATAGTGTGTCCCACTACCTGGGAATAGAAGGGGGGATGACAGGGTACTCCCTATGCAGAAAGGGTGAGGAATACTTTAGGAAACTCCTGGTGCATTTCTATTCACATGTATGCGTGTGCTGGGTTACAATGTAAAATGTATTTCAAATTGTCTGAATGTGGCCACTGTAGGTGACTGACATTTGCATGCATCACAGTCACAAACATAACCTCAGAAAGTAAAATCAAGAGGCAGGACTCCATTCGAAGATGATCCGGAATAAGGTTACATTCGTTGTTTTAGTTAATCATTTACATAAAAATACCTAGTTCTCATAGAATTTTTGGATTCCTTGGGCCCTTAAATCCCAATTTGAGAAAGAATAACATAGTTCAAGTCCCTTATATTAATATAAGGAAACCAAAGGCATCTGGGTAGAAATGCATGTCCTTTCTCCCTTCCCCCTCTTCCCTCCCTTCTTCTTCTCCCTTCCCCTACTCCTAATTCTGTTCCTGGGAGTCCCTCCCTCTTCCACACAGGTGTAAGAGAGCCCAGGGCTCCTAAAGTGGCAAGAGAGCCAGGCTACAGGGCATGGAATGGCATGGGAGGGCTGGTTGTTGGCACAGCTGGTTATCCCTGGGCCTCAGAGAGAAACTCATCAGCACTTCTTGGCCTGCTTTCCTCGGACTCACCTGTGCTCACTATCAGAGTGCTAAGCAGAGGCACATCTGGAGGGGAAGTGCTTGCCAAAGGAGCTAGCCATGTGGTTTGGTTTGGCTCTTTAGTAACAGTACAGTAATGGTAACAGCTGTGGCTTGGCAGTTCCAGGTGTTCAGGAGCTGAGGTCTCTCAGTCTCTTCCAACCTTGGAGAGGAAGAATAACGGTCAAGAGCCCGGTCTCTGGAGCCTATTTGAGTTCAGATCTAACTGCCACCTACTAGCTGTGACTTTGAGTAAGTCACTTGACCTCTCTGTGTTTCTGAGAGGTCAAGATTAAAATGGAAGAGAGGGAGGAGCTGATAATTGCTATCTCATAGGGTTGTTATAAGGATTGAGTGAAGTGTAACATATATAAAATTCTTACAAGACTGACTGATAGAGGTGCAATTATGACTCAATCACTCTTATTTCTGTCTATACTCCTTCACCTTACCCTTCATTCCAGAAAAAAACCACAAAAACCGAAAAATACTTCTGCTCCTACTGTACCTAGGGTAGTGTCCCCAAGAACATTCATCCAATAAACATTTATGGGCATTCACAAAATACAGACAAAACACAGTTTCCTGCTTTCAAGAAAGGTATACTTTCCTGGGAAACAAAGAAAAAGTCATCCCACCAATTACATCATGTTCCAAGGGTTAAAACAGAGAAAGCTGTAGGATCAGGGAGGAGCAGCGGGATTTTACCAGAAGGAATCTCAGGTGAAGCTGAAGGAGGAAAATGAAGCTTCAACTGAGGCTTCAATGATTGTGGAAAGAGAGTGTTTCCAATCTTAAGCAAAACCTTATTGGTTCTCTTAATAAATCACCCAAAGCCTGAGTGACGCGACTAAAATGGAAAAACAGAAACAGCTGGTTCAATAGGGTGCTGGGACTGCGGGCTGGATCCTGGAAGCCCCCTAAAGGCAGGAACTGCCTCTTATTGCCCTTTCTATGCCATACCTGCCTGCCAGACACTGAAGGCACATTTGGCTGAATATGTCCTTTTGTCTTTATTTTTAATATTGCTATTGATACATAGTTATGCATTGTTATAATGTTCTTTGTGCAATAAAACAATTTTGTAATAGAATTAAAGACATATAAACATACCAAGCACACATAAAATACAGTACCAGCAGTTGAGTTACCTATTGCAGTGGTTTTAAAATTCTTTTGGTGGCGGGGCGCGTTTGCTCACACCTGTAATCCCAGCACTTTGGGAGGCCGAGGCAGGCGGATCACAAGGTCAGGAGACGGAGACCATCCTGGCTAACACAGTGAAACCTCGTCTCTACTAAAAATACAAAAAATTAGCCGGGCGTGGTGGCAGGCACCTGTGGTCCCAGCTACTCGGGAGGCTGAAGCAGGAGAATGGCATGAACCCGGGAGGCAGAGCTTGCAGTGAGCCGAGATTGTGCCACTGCACTCCAGTCTGGGCGAGAGTGAGACTCCGTCTCAAAAAAAAAAAAAAAAAAAAAAAAGTTCTTTTGACAAAGTTATGCCAGGTACCACCAAGATGTGGCCCAGACATTATGTGGGATTCTTATTGCCCTTCAAGATGTAGGAAAAAACTGGCTCAAACTGCCACCAACTCTATAGCTTCTGGAAACTCAAAGCCCTTAACATTTTGGTGACAGATGATGTTCTCAGGGACTTTTTCATTCCCGGGCTCCCTTTTCCATGACTGTTGTCTCTATACTGACCTGCACTGACTGTGATGTGAATGTACGCATCTCCAAGTTCACTCCCTGTAATCCACCCCACACTACATGCTATACTTCACAGAAAAGTCTGGAGACCACAAGGAACAGGTGCATCAAGACCTTCGCACAATTTTCTGCCATTTAGTTGATGCCTGCCCTTCTTCCACCCTCCCCTCTCTTTCTTTCTCTCATGTGTCCCCATCACTCTCTAAACAACCACTAAATGCTTGCCCTTGGCTCACACAAGCAGCTCTGCCAATACCCAGGCCTTTGGGGTTTTCTTTTCTTCTTCAAGCACTCATCAAAGTGTTTTCCCCCAAGATTATTTTCCTCATAAAGCAAATTCTGATGCCAGATGTTCCTGTGATAGCATTTTCATTTTCCCCACCTCCTAATATTTGTAAGAAAGTGGAGGGGTTGGCCCCAGTGGAGGCAGCACCTGCAACAAACAGATGCAACAGTGGCCAGTGAAAGCAGCGGAGGTGGTACCAGGATGTGCCACGTGATCTCCGGCCTAAGATGCACATAAGCATGTGAGACACTGCCAAGGGCAGAAGAGGTTTGGAAAGGGTTAGAGCTCCAATAGATAGCACAGGGTCATCAGAACCAGCAAAATGGAAATGATTAATGTCAAAGAGACTCATTAACCCTAGGGTCTTAGAAAATAGGGGCTTCAGGTAAAAACTCATAAGAAAAATTATAATCTTGACAAGAAAAAGTCTAGCCCCATAGAAATGTTTTCATTGATCTAAAAGTAAATACTTAATACTAATAAAGAATACGTATTATCCAGATGGCTTTTTTTTTTTTTTTTTTTTTTTTGACAGTGTTTCGCTCTTGTCACCCTGCTGGAGTGCAGTGGCGTGATCTCGGCTCACTGCACAATCTGCCTCCTGGGTTCAAGTGATTCTCCTGCCTCAGCATCTCAAGTAGCTGGGATTACAGGTGCCCCGCCACCGCGTCCCACTAATTTTTGTATTTTTAGTAGAGATAGGGTTTCACCATGTTGGCCAGGCTGGTCTCGAACTCCTGACCTCAGGTGATCCACCTGCCTTGGCCTCTCAAAGTGCTGGGATTACAGGTGTGAGCCATCATGCCCAGCCCAGATGACTTTTATATGGTAATTCATAAAGAATGATCCTGACAAAAGAACAGATTTGTATTTATACCATGCAAAGGAATGTTAATTACAAAACTGTTGGCTATGGCAGAAAAAAATTCTCAATTGTTTAGCCTTATAAAGTTTTCCCTTAAGATATATTACCCGAAGAGAAAGCTCAAAAGTCCTTGGAAAAAAACCAAACGTATCCTCCCAGCCACTTGATCAAATACACATAGATAGCTATTATTACATGCATTAGATAAGTAGATAATACTTAGTGATTCCAACTTATCCCCAGTCTAGAAGATTCTTGAAGTACTTACCTACTCTAGGATGTGATAAAGGATTTCACTTTGGTTAGGAATTTCCTTATGCCCTCCTCTGAGAAGATCAGAAATTGTTCAAATCCTTGGGACATCCCTGGTGTGTCTCAGCCCAAGAGCCAAATTAATATCCTTGCCCTTGTTCTAGCTATTTGACAAGAGGCTGCTCAATTGTCACATTAAATTAGGATTTGGGTATAGCTTTTCATTATACAAATAAGTTTGAGAAAGGGGCCTTCCTAGCAGCTAATCTGACTAAACTAGAAATATATGGGTTGTTTTCCATAGGAAAAGAAAAACAGATGGGAAAGGGAAAGAAAGGAGCAATTTGACAACTAAAAATAGTTGGGAAAAGATAAGAAGAAACAAGCGAGTGTTAGAGCAAAGGAGTGAATGGAGCCAACAGATCTCTGTTGCTCTTTGCTCAGATGGGGTAGGCCTTGGCTCTGCCAATGAGTGGTGTAAAGTACAAATACTGTAAGACAAGAGGATGTGCGAGTAGCCATGAAATATTCCTTTCTGAGAAACTAGGAAACTGGACAAGATCCCTCCGGATGGTGCCCAGGATGGAATATGACTTGAAAATGACAAAGAGCCCAAAGTGCAGTACTTCTTTAACCTATTTAAGAATGTTGAACAAGTCTTTACACAGTTCGTAAGCACACAGTCCAGCCGAGCAGGAAATTGGGGATGGGGAAGGAGTGTGGGGTAAAACTGCACAGATTAGCCCTTGGGGAAAAGTTCCTTGATTCTAAATCACAAACAAAGTCATTCATTTGTTTATTCATGCAATAAATACTAACCTTCTATATGTTCCAGACATTGTTCTAGGTGCCAGGGATACAGCACAGAACAAGACAAACAAGGTACCTGCTCTTCTGGACTTTATAGATAGGGGCAAAAAAATAAGTATAGAGAAACACACATGCTTTATATAAACTAAAATAAAATACCTATGAGACAGAGTGTGGTTATACGAATACTTTACATAGGGTGGTCAGGGCAAACCTCTCCAGGGAGGTGACTTAAGATGAAACCTAGATAATAAGAGGAAGCCAGCCCTATGGTGATCTGTATAGCAGGGAGAGAGAAGAGAACTGCAAAGGCTTGAGGTAAGACTCCCACTTGGTATATCTGAAGAACAGAAAAGGGATCTGTGTGACTGCGGTAGTGAGTCCTGGGAGGGTGGGGCAGACATAGGCAGCAGGTACATAAAAAAGGAGTTTGGCTTTTCTTCTAAGTGCTATGGGATGCCAAGGGGTGAGTTTAAGTGGCGGAGTGGCACTTCAGTTGAAAGAGACCACTCTGGCTGCTCTCTCCATGGACTGCCAGGGGCAAACACAGAAGCAGAGATGGATTAGGAGTGATACGGAAGTCCAGTGACAGATGTCAGAGGTTCGGACTGACAGAGGTTTGGATGGTAGCAGGAGAGGAGAGGAAAGTAGATGAATGTAGGTAAATTTGGAGATATTACAATAGGTAATCATGATAGGCTGGATGTGGGATATGATGGAAAAAGAGCAATCAAGGGTGATGCCTAAAGTTTGGGGCTCTAGCAGCCAGATATATAACAGTGTTATTTACTGAGATGGGGGTAAGCAAGAGGTGAGGAAGAAAGGAAGAAAGTAAGGCTGGGATTAAGAGTTATGATTTGGATACATTAAATTTGAGATGCTTCTCAGATTCAAGTCTGGAAGTCAGGGCTACAGATGTTAAGTTAGCAACCAGAAGGTATTTAAAGCAATGGGACCCAATGAGATTACTCAGAAAGAGTACGGAGAAACCCAAGGATGAAGCATTGGAGGCTTTCCAACAGCTAGAGGTCAGCTGTTGGAAACCAGCAAGATGCAGAAGAAATGAGAAAGTGTGCCTGGACATGAGCCAATAAAAGAAAGTGCTCCAAGAAACAAAAAGTGACCTACGACATTACTGCTGAAAGTCAAGTAACATAAGAAGAGAGAATTAACCACCCCATGTGGCAAGATGGTGCTTGTTGGGGACCCTAAAAAAGGTAATTTCAGTGGGCTGGTGGGAGGACAGCCAAGTGAGTGGGTTGCTTAAATAATGGAGGATGAGGATATATAAGTGAGATATACAGGGAGTTCTTCTTAGAAGCTCTGCTGTGAAAAAGAGCAGAGAAATGAAGTAGGTAGGATAGTAATCAAAGAAGGTTTTTGTTGTTGCTGTTAACTTTTTATTTTCAAAGATACAGAAAAGTAGAGAAAATAGTATCATGAAGCCCCATGTCACTCCGCTTTGACAATTATCTGCCCCTCATCCCACTTCTTCCACCTATTCCCCAACTCATTCCCAACTCTTTACCCACAGGATTATTTTGAAGCAAATCCCAGACATCATTGCAAGGAACAATTGTTTTTTAAGTGAGAAGTACTATTTGTTATGAAAAAGGACAACAGAAAACCCTGTTATACAGTGCTCTCATTGAGAAAATTCCAGCTCCATCACTTTAGCAGACTGACTTTAATAAAATGTATGAACTGTATTCTTCCTTGAAAGCAGGATTCTCAAACTATGGTCCACAGCCCACTGAATGGGGTTCAGTGGGCTACCACCTGAACAGCAAACCAATCCAGCAAAGCACAGGTCCTTCCATTGTTATAAAGGATAGAGGAAGTCCAAGTTCACCTTTTGTTTTCTACTTTTATATTTGTGCATAATATAGCTTAAGTAATATAGCTTATTACGTAAGTTATTTAGGATTACTAAAATTAGTACATTTATAGAGTTTCTAGGTAAGAAGTCTGATTGCCACACAACGCCTGGCACTGTTGTGGAACACATACGCTGATGGTTGGAATTTCTGTAAGTTGGGGGAAGTATGCATAATCCCCCATGCATGTCTTGAGTTGCTTATGGTTTGCAATTCTATTTTTGCTTTTTCACTATAAATTATTAAGCTTCATTAGCAATTTATTGTGGGTTGTTTGGCTAAACTCTCAGTATATAACGATACATATGTGACTATCAAGAAATTTGCAACTTGTTCAGTCTTCAGTCATCTGTGATCCTGGGTACAAAGATTTGAGACAGAAAAAAATGAAATCCAGAAAATTCTATATATTGTTAACATTTTCTGTGGATTCAGGGGAAACTTTAATTTTATGGAAAACCTCAATCCAGTTAAGACAGTATAGCAGTTAAGAGCCTAAATGGGATCTAGAGAGTGCAGGTTCAAATCAAGGCTTTGCCACTTAGTAGCTACATGACCTGGGGAGTTTATTTAACTTTTCTGTCTCTCAGTTTCCTCATCTGTAATTGGGGATTATAATAGCATCTACTTCATACATTTAAATGAGTGTCCATAACTGAAACAGTACCTGGCACATATTAAGTTCTATATTTTTCCATAGAAATATTATTGCTATACCCACTACAACAATTCCTACAACTATTACAGTTCATGACACCAGGGTTCTGAGAGAGGACAATCTGAAAATCATGAATGTGACCGAAATCTTCCTAAGTGGTAGATCTAAATAGCATAAATGGTGGTTAGCTTTATAGGAAAACCCATTTAACCCATAACATAACCAAACAAGCTCTTAGTGAATACACTAAGAGCACTAGCTTGAATTTTGGATCTTGGAACTATTTGGTGTAGAAAGCAGCAAGATATGGATCCTTCTCTGAATACGGGCCAGCCATAGAAAATGTTCTATAACAGATAAAAGAGGGTCTCCAGCATCTTCTTTCCTCCTTTCTGTAAGCCTCTTCTACCTTCTAACTCTTTGCTTTCTAAGCCCCAGGTATCTGATAACTTGATTTTGTCCTGAGTCCTCTCCTATAATACTTAGCAGGCCAGGTCTCCCCTAAGACATTCTATTTTTAAAAAATGAATTATTCTCTAGGATATTCTACTTCCAGCTATTGTGAAGAGAAAAATGCTTTTTAGAAAATGTATGGTTACTTATATATGGCTAATAACATCTTAAGGTTCTCAGAAGTATTCCTATTCTTAAAGTTCTTATCAGAATCTCTAGTTATCGGAAATTAAGGCAGAGTAACAAAACGTTAACTGAAAAAATTCAACCAGTCTGGGCCACCATAGAGCCTTGTCTGGAAGCCAGTCTGGAGATTAAAAAAAAAATCCATTAGGACTATTTACATGTTTTCTTCCCTCTATTTTGAAACAATATGGTATTTATGTTATATTATTATTTCTTACTGAGAAATAATAATTGTATCTATTTAGGGGATAAAATATTATTTTTTTATATGCATATACCTATGGAATGATTAACTCAAGCTAACTAACATATCCATCACCTCATGAACTTATATTTTTGTGGTGTGAACACTTGGATTTACTCAGCAATTTTGAAATAAACACTATTATTAAATACCACAGTTAACCATGCTGTACAATAGATTTCAAAAACTTATTTCTCCTGTCTGAGATTTTGTACATTTGACTAACTTCACCTCCACCTGCCCTCCACCCCAACCCCCAGCCCTGGTAACCACCATTCTACGCTCTGTTTCTATGAGTTTAACTCTTTCAGACTCTACAGGCAAGTGAAATCACGCAATATTTGTCTTTCTGTTATTGGCTTATTTAACTCAACAAAATGTCTGCCACATTTGCCCATGTTGTCTCAAATGACAGGATTTCCTTCCTTTTTTTCAAGGCTGAAGAGTATCCCGTTGTGTATATATACACCACATTTTCTTTATCCCTTCATCCATTAATGGACACTTAGGTTGATTCTATATCTTGGCTATTATGAATGATGCTACAATGAACATGGCAGTGCTGCTATCTCTTCGATACACCAATTTCAATTTCTTTGGATATATACTCAGCAGTGGGATTGCTTAATCTTACGATAGTTCCATTTTTAGTTTTTTGAAGAACTTCCATATTGTTTTCCATAATGGTTGCAGTAATTTACATAATATAGTATTTTTAAAATCTTTTTCTCTACAACAGCTCCTGTGGATCCTAATCCCAATGTATGAATGAAAAGGCAGGAAGTCAGGGGGTGGGGAGTGATTAGTCATTTGTAGGATTATCGAGAGAGAGAGAGAGAGAGAGAGAGTGTGTGTGTGTGATGGATATGGCATTTTATTTCTTGGAGGAGATGCAGATACTCAATAATCACTGTTAATTAAGTGATTTTTTTAAGTAGATGATTCTGTTCATAAGAAATTCAAAATCTGGGACCTAGAGTCAATTCCTAAGGTCAGGAGCAAACGTAAAGATCACGCTTACCTGAAGAACTCTTCTGGTTTTTCAAATTTATTATAATCCTTGATTCTTCTAGTATAGCTGTCTCTTGCCTAAAGAAAAGCCAGTGGATTAAACCACAGATTTCATTCTCTGACTCGCTATGAAAAGGATTTTAGGGGATTTCCATCAAGAACCATATAAAACCATATAAATATTACACAAATATAGACTGCAAGCCAGAAAACTATAAATAAATAGAAATTCGAGACCAGCAAAAATATAAACACAAGTATGCAGACCATGCTTGTTATAGGTGAGTTTCAAGTTTATCTCTGAGTCCCTTGAGGGCCAAAAAGAAGAAAGAAGCAGCATCCATTAAAGTTATTAGAAATGATAATGCATGTTGTTTTCACCCAGAGAAGCAAAGCTCTTTTTGCAGCTATAGGTTCCAGAAGACATTTTTCAAATGAGTAGCAGAGTTGACAACATCCTTAACTCCAGGACCTCTGGCCAGAACTTAAAACTGCTTAGGAGTTCCCAAAAAATTGCACTAAGTGACAAGCTCCCCAGAGGGTGGGAGAGGCTTGTGTTCCATTGACAGAGACAGTATAAACACATAATTTTCTAAAACCACAACTACTACCTTTACTTCTAAAGAGTTCAGGCTACTTTCACATATTGTGAAATTTCAGATAAGAGGACCCAAAACAACAAGAAATCTGTGGAGGGAGGAGAATAAAGCACAGAATAACTTAGACTGTGTTTGATTTTCCTTTCTAGAAGCTATCTTCTACAGAAAAACATCTCTTTTCCAAAATTTCCCTTCTTTCAGAATAATAAAGGTATACAATTTTTAGCTGCTTTATTGAGGAATACTTGATACACAAGAAACTGTACATATTTAAAGCATGCAATTTGATATGCTTTCATACATGTATCCAACCATGAAACAGTCCCCACCAGCAAGGTGATGTGCATACCCCTCATCCCCCAAAGTTTCTGCCTGCCCCTTTGTCATCCCTCCCTTCCACCACACTCTACACCTCATCTCCAGCAAACACTGAGCTGCTTCCAATTTTTTAAAGATACATGATTTTTTAGAAAATGTTTCAAATCAGAAACTAGAGTCTATACTGAACATTATTGTTTTATGTGTGCTCCTTAGTCATCCCCTGGCTCTTCTAAACCAATCATCACCCTTTCTGTCTCTAAAGTGATTGGAAATATTGGAAGTCGAATACCATATCTTCAGTTCTTTCATGACCTGCAGAGTTGGCTATGTCAAGGCTGCATGCACAGCCTATTCAGGAAAAGTGGATGGACTACTTTTCCCCTGAAGCACATCTCCAGCTTCCCAGGCAATCTGCTGGAGATAAGCTACACATACTCTGAAAATAAATGACTGCATCAGGTACTTCTTAGCCTCTGCTTGGGGAAATACACCAACCTAGCCTCTCAGAGAAAAACTCTGGCACTCTGGGAAATACGAAGATTTTTGTCAGTCAACATAGCAAGTGGGAAAGAGAAAGATGGGGCAGGGGAGATTAAAAAATAAAAAGAAAGGAACCACCACCACCGTCTCTGACCTTGAAATGGTTGACCACCAAGGACAAGACATACTACAAATAATGCACATAGGAAGAAGAGCTAAGAACTCTAGAACACAGTGCTCCAGGGGTCCAAAAGAAGGAGAGGTGCTTCTATTTCAGAGTAGCCCAGGCTCCATTATGGAAAGGCTGATGACAGGGACTAACACCCACAGTTCCCCAAACGCTCTCCTGTGCCCCATCTCCTGTGATTCCCACAAGAGTACTGTGAATAAAACAGTGCTATTAAAAGGTTATAATTTTCCCTTAAATGGTGGAAAAACTGAACCTCGTATAGGTCAGGTGACTGCTAAGGAGGGGCAGAGCTGGGGCTGGAAAGTTTTGTCTTTTGATCTCAATGCCATTGCTGTTTCTATGACACCAGACAGCGTTCTCAGGTGGAGGATGTCTAGACAACTAGACAACAACTACCTCAGACCCTCCCTTTAAAAATCAAGAACATTCCTGAATCAAGAATATCCAGGAGATAAAAATAAATTTTAAAAAATCAAGAACATCATTCTAACAAGGGTCCAGTGGTACATTTGCTAAGGAAGTGCTCTGAGAGCCACCCTTGGGCCTCAGGGACCACACACACTGTGGTCAGGTGTTGATATGGTTTGGCTGTGTCCCCACCCAAATCTCACTTGAATTGTAGCTCCCATAATCCCCATGTGTCATGGGAGCGACAAGGTGGAGATAACTGAATCATGGGGATGGTTTCCTCCATCCTGTTCTAGTAATAGTGAGTGAGTTCTCACGAGATCTGATGGTTTTATAAGAGGTTTCTCCCTTCGCTGGGCACTGATTCTCTCCTGCCACCCTGGGAAGAGGTGCCTTCCACCATAATTGTAAGTTTCCTGAGGCCTCCCCAGCCATAAGAAACTATGAGTCAATTAAACCTCTTTCCTTTAGAAATTACCCAGTGTTGGCTATTTATTCATAGCAGCATGAGAACAGACTACTACAGGTGCCATGGCAGAGATGTGTTTCCTCCAGAGCGCACACACATTCCAATGGTCATGAGATGAGCCATATTTCAAATGCATTACAGAGGCTTGCCACTTCACAACCTCCAAATAATCCTATAAGGAAAAGACAGGATAATTACCAGTACTACTATTAATTACACTCAAGTTTCTTGTTGAGTGAGTTTGTATTCTTGAGGATCAGGCTTCCTTAGGTGAAGCATGCTCATGGCCTCACCATCATCATCATGGTAAGTGATAATGCTTGCCATACAGTGGACTCCAAAAGATGTTTGTGGAATGAACAAATGAGGTCAACAGGCCACACTACGGAACTCTTTAATTATCATGTTAAACATGCTGATGGGAAATTATCTGTCCCTAAATCATGGCAGAATAATCATAGTCAAGTATGAGGCAATCCTTTCCAGTCTGGATAGTTTTAAAGAACTTGGTATAAGCATGTATTTCTTTCCATTAAGGTCCTTCGAGAGTGGATCTTATTTGTTTCATTTTCTTGGAGAAAATCTGTCCCTGAACTTGAAAAAATAACATTTAAAAGGAAAAAAACAAAGAAACTGAGTTTGCTAAGAGGTTAAGTACAAGGCTCAGCAGACATACTACAACATATGCATATGTGAGCACCACTTATTTCAAAGCTAGCCTGTTAGGGAGCTACAGATATATTCCAGAGATACTGGTTTGGGGCAAAAAATGTGCAGAATGCCTTTTTGGAACTATTTTTATCTTTACAATCAGTTGATGTGATATACAAAAAAAACCCCTGTCATACTACTTTACAGTCTTGGCTCATTTTTAACCAAAAATTACTCTAGCCAGTTTAACCACCACCCATGAGGCTGACTTAGTGATGAACAACTAACTCTTGGCCAGTCACTGACATCAAATCCACCTTCTAAGAATAAATACCACTAGGGTAAAAAAAAAAAAAAAAAAAAAAAAAGTCTTCAGCAGAATGTGCCAAGGGCTCTAAAAACAAATTCCAAAGAGAGACTTCAAAGATATTTTGAGCAATAGCAACATTATTGGAAGATATGTATAACCTCTCAAAGTGGACTCATACACAATTTTGACAAACTGCAATATAAATCCTTAAACAGCCGAAACATACTTGTAGGCAACAATTCCATTATGTTTTGGTCATCTTTACATTATTCCCCTGGCACAGTGCCTAGTACATAGTAGGGCATGCAGCAAATGCTTTCAAAATTAGATTTCCTATGGGAAAAAAGTACAGAATTACCATTAGTCACAGAAGAGCCATTACCCACTAGACTTTTGTCCTAAGGAGAAAATGCTGTCTCGTGTTTCCTCATTGTCAAAGGTGGGTTTTACCACTTTAGGGGCTCTACCTCAAGACAGTAACTGACAGATCTATTTGGTTTTACTGCCTTCTACCTCTACTGGCAAGTAGAAAACTTATCCCTCCGAATGTTGTCTCTTAAAGAAATCTTTATTTTAAAACAACTAAAATGTAAATTGAAGGGATTTCAGAATCTATAAAAAAGCACTAGCATCTACTACACTTTTATAAACTGTGAGCAACTGGCTATCAAGACGAAAATTTAAAAAATTATACAGGATCTACTTCCATAGAAAAGGTAATGGAATTCCCTTTGAGGATGTGCCCACTATGTATTAAGTATTATGCTGCCCGCAGTCTTCAGGAAATCCTACAAAGGAGGTATTATCATTCTTATTTCTACAGATAAAGAAACTTGAAGCTTTGAGAAGTTAAATACAGATGTCTAAGTTTACATATTCCTTAGAGGGCAGAGCTAAGGTTCAAATTCAGGTCTGTTAGAATCCAGGTCTCTCCTTCACCTCTAAACTGTGGAGTTTATTCCAGAAGTCTAAAGCAGAAGGCCCATTGGCCAGCCAAAGGGGGCCTAAAACAGTGATTTGATAAACATGAATGAATTGCCAAAGTTTAGAAATATGAGGTTTTGCATAAAACACGGATTTGTACCTCTATTATGTCAAACCTACATCATTCATTTGTCTTTATAGGCCAGGCAGTTAATGCTTTTGAGTCTCTGACCTTTGCTATTCCCTGCTGCCTCCCTAATACTCTGGGTCAAGTGACTTGTTCATGGTCACAAGCCGCAGGCCTCGATCCCACATGTCCTTATTCTTGTCTGCTCTGCTACTCAGATTCTCACTGGCAACCAAACATATATATGCTTTAATGGCCTGTGAAGTGGGGTCACACCATTCTTCCACAATTCCCTTTGAAATGACTATCATGAGCTTGCATTTCTGATGAACATGCTGGAACTGCTAAGACTTCACATCTTTTTTCTTTCATTTGCCAAAAGTCCCCTATAAATAAATCACTCAGCTTCCACATATCCTCTCCTTGGTCTCCCATTCCTGTTCTGCCAGGAGCTGCCAGCAGCAGCTATGGTTGAATACTGAAGGGGAAAAGAAGCTACAAAGGAAGCCCCAGCGGAGCATCTTTGACTTCTAACCCATAGGTCAGGGGATAGGGAAGATGCATACCAGCAGGTGACTCATAGATCACACATACCAGTGGGTGACTCAAGCCACTACCCTTTGGAGTAGACACAATTTTTATTTTCATTTCGGATGTTCGTCAGAGGAAATCAGTTTGAATCATTTTCAATTATGTAAATACTAAAGCATATTTCAACCACATAAGATGGTAAAATTTTCTCCTCCTTCCTCTCAAAGGTACTAAGTTTATCAAATTAAATGATAAAACTTCCTCTCCCAGACTAGGAAAATACACCAAAAACTAGTTTGCCAATTGAAAATTATTTTTAGAGGTGTTTGGAGTATATGCATTATCAAATATAGTTCCTATTAAAAAAAAAAAAAAGCAAAACACAACATTGTACTTATTCCAACGTTTCTATATGTGACTGAAGCCAGAAACTGTATTTGTCAAAATATCATTCTTTTCAGGAAAGTACATCAAATTAATAATGAGTTGTGCCTGAAGAGGTTTTAGATTCTCAAAGTAAGCAGGCTCTGTACTTTTCTAATAAACTAATAAAGAATAGACAGCTCTTTATTAAGAAGAATCGACTTTTTATTTATACCAAAGTGGTGTTTCTTTGACATTTGTTTTTGTTTCATTTCTGACCTACTTTCTTTCTGACAGTCTTGAATGAATATCCATTCTTATGTCCTTTAACCATCTTGCAAGGTAGCCAGGCCAACTGGCTTTCCCCCGGACAGTAAATCACTCTGGGACTCTGTGTTCTAATATCAACTCGGCCAGAGATTTGCCACGTGTGCTTTATCAACCTCTCCATCTCTTCTGCTTGACTTCAGACATCTGCAAAGCTGAAAAACAGCTCTGACACAGAACAAAGGGTTTTAAGGTGCTCTGAAAGTGCACAGAGGGCCAAACCATGGCAGCTGTGGATTAGCAGGTTCTCACTTCATTCTGCTGGTGCTTGGAGACTGCACAATGGTTAGAAGAGCAAAGGCTCAGGGGTCAGACGGCCTGGGTTTAGAGCCCAGCTCTGCCACTTATTAACTGTGCAACCTTGGGCAACTCACTTAACCTCTCTGTGCTGCGGCCACCTCAGCTATAAAATGGGACATCGAGAGTTAAACATGATTGGATATTCAAAAGACTTAGTGCAGTGCCTGTCATGCCATAAAACTTAGTAAATACCAGCAATATTTATTATTCTTCCTTTTTGATGCCCTCACTGACATGCCCTGAGTGTGAGTAAAATTTTGTCATTCAGCTTGACTATATTTAGTGCCTTGATTCTTGAAGGAAACAATGTCAGAACCGTTAGTATAATTTCCTAAGATCTAGTCAGACATCTCTAGGGCATAAATTGTTATGTGGGACCAGCCATGAAGTACCGCACTGCAGGTGTTTTGGAGAGTCACACTAAATCTGAGCAGAGGATGTGAACCCCATGCACCCTGCAGCAAGAGTTCGGCGGGGTGGTTTGCTACTCGCTCTCTTCCCTGACTGATGTCTGGTTCTGACATCCAGAGCATGACACATGACAGATGACAGCGACACGTCTGCCCATGCCCACGAGCACACCCGTGTTTTACAAAAGCCAATGTAATTTTTTCAGTAAGTAAAGAAAACAGTGCACAAGGGGTGTGCAGGATTTCACTTGTTCATTTGCTTTGACATTTTTAGGGAATTTCTTGTGATAGTCCTAAAAGTATTTTACAAACACATGAAAAATGAAATTAGCCATTTTTTCAGGCTTCTACTTCTAATAAAAAAGATGATCATATATACTTTTGAAGAACAAGCATAAATCTTATTTTATGGCTTAAAGTTACAATGTATAGGCTTTTACTCTTTTCTGAATATGAAGAAAGTTGCCACTCATTTTACTTTTATCACTGCTTGCCTTTGATGAAGTCTCTGTAATTGTTACAATAACAACCATACCTTGCATCTTTCTCATATGCAAAAAACACAAATGCTACTCCACTTGATCTATCTTTATTTACTCATTGTTTAAAATGTATCCATAAACCAAATTAAAAATAAAAGAAACTTAAAAACTATAAAATCAAAGGTCTACTCCTGGGAGCCAGCAAAAAATAAAACAAAAGAGCTCAGATTTTGGACACAGGCAGACTTGGATTTGTGGGTGAGAAACTTAGTCCCTTCTCTGCTTTGATTTCCTCATCTGTAAAATAATAATAATAATAATAATAATAATACTTATACCTATACCTTGGAAGGCTGGTGGTACCAGGACAGTCCCTGGGGGAAAATGTGGCCCAGCAAATGATTTCTTAAGAAATAGAAGGAAAGTAAAAAGGAAAGAGGCAAAAAAGGAGGGAGTAGCAGTGACTCTCCCCAGGCTATACAAATTGGGTTATAACCCAGGCCTTCTGCCAAAATTCTGCCTCTCAAATAGAATACTTCACTGTTTTTATTATGTGAATTTTCCATACATAACAAAGTAGAAAGGAAAGCGTAAAGAACCCCCAAAAATCTATCACCAAGCTTCAACAAGTACTACATTTTACCATTCTGATTTCACCTATTTCCCTATACACATACCTTTTTTCTTTTGAAGGAGTATTTTTTAAAGAAAGTCTTAGGCCTCGTGTAAATTCATTAATAAGTGCTTCTAAATAGATAAGGGCTTTTAAAACTCACAATACCACCAACTCAATAAAATTACCAATAATTCCTTAGTAATATGTAATAAACAGAATATGTTCCATTTTTGCATGTTTTAAAAAAAGGCATTTTTTTAGTTAGTTGTTCAAATCGAGTTCCAAACAAAATTCGTATCTGCAATTGGTTTACAGGTCCCTTAAGTCTTTTAACTTAACGCTTCCCCATCTCCACTTTTTTCTCATAGCATTTATACACTGAAAAAAAAAATAGGTCACTTGTTTTGTAGAACTTCCTACATTCAGGCATTGGCTGATCTGTACCCTTGTAGTGGTGTTTAGCATGTTCCTCTGTCTCCCGTATTTCCTATAACCTGGTGTTAAGAGTTAGATGTGGATGTTTAATGAACTTCTGTTTCAGCCTCGTTGAGGGAAGGGATGTGGGTAAGACTGTTTCACAGGTGGTGCTGTTACTTTTCTATCAGATCACATTGGAGGAGCATAACTAATGTTCAGCTGTTCCACTTTTAGTGATATGGAGACTGATCAGTGGGCTCAAGTGTTATCAGCCTGATTCTCTGTTAGATAGCACCAATTTTACTTGATGATTTTATCATTCATTAATGGTTGTTGCTTAGCTCCATTATTTCATTAGATGCTACAAAACTGTAGGTTTTTAAAACTTTTCTAGCACCCTTCTGCACTTACTAGCTGTAATTCTCTATAAAGTAAATAGGAAAGCAGGGGTGGATGTGAGATCTCCTTTTTAAATCTACTTTCAGAACAATGACTTGGTGCCCTAACAATCTCAGAAGTGACAAATGAGAGATTTTTTTGTTTGTTTTATTGTCTTGTGTCTTTAGAATTTTGTCATAAACTCATGGACTTTTATATATTTTTATATATTTCTATCCTTTTGATGCTCAAACTGTCTCATCTTTGCCCTCTGAGGGGGTCCCCTCAGGTTGGCTTCTGAATCATTCTGACACGATCCCAGCAGTCTCTTTGATGGCTTTGCTTTAGATGGTTCAAAAAGAACCTTTAAAAAAAAGTAATCAAGAGGCTGGGCACGGTGGCTCACACTTGTAATCCCAGCACTTTGGGAGGCTGAGGCGGGTGGGTTACTTCAAGTCAGGAGTTCGAGACCAGCCTGGCCAACATAGCAAAACCCTGTCTCTACTAAAAATACAAAAAAAAAAATTGCTGGGCATGGTGGCATGTGCCTGTAATCCCAGCTATGTGGGAGGCTGAGACATGAGAATCACTTGAACATGAGAGGCAGGGGTTGCAGTGAGCCAAGATCACACCACTGCACTCCAGCCTGGGCAACAGAAGGAGGAGACTCCGTCTCAAAAAAAAAAAAAAACAGTAATCAAGAAAGTCTTTATGTGTTGTTTATCATTTTGATATTCCATTTTCCTTGTTTCATAGCAATTACACACAGGGGCTCTTCAATAACATCTACTGATATGTGTTTGTTTATGTGCCTTATGCTATAATTTAAACCAAAAAAATGCAATCCTGTTGAAAATACCAGATGTGACAGGTATGGGAGTCAGGGAGTTCAGTGAAAAGAGCCAGGCTGTGAAGTTAGTCAGACCTGGATCTGAATTCCAGCCCATCACTTACCGACTGTGTAACTTCAGGTTTGTCATTAAATCTTCCTGTGCCTCGGTTTTCTCATCTGTAAATGGGATTGATAACAGTAATACCTATTGTGCACACCTGCCAGTAAGTACTTTAAAAAGCAACTAAATTCTCTTTTACACTACTCAGTCCTGAATAGAACCTCAAGAAATTGTAGTCACAACTATTATTGTCATTATCTATCTTGCATGCTTCAATTTATCCTTAACTATGTTTATGTTACACATTCCAGTTTGAACATCATCGTCTTTAATAGAGAAAGAGAGAAGCCAAATAGTTGAGTAGGTCTGTTTTTCGTCATATTTTAACATTATTCTATCTGCCCCAAGCAATGAGCTTAGCCTTTACTTGTTTTTCTTGTTTTGAGCATAGCTTTAAAGAGCGCTTTCTTGTTGTCTTTAACATTCTCTTCAGCTTCAGTTCAGTCTGAACTTGTGCTTTGCAGATATTTTCTTACCGGTTTACACCACTCTTCTGAATTTGTTCCTTTCATGTGCTTGTCTTTCAATCTTCTATACATGTTCTCTTAATATCCAAGCCCATCAAAAATTCCTTGTTCTTAAAATGGTTCCTGGGCCAGGCACGATGGCTCATGCCTGTAATCCCAGCACTTTGGGAGGCTGAGGCAGGCAGATCACCTGAGGTTAGGAGTTCAAGACCAGCCTGGCCAACATGGTGAAACTCTCTCTACCAAAAAATACAAAAAGTAGCCAGGCATGGTGGTGGGCACCTGTAGTCTCAGCTCCTCCAGAGGCTGAGGCAGGAGAATCGCTTAAACCCAGGAGTTGGAGGTTGCAGTGAGCCGAGATTGCACCACTGCACTCCAGCCTGGGTGACAGAGCGAGACTCTGTTTCAAAAAAAAAAAAAAAAAGGTCTCTCTTTTTCCTCATTCCCTCAAAAGATGATTTTGCTTCAGAAATTTTCCTTTCTTTTTATTTCTCTATTTCCCTTTCTTGTTTTTATTTTTTATGGTCTTTTCAAGTCTCTATATGTTGAAAAATCCCTGTTATTTTTCCTTTGAAATATATTTCCCTAAAATCACCACTACCATTTGGTTATGCCCAACTTTTCTTTCTTTTGAAGTTGCCAAACAATACTATCATGTTTACTCCCGCCCAAGGTTTTAGTCAATTCCACTTCAATAAAAAATTTTTCTAGGTAGTTAGAACTAAGTTTGGAGTAGTATTTCCATCTCATTGCCTCCTCAATCTGTGGTTTAAAAAACAGAAAGGCTTTTCTGGATTGAAACATCTATGTTTCTATGGAATGAAACATTGATCAGACATTGGATAGAATTAAAGTCCTCATCAATGACTATATCTTGGCTGTGGCAATTTTGATATTTAGCTGAACCTAAGTGTGTGTAGTATCAGAATCCAACAAAATAAGACTCGTATTCACTTGTCTATGCTAACCTATAATCGTTGTTCAGGCATAACATTTTGGCTCCACTGACAAGAGAACAGGCTGTGTTTTCAAGTTAAGTCATGGCAGTTCACAGTCACAATTTCTACAGGGGCTGGCAAAGGATAAAAGCTTATACCCCAACTCAGTAAGTGGTGGAAACACCTTGCTCTTTCTTACACTGTTGAGTTCTCCTGTGAATTCATTGCTACTTAGAGAATCCTAACACGAGAACACAAAAAGAAATTCTAATACAGGCCATAACTAATTACCTTTAAAATGTATTTAGGAGAAAGAATTCAAAACCAAAAAGAAAAAAAAAAACCACCAACAAAAGAAAAAAACCCTGTGTGGCTATGAATAGTGGGTTAAATTTGGCTAATAGACAAAAATAAACAGCAACTGAAATTGTCTTGCAGTTTAACCTGTCAACGTTTTATTCTTCATGTACCAAATGTGAGGAAATTACATGACAGAAAGACTGTATTTCAAGAAATCAGCTAAGCATATCAAAGTTTTCCCAAAGGCCTTGACATTGACATGAACAAAGTAAAATCTCTAAGTCTAATAAGTATAGCTAGGCTTAGTTACTCCCTACTCAGCTCCAGGCCTTAGGCTAAGAATAGCAATAAATATAAAAATATCCACCAGTTGTCATTCAACTCGTGCGCATGTGCCAGAATCCCTCGCTTCCTTTCCCTCGCGCTCTGAATCATCAACCAAATTTTCTCTCCCTGCTAAAAGTTTTTTAGCAATTCAAAATAAAATCAGACGAAAAGTTATTTCTTGGAAAGTTTTAAAAGTGGGTGAGATTCCTGTTTATGTCCTAGTCAAGCACAAAGACTAGTTGTTTGATAACCATGGTATTTTCTAAAATGAAGTTTTTAGAGAATAAAGCATATCCAGGATAGTTAATCAAACACAATAACAAAGAAAAGGACTTCTGTTTGGTCCAAAATTATTCTGCTATTAGGTCAATACTGAACCACACATGGACTGTCTTGGGCTTCTATACCAAACTGAGCAGTAGCCACCTAAAAATCTTCAAAACGGAACCATGGAGACCTCTGTTCTTTCTGAAGCTGAAAACATTGGACCTGAAAATAACTAAGAAGATTTGGAGGTCATGGTTTGATTTAGTGTATGCTACGGAGCCACGATGATGGGGAATCAGAAGCAAGGAGCAAGTTCAAAAAGCTGCAAGCACCAGGAAAAACGGGCTTTGGTCAAAAAGTGTGTTGATTTCCCTTTAATTTTCAGGGTATACTGTGAGATTAACCCTCGTTCCATTGAGCTAAATTTTATCCATCAGCACAACTCAGAGGTCACTTAAAATCATAACTTCCTCTTAAACATTCTTATGATATTTACTAGCAAACACATTCCAAAAGAACAGTCACTTCCACTATGTAGAAAGAGCTTAATTGCTAAATTTAAAACTGACTACACTTATTCACAAATGAGGGCCTCATCTTCGTTGGTGACCCCGAGGTCTTCCTTCTCTTTTCCTTGACTCAGCAGCTGAGCTCAGCTTCCTCTCTCTGACCTTCCTTTTCCAAATGCTGGAGCACAGCAGGCATTTCTAGGTCAGCAAAGGAAACTATTACTGCCTTCCAGGAGAACAGTATCTTCTGTGTATTTGAAGGACTGAACAAGAACAACAAGTCAGAAATTCAGTGTACTAACCTCAGTTCTGACCCTGTCTAGGGCATGGCATCAACTGCCTCTTGTCTCTATTCTGTTAGGGGAAAAACCTCCACCATCCACTCCTATTGCTGATTGTCATCAGCCACCTGAGTACCTGGCTCAGCAAAGCCTGGCAGAGCACATTCCCCCACCTTCCCTGCCTTGCTGGCTATGGCACTGTCTTCCTGCCTGAACCACAGGCTCATGAGAATGACCATCTCTTCATCCTTTCCATCCCATACCATGCATTCTGCCACCACTTATTTTTTAAAATAGTTTTAATGACATAAAATTCACATATTGTAAAATTCACCCATTTAAAGTATGCAATTCAGTGGTTTTTAATATATTCAGAGTTGTGCAACCATCACCACAATCTAATTTTAGAACACTCCCATCACTCCAGAAAGAAACCCTTTACGTATCAGGAGTCATTTCCCAAATCCTCCCCACCTCCAGCTCTAAGCAACCACTATCTTCTTTCTGTCTCTATGGATTTGCCTATATGGATATTTCACATAAGTATGCGTGGTATCTTATGACTGACTTATTTCACTTAGCAGCATGCTTTCAAAGGTTATCCACATTGTAGTCTTTATTGCTGAATAACACTCCATTCAGTACTTGATGAACAGTGGGCTGTTTCCACTGCTTGGCTGCTATAAATAATGCTGCTATATACAAGTTTTTGTGTGAACCTATGTTTTTGTTTCTCTTGGCCACCACTTATTTTTAGTACCCACTCTGCTCTTTGTCTCTTCTTCTCTGGTCTCAAGTCCTATTTAAAAAGAAAAAGGCTTAGGAAACAGGCATTCACATACCCTGTGGATAGAATGAAAATGGTACTGCTTTTCTGGAGGACAATTCCCCAATATCTATCAAAATGTTAAACACACACACTCTTCAACCTAGAAATTCCATTGCAAGTCCCCTACAAATAACCCCTTTACAAGTGTGCAGATCACGATAAGGATGTTCTCTGCAGCACAGTGTATAATAAATGCAGACATTAAGAAAATAAATTTAAATACTGTTCAATAAGAATCACGGAAAAGCAGTACAGTGGACCACTATTCTGGTGATTAAAATAAAATAAGGTAGAACTATATAATCGTATGAAAGACTGTTCCATACATTAATTAAATATATCAAATTACAGAAAATACATATATTAAATGAGTTCTCTCAGATAAAAGCAGATATATTGTGTGTGCTTGAATGTCCATATAAAATTTCTGAAAAGATACTTCTTTAAAGATGAGGATTAAAGGTTTTACAGAAAGAGAAAATTACTTTGCATTTCATCTCTTTTTTGTACAACTTGAATTGTTACTATAAGGATACTTTTAGAATTTAAAATGTATATTTTAAAATAATAGAAATACTTCCTGGAGTCCTCTGAAACCCTACTGTGAATCAGTTGGGAAGGGTGTGAGAAAATGAATGCCAAGGAGAGAAGAGACACACCAAAGAGGAGCTAATGATGCTGAAAGTGAACATCACCTGTTTCATAATCGACCCCTGGCAACCCTGACTCTAATCTCCAAACGAAAAGCATCATAGGATTCTGACTCCTACCCACATTCTCAGCAAGGCACTATGGTGCTATGGAAGAAAGACAGAAGTCAGACAAGCCCAGGGTACTAAGCCAAGCTCTGCCACTTACTAACTATAAAACTTTCATTCAATCCCCCTTCTCCAAAAATCCTCTTTGCCAGACTATAGAGTAACCCATGCTCTTTCACCACTATTTAGTAACTATACTTGAGATGCCAACTCCTAAGCATGTCCATCAACCCTACAAAACTCAGCTCTAAATAGTACATCTCACAGAAACCTTTCTGAAAACCAGGACTCCTAATCCAAACCTATATACGTGTTTGCACATCCTCTACACAGGTGTGTGCCCTCCTCTTCATACTGGTACTTAGTTTACTGTTATTTCATGCATCTTACCCCTGCCCCTACAAATTCTAAGGGCATGTACCCAACCAAAAACTATTGGGCACATTGGGTCTAAAACTTGCTGGCATGTGATAAAATACTGCTTGTTGATGTTTGAGCTGTATCCGGAAGGTTATTTTATTAATTATTTACTGATAAAAACTTGACAAAATCATAGATGAATGGTAAATGTGGACAACAAATGCTCACAGGAGCACTGATCATCATTTTGGGTTTTTGTCAGTTTATTTCTTTCATTTTTCTCAATGCACATCCACAACTAGCCAAGGTTATTTACACCAACTACACAAACACAAGTGTCTGTATTTCAGGACAGATCAAATTCCCAACAAACTGTGATTCATTCTTCAAGACCCTGCCTCCATGAAGCTTTCCCTCCCCACTCTAGTAGCTGGTCCCTTCCACCTTGTTGCTTCCTTGCTCCTCATTTCATTTAGTCATTATTGTGTAAATATTTGACACCTTCCTTAGGCTGTGAACATCCCAGTCTTACTCATCATTGCATCCATATAACCTTGGATCATCTGTTACACATAGAATGAGACTAAAGAAAAACTATTTAAACACACGAGTGAGTGAGTCAAGATTAATTTTCACTCTCAGTACAAATTACTGAGAAGCTGTAGAGCCTCCAGCCCTGAGGGTATATCTATCCTACTACCCTAAAATACCAAACTTCTCCTTCCCCAAAGAAAACTGACGTCTACCTATAATGATCAGAAGAACATCCTTAATCCCCCTCCCACCTCCTAACCCATCTTCACATTCCAAAAGGCAAGGGCAACCCTATGGCAGAAAACAATGACATTTAAATGCAGAATAAATAGCAGCATTTGGGGAAAGTGGGTTCAAGTTCCGGTCCTGCCACTAAACAGCTGGATGATCTTGCATTGGCCACTAAATTCCTCAGGCCCTCAGGCTCCTCATCCATAAAAGAAGGGGTAAAACCTCTATCACTTCCAAGGCCCCCATCAGCTCTAATACTCTAGGAATCTATGAAGCAGAAAATTCATTTCATTTTTTCTTCCTTTTATTTATTCAACAAGTATTACTGTATGTTTGTGGTGGACTACATAGTGATGGACTACGTGTTTATTAAATCCATTTTGGTTTTCGCTTAAGCACAAATTTCCCAGGTTCACTTGAAAGTAGCTACGGCGGCCAGGCATAGTGGCTCACGCCTGTAATCCTAGCACTTCAGGAGGCTGAGCCCAGGAGTTCAAGACCAGCCTGGGCAACAAAGTGAAACCCCATCGCTACAAAAAATGCAAAAATTAGCCAGGTGTAGTGGTGCACACCTGCAGTCCCAGCTACTTGGGAGGCTGAGGCAGGAGGATCAATTGAGCCCAGGTGGTCAAGCCTGATCACACCACTGCATTAGAGCCTGGGCAACAGAGCAAGACCCTGTCTCAAAAAAACAAACAAACAAACAAACAAACAAACAACTCACAAAGTAGGTATGGCTATGAGTTCTAGCCAACGCAATCTGAGTGGAAGCAATGTGCCCTACCTCCAGCCTGGCCTCCTGCACAATCCATGCTCACTCTCTCCCCTCTCCTGCCAGTCAGAGACAGATGATTCAATGAGAATTCCAAGGCCTTAGAAAATGACAAGGCCACTAGATGAAAGATGTCTGGGTCCCTGAATGTCTGCATGGAGCAAAGCCCTCCTTTCTTCCAGCAGGAAATAACCTGTATTAGTCTGTTTCACACTGCTGATAAAGACATATCTGAGACTGGGCAATCTACAAAAGACATTTAACGGACTTACAGTTCCACGTGGTGGGGAGGCTTCACAATCATGGCAGAAGGTGAAAGGCACACCTCACACGGCAGCAGACCAGATAAGAGAGCTTGTGCAGGGAAACTCCCCCTTATGTAATCATCAGATCCCGTGAGACTCATTCAGCACCACCAGAACAGCACAGGAAAGTCCTGCCCCCATGATTCAACTACTTCCCACTGGGTCCCTCTCACAACACCTGGGAATTCAAGATGAGATATGGCTGGGGACACAGTCAAACCACATCATAACCTATGTTAAACCACTGAGATCTGGAGTTCTTTGTTACAGCAGAGAGCCTACTCTGACTTACGTAAGACATATTGCATATGCACTGTCAGCTTTAACCCTCTTAACAACCGGACTGGTAAATATTACTATTTATATTTTATGGATGAAGAAATTGAGTCTCAGTGAAGGGAAGCAACTTGTTCAACATCACACTGCTTCAAGGTGGCACAGGCAACATTTGAACCTATGCATCTCTAACTCCAAAGTTCATCTTCTTCATTTTTTGGGAGATGATTGCTACCAAAGCCCCTCTACACTTCCCTCCTTGCTCCTGGGTACCCTTCCCAGTTGCAAACAGTTCCTGCAGGTGCCGCTCCTACATAAATCCACTTGCTACTGAGAAGCAGCACAGGGCACGATAAGCAGGCCTAGCTACGAAACTAGAGGCAAAGGCAGGCCACAACCAGGCTTTGCTGTCCAGTCCAACCCTGGATCTGACTCAATCAGTCTGTGAACAGTAGAAGACTGAAGCTCCTACTAAGCCCATATCTTCAAAAATATCAACAATATGCTCTAGGAAATAATCCAGAGATGACTATACTACTTTAATTTTCCCTTAAAAGAGTCAATCTAACATCATTAAGAGTGACATTTAAATGCTAATTGAAAAAGCACTGTTCCCATGTCTCTAGACAAGTATTTGCATGTTAATTAATTCTGGGCGTCAGAAGACCGGCTTCCAATATGAGGTGTCACAGTAGAGAGTTTCTTTGCAGAGGAAGATAAAAGGCTATGGCATAGACATTATAAATTACCTGGTTTCAAGAGTTCTAAAAAGAAATAAGCTATCCTTTGCAATGCAAATTCATATTGCCTTTTTTGTAAAGGGCACATTCTAATGAAAGGACCAAAATATAGATTTCCGACTTCAATACTCTTTTAATGTAGTGCCCTCATCACAGATCAAAATGGCTTTTACCAGAACAGTGGCTAACGAGCTCATAAAGACTGTCAATATGGGAGACAGAAACCTAATGCCCTAGAAGCCAATAAACCACAAACACACTCTGAACAGTCACAAAGGATGTCAACTTGATTTTTTCAAACAACAAACCATTTCTTTCTAAAAGGAGTCATGCAAATTAGTACGAACTCACAAACCACAGACTCAGAATGATGGCCATTAGGCTGAATATTTTATAAATTAGGTTACCTCGAAAGACAATAATTTAAATAAAGCATTCATTCAACTTGCTACACTTACACTATATTTGTTGGCATTATAATTTCTATGGTATAACTTTCACTGTTGCACTATTGCTTTTCATATACGATTTCATCTTAGACCTGGAAGATAAATAAGTGTGCCCACTATACAGATGAAGACATTAAGACTCAGAGAAAATATATGGTTTAATCAAGATCATGGAGGGAAAGAGCAGTGAGGTCACGTCTAGAACCCAGTTTTCTGGATCTAATTTCTATGTTCTTCCCATGCAATTATATTATCTTTCTTCTATTTCATTTAGTTGCTGATTGTCCCTGCTACTAAGTTCACTATTGCTATGATATTCCTAAATGTGCAGAGGACATAAACATTCAGGGAATAATCACATTTCAAACAGGCTTAACAAGGTTTTCTTTTTGTGCTCTTCTGTAAAAGTCCACCCCAGTAACAAAAGTATACTGATTAATTCATTTATCACACAGACATATGTTGTAAATACACGTGACAAGGGGTTATGTGTGGTATAGAAAGAGCAATTATTAATTAATAGGAAAATATAAAAACACTGAGCAAAAGCCATGAAAAGGCTATTCACAAAAGAACTACAAATGGCCAGATGAAAACTAGTTCACTGTCAATAGTAACTTAAAAATTCAAATGGAAAATACAGTGAGATATTCTCCAGGTTCAACAAGAGTGGGTGAACGTATTATAACTCTGGGAGAGGGTTTAAAATGATAGAACTCACTGGGGAATATGAAGGTGCATGCTGCAGGATCCAGAAATTCCAGTTTCGGGAGTCAATTCCAAGGAGACAAAAAGGCACTAAAATACGTATATTTGTGAATGTTCATTGTTTACAATATTTGTGAATGTTCATTGTTTTTGTTTTGTTTCATTGTTGTAAACATAAGTTTACAACACAAGGAGATTAAATTTTTATGTTAACCAAAAAATATTCTATAGCCATTGAAAAGAATTATGTTAAAGGTATATAACTAAAACATAAAACTTTGAATGAATTACAGAAAACCCAAATAAATGGAAAGATACTCTGTGTACAAAGACGTAGATTCAATATTGCAAAGACATCAACTCTCTTAGAGATTTGATTGTAAAAGCAATTGATCTATAGACTTAAAACAATCTCATTAAAAAATATCTGCAAATCTGAGTGTGTCTCTGTGTGTACTTGTGGACATTGACAAGCTGTTCGAAGCTGTTCTAATCTTTTCATTTGGAAATGTGAAGGATCAAGAATAACCAAGAATCTCCAGGAATTGGTGAAAAGAAGATGTAGTCCTCAGTCTACTAAGCTGCAGTAATCAAAGTATGTGTTATTAGCTCAAGGGAAATACATCAGTGGAAGAGAATAAGGAGTCCACAGCTGGACCCATTCATATATGGATATTTAATTTATGTTATGAAACAGGTTGTATGGCAGGGCAATGGGGAATGGATAGTATTTCTGTTAAGTGCTGCTTGAGCAACTGGATATTAATGTAGCATAAAACGGAACTTAACCCTAACTTTTCAACATACACGAAAATTAATTCCATGTGGACTGTAGATCTAAATGTGAAATGTAAAAGAATAAAGTTGATAAAAGATAACATAGGAGGATATCTTCATGACCTTGGGCATAAGTGAAGATTTCTTGAACAAGACTCAAAAAGTACTAACAACAAAGAGAAAGATTGGTAAGTTGGACAACATTAAAATTGGGAAGCTCCATTAACCCTATTAAGAGAACAGGAAAGGCAAGCCACAGAGTGGAAGAAGACATTGCTAACACATATAACCAACAAAGGAACTTACATCTAGAATATATAACGTACAAATAAATGAGAAAATGTCTGACAGTTCTACGGAAAAGTAGGCAAGAGACAAATACTAAACAAATACTTCAACACGCCCACTCAAAAGACATCCAAATGGTCAATAAACATATGAAAATATGCTTATAAGTCAACAGGAAAATGCAAATTAAAATCACAAGAGACTATAACAGGTCTACCAGTTTAGATAAAATCAATTAAGACGGACAAAACTAAGTGTTGCCAAAGATAGGGAACAACAGTAACTCACATAAATTGATGATGGTATTGTAGATTAGTGCAACCACTTTCACAGTATTCCCTAGAGCTAAACACACACATATCCTATCACCTGCCAATTCCATTCCTAAGGCATATAAACAAAAGAACAACTTTGAAACCTGCACACGTATGCCAAAAGACATGTACAAGAATGTTCATAGCAACATTTTTCATAATAGACCCAAACTGGAAACAACCCCAATGGCCATCAACAATAGAATGGAGGGCCAAGCGCAATGGCTTATGCCTATAATCCCAGCATTTTGGGAGGCTGGGGCGAGTGGACCACTTGAGCTCAGAAGTCCAAAACTAGCCTGGGAAATATGGTGAAACCCCACCTCTACGAAAAATGCAAAAATAATAGCCAGGTATGGTTGCGCATACCTGTAGTCCCAGCTACTCAGACAGCTAAGTTGGGGGAGGATCATTTGAACCTGGGAGGTGGGATTGCAGTGAGCTGAGATTGCGCCACTGCACTCCAGCTTCGGCAACAGAGCAAGACCCTGTCTCCAAAAAAAAAAAAAAAAAAAAAAAGTATATAACAAAAACAACAGAATGAGTAAATATTATGGTATGTTCTTTCATATGAAATAAACTGCAATGAGAATGAATAAACAAATAATACATGTGAAAAACATGGATGAATCTCACAAACAAATATTGAGTAAAGTAAGTAAAAAAAATAAAAAACTACAGACATTTCATTTATGTAAAGTTCAAAAACAAACATTATAATGTTAGATTCAAAATAGCTATTATCTCTGGTGGGGAGGAAGAGGCCATGGGAGGCTTCTGGGGGTACTGGAAATATTGTTGCTTGACCTAAGTAGGGGGACAGTAAATGGATGTGTTCATTTTGTGGTCATAAACTGAGCTGTACACTTCGGATATGCGTACTTTCCTGCATGTATGTTATATTGCCATAAAATGTTTTAATCTATATTTATTGGCTTGAAAACATGTTCATGATGTATTACATGAAAAAAGCTGCTTAGCAAATTACGTTATTCTTTTTTGAGATATATAGAGTAGAAGCATTCTTATCTAACATATTTAGGATCAGAAGTTAATTGCTTAATTTCAAAAGCTAGTGAAAGTGAGGATTCATAAAAAAAAAAACCACCTGCTGCCTAAAACATTTTATTTTAACTTTAACACTGAGGACTTGAGTATTTGCTGGCTAGAATTCCACATAATCTTTCCTGCATAAATCATATCCATAATCTATCTTCTTCTCTATTTTCAGTTTCAATTTCTTTAACATGAAACAAAAATTTAAATACACTTGTGAAGCAATATGAATGTTGAATCCTTTGTGACTTTTAACATTTATTTTCAAATCTTTCAGTTATTCCACCTACTCTGAATTCTAGAAAAATTGTTTTAGAGATGTGTTTTTATCATATTTTGCTAAAGCATTCAACCTAATTTATTGGCAACGACTCTATTTTTATACTCATATTTCATTGGTTTATGTAATATTTAATTAGATTACAGAATTACAGTAAGTTCGATTGGCATAAACAGTACTAAGAAAAAAACAAATGGCTCTTAGTAAGCACACAACTTTGGTTCTAAGAAAGACAAATTTATTAGCAGAATGCATTTAGCCTTCAGTGTTTCCAATGTATATACTTAATTCTTTGCATTAAAAACAAGGAAAGATATACTCCAAAATATCAATACTGGTTTATCTTAATTGAAGGAGTTTTTGGTGGTGTTGAATTGAATTTGCTTGTGTGTACTTCTTCGGAAGACTTGTATTGATTGCATTTAAAATTACATCTTTTCAGGTCATAAGAAGCTTAGAGCATTCTGTGGCATACTGCTGAAGACTGGTAGTGGTTGGAGGAAGCAGATGGCATGAACCCTGCCTTCCTCTAAGTGGGTGTGAAATGTAATGATTCAGGCTTTTAAATTAAATGCATAAAGATTCAAACCCCAGCTCTGCATTTACTTAGGTGTACATCCTTGGGTGTGTATCTCCTCTAAAACTTAGGTTTCTCATCTGTAAAATGGGGATAATGGCACCTACTGCTAACAGTTGCTGTGAAAATTAATGTTATAATTTAGGATCCAAAGCCCTAAACACAGGACCTGACACACGATAAACCTCCATGAATGTTAGCTTAAAAAATGACAAGAGTATCTAATAGAGGACACAGAATAAATGTATACATGATATAACCAAATAAATGCAAAGCATCACAGCACAGCCTACTGGCAACTGAGGAAACACAAAGTGAAACAAGGGACCTGAGAGAAATGAGGCCAACCAGGGAAGGCGTTTATCCAATAGAAGAAGTGGCTCCAATTAAGGCTTAAAGGAAGTGAAGAACAGAAATGAACAGTTTAATATTTCAACCAATCTCTGGAAGGAAGAGGATATGAACAAATCTCACTTGCACATGGCTGGAGCTTGGAACATACAGAAAAACATGCAGAAACCAGATCCTTTGTGAATGTGAGATTTAATATTTTAGAAAGCACAGGCAATGGGCTTTTTCCCTAGGACCAGACAGAAAGGACAAGGCCTGAGGGTCTGTTTGGGTACATGTGAGAGGGAGAACATCCTGGAAATGTGTCCATGCCCATTTGAATATCTGTAACTTGAAACCACAAGTCCTTGGCACACACATTTCTATTCTAAGTTAGGCCAGCTATCTCTTGAGAGTCCCTAAAGGAAAGTTTCATTCCTTCAATCAACACATCTTCCTCTACAGTGTTCCAGGCACTGTTCTAGGCACTAGGAATAGAAGGTTGAATAAACAAGCTCAGTGCCCTCAGGAGCTTACATTCCAAATAGAAAGTCTGACTCTTTATCTTCCAGCAAAGGATGGCTGATGCCATTAATACTAAAAACATCTGTCTTCTGAAATAGGTGCAGTTCTCAAGAAAGAGAAGCAATCGACCAATCACCAGGACCAGTTCCGCCTTGAAGTTAATTTTAACCTCTACTGAAGGTCAAATGAAAGCTAGAGAAAAGTATTAGGAGCACTGCCAATTCAATAAAGGGACTGCAGGGCATTGCCAGAGAAAAATCCCAGTGTGGCCAGAGGAAGTTTGAACAGTTCAAATCAGATAACACAGCTCAAAGGGCAACTCTAAAAAAGTATACTGTGACAGGTGACAATTGGGAGTCTATTAGCTTTTGTTTCAATCAGAAAAAGCAGTATCTTTAATTATGTTAATATTCCATTATTACATTCTCATCACTAAAGGACTGCACATTTTTGGCTAAATCAGGTGTAGCAAAAGACACTGCAATGGGGCAGGAAGGGCCGAAGAAGACACTGCATGGTGGCACAGTCTGTCTGCTAAGCTAAATCCCAGAATCTTAAGATTTACTAAGGAACACTTGGGGAAAAAGAGTCTCAAAAATAGCCAGAGACTTAGTAACTTGACTGGTGTAAGCTGTCAGAGGATGAACGATGACAAGTAGAACAGGCAGGCATTTTGAGTTTTCCATATTTACCAGCTATATCTCAAAAATAAGATTTCTTGTAGAATGCTTTCCCTTCAAATATGAATAATTTAAAGGTCTAAACAAATGTTCCTCAGAAGGCAATAAACTACCTTTTTAAGGAATGTCAATTTCAATCACTTTCAAAATGCTTCTGTTAGTGGTTCTTAAATTATGCCTCCCAGGATTATTGGTTGGAGTTCCTCAAGCTGGATCAAGGTATTCTGCTAAAATCATACATGACAGTCTTTTACTAATTCACAGAAGAAAAAAAAAAAAAAACCTTAATAAAACGTTCTCAGCTTTAGTATTTTCCCCTTATTTTTTATCTAAAACCTGTGGCACTAACTAATGCATTTCCAAAGAATGCTAATGGAAGACATGAGAACAAAGAATAAATAAATTTTACTGGAAAAAAAAAAAGAGAGAAATAACCTGTCATGCTTAGTCCAGCACCTTGTTACCATCTACAGGTGTGACTGGAGTTGTGCTTTTAATATTGCAAATTCTAACTCAATCCTAGGAGCCAGCTCATGCCCTCTCACCCTCAATAAAGAGGCTTACCTTCTCCCCACACAGCTGCATTGTGGATCCCATTGTAACGCATGGGGAATATTACTGATTATTGGGAAAAATTACCGTTCCAGGAAATAGATGACCTCAGGTATACTTTCTGAATCTATACTTTCGGCATCTATAAAATGCTTAGTTCACATAGGGCTAAATGGGTCCTGTACTCCAAAGAGCAGTGTAAACTGCCAAGTGCTATGCAAATGTACACCGTTATTATTAGTAGTAGTATTAATATGATTTACTAAAACTTCCCTGTAAAAACAAAAAATCAGTAACTCCCGCTTGACCTCTCTCTAAATAACTCTTTCAAAAGCCCTTTACTCTCTGAGCTGCAGGCAATTTGTGATAAAATAATGTTTCCCTTCAGGCATAACAAGTGCATCAAACTATTCATTAATAATGTCAAAAATATTGAGTCTGTTTTGCTCTCTGGAATGGACCTAGACTACATGTTAGATTTCTGATGCATAACCATGCTCAATATTTTAAATTTCCATTCAGCCATATCTCAACCACTTTCCCAGTAAGAAAAAAAAAAAATTCAGAATTTCTGAATTGGAGAAATTTAATTATCTCAAGTTCATTCCTCCATGGGAATTTTTTTCCCAAATAATTCAAAACCGGATAGATGCCTTTCATTTATATAAAGAGGATAAAGAAGTATGTATCCTCTTTACCACACTCACAGAAAGTTAAGTCCTATAATTTCTCCTTACAGAAAAATGTATCACAAAAAACCATTAGGAGAAAAAAAATGAATTCTATGAAAGCAATTCCACTCCCTGTAGACAAAAAACCAAAAATATGATTACTAAATATCACAAAGCGTTCCACAATTTGGAAGAAAATTGTCATAAGGATACCACCATCTCTTCCCTAGCAGGAAGGTCAATTTCCAGAGCAATTGAGACTCTTAAACCCTGTGGCCTTCTTGTTAAATGAGAGAAACCCACCCATGAAAAATTTAAAAGAAAGAAAGACCTAGAAAGAGCATGAAGAGATGTATCTGAAACTTTGAGATGACTTTATTGTATTAAAATCTATCAATAAGAGCACTAAGAAACCATCCTCTGTATACCCTTTGTCAATCAAAAAGCGCCACCAACCAACCAGCTGCACAAACGAGAAATGCTGAAGTTACCCTGAAGTCCTCCTTCTCTCTCATCTCCCACATCAAGCCCTGTTCTCTTGTATCCCTAAACATTTCTAGAATTCTCCCCCTTCCCTCCAGCAACTCTGCCATGGCCACCTCTCACCAGGGTTAGTTCAATAGCCTCCAAACAGGTCTCCCTGCCCCCAGTCTTGTCACTTCCAATTCACTGCTCACAGAGCAGCCAGAGTGACCGTTCTTAAGCAAAAAAAAAAAAAAAAAAAAAAACCCTGATCATGTCTGATCCTCTGATTAAAATAACTCCCCAGGAAAAACATCCTAAAACCATAATGTGATTTATAAGACTGTTGAAAATGTAAACCGTGCTAATGACTCCAGCATCATCTTGGGACCCTGGCTGGCTCTTCACACTCTGTCTGCCCACCAGACTGAATAAAATTTCCTGAACCAGCCATACCCGCTCTTTGCTTCTGGGCTGCAGGAATGATAGAACAACCAAAAGAAATTGGGTTTATTTCTCTCATTTAACAAGAAGGCCACAGGTAGGCAGCAGCAGATACTCATGAACATTTCTATGGTTTCAGAGCCAGTGGATGTTCACCATCCTGACACTATACTGACCACATGTCATCCCTGAGATGGGGGGACCCTGGAGTCCCCTTCTGCCAGGGGGCTTGGGGATTGTGAGCACAGCCCGGGACCAAACTTATACATATGCACACAAATCAAAATGTTGCCTGTGCAAAAAGCAAGAAGACAATGTCTTCCCAATTTTACATTTTTTTTTTTTTTTTGCATTTAAAAGTAGGTAACATTCAATCCTTATTCAAAAGAAATATCAGACAAAAAAGAAAAAAAAATGAAGAGGAATTTCTAGACTTTTATTCAAAATGCTAATAAGAATTGAAAGAAGAAAAAGTAGTATATATTTGTTATTCATTAGACTCTCATTATTTCAAGTTCAAAAACTCAAAATGAGGGAGACAGTTTATCCATATGAAAAAAAAAAAAGAAGAAAATATTGACTTGACTTTCAGCCCCCTGAAACTGAGCTGTGAATTTGCTCTTTTCCTTTGAGCAGATTTTTTTTAATAGAGAGGAAGCTAGTTTCCACTCACTTTTTTGTCTTGGGTCACCCCAAGTTCATATCAAGGACTCAGAATGTAAAGCCATGAAAGAAAACAGCAACAATGATACTAGAAATACAGAACCAAGAGCTTTAGATCCAGAGGGGTAGCATAATATGTCAGGAAAAGGTCAGGTCAGAAGTCAGCTCTACCTCCTATTTGCTGTCTGACCTACAACAGGCTGACTTAGCCTGAGTTCCAGCCTCTTCATCTGTCAAGGGAGGAAAAGGCTCACCTTACAGAGATGTGAGAAAACAGATGTGAAGTTCTAGCATAGTATAGCACTAACACAATATTATCACCATTCTGTAAGTGCTGGAGGGTTCAGAGTTGCTTACATTTTAGCCACCAATACTCCAATCAATGAGAAGGCAAATATCTTAGGAAAAGCAAACCTCACTCACGTACTACTCCCCACCAGTCAATGAGACCAGCACAGTTCCAGCCTCCCCACAGGAAAGTTGACTTGTTTTTGTTTTGTTTAGCTTACCTGTTCTTTACTATTTTAGCACTTGGAAAAGGATAAATTTTACAAATGAAAAAATAAGAAAAGCTATATATATGTAAAAAAAATAAAAAAGTATGATGCTACATCTGGAAGGGTTTGTAGGAAAGGAGTCATAGCACTGCCTCTGGAAAGGGAAACTGAGGGACCGAGGACAGGAATAGAAAGGAGAACTTTGGCATTTTTAACTTGAGCATATGTTAGCAGTCCCAAATAAGTAAATTTTAACTATTAGCACATAACAGTAAATAAAGGTCTCTATATCATTTAAGGTCCAGCTCAACTTTCAACTTGCCTCAACCAAATATTTGCAAGGCAAGCCCTATTGCCCATGAGGCCTTTACTGACCTCATGGCTTTTCCTGCCTGACCTCTCCTTTCTTTGAATGTCTACTGCCCTCATCTCCATAAGTTGGCTTCCAATTACATCTGATGTAATTGTTTGTTAACTGGTTCAAGAAAGCCAGACATATCTCTCCAATGGACTACAAACCCCTTAAAGACAAGGAAGAAGCCTTCTGAATTCCTTATTGCCCTCAGCCTCATCCCAGAAATGAAGACAATAAATTCTTATTGATGAATCACTTGCCTCATGTAACCCCCAGAGCAGAAGCTGCAATTACTCACAACATCGGCCCGTTTTCTTTATTTAGAAGCTATCATGATGCAGACCAGAAAAGGCAGACTATCACTTTAAAGATGAGGCTTTTATTTAGCTTAAAAAAGATTTCCAGTTATTAACCTTTTCAAATTTATTTTAAGCTTATTGGGCTCTTCCTTCTGCTGAGTTGAATCTTTGTTTTAGTTTTTTATTGAAGTAGGGTAGTATTTCCTTTAAGGTTAGAAGGAAACAAAGCACAGAAGATGGCAGGAAAGCAAAGCTCATCCTTTGACACCACAATTTTCTGAATCTGCAGTATTCATCCTCCTTTATATTAAAGCATAGGCAGAATTTTTCTGAAAAATCAGCAAGAAATCCATCAGGGCTCAAAGCATGCTAAGCAATAGAGAATTAAAGTTGGGAAAATTATTGAGAATTTTCTCTCTATTCCTCTTTGTCATGAAATGAAACTAGTGCTCATAATACCAATTTGGTCACACAGTGAATTTTGCTGAAAATAGGCAGAGTCCATACTAGGCAACTCAACCTACTAGTGCTATAATAGAGGTATGAACATAAAGAGTTGTAGGAAGTGTGAGCTGTGTCTTCCAGGAGTCCAGGACAATGGGAAGGAGATAACAACCCAGGTCTGCTGATCCTCCTCCCACCTGTACCACCAAAACCGTCCTTCCTTTAGTTGTCCCCAATTCTATAAATGGCCACTTCACCCACCCAATTGTTCTGGTCCCCAAACAACCAGTCATCCTTGATTTATCTCTTAGTCTCATTCCTCACTTCCTGAAAGTGACCACTTCTCCCAGTTGTCCTCACTGCCAGCCTTGTTTAAGCCACCATCATCATCTCTCACTGAAACCACCACCAGAGCCTCCTAACCGGTCCTCTTGAAGACACCCTTTCCCCTTCTCCCCCATGTACCCTTCTCACTACACACAGTCTCAAAGCAACCTTTTAAAGAATGAAAAGCTGACTCTATCATTCTCTTCCAAAGCTTCGTAGTGTAATCACAGCAAATCTAAACTCACATTAGAGTTACCTGGAGAACTTTTAAAAAATGCTGATGTCTGGGTCCACAGAGATTCTGACTGAATTGGTCTGCAGTATGGCCTGAGCCACCTTGATGGCTGCAAAGTGCAGCTATGGTTGAAGACACTGCCAGTCTGCCCAGTCTCATCTCCTACCCCTTCTCACCTTGTTCGTTAGACTCCTGCCTCAGCGGCTTCCTCTCCCTATCTCATATGCCCACCTTACAGCCCTGGCTTTGCAGGGCCCTCTGCTTGAACCAGTCTTCTCCTCGATCATCACTTAGGTTTTGGCTCAAATGTCACTCACTTCTTCCGGGACACCCTCCCAATATCTGCTAAAGCCACCTACCATTGGGCATAGTATCAGCAAATCATCACTAAGGAAATCAGCAGAGAACTGTGGAGGCACCTGAAGGGTAAGGCGATTCTCACACTCACCCAGGATAAACATCTCTACAACAGTGCTGGTGTGTAGTGGGTGCTTGTCAAACGAATCGATGAATGAATGAATGGCAAACAAACCAGTGAAGACAAGTACCCTTAAATGTAAGTTCCTACTGAGGAGCCACCATCACACACCTGTCTGTGCTCTGATCGGGCTATCTTATTTCCTAAACACAGAAAATGGACACTGCTAATCTAGCTCATTTTTTTACAAAACAAAAGCAAGAACTAAGAAGATCTCTCACAGTAAATAAAACATGCGTGGATAAAATAAATAATGAGCCTTCTGGATTTATTAGTCAAACTCCTAAAAATGTGGCTGGTGTTTAAGACCTTCCATAATTGGGCAGAAAAAGTACACTTTCTTCTCCTCATACACGCTCTCCCCTCAAGTCATACTAAGTAGCTTAGCTCTTTTCCAAGAGAAAAGTCATTTATAATTAATTAATCACACAGAGATTAATAAGATAATGGTTTTCTCCTAACTACAACTCGTTTGGCTAACATTTCTGTATTTTTTTCTCTGTCCTCTTTTCTTTCTTCCTTCCATTTCAGCTGAACATCCTCCCTATACTTTTGTGCTGCTTCTACCTTGGGACCCAGCCTAACAAGTGACTGGTAGTCTCCATGTCTCTGCGGGCTGGGTTAATCCAATTACACAATTAGCAGCCTGACCTTGAAAACCAAACAATACCTTTGCCCTTGTTTGCCACACCCCAGCATCAGATGGGAGTAACTGACAAGGTGCTCAGTCCCATGTCAAAGTTTATTTTGAAAAGAGTAGACTCCCAACAATTTCCATTCCTGGAAGTCCAATGAACAGTCCTTGTTGTTCTCCTATTTTCCTTTGGCAACTTCTGCCTATCTGTGGAATTTACTAATAGCTACACGTTTTTCTGTATTTCCTGGTGCTTGTTTTTCTGGAATCAGACTGAGATAAGGTGCCTGTAAACGTATGTACCAAAGGGATTTTTGAATTGGTTCCTAAAAGAAAAAGTCATGGTTAACAGGTTTCTTTCTTGGCTATAGGAAGAAAGGTGGGGGTAAAGGGAGCAGTAGGACAAAGGAAGAAGAGTGAGCTGGGAAAACGATCCCAGAGGGCAAAGTGTAACAAAGTGGAGAAGAGAAATGATTTCAAAATAGTCAAACAGTATTCTCCGGGGATCAAAATGAAAGATGAAGAGAATCAGTGAGAAAAATAAAGGAATTAGTTTTTTATGCAAAGAACCTAAGAGGAGATTTTTTTTTCCTTCTCGAGTTTCTAAGCAAAGAAAGAAGTTTGTAAACTTTCAAGAAAGCTAGATGAAGGTTTTATTATTATTCATATATGCAACTCTTCTTAACTGTAATAATTTTACTGTAAATGGGTTAACAGATTTTTTCTCCTCTCATGCTATGTTCCCACTCCCCATTCCCCGACCCATCGCCACCTCCAAGGCAAGATTATATCAACAATTACTATTTCTGTGTTTTTTTCCATTCTAGTTACATCATGTCCACTAAAAGTAAACATTTATAACATAGCAAATTGTGTAACACAATACACTTCTCTATTTTGCTGGTCCTCAAAACTTCAAAAGTAATAAAACATTCTACACTTCCAAAAATTAAATGCCTTGGTATTTCTAGTTCTTAGTAGAATGTTTCTTAGGCCTTGAATTCCTGGAAACCTGTGAGGATAGCTCAAAAGAGACAAAATATCGCAAAAGCACAACAAATAATGGCTGCAAAATGATTACAAGAACTTATTTGATTTCATAAGATTTAGCTCTGAACAGTCCCAGCCTCAAGTTTCCATACTTCTGTTTCTTATAATAAAATAAGATAATAAGACTATATGCTTGAGGTTAAACTGTGTATACCCAGGATCTTAATAAGCATTCAGATATAAATCAATTTAAATGGTATCAGATTAAAATCTACCAAATCTAAAATTAAATCTAAGTTTTCATGTAAATCGAGCTAATAACAAAGCAATTTGCCTTACCAATTGAATAACACCAAACGTAAAACCTTCCACTGTATTTAAAACATGAAAACAATTTTGTTTTATTCAAAGCTGCAGTGAACTATAAAGAACCACAAATATTTTAATTAAAAGAATTAAAAGTCATGATTATATTAATGACCATTAATATAAGTCATGGCTATGTTAATATTAATTAAAAAGTCATGATTATATTAATAACCATTAATAAAATAAGTTATATATCTTAGTATCCCATGAGAAACATTTAGCTATTGACTTGGAGATTTGTGTTTATTTTCTTAAATATTGTGGAGTGTCTAAACAAGCCCCCAAATTATCTTTGTGTGATAAACAAAATAATAAGAATCGCAATGGGGAAAACTCTTATGATCACTGTTAAATATGTATTCTGGCAGGTCTTTGTAACCAGATTCTAAACTCTAATCTCAAAACATCTGCATTGCTTGCCCACAGGGTAGAGACTGGTTTTAATTCTACATATGGTAACATGCCTTTTGGAGCAAATCCAACCATGATAACAGCAGCAATGAGGATTAACTGATATATTTCATTAACTGATACACTTCATTTCTTTGAAGAAACAAATGTAGGGTGTGAATACACATGAGTAAACTCTAATGATAGGAGAACCGTACCAAAATATCTGACACAGGGTCCTGTGCTCTCTACTTCCAACGTATGCTGAATCCAACCATCCTTTTCTATCTGCACCACTGCCATCCTCATCCAAGCCATTGTCCCTTACATGGACAGCTACCATAGCCTCAACAGCCTCTCTGATTCCTCCTGGATCCTCTACAATCCACTTTCCTACTCCAAAGCCAGAGGAATTTTTTAAAACTATCTACCAGATGATGACACTCCCCTGTACTTTTTTTCCCTACCCTTCCTCCTCCTAACAATTCTTTTCCTACAGAAATGGAGAGGCTGAGCAAACAACATCCTACTGCTATTGTCTCCTTCTTAAGCTCTAATGAGAACCAGACTAAGAAAAGTCATCTCAAAAATTAGCACATTTTAAGCAGTGATATCCTGCTACTCTCAAAATTTGGAACAGAAAAATGACAAGTTACTAAAACCTCATTTATCCAGAAGCCACATGTCTGATGAGCCCAACTTTCCAGAGCACTGCTGAGAAGAACTAGAGATGGGAGAGATGAAACAGGAGGCTTGTGGGTATCACAAAGTCCATACATTAAACTTCCTTTGTATTTTAGATGAATCTAATAAACTTGGCCATGTATTTTTCTACAGTTAACCAGGGAGAGTATGTTTTGGGGGATTGGACACTCTTGGGGCAGCCACAGAGGCAGCATTTGAAAATGAACACATAGCCTACCAGAGAGAGAAGACAGTAAAACCATGAAAAACAGGCATGAGAATTCAAAAAATACAATATATGGTCTTCGGCATAATGAAAACTCCATACTCTACCTGGAGTAGACTCTAAGTGTACTACTGTATAACAGCACGATGTTTCCCAAATGATCTTGAGATAATATGAAAATATTAGATCATATTCCTAATACTTTATTAAGAAGATGGGGAAATATACAGTATGTTTTAGTAAATTTTCCAACAGAAGTGGTTGGAATAGTTTTAAGTGATGGTGCTTAAAAGATTACAATTCATTCATCCCTTAAATGAAAATTTCACTCAACCATGACAATGGTAATCAAGTAACAAATAGATTGGCAAAGAAAGTAACCAATTTTCTGTTAAACTGAATCATTTCTGTCAGTGGCAGGTTCAGCCTCAAGACAGTGCTCAAGACTTCCCACCTGCAGGTGTGCCAGGAGAATGAGGGAGACCTTCCAGTGTGGATGGAGGCTAGGAGGTTGTGTGTCCTGCACTGCCTGGTTGTTCCCTGATACCTGATGTACCAAGAAGTTAAGGTTTTGTGCCTATATGGCATGTTCTTGTAAGCTTTTATCACTGGACCCATTTCCTCTTTGGATTGTTCCTCCTTCTTCTACTCGTATACAGAAAGGCTGCCTACTGCTTAGAAGGACTTTGCCTTTCTTCATTCAAATTATATTTATTGAGCATCTACTACTCAGCAGGCCCAGTTCTGGATGCTGGGGATGCAGCAGTGAACAAGGAAGGCCCTGGAATAAACAGCTTACATGAGCTCTGCTCTAGACCTTAGGGATCCAGGCTCTCTCTTATCTCCTCTATCTTTGTGGCAGGTCCCTGTGTGGCTTACAGGTGGTCTGGTCCAGTTCACCAGGGACAGAGTAACGGGCCTAAGTCTTACAACAAAATTTTATTCTTTTTAGTGAGGATGCTTTCCTAAAAATGGACATACTCACTGGATCATGGCTTAACTAATCTTAACATCACTGAACTTATGGTGAGTCATTCCCAACATTCACTAACAATTATTTATTGAACATTTATTATGTGCACTGTAATACACATTTCAGATATATTGGTGAACAAAAAAGAGAAAGATGCCTGACCTGTGCCACTTACTTGGAGAATGAAGGGGCAAATTCTCAGTAAGTAATGAACATAAATAAATTTTTTAGTGTTTTAGATAATTATTAGTGCTTTTTTAAAAACTGCAACAAAGTAAGGGGAACCAAGGATGCCAAGACTGGTTGTAGGCTGATTAAAATTTTGAACTATGCTCAATAAACAAGTATACATGTATGCCTTGATATCTTTATCTTCTCTGCTTTCTTTAGAATTGTTCTAAAGATGGATTTAGTTGGGCTTAGAACATGGCCCACACCGACCTAACAGTTCATCTGCCTAAAAAGCAGCAATTTTTCCAAAAATATCCAATCTGCACCTTAATCCTTAAAATAATCATATGCTACTTTTTCTTTTATTGAAATAAAGTTATTTACTTTGTATCAAAATATTACCATCAGAAAGTAAGTTACCTAGGGCAGAGAGGGGCTCTGTGGGGCAAACTAAAAGATCAATAAGCATCACTCAACCTGAAGAAACTACAGAACGTGGCTATAGTGCACTGGCCATGAGCTAATGCACTTAAGCTCCTAAATCGGCTGACTGGGATTCCAATGAATTAGAGCTAAAGGAAGTATGCCTGTGGGGCAGAAAACCACCAGATGTTCTGCTCTGAAATGCCTGTCTTATTTGTAAGTTTGTATTTTAATATGTTGGGAGTCCTAGGTTTTGTGATGCTGTTAAACAACCAACACCTGGAACCTGAAGACTAAGCCTGGTTGAGGTGAAAATCACAAGGTAGTTAGTTCCACTGTCATGTAGGGCACATGACAAAGCTAGAACAGAGATTTTAAAAAATTTCTGAATTGGAAAGTGATATAAACCTATGCAGAAGAGACACAGGACTCTTCTGACATGTGGCCTTCTAAGCCCACCACTCCTTTGTGAGGGATAAGGCAATATTTGGGAATTGTATCTGATAAGGTTTGGCTGTGTCCCCACCCAAATATCATCTTGAATTGTAGCTCCCATAATACCCACATATCATGGGAGGGACGTAGTGGGCGGTAATGAAATAACGGGGGAGGGTTTTTCCCATGCTGTTCTCATGGCAGTGAATAAGTTTCAAGAGATCTGATGGTTTTATAAAGGGCCATTCCCCTTCACATGCTCTCTTGCCTGCCACCCTGTAATATGTGCCTTTGCTCCTCCTTCACCTTCTGCCATGATTGTGAGGCCTCCCCAGCCATGTGGAACTGTGAGTCCATTAAACGCTTTTTTCTTTATGAATTACCCAGTCTCAAGTATTTCTTTATAGCAGTATAAAAATGGACTAATACAGTAAACTGGTACTGGGAATGGGGTGCTGCTATGAAGATACCCAAAAACATGGAAGCGACTTTGGAACTGGGTAACAGGCAGAGGCTGGAACAGTTTGGAGGGCTAAGAAGAAGATGGGAAAATGTCTTCCTCAGAAGACAGGAAGATGTGGGGAAGTTTGGAACTTCCTAGAGATTTTTTGAATGGCTTTGACAAAAATGCTGATAGTGACACAGACAATAAAGTCTAGGCTGAGGTGGACTCAGATGGAGATAAGGAACTTGCTGGGAACTGGAGCAAAGGTGACTCTTGTTATGCTTTAGCAAAGAGACTGGTGGCATTTGCCCCTCCCCTAGAGATCTGTGGAACTTTGAACTTGAGAGAGATGATTTAGGATATCAGGAAGAAGAAATTTCTAAACAGCAAAGTGTTCAAGAGGAAGCAGAGCATAATAGTTTGAAAAATTTGCAGGCTGATGAGGCAATAGAAAAGAAAACCCCATATTCTTGGGAGAATTCAAGTCAGCTGCACAAACTTGCATAAGTAACAAGGAGCCAAATGTTAATCACCAAGACAATGGGGAAAGTGTCTCCAGGGCATGTCAGAGACCTTTGAGGCAGTCTTTCCCATCACAGGCCCAGAGGCCTAGGAGGAAAAAATGGTTTCATGGACCAGGTCCAGGGCCCCCTGCTGTGTGAACCTAGGACTTGGTGTCCTGTGTCCCCGTCACTCCAGCCATGGCTAAAAAGGGCCAAGGTGCAGCTTGGGTCATGGCTTCAGTGGGTTTAATCCCCAAGCCTTGGCAGTTTCCACATGGTGTTGGTCCTACAGGTGCAGAGAAAACAAGAATTGGGGTTTGGGAATATCCACTTAGATTTCAGAGAATGCATGGCAACACCTGGATGTCCAGGCAGAGGTATGCGGCAGGGGCGGAGCCCTCATGGAGAACCTCTGCTAGGACAGTGCAGAAGGAAAATGTAGGGTTGGAGCCCCCTCACAGAGTTCCCACTGGGGCACTTCCTAGTAGAGCCATGAGATGAGGGCCACTATCCCCCAGACCTCAGAATGGCAGATCCACTGAGAGCTTGTACCATGCACCTGGAAAAGTCATAGACACTCAACGCCAGCAGTGAAAGCAGTTGGGAGGGAGGCTATACCCTGCAAAGCCACAGGGGCAGAGCTGTCCAAAATCGTGGGAGCCCACCTCTTGCATCCAGCAGGACCTGGATGTGAGACATGGAGTCAAAGGAGATTATTTCAGAGCTTTAAGATTTAAAGCTCTACTGCCCTGCTGAATTTCAAACTTTCATGGAGCCTGTAGCCCCTTTGTTTGGGCCAATTTCTCCCATTTGGGATGAGTGTATTTACTGAATGTCTGTACTCCCATTGTATGTATGAAGTAACTAACTTGCTTTTGATTTTAAGTTCCTCATAAGCAAAAGGAACTTGTCTTGTCTCAGATGAGACTTTGGACTGTGAACTTTTGGGTTAATACTGAAATGAGCTAAGACTTTGGGGGACTGTTGGGAAGGCCGGATTGGTTTTGAAATGTGAAGACACGAGATTTGGAGGGGCCAGAGGTGGAATATGGTTTGGCTGTGTCCACACACAAATCTCATCTTCAATTTTAGCTCCTATAATCCTCACATGTAATGGGAGGGACCCAGTGGGAGGTAACTGAATCATGGAGGCAGGTATTTCCTGTGCTATTCTTGTGATAGTGAATAAATCTCACAAGATCTGATGGTTTCATAAAAGGTAATTCACCTGCACACGTTCTCTTGCCTGCCACCATGTAAGACATGGCTTTGCTCCTTGATATGGTTTGGCTGTATCCCCACCCAAATGTCATCGTGAATTGTAACTCCCACGATTCCCACATGTTATGGGAGGAACCTGGTGGGAGGTGATTGAATTATGGGGGCGGGTCTTTCCTGCGCTGTTCTCATTATAGTGAATGAGTCTCACAAGATCTGATGGTTTTACAAAGGGGAGTTTCCCTGCACAAGCTCTCTTCTCTTATCTGCCACCATGCGAGATGTGCCTTTCACCTTCCACCATGATTGTGAGGCCTCCCCAGCCATGTGAAACTATAAGTATAATAAACCTCTCTCTTTTGTAAATTGCCCAGTTTCAGGTATGTGTTTATCAGCAGCATGAAAACAGACTAATATACTCCTCTTCCACCTTCTGCCATGATTATGAGGCCTCCCCTGCCATGTGGAACTCTGAGTTCATTAAACCTCTTTTTCTTTATAAATGACTCAATCTCGAGTATTTCTTCATAGCAGTATGAAAATGGACTAATACAGTATCCATTTTACCATCAGATACATTTTTCTGTCCTAACTGTTTGGAGTATATCTTTTACCCAAGATAAGTAAAAGTTACAACTCTTAGTATAAATACGTGTCCAAGTGCCTCATGCCTGCTAACCACACAGGGATCCTGAGCTCTCATAGCTTAAACACACAGTGTTTATTTTACTGCTCTACTTCTCCTGAAGACCTAAAAGGGCCTGTAGCCTCAGTAGTTGACAAAACAAGATATTAAAATTCCTAACTGATCACGTAGCCTAAAATCCCTGCTTTTGACATGAACATAGCAGACATCCTTAGCAGGCCTAAATAGAATGGGCTTATAAGTGGATCCAAAGGGTTTCTGAATCATGAATTAGCCAGATGGCCAGTATCTCTAGTCCTTTATGCTAATGTACTTTGGAAGGGTACCTGGAAATTGTCAGCAAAAGTCCTGCTTTACCCTCCACTGGGAAATGAGGTCCCAGTGGGAATGAAGTCCCAGGAATGGGAATGGTCATAGCTCCCTTAGCAAGTAAAGATGCTTTAAAGGGCTCTCAAGCATACTTGCCTGCCTGTCTACCTCAACCCTCAGAAGGCGGAACTACCCTATTTTCTGTATCTTCACTACCGGGGTCTTCTTCAGGGTTAGGTGCCTACCTCCACTCATTTATTGTTGCCAGATATTCAGAAGCTGCTTCTTTCTTGTCACACATTGCTGGAAATAAATTCTGAGTTTGGTCTGTGCCAATTATTATTATTAAAATTAATAATTGTAGTTTCTATGCAAATATCAAAAATTTCCTCTGTCAGTGGAAGCTAAGCAAAATAACTAGATACAAGTAAATTTTCAAAAGCTTTGTTAATTTGAGAGTAAAATAATTTAAAGTTTTAAAACGTTAAGCCTTAAAATTTTTATTTTAAAATGGATTAGTCCTTTTGTGATAGTGATATGGTTTGGCTATGTCCTCCACCAAATCTCATCTTGAATTGTAGCTCCCATAATTCCCATGTTTTGTGGAAGGGACTCAGTGGGAGATAATTAAATCATGGGGGCAGTTTCCCCCAACTGTTCTTGTGGTAGTGAATAAGTCTCATGAAATCTGATGGTTTTATAAGAAGTTTCCCCTTTCACTGGGTTCTTATTGTTTCTTGTCTGCCACCATGTAAGATGTGCCTTTTGTCTCCCTCCATGATTGTGAGGCCTCTCCAGCCACATGGAACTGTGAATCTATTAAATCTCTTTTTCCTTAAAAATTATGCAGTCTCAGGTATGTCTTTAACAGCAGTGGGAAAATGGACTAAAACAGATAGCCAGCCTGAAAAATGACCCAGTGATTCCTGCCTCCTGGTATTCATACCCTTTTGTTGACCTCCCATCACAACATACCCCACCTCACCTCACCCAGGGTGACCTATATAACCAATAAGGTATTAGTGAAATGACGAAGGAGCATGACTTCCAAGGGCTAAGTCATAAAAGACATTGTGGCATCCACCTTGCTTTAGGAGTGCAAGCAGTGTTCCCCTGGAAGAAGGAGTGTTCCCTCTGGAAGCTAGCTTCCATGCCTCAAGGTCCATCAAGCAGCTAGTGAAGAGAGTCAAATGGGAAGAATTTGAGACCTGCCATCAACTGGCACCACATGAGTGAGCCATCTTGGAAGCAGAACCGCTGGCACCAGTCCAGCCTTAAGTGACTCCAGCCTCAGTTGATATCTTGAGCTGTTATGAGAGACCTTAAGCCAGAGCTCTTCTGCTAAGGGATTCCCAAATCCTTGACCAAGAGAAACTTATGAGATAATAAATGTTTTTTGTTTTAAACTGCTAAATTTTGGGATAATTTGTTAGGCAGCAATAGACAACTAATATAAACCTTTATATGTTAAGTTACTAGCTGACAAATGAATCATCAGATGTTAACTATCAATTCATACTCTGTCTAGCTCTACATGTATTTGAATAAACAACACATATAAATTGGTGGTCAACAGAATGGGCTCTAAAGTCAGACTGACTGGATTTAAATCTATGCTCCATATTGTGTGATCCAAGACAAGTTATTTATCTATTCTGTCCTTATAAGGTGGAGTAATAACAGCACCTGTACTAGGACACTGTTGTAAAAACTGAGTTAATCCTAGGAAAGAACAGTGTATGGAACATGGTAAGTTGCCATAAATGCTAGCTATTATGATGTTTGAATAACTAAAATAAGGCCATTCTTTGTGAAGGGGAAAAATGACAGCACAATTGATTGGGAAAACACACTTGTTTGGCTGTTGACTCTTTTTTTTTTTTTTTTTTTTTTTTTTTTTTGGCCTCTGCCACACATAGGGAGAGAAAAAAGAAGGGCAGAAAGACCAAAGAAGGCAGACAAGACTTGGGTTAATAACAAAATCTTGTCAGGGTAAAGTAAGGTGGCTATATAAATTATCATACAAACTGGTCGGTACTTCTCAGAGAAAAAAGGAGTCCCATTAAGAATGATGCTGAAGGCTGGGCACAGGGGCTTATGCCTGTAATCTCAGGACTTTGGGAGGCCAAGATGGGAGGATCACCTGAAGTCAGGAGTTCGAGACCAGCCTGACCAATATGGCGAAACCCCATCCTACTAAAACTACAAAAATTAGCCAGGCATGGTAGTATGCGCCAGTAATCCCAGCTACTTGGGAGGTTGAGGCCAGAGAATCGCTTGAACCCGGGAGGCAGAGATTGCGGTGAGCCAAGATCATGCCCATGCACTCCAGCCTGGGCCACAAGAGTGAAACTCCATCTCAAAAAAAAAAAAAAAAAATGATACTGAATATATGCTGAATATATCCAGGTAACAAACCTGCACATGTAACCCCCTGAACCTAAAATAAAATTTGAAATCATGTTTTTAAAATGATGCTGAAAAAGCAGGCATAAAACAGAACTAGTAAACCACATATAAGTGGAACCAAAGGGTTTCCAAATCATCAGTTAGCTAGATGGTCAGCATCCCCAGTCCTTTATGCTAATGTACTTTGGAATGCTACCTGGAAACCTTCAGCAAAAGCCCTGCTTTACCCTCCTCTGGGGCTCTGTGGGGATGAGAGCCCTGGAATGGGAATGATCATGCCCCACCCTCGGCAAGTACAGATGCTTTCAAAGGTTCTCAAGTACACTGCAGGTAGTTACTTGCCTGCCCAGCTACCTGCACCCTTAAGTAACTACAGTATGAAAACACTGCCGGCAGTTGAGAATAAAGCTCTGGAAAGCAGATTCAAATTCCAGAGCTATCCTGAAAGGAGCAAAGTAAAGATAAAGGATTTTTTGTTTGTGTTTTTGAGACAGAGTCTTGCTCTGTCACCCAGGCTGGAATGCAGTGGCACGATCTTGGCTCACTGCAGCTCCTTCTCCTGGGTTCAAGTGGTTCTCCAGCCTCAGTCTCCTGAGTAGCTGGGACTACAGGCACACACCACCACCCTGGCTAATTTTTGTATTTTTAGCAGAGACAGGGTTTTATCATGTTGGCCAGGCAGGTTTCGAACTCCTGACCTCAAGTGATCTGCCTGCCTCCGCCTCCCAAAGTGCTGGGATTACAGGCATAAGCCACCATGCCTGGCCCAAGATAAAGGATTTAGAGTCAAGTATTTAAAGTATTATACTAAAACCTTGATTGAGGTCAGTACTAGGATTTGTTTAAGCAGTGATTGGGAAATTTTTACCAACAGGTACTAAATGAATGTTTTGCTTCCTTAGTTTTTCTCTTTATGTGTCATCTGTTCAAAATACAGCATGTATTAATCTTCATTTTCATAATGTTTAATGAGGAATAATACATATTAATGTAGGTTTCAGTTAATAGTGATTGACTGAACCTCCTGTTTAGATCAAGAGGCTCTCAACAGGACATCAGCTGGTGACAGACTGCCCTCACTGTAGGTAGAGTATCTTTGAGAAAATAAACACCATCCAGGGCTGAACTTCCCGATGTGACTGGAGAGATTTTCGTCATCTGTGCTTTGTAACTTCCTTTGCTATTGGTCTAGTAGTAATTCTTTATGGTAAACAACCAGAATCTACTTTTTTCTACAATTATGTTCATAGTTTTTTTAAGCAAAAGAAGCAAGATTTGTATTTGTGAAATGTCTCTCAAGTTTACATTTTTTATTTTTTCCACAATACAAGAAAGAGTATAGTAGACGCGGGCAAGTTACCAGGTCAGTTCAGTGACAGCATTCCCTGAGGCTGGCCTAAAATTAACTAAGATTGTTTCTATCGAACTTCTACAAAGACAGAGTCCCTCTGAGAACCTCTTAAAATTAAAGTTCAGGTTTTCTGTAAGTAAAATGTTTACCTCTCTATCATACTATAATTCCCCTTACTGTGACATCTGTGATGTGTCCATTTAGAAATTACATGGTATGATATAATTAGGTAACTTGGATAATGACATGTACTTTCATGTCTAAAGACTTTACTGAATATGAATGTCAAAATATAATTTTCAAAATGTTAGAAATATAATCCACATGCAAATATAGAGTGGGCATGTCAAAGACATATACCTCATTAATGAAAACAGTAAATTGGCTAAGAAACTGATACATATAGTCAGTTTTAGGAAAAGAATACTGGAATAAGATTCTAAATCACATACTAAAAGTAGTTTTTTTGTATGCAATTTAGAATTTTTTTAAATGTATTTTTTATGTAATATGTGAATATTCTATATGACAATAAAACAAAACCTTTAGAGTTTATCTTTCCCACTTGCCAGAAATCATTTACATCATATCAATTTTCTTGAAGTTAACTTCTGAAATGAAGTCATGTCCTCTACAGGATCAGATGAGCCTTAGGTCTTGTTAGCAATGCTCTACCACGACTCTGAAAGGCCATTCTTTCATGTTATTACCAAGTTCCGGGTCATTTTTCCTAGTATCAGTAAAGCCCCGATTCAGTTGTCCATGATAACTACACTTCCCTTTCCCTGAAGAACCAGCCTATTAAAAGTCAGAATAGAGGCTGGATCTGAGGTTCTGGAGTCAGATTTATATGCCCAAAGCTCCTTTCTACATTGAGTATTTCTACATTCTTCCTTTATTAGGCTTCTATTGCAAACACTGACTTTAGGTTCTAAAGTAGCCCTGCTTAAACAGTAGTCTGCTTAAGGGCAGGACATAATGTATTAGTTTTTGTGTTTTTCACAAAAGCCCAGGAGATTTTGCCCCTAAAGGTTTATTCATTCATGTAACAAACATGTCCTGAGTACCTACTATGTACAAGGAGCTGTGTTAGGTTTGTTGTACTGAGCCAAGTTGTATAAAGCAAATCAGCACAGACAAGAGAAAATGCCCCTAACGGACATGAAATAAATGAACAAACACAAAAAGAGTCTTTCACAAATCTGAAACAGCAAGGAAAAGAGAAAAGCTTAAAAGAGAAAGCATGCCAATGCTGGCAGCAAATGATGGGCATGTTGGGAGATAAGTAGATAAAACCCATAATAGAAAGCAAAAACCGGATAACAGGAGAATTGCTCAATACTACAGACATGACTGCTCACATATTCTTTCATTAATGATGATAGTTAATTGGATTTGAAGAGAAAACCTAAAAAATAAAGAGGGAAAAGTGAATTAAAATTATTGCTATTTGAGTTAAAAACAAGGGGAAGGCTGGAGTATCACTGAAGAAGCCCAGCACTCTGCCAGTTTTTAGTATTGCATGACATCCACTAGAGAGGCAAAGTGGACTCTTCTATGCAAACTATGTCCCTGCCCTAACCCAAAAACCTTCAGGAGACTCTTGTTTGAATAAAATCCATTCTCCTGTCCAGCACTTACAAGGCTCAGCAAGGTCTGGCTCAATCCTGGATCTTCTCCCCTTTGCTCATGAAGCTCCAACAATATGACTTTCTGGCAGGTCCCAGAATACACCAAGCTCCTCCCCATCTTGGCCCTTTGGACTTGCTGGCCTCTCTAGCTAGGAGGCTACTGGCATGGCTAATTCTTGTTCATCCTTTAGGTGCCAGCTTCATTGTCACCTCCTCTGACAGCCCTCACCCACCCATCCACCCTCATCTTGCTATTTTCCAACGTAGTTCCCTCATTTGTTTCCATGACAGCAGGGATCTTGTCTAGGTCATTAACCATCATGTCCCCAGAATAGTGCCTGGCAGACATTACGCACTTAATATTATTGAAAGGTTGCATGCAGTTAATATGAAGAGCTATAGTACCCCCAACCAGGGCCCATGTCAAAGTCCTAGAATAGCTGTGCAACTTCTAGTGGCTTCTTGGAGGGCTTACTGCTACTCCTGCTAGGACCTGGCCATGGGATAAGGCAAGGCACTATCAGCCCTCACATCTGTGAACAGCTTTGGGTAAGCCCCAAAGATACCTGTTTCCAATCAACTCCCAGAAGAGACTGCAGATTAGTCTTTCTTCCAGAAACCTCTAAGTCTTAGGATTTACCAAAGCCAAAAGCAGGTCCCAAAGGGGGACAGGATCCCTTGGTCAGGCCAGATACAAACACCCACACTTGGGGCCTTCATGCTTTTGCAGATCACTTCCCCAGGATGCCTGCCATACTCAACGCTTAAGAAGCTTGTTCCTGGCCGGGTACAGTGGCTCACGCCTGTAATCCCAACACTTATGGAGTCCGAAGCAGGTGGATCACCTGAGTTTGGGAGTTTGAGACCAGCCTGACCAACACAGAGAAATCTCGTCTCTACTAAAAATACAAAATTAGCCTGGTGTAGTAGCACATGCCTGTAATCCCAGCTACTTGGGAGGTTGAAGCAGGGGAATTGCTTGAACTTAGGAGGCTGACGTTGTGGTGAGCTGAGATCGCGCCATTCCACTCCAGCCTGGGCAACAAGAGTGAAACTCCATCTCAAACAAAACAAAACAAAACAAAACTAAAAAGAAGCTTGTTCCCTCCCCTTTGCAGCTGCACTGTGGCTCCCTGCTTCTCAGCCAGAGTTCAGGGAGATGAGGAAAAGATTTCCAGAAGGTGTGAGAGGGACAACAAACAATGATGAAGGATATTACCATTTACTGAACTCACATTCTGTGGGAGGGACTATCACCTAACACTGTACTGCATCTTCTCAATCATCCTGGGATGCCAATCAAAGATATATTCATAGCTCCAATGTATATAAACATATACTTACTATATGATATATATTACATAAAGTATATCTCGTGTGTGTGTGTGTGTGTGTGTATGTGTGTGTGTGTATATATATATATATATATTTTTTTTTCCACTTTACAAGCTGAGCAAACCATCTAAGGTCCCACAGCTGGAAGACAGAGCCAAGACTGAGACCATGGTCTAACTACCATTAAAAGCTGTATTATTTCAGCACCCTCCAGTGTCTTTATAGGTAGCTTGAAGGAAAGAGTGGGAGAAGAGGGGAGCGTAACGCCACCTGACACCACTGCCATGCTCCTTGCCCTAGCATTAGAAGGAAAGGAAAAATTAGGCCAGGTACGGTGGCTCACAGCTGTAATCCCAGAACTTTGGGAGGCCAAGGCAGGCAAATCATGAGGTCGGGAGTTCGAGACCAACCTGGCCAACATAGTGAAACCCCGTCTCTACTAAAAATACAAAAATTAGCCAGCATTGTGGCGCATTCCTGTAGGCCCAGCTACGCAGGAGGCTGAGGCAGGAGAATCACTTGAACCCGAGAGGTGGGGAGGCAGAGGTTGTGGTGAGCTGAGATCGCGCCACAGCACTCCAGCCTGGGCAACAGAGCAAGAGAAGAAAGAAAGAAAAGAAAGGAAAGGAAGGAAAGGAAGGAAAGGAAGAAAAGGAAAGAAAGGAAGAAAGAAAAGAAAAATTAAGAGGAAGGAAAAAAGAGAAAAAGTAGGGAAATGAATAAGGGAGAAGGAAAGGAATAATACTCACCCTTGCTTTCCCCTCTCCCCGTCTCATGCCCCTCCCCAGTTCCCAGCCCTAGGTCTCCCAATACTATCACCAGCACCTGTGTGACAAGAGCCCTCTCTCTCCTGGGTTACAGAGGAGGTCCTTTTCTGCTCTGACTCCAGCCTGATGGAAACACTCCATTTTTGCTACAGGGCTGCAATAGAGCAATGACTTATTGGCTTCTTTAATAGGAATTCAATACATTTTTCCATAAAATAACATTACATTGTGGCTAAAGTTTATAATACTAGTGGCTTTTTATTTAAAAAAAAAAAGTGTAATAAAGATCCACTAATCTGAAACCCCAGAAGTGGTAAAAACCATTCTTTTTTTATAACTCATTTGGCAGCAAAATCTGACCTGACCTGAACTCATTTGGCCTGAATTCATTTGGTGACAAACCTGACCTGAACTGACATGAGGCTGTATTTATAGTTTTTATTTATCCCACTGCATGTGAATATTCATCAGTTTCACTGCAGAAATATTAATGTGCTTGATTATAGGATCCTGTTCCAGACCACACTGCCGTGCTATATAATAACTGGTACATGCACAATATTATCCTACTTTAAAAAAAAAAAATCCAAATTCAGCAAAATCTGGTCTCAATGGTTTTGAATACAGAATTGTAGAACTGTATTTATTCAGATTTAACCTCTTTGAACCTTGGGTTCATCGCAAGTCTGAAATTACATTGTAGCCAACATCATTTTTTGGGGGAAATACATTCTTAATTTCAAACAAGCAACTTAAAAAGGAACTTTTGGAATACCACTAATTCCTGGGTTGGGATCTAACTGTATAAAAGTATGCAATAAAGAAAAATTCTTCATGATAAAAGGTTTTCATTCTGCAAAAAAATTATCAGGTTCCACTTCCCATTCCCACATAATCTTCAGGGAAGTCCAACTTCCGAAAAGAATGGCCAATCTTCTTGGACCTCTCTGTGTGCTGAGGAGGATATTGGAATATTAGAACGTGGACAGAGGAAAACAGAGGTAATATTAGAAATCCTACGAACTGCTTCCATTCTGTCATACTGTTCATTTATGTTTCTGCCAAAGTTAAGTTTTTATGATTTTTATTGCAACTCAAAGTTAACCTTTCTAGCACGAGGACAGTATCAAATGCCACCCCTTCAAACAAGATGGGTTCAAGGGAAAATCCCAATCTTCTTTAATCATTTTATGAATATGATGAATCTTGTAGCTCATTAATTTTCTCTCATTTTGTTTTGGCTGCTAGAAAGTCCAGAGCCAAATTTACAGCCTAGCTCTAGCCCCATACAGAATTTTATATTACATGTTCTTTGCCCTAATCCTATTCATCCTAGAATGGTTATTTTTCTCCTAGACTTATTTTCCCTTTACCTTAATTTCATCTCTTCATTTTAGGTGATGGTGGTGGTGGTGGTGGTAATAGTGTGTGTATGTGTGTAAATTTCCCCAATATCTTTTTGTAATAAGGCAGAGAAGGAATAAATAGGCAAATAAGTAATTGTATACTTAATAATGTACTGGCATGGATCCATTTACTTCCAGCTGTAAAGACTTCAGTCATATCAGAACTCTAAATCATTCCACTTGGTTAATTACACAAATACTGAGCCATAATTAAAACCTTCTATACCAAAATGCCCATGACCATCATTCATTATATGAAAATAATCACAAATTAGGAGAAACAACAGAAGTACCTTACCTACGTTGCACATTTCAGATATAGAGTCACCTGAGATATATGGCTGAGACTGGATTATCACATTCACTGCAAGGGCTGAGGGAAGTACTGGTTTCAAGTGTCAACATACCTGCTACCTATGCCTCTACCTCACATCACCAGACCACCAGTCACTTCCCCATAGCACAGCTTCCTAGTATGAGACTGTGAGATCCCCACTTCTCTCCCTGGGCCTCCTACTTGCTAGAGTTACTGGAAGACATTAGAGTCACTAAAAGGAAGTGGGGAAGTCCAAAAGAGTATTCATAAAACTCCCCTAAAAGCCAAACATTTTCTGTTCCTTGCATCTGTTGGTCATCCATTTATTTTTTTTCCAGTAATTTCAAAGCACTAGAATTTGCCCATATGTAATTCATACTTCTGAATAGTTGTCCAGTTAAAATTAATGAACGAGAAAAATTAGAATTTAAGTAGAAAACAGTAATCGAGATCCATAAACAGTAAATTTGGACATATAAGCAAGTGTGCCCTCCCCTCACCACAACAAGCTTTAAGAACTATGCAGCTCTGTAAGAAGTGAAGAGGGGGTTTACATGTGCCCAACTTGGAAGTTGCAAATTCAAGTACATTTTAGATATGAATAAATGGCAGCTAGGTCAGGGAACCCAGTTTCTTACCCAAAATTGGAATCTAACAGAATTATATTTGAATATACCAAAAACTTTCCATGGATAAAACTAGAGTGCAGAGGAAAACCATTCTTTTTAAACTGCAATTATTATTTTTATTTTATATAGTGGTGGTACTGGAAACTGATCTATTATGATACCAAAAACAAAACAAGAAAATCAGGGAAGATTTTGCAAGGTAGAAAAAGTTTGAGTTTAAAAAGCAACAACTACTTATGGTGAATGTTTATTGTTTTTATTAAACCTCTAGAATTATGTATAAGTAATATTTGATGTTACTTGGATTTAATTTTACCTTGCAAAATTTTCAAAATTAAGATGCTTAAAATCTCTTTTAAATGGTTGCTTATGATGTTACCATGACAACAAAGTGGTACCCAGAGGGGTATGGTAAGCAGAATGCCAAAGATCTCTCCCGAGAAGTCCCATTACCCAGTTATTCAATCATGCACTTAAGTAGGTACTGCTATGAAGGGACAATGCAAGTGTGATAAAGGTTACTAATCAGTTGACTAGCAAGATTAGCCTGGATTATCCAGTTGGGCCAGTCTAATCATATGTCCTTTAAAAGTAGAAGAGAAATGCATTAGGGGAAGGCAGGGAAATCTAAAGCAAATTCCACACACTGTGGCTGCCTTTGAAGATGTAGATGGGCAGCCTCTAGAAGACCCTGGGCTAACAGCCAGCAGTTAGTGCTCTCCAAGAAAGGAAACTGGGCCCCCAATACAACTACCCCATGGAACTAAATTCTGCCAATGAGCCCGAAAGTGGATTCTCCCCGGAAGGCCTACAGGTACAAGTCCAGGCCTGCTGCTCCCTTTACTTCAGCCTTGTGAAGGCCCTGGGCACAGAAGCCAGGAGAACCACCCTGTGCCAAGCTTCTGACCCACAGAAATGATGAGAAAATAAATGGATATGGTAAGCCACTACATTTGTGGTAATATGTTATGCCCGTAATAGAAAATGAATACAAGGGGTGAAGCGAAAAATAACCAAAAATGAGCACATAAGAGTCTGTTAAACTCATTTATCTTTATTTAGTGATTTCAGCTAAAGCACAATAAATTACATAGAAACTAAAAATAAAACAAAATAGAAAACAAAACTACCATAACAGAGAACAGGATATGTGTGAAATAATCAAAGGAATTTTTTAAATTAAAAAAAAAATGTGGCTAACATAACATTTTATTGCACAATTTCAAGCACTACCTTGAAATTGGAAATTTTGCTGTTGTTTCTAAACAATTCAAAAGAAGATGCATAAAGCAAGGATCTGGAGCCCAGTATGTGATTATAGTTGCCCTGAATATAAGAAGAGAACACTCATCATGGTCTTCAAGCATGCACCACTCTCACTAAAATATATGAATAAGAATAATTTTAGGCTTTTTATTATTGAAGGGACAGTAATAATAATTACACGGGGAATTCAGCTTACTACAGGAAATAACATTCTATTCGAGACCAGCCTGGGCAGCATAGCAAAACCAAATCTCTACTAAAAAATACAAAAATTAACCAGGCGGTGACGAGGGCCTGTGGTCGCAGCTACTGGGGAGGCTGAAGTGGGAGGATCGCTTAAGCCTAGGAGGTGATGGTTGCAGTGAACTGAGATGGCCTCACTGCACTCCGGCCTGGATGACAGAGCACTCCGGCCTGGATGACAGAGCAAGACCCTGTCTCAAACAAACAAACAAACAAAAAAAAAAAAAAAAAAAAGGAAAGAAAAAGAAAAAAAAAAGAAATAATATCCTGATAATTACAACCCTCCAGCAATGGTATGGACTGCTTCAAAAAGCAGAAATGTTATAAAAAGATTCTTAGAATCCCATAGAAAAATTGGCCTAAAAAAACCTCTATATTCTAACTCCAAAATTCTGATTCCATTTACTTAGTAACACAGGGAATACTGGCATTATCGGAGTACTAGTCAAGTTACTATTATTCTATAGGCCACATTAATTCATTAAGTTTAATATTAGGTATGCAGGACAATTGTCATAGCAACATAATTAGCATTACAAGTTCCTAAGCAGAAATATGCAAAATACTAAAACGAAACTATTTTAAAGGACAGATACTTATTTTTAATTCTGCAAGATTTCTTTTCAAAAGTGAACTTTGGTGTAGCCTCTGGTCTGGGGCGGAAGATGAGAATGGGAGGGCGGCCTGACCCCCGCCCTGATGAGGAAGGACCCAGCGCACAACCTGTTCAGGATCTGCAGCCGCACGAACACCTGAGTCTACCCGAATGGTTCGCCCCTTCAAAACAAGATCTGCGGAACGGCTCGGGACACAAGAAGAAATTGCCGGCAACCTGTGATCGCTCATTTTTTACAGACAGTGGGCAGCGGGCAGTCGGAAGGAATGCCCATTTCTCCAGTGTTCCTTCCCAGAAGCAAATGCAAGTGTTTGTTTATGCAAGATTTACGTTTCACTCAGGTTTGGGTTGGGTTTGTTTCCTGGAGATTGAGCTGAGTTTCCCTGGTTTTGCTGGAGGACAAGTTGATCGCTCCGTATTTACCTTTCACTTGGGCCAAATTGGACAAATGCAAATAAACAGGTCTTGCAGGCGCCCCCCCCCGCCCCACCCCGCAGTCGGCACCCCCTCCCCGCGCTGGGTCGGGCAGCTGGGCCCGCAGAGGCAGCCGCGCGCCTCCCTGCCCCGCTGCGCAGCCTGCGGGTGCCCGGCCAAGCGCTGGCTTATCTGCGGCTCCCACAGCGCCCCCGCATTCACCAGTTCCTAGAGCAGGGATTCCGAGAAAAAAGAAAGAGCCGGGTTCCCTAGAAACATTAAATTAACACAAGGGATCTGGAAACGAAACAGCAGATGCCTGAAAGCCTTCTCCTTGACGGCTTCCTGCCTTCTTGGAAAATCTTTGCATTAAAATAGCTTGAATTACCCTGCTCGGCCAGATGCTGCTCGGGAACTTCATTTTGGGCTAACATGAAAGCAGAGTTTGACATCTTTTAAAGGATTTTTCTTTTCGAGGTGGTTTGAAGAGCGCCTTTGGGTTGCTGACATTAGCAAGGACTGGGTGTTTTGCATTACAAGAGAACTTTCCATAACAATGGCTAGCAAATCAGATAACAAAGATCATGGCGTGTAGAGGAGACGCGGTAGAGCACAGAATGAGCACTCCGGATTCAGAAGCAGAGGTTCCTCTCTCTGGGAAGAGCCTAGAAAGAGCTCTTCTAGGGGGCCGGCCGCCTCCTTTTACAGGGGAGAAAATGTCTTTTATTTCTAAGCCTACTTATTTTGACCATAGCTATGAGAACTATCTAATGGCATTTCCAGAGAGTCACAAACAAGCAGAAAGGCTTGTGAGTAATATTTTATCAGCCTCTTTGTTCTAAAGCCCATGGTCTAACCTCCACCGACCCTATCTACAAATTAATCAGACCATGTAATTTGTAAATTCAAACCCAGATGAATAACCACACACCTTGAACAGTCGGTCTTCAGCACAGACTGTATTCCACTTTCATGTCATGTTAACTTTCATATTTTAGAATTTTGGTAGCTGAGAACAAGACCCAAAGCTTCCTATGAGGTATCAGGATTTTACAGAGGAAATCGTTTTTACTGGAGTAGCATCTTCTTTGACACTTTAACTTTTTTTCCATGATAACCTTTATGAAAGGACTCTATAATCCTTAGTCGCTAATTTATATGTGTCAAGCTTTCTAGTAAACTGGACAATAACCTACAGTCCTAATAGGATTCTATGCTTATCCCAAATTTAAGAGCACCAGATGGGGGATAAGTATATTACAACAAGATACTCTAAACAAAAATAAAATTAAATATCCTTGCCTTAGCATGAAAGCAATAAAACTCATCTTAAAGCAATGCAGTCAGACAAAATCATTGCATCTGTAATAAGGGTGAGTATACAGCTACGGGAGTTAGCAGCCCTGAATATTTCTGTTCTAACGACTCACAAGAGATACACAAAATCTATCATTCCTCCCTGATGTACGAAAAAATAAAAGGCAATTTCATAACACCTTTGGTGCTTTCTAACTTAATAGTTGGCCTTCAAGAAAAGCAAGTACAACTTTTGAGTGTTTATAAGAAAGCAAAGGAAAATGTTGCAAAAAATTACTTGGCTCAAAGGCCACAGAGAAAGCCGGAATCTGCAGGACTCACCAAACTACACAGCTGTTTTAAAACTGAAAGTCAAACAGCTTTTAACAGGTATTAAGTATTTTCTACAACAAAATTATCAAATATACATACTTCTTTTTACACTGCAAATAGACATTTTATTTCTATTAGAAAAAAAGATAGTTACACAAACAATAACTAGATTGCTGTAATAAATATAACTAGCCACATAATACTAGTCAATGCTGGCTTTTTAAAAAATTACCAGAGAATTTCAAAATGATTCTGAATGATCAAGTGTGACTCCTATATTTTTTAGATAGGCATTGATGTTAAGAATATGGCTTTCACAGAAACATAATCCAATTTATCTGATTTCCATATATCTGATTTCCATATATTAATCATGGCAACAAATAAAAATGATGACAAAAATCACGAAGATAGCTTAAATTTTTTTAAATTAAAAAACAAAACCTTAGGTAAACCACATTAAGGAAGATTAACAAATCTGACAATCCTCCTCCAAAACTGTTTTTCGAAAAAAAGTCTTAAGGTCATAGAAAAATGTGGATGGCTTATAACCCTTAAAATTCCTTTTAGTTAATGAGAATCTCATTTTTGGAATTTCTTCAAACTTAACTGAAATGTTAATGAAAACGAGAAATATTTAGATGTTGAGAAAAAAAGTTGTTCTAATTATTCTGCCTCACTATCTAATTTCAGCTCATCAAAGTTAAATAGCTAGTAAACAACTGGTCTGTTTTGGCAGATTTTTTTCTATTTTAAAATTCATTACTAAATAGATGAGGTTACTACTAGTTAAAATTCTGAATCCAAATGCCATACATGCTGTTGTAAAAACTGTGCAGTTTTAAATATATTTTTACTTCTATGTATTTTTGAATCTTTAGCCAAACTCCTCCAGTAAAGTTTTAGTTTATTATGTTTTCTAAAATAAAAACATTTGTATTTTATGCTATAAAAATCAATAAATGTCTACTAATGTTAGGTGCTCCAAAATAAATGATTCAAAAGTTTTAATGAAAGCCCTCTTATAATTAAAGAAGGTGATTGGTAATGAGGAAGAAAATGGAAGGCATATTTACAATAAATCAAAAGCAGAATTGTGATTAATGGGCTCCACAATGATTATTAATGTTCTCCCTATAAAATATTGGTCTTTGTATTAATTTGAAAGTACAGACTGGGTTCTTTCCTTTGATAAATGAAAAATGATTTTTTTTCCTATTTTAAGATGAGAATGACTATTTTTAAAACAGAAGACTACATCCAAGATCTTTCCCTTTCCCCAGTTCAAAATTATGAGTTTTCTTTTTGTCTTTTTGAATTCTTGAAATCCAGTGACATTGTCATAGCTCTGAGAACCAAGAAAATCGAAGCCACTAACTGTAGGAGACAGCCTTTATGCTTTTGATTATATTTTCCTAGAAAAATTTTTATGATATTTAATCTTAATAGCTTTTTTTTTTTTTTTTTAGGAAATCCTCTAATGCCAATAAGGGAGAATCTAAATCTCAGGAGTTTAGGCAAATTTAACCCATCAGCATAGCTTGAAAATAGGATAATTTAATAAAACCTCAATAATACATTGGTTTTTAAATAATATGTTATATACTCTCGATATATATATATCCTGCTAAGATTAGTAGGTACCAACCTCATATCTGTATTGGAAATAAACAGGGTGCACATTTTTAAAAGGAGAAGAGGCTACACTAACTACTACTCAAAGTCTCCTCAACATTTGGATGCAGGAGAGAGATGGAAAGAAAGTCGAGTTCTTCATCAGGGCTGGTGCCCATCCCACAGCACTACACTTCCTCCTATCCCCTGACCACTGCCAAGGTCAGTCGGGATAGGTGGGCTCGTGTCTCTACATAGTCAGATACCTGTGTATTTTGCTGGGAGAAGGGGAAAAATAAATACATAAAAATAAACAAAACTCTCTATTCCCAAACTCCCTGTATCCTTTCAAAGTCACACTTTATTAATGGAAATTAAAACGATGAAGAAAGAAACCACTAGTAACCTAAATAAGCTTCCCCTTAAAGACACATTTTAACACCAACAAGAAGACTTTCTTCTTTCACTTTCTTCCTTCCTTCCTTTCCTCGTTTCTCTCTCTCTCTCTCTTTCCTTCTTTCTTTCTCCTTCCCTCTCTCTTTTCTCTTTTTCTTTCCAGCCAGAGTTTGTGACTTACTAATTATTTTTATTCTGTTTGAATCAGGTCCCTGTTATGTTTTGTGATTTTCTGAAATGAAGTTAAGATTTCCATTATTTATGAGAATAAAACAGGAGGTTGACACTTTATGCACAAAAAAGAATAACCAAAGGTTACAATGACATCAGTTTTGGTTTTTATTGAGGGCTGGCGTGTTGCGCAGGGTGTGGGGGTGGGAGTGGGGTGAAGCAGGTGTGAGGAATGAGTTTGTTTCTTCCAAGAGAGGGCTTTGCTTCAGTCAGTGTTGCTGCAGTCCCAATGAAGGGGCCCACTCTGCCAGCTCTTCCATGTAGACTTCATAACTGAGCGGGCAGGCTCAATTCTCTAGGAAGCCTGACATTGGCAACTGTACCTCATGGAAGAATTCCACAAAAGGTTAAATTAGGGTGAGATTGTCAACAGGCTTCAAAAAGGCAGAGTTCCAGGGCCCATGCCTGAGGTCTCATGGGCCTCCTTCAGGTCCTCGTCCCCACAGTCTGACACTTTTGGCCCTTCTCTTCTCCAGCTCCCCACCCCATTCTTCAGTCAGCCCTTCCTTTTTCCTCTAACCCTGCAAAAAATGAGCAGCGCTGTTGTTTTGTTCCAACTGACAAAACAGCTAAGAAACAGCAGAACATGACTGCCCTTTGCAAAATGGGCCATGTGATCCTCCTAGCTCAATTCAACACTTCCAGTAAACTTGAATAGAAAGGGAACTGTTTATGAAACTCTCCTGCTTGCCTTCGGAATACTCTCATCCTCTCCCTTCTCAGCCTCCTAAATACCCAAATGAACTTATATAATGAGCTTTATTTTATCACCCTGAAATTCTTCCTCAGTCCAAATTGCTAATGTGGCAGGTTCCAGCTGCCCAAATTCCCTAAACAACATTGCCTGTTCCATAAAAAGCATGCAATTGCAAGCACAGCAGTCCTGCTCTGGTTCTCAGAACTATAAACCAACTACCCAGCTCCCTGGCCCAGGAAGGCTATGAAACAGGCAACATGGACAATTTAAAGGTGTACAATATCCGAGGTTCCATTTCACCCTTAGGCAGCCCGGAGTGGAAAAGGTAAGGCCACCCTCCATTTTTCTTCTGAGTACTATATTGATTCTCTGGAAACTCTCTCTGTTCCAAAAGAAACCACCCCATCCCGTGGAGAAAAGGTGACACTGAATTTGCACTGCTTTTTCTGGTGGCATTTGTTTGACTAAGAGGGAGCAGAGTTCCATACAACAGACTGCTTTATTTGTGTGATTTGAAAATAACACATACCAGATTAGTTCCCTAAATGCAGATTAGTACAAAGTTTGAATCCTTTCTTTCAAATTAATTAATGTAATCTCAATGTTTATATAATAGACATTGACTTTTATCTGACACATACAATATATGACTCTGCCTTTAGCAAAAATACCATTCAAGCTATCTTCAGCAGATGTGAATGCTTTATTTTGATTTTGGGGACTCCAAAGAGAGTCCATAACCTACCTTGGCATTGTCATATCTCAAAAAAGCCTTCTTCATACTTGCAATATAGTAATATCTAAGTACTTGGACATCCCGGCACAAAATACGTGAGTCCACATCTCCCTGTTTTTCACTATTCCCTCTGCAACCTTGTTCACATAGCAAACTCTAAAATATTCTTCAATAAGCAGCCTATGCCACCTTCCCTCAACTATCCCAGACCAGTAGTCATCACTGCCTCCTCTGCCCCTTGCACATGTCTCTGTGTGGTCTCACCAGACAGTACCATGTTTGCTCATATGTCTGTGTCACTTACTCAACTCAAAGTTCCTTGAGGAACTAATTGTATTTGTATCTCCAGTGCCTTGCATATTTTATATCACATAATAAGTGCTATAAAAGAGAACTAAACTTACATGGCTATGAAATGACTTACAGTTTTTAACTGGAATGAGCTTAGTACAAGACTCACATAGATGCTGGTGGTTGATCCTAAGTTTCTCATGCTGTCATCTGAAATCATTTGCTCTTGCTCTACATTCAGAGGAGAAAGAAAAACTGGTGACACTTCTCTGGCCTCTATATCATAATTAGACCATGGGTAGGAGCTGAGAAACTAGAAAATATTTAGCCTACCCCTAGTCACATCCTAAAAGACACCAATGTGGAGCTCAAGGAACTCAGTGGATTTATCAACATTTAACACACCCTATATTCACCCATTATAACTACTTGAATTGGCATGGATGGGAATAGTAGATTTTATTGTGGAGAACAGAATAAATCTAATAAAAGAAATAACTAGAGGAAAAGTTGGGACTAGCTGATGTTTTTAAGTAGAGATGGGAAAAACATAAATGATGGTGGTCAGCACAGAAAGTTTTGAACGTAAGGACTTTAGAAATCAATGTGGTCAGCTGGGCGTGGTGGCTCACGCCTGTAATCCCAGCACTTTGGGAGGCCGAGGCAGGTGAATTACAAGGTCAGGAGATCAAGACCATCCTGGCTAACACGGTGAAACCTTGTCTCTACTAAAACTACAAAAAATTAGCTGGGTGTGGTGATGGGCCCCTGTAGTCCCAGCTGCTCAGGAGGCTGAGGCAGGAGAATGGCATGAACCCAGGAGGCGGAGCTTGCAGTGAGCCTAGATTGAGCCACTGCACTCCAGCCTGGGCGACCAAGCAAGACAGTCTCAAAAAAAAAAAAAAAAAAAAAAAAGAAAAAGAAAAAAGAAAGAAAGAAAAAGAAAAAAGAAATCAATGTGATCACTGTTTTCTAGTAATAGGCTGACCATGGACAAGAATAATAGGTACGTTATTCCCCAGTCCCTTTGCAATGTACTATACTGTTATTTAAGCATCCCAGCATCATGCTTGCTTTCATAAATACAAGTCTAGCTCAATTGTCACGATTCTGCTGTGAGGCTCTTTTTTAATGATTTCTATGTCATGCTCCCCAAAAGTCTTTCTAAAATTATACCAAAGGGAAAGAGGCAAAAAAAAAAGGGGAGCTTAAATGTTTTGAGAAGCTGTTAGATGTGCCCGGTGATTGCTATGCACTTCTTTTTGAGACAGAGTCTCCCTCTGTCGCCCAGGCTGGAGTGCAGTGGCGTGATCTCGGCTCACTGCAACCTCAGCCTCCAGGGTTCAAGGGATCCTTCCACCTCAGCCCCCTACTAGATGAAAATACAGTCGTGAGCCACCACAACTGGCTTGCTATGCACTTTACAGACACCATCTGTATCACCCTCCCAACAACTCCACTTGATAGGAATAATTATTCTCATTTTAAATCAGTTTTAACCTAGGTCTCTCTGGTTCTAGATCTAGTATTTTTTCTATAAATAATACTGTTCCAATTTCTTTTGGTTTTCTTTTCATAGAGATGGGGTCTCACTTTGTCACCCAGGCTGGTCTCAAACTCTTGGATTCAAGCAGTCTTCTCACGTTGGTCTCCCAAAGTGCTGGGAGTACAGGCATGAGCCACTGTACCTGACTGACTGTTCCTATTTCTAGTATCAGCATGAAGAACACGAGAAAGTCAGCTTCAAAGGTAAAAGGTGTATCATTCATTCATTCAACATTTATTCCACAGCTATTATGAACCAGGCACTATAGTCTCTTTGAGAATATAAACATAAATAAGTTCTGGGACTTGACTTCAACTTGCTCACAGTCTAATGGAAAAGAGACATAAAAACAAATAACTTGGTTTATTCTATTTTCCCTAGGTTCTGTATTTGGGTCCCCAGCCCTTGTCACTTTTTGCTGCCACTTTACTAACTTTCCATATCTTAATAGTTACTTTCTCTTTATTTACACATTAGAAAAACACGAGAAACCTGCACCATTTTGTAAGCTGCCTACACTGCTAAAATCGCATCCTAGAGGGAAGTGAGATGGAACAAACCATAAGCATTTGAACTCGCTTGTGCCGCTCTGGGTTTCCATGCCGCCACAGTGTTTGTTCATTCATTTATTTGCATATTTTGGAGGGCCTACAGGAGGCCCAGTGCTAGCCAGGGAAACAATGGTGAAAATGACATAACTAGCGTTCTGCCCCCATGGAGCTTACCCTCTAACCTTTACAGGAAGGGGAGGCAGGCAGTCAACAAAATCCTGGATTGTGATAGGTGAGTCATGAAGGAAAACCACAGGGTGCCATGAGAAAGCACATATGGTACAGGGACCTGACCTTGGCAGGGCGATGAGAAAGGCCTCCCCTAGGAAGTGGCATGAAAGCTGAGATCTGTGAGTTGAGTGGGATTGGCTTGGTGAAGACAGGGGGAAGAGGGACAAAAAGGGAAACAGAGAGGATTCCAAGCTGAGGGAACAGTGCATGCAAAGGGCTGAAGCTGGAAGGAACACAATGCCTCTGAGGTCAGGAAAGAAGGCTAGCGTTTGCAGAAGATAGGCAATACGAGGGACAGGGCCCAGACACAGAGTTGTGAAGGAGGCACTGGCCCAGTGATGCAGTGGGTTTCAGATCTCATTCTAGGAGCAGTGGGAACATATTGAAAGGTTAAAGCAGCTCAGTTGAGTGCATTTAATGTTCTTTAAAATTCCCTTGGCTACCTGTGATTAAAGTATTAAGAAAAACACAGCGTGAAAATATGTTTCATTGATGAGAAACTTGTTTAGGATACAAAAAGTGGTATATATAAAAGAGTTCTAAATAAAAAATAATGGGTTTTATTCATTGCACTGTTATCCTGGGTAGGTTATTTAATCTCAAAATATTTTTGTTTCCTCATCTAGCAAATGAAAATACTAAAAAATTCAAAATTCACATGCTTGTTTTAAAAAGCAAATGAAATAACACACTTGAAAATGCTTTGAATCTCTAAAATGTAAGCTCCTTGAGGGAAGGGACTTTGACTGTTTTGTTCACTACTATACCTAGGACCTAGAAGATGGATGGATGGATGGATGGATGGATGGATGGATGGATGGATGGACGGATGGATGGACTGATGAACAGATGGATGGCTGGATATAAGAAAGTGAGGGAAGAAGAGATGAAGGGAAAAAAGAAAGGAAGAGAAGGAGGGAGGAAGGGAAAAAAACATTTTAATATGTGCCACATTTAATATGTGCCAGGCAGGTGGCTCATGGCTGTACTCTGAGCACATTGAGAGGCTGAGGTGGACAGACGGCCTGAGCCCAGGAGTTTGAGACCAGCCTGGGTAACATGGCGAAACCCTGTCTCTACAAAAAATATAAAAAATTAGCAGGGTGTGGTAGTGCATGCCTATAGTCACAGCTTCTCAGGAGGCTGCGGTGTAGGATCGATTGAGCCTGGGAGGTTGAGACTCCAGGAGGCCTTGATCACCACTGCAGTCTAGCCTGGGTAACAGAGTGAGACCCTGTCTCAAAAAAAAAAAAAAAAAAAAAAAGGATAGATGAATGGATGAATAAATCACATCAAGCACCATACGGTACAAATATGAAGCAAGACATACAGCATGTAGCAGTCCACCTGAGCAGGCAGCCTCCCAGGAACTCGATGTCACAGCGTCACCAATGCTTGCCAAGCAGCCAGGCCTTCCTTCAGTGCTGGCACGCTGGGCACCTCCAGCAGCTATTCCAGATGGCTGGGTGATGGGGGCAAGCACAGCGTCAGAGGCCCATGACATCACCTCTTCAATGTCGCTGGTGAGAGGGGTGATTGTGAGAAATGAAACACTGCCTTTTCCTGCTTCTTCTTCCTCATATACTAGTCTCTGATACACACCCCAAAGCCAAGCCCTAAGTACACATCCTTCTCCACTCATATAATCCCTACCTACAGATGCTTATTCTTTGTTTACCAAATGTAGTATTATAATACATTTTTATATAACTTATTAACACTTTTCTTACATTGCACAGTCTTAGCTATGTGTGCCCAATTCCTTAAAGAATTACAACTAAAGATAAAAAAGAGAAAAGGGAAAATATTAAAAGCCTTAAGATGTTCTTTGATATTTATTAGCTTTATAACAATAATGATAGTAACCATTTGTTGAATACTGACTTTCCTCCAGGCATAGAGTTTGACACTTAGCCTATATCACTTCAAATCCTTACAACCTCCAACAACGTCAGCATTATGACTCCATTTCTTGGGGAAGAAAATTGAGGCACAGAGCAGAATGATTTGCCCAAGGTTAGGAGGTTGTTAAGGGCAGAACCAGTGTTCAAATCTGGGTCTATTAGACAACACAGTGTGCATTCGTTTCATTACACTACATATTATTGCAAAAATCTTCCAAAAGAAATCAGACTACTTATGATAAAAAGAGCAACCACTTACTGAACATTCAATATGTGCCAGGCACTGTTATGCTCTTTACAAAAATTATTTCATTTAATCCTCTCAACAACTCTGTCAGGTCTGTACTTTTGAAATGAAGAAACTAAAGCTTAGAGAGACTAGAGTGACTTGCCAAAGCTCAAAAAACGACTAAGTGGTAGAGCCTGGATTTTAACCCAGGTCTGTCTGACTCTAAAATGCACCCTCTTAAACTGCTACACAAGAGTCCCACTATTCAAATACCATCAGTATAACTTGCATGCCTTCAAAGGAGAATGTCAAAACAGAAGAACTGGGTCAACAAACCATTTTAAAGATAATTCCAAATAACTACTGCATTAAGACACCATCTCTAAGAGCCCATTACTAACCATTTTCTCTGAGATGTCGCCTTGTTCTGTTGTCCCAAATGGCCTTTAGAGCGATCTGCAACCAGTGTTTTCAATACAAGTGTTTTCCTTTTACATTTGGTAAGTAATTTGAAAATCTGTTTCTAAAACTACCAGTTCAATCAAATGGAGCTCATATCTCTGCATCCAAATCTTTAGAGATGCTATGAAAATGCACATTAAAGTTACTTAGTCCACAATTCTTATTAAATAATGTTCTTTGATGGTCAGGATAATGTTCAAAGTCAATGTGCAAATTGCTCATGTCATATAAAATACTAGATTTCACTGGTTTTTTGTTTTTGTTTTTTTGAAATGGAATTTCACTCTTGTCGCCCAGGCTGGAGTGCAATGGCGCAATCTCGGCTCACCACAACCTCCGCTTCCTGGGTTCAAGTGACTCTCCTGACTCAGCCTCCCGAGTATTTGGGATTACAGGCACCCATCACCATGCCCGGCTAATTTTATATTTTTAGTAGAGATGGGGTTTCTCCATGCTGGTCAGTCTGGTCTCGAACTCCCGACCTCAGGTGATCTGTCCACCTTGGCCTCCCAAAGTGCTGGGATTACAGGCGTGAGCCACCGTGCCCGGCCAGATTTCACTGTTTCATAATACATTTTGAAGGTTATATCAAGCATTTTAAGATATGCCCAACATGATTGTCTCCCTATCAGAAATAATTCTTTTCTAAACCAGAAGAATCCTCAGGCAGGTCTCCTTAGCTATATTTGTTAAGCTATATAGCTATATTTGTTAAGCAATCTTATAGCTATATTTGTTAAGCCAAATTTTTAAAACTTCATTTGTAATTAAGAAGGTGTTCGCCTTCTTGATCTACTGATTGGGCAAAGAGGACTTCCTTGTATCTATGGAGAAGTATACTCACATAACTTTCACACTGATTGGATGTGTAAACCAAGTCGCTGGCAAACTATTACTTTAAACACAGTCAGTGAAATAGAAGTCTAGAAATTCTTGGAGTAACATGTGGGAAATAATGTATGTGTGAACATATGCCTGTGTCAACTTTCAAAAAGTAAAATATAAGTACAGGAAGTACCTACATACTCCCTAACAAAAGCAAATATGCAGACCTGGATGAACATCCCAAAATTCTGTGCTTAATCTTCAAGTTGAGATGTTCTATCAGTCTGAGAAAATTATAGTATGTATTTTTAAATGCTTTTTTCAACTGGAGTCTATGTATAGAGCAAAAATAAACCAATAAATACTGCAGGAAAATACGAAGAAAAAAAATAAAACACTAATAATTATACCACGGTCAATACTGTGTTTCACAGTCTCCCCAGACTTTTTTCTTGGCATACGTGTATATGACTTGGAGTTTTTCAAATATACAGTTGCACCACAAAACTGTTTTGCAACATGCTTTGTTTTATTTTGTTTTATTTTTCCATCCAATAGTAAATGAGAGTCAGCCGGGTGCAGTGGCTCACACCTATAATCCCAGCACTTTGGGAGGCCGAGGCAGGTGGATCAGTTGAGAGGTCAGGAGTTCGAGACCAGCCTGGTCAACATGGTGAAACCCCGTCTCTACTGAAAACATAAAAATTAGCTGGATGTGGTGGCGTGCGCCTGTAATTCAAGCTACTTGGGAAGCTGAGGTGGGAGAATTGATTGAACCCGGGAGGCGGAGGTTGCAGTGAGCTGAGATTGTGCCACTGTACTCCAGCCAGAGTGACAGGGGGAAGCTCCATTTAGGAAAAAAAAAGTAAATGAGGGTCAGTGTTTAAATAATAAATATAGCTCTACATCTTCAATTCTCTCATAACTCATTTAACTGATCTTTCACTGATGGACAAGTTTCTTTCTGTTTGCTTTCATAAATAACACTGAAATGAACACCGTTTACATATAAGCACTTATCAAACTAGTCCTTTCAGACAAATTCTTAGAAGTAGAAAGACTGTATCAAAGGATGTAGCTTTCAATACATATTGCCAAAGTGCCTTCCAGAAAACTCATGGCAGTTGACACTACCACGAGCCATACACGAGAGCGCAGGCTTCACACTCTGATCTTGCCTGGCTATGAATATTCCTTTTCAACTGTTGCCAATCTGATAGGCAAAACAAACGGTAACTTCTGGTTGCTTTCAATGAATTTTCTTTTTATACAAATATGATATATAGGAGCAGTAGATCACTGTTATACTGAAGAGCAAGAGTTTCAGAGGCAGACAGCCCTGGGCTGCAACAGTTCTGCTAAATGTTATGATCTAGGATAAGCTGCTTTAGCTCCCTAAATTGGACTGTCCTCATAGAACAACGTAAATAATTGCACCTGTCCCGTAGTATTTTCTTAAGCAAGATATGATATTAGCCCAGTGCTTGGCAGATGATAAACAGTAAATGGTAGCTGCTAGTAGTAGTGATAGTGATATAGTAGTAGTAAATAATTTGGCGGCCATTTGTATTTCTTCTTTTGCAAATTATCTTTTCATATCTTTGGTCTGATTTTGTCATAGAGAATGCATCTCTTATTTATTAATCTGTAAGAGCTCTCTATAAACTATGGGCAATAACTCTTTGGCCACTATATATGTAGCCAACATTTTCTCCACATTGACATTAAATGTTTTTAATCTTATTTATAGTGTTCTTTGTAATTTTTGCTTAGTTAAATCTAAGATGATTTTTTGTTTTGTTTTGTTTTATTGTTTTGTTTTATTTTTGAGATGGAGTCTCTCTCTTGTTGCCCAGGCTGAAGTGCAATGGCGTGATCTCGGCTCACTGCAATCTCTGCCTCCCAGGTTCAAGCGATTCTCTTGCCTCAGCCTCCGGAGTAGCTGGGATCACAGACATGTGCCCCCATGCCTGGGTAATTTTGTATTTTTAGTAGACATGGGGTTTCTCCATGTTGGTCAGGCTGGTCTCAAACTTCCGACCTCAGGTGATCCACCAGCCTCAGCCTCCCAAAGTGCTGCGATTACAGGCATGAACCACTGCAGCTAGCTGTAATATCTCTTTTTAAAATGTGTTTGGTTTCTGCTATTGGTATCATGCTTACAAAGATCTCCACTACCAAGAGATTATAAAGATTAAGTATATATTTTGTGCTTTTATAGATTATTTAGTTTTTTAACATAAAATCTTTAAACATAAACAATATTGCTATTAAGTAGGAATTTAACTTTATCCTTTTTTTTCCCTCTAAATGACTAGTATGTAATCCCAACACCTTTTATAAATCTTCTCATCACTGACTTGATGTGCCACCTTGACATTAAAGAGTTGATAATTCCTAATCTGAAATTCTGAACTCATAAAGCTCTGAAAACAGAGTCTTTTGTTTTTTGCAGTTTGGTGCTTAAATTCATTTGGTGGTAAAAATTGACCTGAGCTAATGTGAGGCTACTTCTGGTTTTTATCATCCCATTTAGTGTCCGTATTAATCTGTTCTGCTGTGGAAATTTACATGAATTTGATTATGAGACACTGCTAAAAACTCTAAATTTTGAAATATAACTGGCCCCAAACATTTCAGATAAAGGATTGTGAACCTGTACTAGGTTTCCATGTACGCTCAAGCCTGCTTCTAGAATTCCTGTTGTAGCTATGCTCTTATTTTCTTTTTTTCCATTAATGCAATAAATTACATTGATTTTCAAATGCTAAACCAATCTTGCACGTCCAGGATGAACCCCATTTGGTAATGATATATTATCCTTTTTCTGTTTTGCTGGATTCCATTTGTTAATATATTAATGATTTTTGCATCCATGCTTCAGGCTACAATTTTTTCTTATAGCACCTTGGTCAAGTTTTGGTATCCAGATTATACTGGCTTCCAATTTCTTAGTCTGTCTACCATTTTGTTTATATTTACTATATTTTATGTTTTAATACTTGATGAGATAAAAATTTCCCCTCTTTTTCATTCTTCACTAGTCTCAGGCAATGTTTTTCTGAACTTTACTATATTTTATCAAATTCCATAGAATAAAAATAACGTTAAAGCTTATGCTGGAATTCTATTAAATTCTAGGTTAATGTGGACAAAAAGTGATATTGACATATTTACTACATTGACCCTTCTCACCAATGAACATGTTTCTCTATTTATTCAAGTGTTCTTTTATGTGCCTTAGTTAAGTTTGGAAGTGTTCTTCATAAAGGTCTTGTCCAATTTCTGTTAAGTTTATTCCTAAGTATTTTATAATCACTCTGATCATTTCAACTCTACTCATGGCTGTGCTACCAGATGTCATTAGTTCTGATTATCAGTTATAGATAGCTGGTATAATTTTTTCCTTGGAAGGGTAGAGTGCCTTGTGGAAGAAAGGAGCCAAACATCACTGCTTCATTTATTTAACAAACATGTGTTGAACACGTAATATGTACCCGGCACTGAGAATTCAAAGAGTGATAAGACAATATCCTTGTCCTCAAGGGTTCACAATCCAGAGGGCAGATAAATAAGTAGCATATAGTAACACGCAAGTTCTGTGTTAGAGGAGAGGACAGGAGAAAAACACAGTCTACCTCGAGAAGTAGAGAGTATTGTCAGGAAAAACTTCTATAGAGCCAACTCTTGGGGTGGGTCCTACTTTCCCCCTTGAACAGGTGTGGTGATGAGGAGGCACATCCAGAAACTGCATTAAGTCCTGCAGACTTAAGAATGACATCAATACAGAGCTGAGTGCACCCTGCCTTCCGTGTCAGAGCATGGCAGCAAATCCCTCTGGCTTGCTAGCCTCTCCATGGCTCAGCTCTCCTGGTTACCTGTCACTGAACTGGGCACTGAGCACTGTGGGTCACCGAGCCACATTTCCTTTACCTGTCTCTGCTCATATAACTTCAGGAAAAGGAGGTTAGTGTCCAGTTGAGTCATTACAGCTTCAGTTGCTAACTGGCCTGGCTCTAGACTCCTTAACGCCCATAAAGTGCTATCACTTATTACTACACAGGAACATCATGTTCTGGGAGAAAATGGTTCTATTTCATGCCTAAAATGGTAACAAAGCAAATGAAAGCTGATCTGCTGTGTGACTCCTGGATAGTGACAGGTTCTGTCCCAAATAAGCAGACCTAATGAAGCTCTCAGAGATTCCCAGCTTGGATGAACTATTTACTCCTCATGAGCTCAATATTAACTGTGGAGTCATCCTGCAACTACAGAGCCCTTTGCAGAGTGATCACAGGAAGCCAGGCATGGAGGAAGAAGGCGAGAATAAGCAGTCACTTGTGTTATTACTGAAGAGACCACAGGGATCTGTCCAATTATTCAAATGCACATCTGGAAAAAATTCACCTGTCTTGAACTCAGTTCGCTCAACAGCAAAACAAGCAAAAGCACCACAAAATGCTCAATCAGGGCGATCTTTTCAATTGTGGAGGCTGAACGTTTTCCCACCTGAGCATCATAAATAAGGCAAATTGCATAACAGGATAATAAGAGTTGTTGCTGAAAGATGCAATCACAAAATAAAAGGACCTTTCGAAACCTGAGTATAGATGGTAATTATCCAGGAATGGAATATAAACAGGAGCAATTTCAAGGTTCCTGCTTCGTCATGTTATCATGAAACTGAGACAGCCAAATGCCAAAGAGGGCTCTTTCAGTTACAAGAGACCTTCCTATGTCTTTGACAACAGTGCTATTCCCTTCCGTTAACTAGATTGCTGTAGTACACCATCTTGTATATCAGTCTAATCTCAAATGCCACAATTCACAAAGTTGCCACCTGTTCTTTCCTGCTACCAAAACCAGAATTCTACCTGGTAAGCTCCACAGCGGGAAAAAAAAAAACAAGGAAAAAAGTAATAAATTGTGGTTATTGATACTTCAGTGTTATTATTGTATTTATAAATAAATACAATGTATGTAGGTATGTATCCGAATAAGATTCTTTCATGAGAAAGAGATGCACCCCTCCAACTAGAGTACTAGTAAAGCTTCCTTCTCTAATGTAAAAAGCAAGACCTGAGATAAATAAAATAGGTAAATATGAAAATACATTTATAGCCCCAAATAAATACATGCTCTCAAATAAACAGACCTAACAAAGTTGAGGGAGTCATTTAAAAACTAAACGATTGGCCAGGTGCTGTGGCTTAGGCCTGTAATCCCAGCACTTTGGGAGGCCAGGGTAGGCAGATCACCTGAGGTCAGGAGTTCGAGGCCAGCCTGGCCCATATGGTGAAACCCCATCTCTAATCAAAATACAAAAATTAGCTGGGCATGGTGGTGGGTGCCTATAATCCCAGCTACTCGGCAGGCTGAGACAGGAGAATCGCTTGAACCCGGGAGACAGAAGTTGCAGTAAGTCGAGATCACACCATTGCACTCCAGCCTGGGTGACAAAAGTGAAAGTCCATCTCAAAAAACTAAACTATTTACTCTTCACCAGTTCATGAACATTAATTAGCCACAGAAACAATTAGAGCCACAGACTTTGCAAGCATTCGGGTTAATTCAGTAGAAGAATCACGGGTCTTGAAGTCAGCCCTGGGTTTGAATACAGTCCCACAATGTACTAGCTTTGAGACCTTGGAAAAGTTCGTCTGTCTGAGCTTCCTTATCTGCAAAATGGGGAAAATACCTACATTACAGACAGGGGGTTTTGAGGACTAAGAGAGAAAGGTATATATAAACCCCAACAATGAATGGTACAGACAGGCGCTCTATACCCACCTACTTTCCTATTCAAATTCTCTACACACTAAATGGTAAAATAAATCTCCTCAGCTTCTCAACCTACAATGAACCCTTACTGTTTAATATAGCAAATCCTTTCCATTAACAGTGCACCAAATTTTGCATTACAATACTCCACAAGTCAAATTCTCCGCTTCAGCAAAATCTGAATCTCTTATATATTCTCAGCTTTTTATTTTCATGCTCTTACCGATACCATCACACCACCACCACCAATAGCATTTCCCAAAGTAGTTCACAAAGGAATTGGGGCGACAGGAGTAGGGCAGGATTGGGTGGAATGAGGGCCTTTCAAGTCAATAAAGATAGTAATAGCATTTGGTTCAATTTCTATGTTTTAAAACATTCTTTTCTTCAACACAGAACGGTATGAGAACATGCAATTGCGTATCTAGGGAGTATATGCAGTAGTTGGTGACAACTGGGAAACAGAACTCAGCTAAACACTGCTAGTAGTCATGGTGGTTTAAAATTGCTTTATTCTTAAGACATATATTGTTCCACTGATACCCATATTGGACCACTGGTTAAAAAGGAAAAGCAAAGGGAATATTGTGAGTGAAAGATAATTAACAGGGAGATGAACATAAAAAATAGTAAGTCTGGGCCAGGTGTGGTGGCTTACGCCTGTAATCCTAGCACTTTGGGAGGCTGAGGTGGGTGGATCACGAGGTCAGGAGATGGAGACCATTCTGGTTAACACGATGAAACCCCGTCTCTACTAAAAATACAAAAAATTAGCCAGGTGGGGTGGCAGGTACCTGTAGTCCCAGCTACTTGGGAGGCTGAGGCAGGAGAATGGCGTGAACCCGGGAGGCAGAGCCTGCAGTGAGCAGAGATCGCACCACTGCACTCCATCCTGGGCGATAGAGCGAGACTCTGTCTCAAAAAAATAATAATAATAATAATATCTGTTCTTTACAGATACATGTCACATTCTTCTGCTCAAAATTTCTTTGTAGCAAAATAAAATATCTAAAACTATGCTAAAAAATGCAAGACAGTAACAATTATATCCAATATGCCTTATCGTTTACTGGTAATACATATTATCTACATTGTGTTTTTGCATAACAAACCACACCCTGAAAGAGAAGTATTAACTACCTGACTTTTTCCAAAGGCAAAAAATGAAAGGTCAAGAGGCTTCTGGTTTCCAGTTCTGTATTTAAGGAGCTGAAAAGTCACCACTCCATCCTAACAAGTAAAAAGGCTGAACAAACTGAAAAATCAACAAGTCTTCTTAGTTTTGTAAGAAAAGTGAGATCACAGTAACCTGATGCCTCTGAAATTGAAGCAACAGACAGGGAGATACAGAGAATCCCAACATACTGAAGCAGAAACTTTTGTTTTTGTTTTTGTTTTTTTTGAGACAGGGTCTGGCTCTATTGCTCAGGCTGGAATGCAGTGGCACGATCAGGGCTCTCTGCAGCCTTGACCTCCTAGGTTGAAGGGATCCTCTTGCCTTAGCCTCCCAAGTAGCTGGGACTACAGGCATGCACCAAACACCCAGCTAGTTTTTGTATTTTTAGGAGAGACCGGGTTTCTCTATGTTGTCCAGGCTGGCCTCGAACTCCTGAGCTCAAACAATCTGCCCACCTTGGCCTCCCAAGGTAAGTGCTGGGATTACAAGTGTGAGCCACTGCACCTGGCCTGGAGCAGAAACTTCCCCAAGAAAAATCCCTTTCCAGCAGCAGCAGGAGGAAAAGGAACCATTCTGAAATATGCCAGAGCACTGGGGTCTTCCTAACACGGCCTGTCCTCAGGAGAAGCTGTCTAACCAGAGCCTCATCTGACAGTGGATTTTACCAGAGCCTAACTGGCCTGGAGGGAAGAGAAATTCTCAGCTCTAGCCCACTCAAGCCTTCCCTGTGATGAACAGAAATATATAATTCCAACCGAGTCTAGCGACCCTGTCCCACTTAAAAGGAAATAAAATCTGAGAAACATTGTGAAGTTCACAGTCCAGAGGCACAGGCTTACTCAAAGACTGAGACCTACTCACAGGACAAGAGGACACTTCCATATTCACCAGACAGTTTCATCTTTCCCACCGCCCAGCAAAGCCGATGCACTGAGAACAGCAAGTTTTTGCAATGGAGAAAGAGTTTAATAAACCCAGAGGCAGCTAAACAAGAGGACAGGAGCTTATTATTACTCAAATCAGCTTTTCCAAAAATCCAGAGGCTATGGTTCTTCAAGGATAATTTGGCAGGCAGCAGGGTAGGGAATAGGGAATGCTGATTGGTTGGGTTGAAATCATAGGGAGTCGAAGTTTGTCTTCTTGTTCTGAGTCAGTTCCTGGGTGGGGGCCAAAAGACCAGATGAGCCAGTTCACCAGTCTGGGTGGCACCAGCTGGTTAGTTCATCAGAATGCAAGGTCAGAAAAATACCTCAAACACCAATCTTAGGGTTTTTGCTTTTTTTTTTTTTTTTTTTGAGACAGAGTCTCGCTGTCTCACCCTGTCACCCGGGCTGGAGTGCAGTGGCACAGTGCGATCTCAGTTCACTGCAAACTCCGTCTCCCGGGTTCACGCCATTCTCCTGCCTCAGCCTCCTGTGTAGCTGAGACTACAGCTACCCGCCACCATGCCCAGCTAATTATTTTTTTGTATTTTTAGTAAAGACGGGGTTTCACCATGTTGGCCAGGATGGTCTCGATCTTCTGACCTCGTGATCCGCCCACCTCGGCCTCCCAAAGTACTGGGATTACAGGAATGAGCCATCGCGCCGGGCCCAATCTTAGGTTTTACAATAGTGATGTTATCTATAGGAGCAACTGGGAAGTTTAGGAATCTTGTGGCCTCTGGCTACATGACTCCTAAACCAGAATTTCTAATCTTGTGGTTAATTTTTTTACTTTTACAAAGGTGGTCTAATCCCTAAGCAAAGAGGGGGTTTGGCTCAGGAAGGAGCTGTTACCATCTTTGCTTCAGAATTAAACTATAAAGTAAATTCCTCCCATATTTTGCTCGGCCTATGCCCAGGAATGAATAGGAACGGCTTGGAGGTGAGAAGCAACATGGAGTCAGTTAGGTTAGATTTCTTTCACTACCATGATTTTCCTATGTCAGATTTTTCTCACTGTCATAATTTTTGCAAAGATGGTTTCACTTCCTCTCCTCCCACACTTCTATCACTACATTACTAAAGGCCTACTTAAGAGTGATCCCTTTACCCCATATTCATGCCCAGCTATCAAGAGTGATCTCTTTACCCCATATTCATGCCCAACTATCAAGAAAAAATTACAAGGCATACTAAAAGGCAAAACAACACAGTTTGAAGAGACAGATCAAGCATCAGAAAAGATGTGACAAGGATGATGGAATTATCAGATAGGGAATTTTTTTTTTTTTGAGATGGAGTGTTGCTCTGTCACCCAGGCTGGAGTGCAGTGCATGGATCTTGGCTGGCTACTGCAAGCTCTGCCTCCCGGCTCCTACACCTATTCTCCTGCCTCACTGGAGTAGCTGGGGACTACAGGCTCCCCGCCACCTCGGCCTCGGCTAATTTTTGTATTTTTAGTAGAGATGGGTTTCCACCATGTTAGCTAGGATGGTCTCATCTCTCTGACCTCGTGATCCACCCACTGGCCTCCAGTGCTGGGATTACAGGTTTGAGCCACCATGCCCGGCCTATCAGATAGGGAATTTAAAACAACTATGGTTAATTTGTTAAGGGCTCTAATAGACAGTAAACATGCAAGGACACATAGGCAATGCAACCAAAGAGATAGACAGGCAATGTAACCAAAGAGACAGAAATCCTAAGAAAAAAAAAAATATTAAGGATCAAAACATGAAAATAGAATGAAGAATGCCTTTGGTGGGCTTATTACTAGACTGGACATAGTTAAGGAGAGAGTATCTGAGCTTAAGGATGTATCAATAGAAACCTCCAAAACTGATAAGCAAAGAGAACAAAGACTGAAAAACAAAATATCCAAGAACTGTGAGACAAGTATACAAGGTTTAATATATGTATAGTGGAAATACTAGATGGAGAAAAAGAGAGAAAGAAACAGAAAAAATATACAAAACAATACAGGCTGAGAATTGCCCCCAAATTAATACCAGACACCAAACCACAGACCCAGGAAGCTTAGAAAATACTAAGCAGGATAAATGCCAACAAAAACTACACCTACGCTATCATTTTCAAACTACAAAAAGTAAAAGATAAAGAAAAATTTCTGAAAGAAACCAGAGAAAAAAAGTAAATTGGTTATAGAGAAGCAAAGATAAAAATTATATCCACCTTCTCAGAAATCACATAATCAAGAAGAAAATGGAGTGAACTATTTAGTGTGGAGAGGAAAAGAAAACACTCACCAACTTAGAATTCTTGTACCTTGTGAAACTATCCTTCAAAATTGATGGCGAAATAACGACCTTCTCAGACTAACAAAAATTGACAGAGTTTGTTGGCAGTAGACTTGCCTTGCAAGAAATGTTAAAAGTTCTTTTGAGAGAAGGAAAATAATATTAGGTCAGAAATAAGATCTACATAAAGAAAAAAAGAGCATCAAGGAGGAATAAGTGGAGGTAAAATAAAAATGTTTATTTTTATTTTTCTTAATTGATCTAACAGATCAAAGTTTGTTCAAAATAATAATGGCAACAATGCATTTGGTTATGTATGCTTATGTGTCTAGTCCCTTATTATCCATGGGGGATTGACTTCAGGACCCCACCCCCAGTGGATACCAAAATCCATGAACGCCCAAGTCTCTTATATAAAATGGTGCATCATTTGCTTTTAATCTACATACATCATCTTATATACTTTAAATCATCTCTAGATTACTTATAATACCTAATACTATGCAAATAGTTGTTATACTCTATTGTTTAGAAAACAATGACAAAAGAAAAACATCTGTACATGTGCAGTACAGATGCAGCTATCCATTCTTTTTCAAATATTCTGATCCACAGTTGGTTGACTCCATGGAGGCAGAGCCCACATATATGGAGGGCTGACTGTGTGTGTGTATGTATACATATGTGTGTGTTTGTGTATGTGCATACACATTTAGTTATATATGCCTATGTATAAGTAAAATGAATGACAGCACAAGAGACAGGAGGGAGAAATTAGGAATATTTCATTATTATAAGGTACTCACACTACCCATGAAGTGGTACAGAGTTATTTGAAATTGGTCTTGGATGAGTTGTAAATGTATACAGCAAACTTCTAGGGAAACCACTTTTAAAAAGTTTAAAAAAACAAACAAAAAAAAGAGCATGGTGGCTCACACCTGTTAATCCCAGCACTTTGGGAGGCCAAGAGGGGAAGACTGTTTGAGCCCATGAGTTTGAGACTAGCCTGGGCAACACAGTTAAGACTTCATTTCTACAAATAATTTTTTAAAAGAAATGTACTTGATATGTTACAAAAGAGAAAATGGAATAATGTAAAATTATTTAAGACTAAATATTCAACCACAAAAGGCAAAAAAGTGTGGAAGATAAAAATAGAAACAAAAAACAAGGACAACAAATAGAACACAATAACAAATATGGTAGGTATTCATCCAACTATATACTCAATTAACAATCACCTCAAATGCCAATGGTCTAAACGCACTAAATAAAAAACAGGAATTGTCAAGGTAGATCAAAAAACAAAACCCAACCATATGTGGTCTACAAAAAGTCCACTTTAAATATAAATACATACATAGATTTAAATGGTTGAAGAAAGCTATACCACACTAACAATAATCAAAAGAAAGCGGGAGTAGCTACAATAATTTCAGACATAGCAGACTACAGAGCAAGAACGGTTGTCAGAGATAGAGAGAGTCATTACAAAATGATAAAGGGGTCAATATTCCAAGAATACATAACAATCCTTAATGTGTATGTGTCTAACAACAGAGCATTAAAATACATGAGGTAAAACTGACAGAACTGCAACAAAAAAGAGGTGAATCCACTATTACATTTGGAGGCTTAGCATCCCTCAGAAATAGGCATATCTAGCAGGCAAAAAATCAGGAAGGACATAAACTCAACATCAATCAATTGTATGTAAATGACATCTATAAACTAGTCCATCAAACAACAGCAGATTATACATTCTTCTCATGCTCATATGGACTATTCACAATGATAGACCACACTGTAGGCCATAAAACACACTCTAATAAATTTAAAAGCATAGAAACCATATAAAACCTGCTGTCAGATCACAATGGATTTAAATAAGAAATTAATAACACAAACATAGCTGGAAAATTCCTAAGTACTTGGAGATAAAACAATACACTTCTAAATTACATACGGGTGAAAGAATTCTGAAGATAATTTAAAAAAATATTTTGAACTAAATAAAAATGGAAACAACTTATCAAAATTTGTAGTTTGCAGCTAAAGCAAAGGGAAATGCATAGCATTTGGATGCAAAAATTAGTAAAGAAGAAAGGCCTTTAGATCAATTTCTACGTTTCTCCTACGTTTCTCCCCTTCAGAAACTAGAAAAAGAAAAACAAATTAAATCCAAAGTAAACAAAAGCAAAAAAATTATAAAAATTAGAGCAGAAATCAATGAAAGAGAACACAAGAAATTGATAGAAAAAATCAATAAAGCAATGTTTGCTCTTTGAAAAGATAGATGAAATCAGCAAGCTTCTAGACAGTCTAAGAAAAAAGGAGACAGAATACAAATTACTAATATCAGAAATGAAAAAGAGAACATCACTACAGATCGCATGAACATTAAAAGGATAAAGAAATTTTATAAACAACGTTAAGTCCACAAATTTGATAACATACATGAAAAGGATCAATTCATTGAAAAACACAATCTGCCAGTACTCACACACAAAAATAAACAATCTGAGTTGGCCTACATCTATTAAAAAATTGAATCAATATTTAATAACCTTTAAAATAGAAAGCACCAAGCCCAGGTGGGTTCACTGATAAATTCTATCAAACATTTAAGGAAGAAATTGTAACAATTCTCTGCAATATCTTTCAGAAGCTAGAAGCAGTGGAAATACTTCCTAACTCATCCTATAAAGTCAGCATCACCCTAATACCAACACCAGACATTACAAGAAAAGAAAACTATGGACCAATATCTCCCTTGAACATAAACGTAAAAATCCTCAAAAAACTATAAGCAAATCAAATCTAAAAATGTATAAAAAGAATTGTACACCATTTTCAAGTGGGATTTATCCCAATTATGCAAGGCTGGTTCAACATCAAAAATCAATAAATGTAATCTAATCAATCACATCGACAGACTTAATTAGAAAAATCACATGATCATATCATTTGACAAAACTCACCACCTATTCATAATAAAAACTTTCATCAAACTAGGAATAGAAGGGAATTTCCTCAACTTGTTAAAGAACATATTTTTAAAAACCCTACAGCTAACATCATACTTAATAGTGAGAAAGACAGCCAGGCACAGTGACCCACACCTGTAACCCCAGCACTTTGGGAGGCTGAGGCAAGAAGATTGCTAGAACTCAGGAGTTCAAGACCAGCCTGGGCAACATGGCAAAACCCCATCTCTACAAAAAATACAAAAATTAGCAAGGCATGGTGGTGCACATCTATATTTCAAGCTACTAGGAAGACTGAAGTGGGAGGATTACTTCAGCCCATGAGGTCAAGGCTGCAGTGAGCCATGTTCACAACACTGCACTCCAGCCTAGGTGACACAGCCAGACCATGTCTCTAAAAAGGAGAAAAAAAAAAAAGAGAGAGAGAGAGAAAATTGAGGCTTTCTCACTAAGACCAGGAACCAGCCAAGGATGTCCCTTACTGCTTTTCAAGATCAAACTGGAAGTCATAACTGATGCATTAAGACAAGAAAAACAAACAAAAGGTATGTAGATTAAGAAGGAAGACACAAAACTGTCTTTTTCACAGATGACATGATTGTCTATGCAGAAAATTCCAAAAGGATAAACAAAAAATTCCTGGAACTAATAAGCAATTATAACAAGATTCAGAATAAAAGTTTAATATACAAAAGTCAATCACTTCCTCATATACCAGCAATGAACAAGTGAAATTAAAAATTAAAAACACTTTACCATTTACATTAGCACCCCCCAAAGATAAAAATGCTTAGGTATAAATCTAACAAAATATGTACAATATCTATAAGAGGAAAACTACGAAACTGGTGAAAGAAACCAAAGAAGAATTGAATAAACAGATATCCCATGTTCATGGACTCCACACTGTCAAAATGTCAGCTATTCTCAACTTTATAGATTCAATGCAATCCCAATCAAAATTCCAGCACACTATTTTGTGGATACTGGCAGACTGATTCTAAAGTTTACATAGAGAGGCAAAAGGCCCAGAACAGCCAACTCAATGTTAAAGGACAAAGTTTAAGGACTGCCACTACCTGACTTTAAGGCTTAATGTACAGCTACAGTCATCAAGACAGTGTGATATTGGCAGAAGAACAGACAAATACATGAATGGAATCGAACAGAGAACCCAAAACTAGACTCACATAAACAAAGTTAAGTGATCTTTGACAATGGAGCAAAGGCAATACAATGGGGCAAAGATAGTCCGTTCAAAAAATGGTGCTGGAACAACTGAATATTCACATGCAAAAAAACAAAAAGAATCCAGGCACAGATGTTAGACCCTTCATAAAAGTTAACTCAAAATAGATCACAGGCCAGGCGCAGTGGCTCATGCCTGTAATCCCAACAGTTTGCGAGCCCGAGGTGGGTGGATCACTTGACCAAGGTCAGGAATTTGAGACCAGCCTGGCCAACATGTTGAAATCCTATCTCTACTACAAATACAAAAATTACCCAGATGTGGTGGTGCATGCCTGTAGTCCCAGCCACTTGGGAGGCTGAGGCAGGAGAATTGCTTAAACCCCGGGAGGCGGAGGTTGTAGTAAGCCAAGATCACGCCACTGCACTTCAGCCTAGGCAACAGAGCAAGACTGTCTTCAAAAATAATAAATAGATCACAGACCTAAATGTAAAACACAAAACTTTAAAACTCCTGGAAGATAACATAGGAGAAAATCTAGGTTATTATGGGTATGGCGATGACTTTTTAGATATAACACCAAAGGCAGAAATCCATGAAAAATAATCGATAAGCTAGACTTCATTAAAATTAAAAAGTGTGCTCTGTGAAAGGCACTGTCAAGAGAATGAGAAGATGAATTAGACTAGCAAAAATATTTGCAAAGGACACATATGATAAAGGGCTGTTACCAAAAATAGACAAAGAACTCTTAAAATTCAACAACAAAATTAACAACTTGATTTAAAAAATGAGCCAAAGGCCTGTACAGATATCTCACCAAAGAAGACATACAGATGGCAAGTAAGTATGTGAAGAGATGTTCAGTATCATATATCATTAAGGAAACACAAATTAAAACACAATGAGATACCACTATACACCTATTAGATGGTCACAATCCAAAACTCTGACAGCATCAAATGCTGGTAAAGTACAATGCAACAGGAACTCTCACTCATTGCTGGCAGGAACACAAAATGATATAGCCGCTTTGGAAGACAGCTTGGTAATTCCTCACAAAACTAAACATATTCTTAAAATATGATCCAGCAATCATGCTCCTTGGTATTTACCTGAATGAACTGAAAATGTATGTCCACACAGGAACCTGCACACAGATGTTCATAGCAGCTTTATTCATCATTGCCAAAACTTGCAGCATTCAATATATCCTTCAGTACATGAATGGATAAATGGTGATATACAGACAATGGGATATTATTCAGCACTAAAAGGAAACAAGCTATTAAGTCATGAAAAAACATGGGGCAAACTTCAGTGCATATTACCAAGAAAAGAAGCCAATCTGCAAAGGCTACACGCTACATGATTCCAACTATACAGTAGTCTAGAAAGGCAAAACTATGGCAATAGTAAAACGATCAGTGGTTTCCGGGGGTTGCATGGAAGGAGGGATGAATAGTCAAGAGCACAGAGAATTTTTAAGAGCAGTGAAAATACTCTGTATGATACCATAAATGTGGATACATGTCATTATATATTTGTCCCAACCCATAGAATGTACCATATCAAGAATGAACCCTAAGGTAAACTATGGACTTTGGGTAATAAGTGATAACAAATGTCACACCTTTCCTGGGAACTGTAGACAGTGGGAGGAGCTGTGCATCTGTAGGGGAAGGGAGTATATGGCAACTCTTCATACTTTCTACTAAATATTGCTGAGAATCTAAAACTGCTCTAAAAAATAAAGTGTATTAATAAAAAATAAATAAACTTTATAAGACCATCTTCAAAAATTAGCTCATCTAAGTATCTTTTTTTTTTTTTCCTGAGATTGAGTCTTGCTCTGTCGCACAGGTTAGAGTGCAGTGGCACAATCTCAGCTCACTGCAACCTCCGCCTCCCGGGTTCAAGCGATTCTCATGCCTCAGCCTCCTGAGTATCTTGGATTATAGGCATCTGCCACCACACCTGGCTAATTTTTGTATTTTTGTATTTCACCATGTTGGTCAAGCTGATCTCGAACTCCTGACCTCAAGTGATCCACCCGCCTCAGCCTCTCAAAGTGCTGGGATTACAGGTGTGAGCCACTGCGCCCAGCCTAAATAATTTTTTCTACTTCAGATTACCTCTTTATCATAGACCAAAGAAAATGGGGAAAAAGGATTTAAGAAACTCCCAAGAGGCTAGTAAAAGTCTGTTATAGCCACAGAAATCACAAGTAAAAAGAGTTTGGAAAAATCTGTTATACCACCAATTCACATATACTTCCATTAAATATAGCTCTAAACTATATTGTTTAATTTGCCATTAATGTTAAAGATGAAGAAATTTTTTTTAATTTCTATTTATTTATTTTTGTAGATATGGGATCTTGCTATGTTGCCCAGGCTGGTCTCAAACTCCTGGGCTCAAGCAATCCTCCTGCCTCAGCCTCCCAAAAATAGTTTTTTGACTATTCTAACATTCTAACACTAAATTTCACCCAACTAGTTTCTTACCTCCTCTATGGTAGAGGCCCACTGTCTCAATTCTTTCATATTTCTCATCACAAGCAGGTTCCTCTACAATAAATGCCCGTTCAGAACTGCTAACATGTGTATTTGTTTAGCAATGTTCTTGTGAAGAATTTTTGTGACAAATAACTACTGTTAGGGACATATCACTTGCAGATAATGAAAAATAAAGCCAAGATTCTCTTCTTTGCTGATGAAGTCAGGAAGGTGGAAAGGGCAAAGTAAGAACTCTCACTCTTACCCTATGAGTAATTTCAATAGAAATCAAAGGCGTGAACTTCTCAGGTCCTCAATTTTCTCCTCTAAAAAGAAAGAATTGTTTAATAAAACTCCACCAAGTCTACAATCATCAATGGCAGCTAAAACCATTTAGTGAAAGAATTTTTTTTAATAAAAAAAAAAAAAGGACATTGCATGATGTCTCAACTCCCAGGCACTTGTGTCTGACTTGGGAGTGGTGCCCTCAGTCACACCCAAAACTATCTGTGGCCGACCCTGTTCTTTTTGGCTGACATAAATGCATTCCCAACCTCCTTCTCCTCCTGTCTTGTCTCAATCGTAGAGTCTAGAAGAGCAAGCATTCACTTTGCAGCCTCCCTTGCACCAAGGAGTGGCCATGAGACAATTCTGCCTAATGAATCAGAAAAAGAATTGTGTTAGGGATTTCTGGAAAGACTACTGCTTTTCCTGAGAAAAGCGACAGACGCAGTAGGGGCTGCGCCCCTTCCGTGCTTCTTCCAGCCTTACAGATGCACTGTTGGTAGCTGTGACTGCCTTGCTACCACGAGGAAAAGGAAGGCCAAGAGAATAGCAGAGACACTCGCTCTGATGCCTTTGAGCCAATGAATCAATGCCAGAAGCAGCTGACCTCCAGAGTTCTTGTTATAGGATTAAAATAAATCTCTACTTATTTGCCATTGTCACTTTGGTTTGCTTGTTTGTTTACTTGTTGCCAAGCACATTCCTAACTGATACACTGTTCACCAGATTCCCTGGGATTAGACAATCAAACATCTTTTGTAACCAAGAATGCAAAGCTCCTCAACTGGAAAATATTCACGTGAAAGTTTAAAGGAAAAGGACAGGGAGTGAAATAAACTGCTTTCTTCTCCTGCCCATAGAATCCATTTATTTCATGTAGCTGTAAAATCAGCCCTTTGCCCAATTTCATCAAGTCACAAATTCTCAGGATTAGAAAGGCATTAATTTTAACCACCTGACCTCCCTCTAAACAACCTAATTAGGCAGCTATTTACCCTTTTCTTGAATTATGTATAGTGACAAGGAATTCATTATCTCTAGAAAGAGCCTATATCATCTTTGGACAACTATTTTAGAAAGGTCTATCTTATATTAACTTGCTACTTCTATGTCTTCCTTCTACCTTTTGAGAAATACAGAACAGAAAGAATCTCTTTTATGAATGAGAGCCATCCAAAGAGCTGAAGGCAGCTGTCATATAACCTCATCTGCATAGTGATATCCACCAGTTCCTTCCACCTTTCCTCCTGAGAGAGGTATCAAGTTCTAATGAATGCCAGTCACATACATAATTTTAAATTGTCTAGTAGCCATGTTTTAAAAAGGAAAAGCCAGGTGAAATTCATTTTAATATATTTCATGTAACCCAATATATCAAAAATATCATTTCAACAGATACTCAAAATAAATCATGAGATATTTACATTCTTTTTTCATACTAAGTCTTTGAAATCTAATGTGTATGCTATAGTCAGCCCTCCGGATCCCAGGTTCTGTATGTGTAGATTCAGTCAACCTTGAATTGAAAATATTTTTTAAATAAACAATAACAATACAACCATTAAAAAAATACACTAAAAAACCAAACCGTATAACAACTATTTACATAGCATTTACATTGTATTAGGTATTATAAATTATCCAGCATTTACACTGTATTAGGTATTATAAATTATAAATTTAAATGATCTAGAGATCATTTAAAGTCTACAGGAGGCTGTATGTAGATACATGAAAATACTATGCCATTTTTATATGAGGAACTTGAGCATCCATGGATTTTGGTATGTGCAGGGGGTCTTGGAACCAATCAATACCCGTCGGACACTGAGGGGTGACTGTATTACATGGTAGTCTATAATCAACTTAGAGGAGTCGCATTTTCACTGCTCAATGGCCACATCTGGCTAGGCACAACCATATTAAACAGCACAGGTCTGACAGAAGAACATAACACTGTATTCTGCAGAGTGACTACAGACAGCATTCAGTTAATCAGATAAACGGGCAAAATATCATGGTACCAAGTTTCTGAACCTACAGTACTGCACAGACCTCTTTTAAAGTGGTGGGAAAGAGAACTAAATTTCCTGGGCTCCTGAGACTATGTCCTAGAACTTTCAAAGGTCGATGTACCCCAGCTCAGAAACTGTTTCAAAAGTGGCTTTTTAAAAAAATGATCTTCAAAATACACACCAAAAGAGATTATATTTTGCTTGAATGTGAGCATCTCTGTGGTCCCAGACTGAAAACACTACTGGAACAGAGAACACTGGTCTGGAGTCAGGGAGTCTTTATTCTCAATTCTGCCACCAAGCTCAGTAATCACCTGAAAAGAAATCAATTCTTTTCTACAGGACTCTTTTCTCTAAGGGTGCTCCACTTCCCCACTAAACAACACTGTCCTCAGCATTCACAAATCATCCTTTTAACAATTCATTCTAGAATTCTGCCCACAAGTAGCAAAAAGCTCCTAGTCTACAGTTTTTAAGCCCACATTTCTCACTCTTGAAAATCAGAATGTCATTTACCTGTCTTCATAATTCCAACAATTTCCCACTCTTCAAAATTCCATAAAAATAAAAATTAACAATGAATTATCCCTAGGGTCTTTCAGTGTCCTGGAACAGAATGCTTCGGGACCAAAAATCCTAAACCCATTTTGAACAACTAAACAATCTTTTACAATCCATTCAGCTTTCGCAAGCTTTAATTTAATGTTACTGATGTTTTTTCTGGCCTGTTCAAAATAAACATTCCTGCCTTTCATTTATTGACTTTATGAGTACTTGTCAAGGACCTACTGTGCATGACAACACACTGGGAACACGGATGAGCTGTAAAAAAGATACGTAAATGCCGTCCTTTCTTGCAAAAGGCTGACACTCTAGCAATGAATGAAAGACAATAAACTAGCATATAACTAAGCAGGACAATTTCAGGTAGTAAAGAATGATATAACAATAAAGCTAACATTTGAGAGCAATATCACGCTCCAGATACTCTTCTAAATAGTAACTAGTTTAATCCTCTTAACAACTCTACGAGGTATGTGCCTCTATTATTGACCCCACCTTCATACATGAGGAAATTGAGAAGAAGAGCAGTCAGTGCTAGAAAAAACAGAACATAGGAACTGTAAGAGGGCAAGTGTCTAGTGCACTATCAAGAGTCTAGGAGACCAGGTGTGGTGGCTCATGCCTGTAATCCCAGCACTTTGGGAGGCCCAGGTGGGCAGATCACCTGAGGTCAGGAGTTCAAGAGCAGACTGGCCAACATGGTGAAACCCCAGTTCTACTAAAAACACAAAAATTAGCCAGGAGTGGTGGCTCACGCCTGTAATCCCAACTACTCAGGAGGCTGAGGCACAAGAATCACTTGAACCCGGGAGGTGGAGGTTGCAGTGAGCCGAGATTGTGCCACTGCACTCCAACCTGGGGGGACAGAGTGAGACTCTGTCTCCAAAAAAAAAAAAAGAAAGAGTCTAGGAGGGTACAAAAGGTCTCTATGAGGTCCTCTGGGCTGAGGCTTGAATGAAGAACTAGCCACACAAAGATCTAGGGTCAGAGTGTTCCAGAGAGAGGGAACAGCAAGTACAAAACCCCTAAGATGGGATGAACTTGGCAGGATGAACCTCAAGGGCTCAAGGAACAGAAAGAAATAAAATGTGGCTGATAAAGAGGGAGGGGAGAGGAGTAAGAGAAGAGGTAAAGAGGCAAGAGTAAGAGCTAATTTATGATGAGGAGTCTGGATTTTATTACAAATACAACGAAAATCCCCCTAGGGTTTTTAAGTTGGGGAATAACATGATCTGATTTACATCTTTAAAAGATCCCTCTGCTTGCTATGTGGGAAATCAACTGTAGAAAGCAAGAATTGAATCAGAGAAACAAGGAGTGAGAAGATGGAAGCCAATCAGCACTTGAGTAACTCAAGCTTCCCTCTGCCATTTAACATTATATCAGCCCAGAGCAACTGGTTTGTTTCCTTTTTGCTTCTTTTCCTGAGTTTACTTCTCCTGCTGATGGAGCCACTTGCTCTAGGTTACAGTAAGATCCAGAGAAGAGTTGAGGACCCCTTCAGATTCCTTTGGCTTTTGATTTTAACCTCTAATATACCCAGAGGAACATGTACAACACAATATGAATGGCAAGTAAAGCCAAAAAAAAAAAAAAGGCAGAGCGAGGAGTCAATCAATGATCATCTTCAGCTGCGGCTCAATAAAGCCCAAAATGTTCACAGCAATTCACTCTATAAACAATTCATAGCTCAAAGCCAAAGGGTTCAAATAACACTCAAAGGCCTTGGACTTCACTAATAATATCTATCTCTAACTGAAAAGATAATACTAACAAATATCTAAGCATACTGAGGAGAACTGTCGGCAAACATCACCACTAATCATTCTTCCTATCCCTGTCTCTGCATCCCAACTATCCCATCAAGAAGGGGAATTTACTTCCCCTCCCTTTGAATTTGGGCTGGCCTTGTGACTCACTTTGACCAATAGGATGTGATGAAAGTGATGTGCCAGTTCTAGATCTAGGCTTCAAGAGACATAGAAGCTGGCAGGGCATGGTGGCTCACGCCTATAATCCCAGCATTTTGGGAGGCAAAGGTGGGTGGATCACCTGAGGTCAGGAGTTCAAGACCAGCATGCCCAACATGGTGAAACCCCATCTCTACTAAAAATACAGAATTTAGCTGCTGTGGTGGCATGCACCTGTAATCCCAGCTACTAGGGAGGCTGAGGAAGGAGAACTGCTTGAACCCAGTAGGCAGAGGTTGCAGTGAGCCGAGATTGTGCCACTGCACTCCAGCCTGGGCAACAGAGCAAGACTCCGTCTCAGAAAAAAAAAAAAAGTAAAAGTAAAATGAAGTAGAAGCTTCCTTATTCTCACACTTGGAACCCAGCCACCATGCTGTAAGGTGGCTGGTCTAGATACCAGAGAAAATGAGAAATTATGGAAGAAAACTAAGGAACTCTAGTCTACAGCCAACAGGAAACATGAGAGCAAAGCTTTCTTGGACATTCTAGTCCAGCCAAGTTCTGAAACTGAAAACATCTGCTGTATTAGTGATGCTAGTGGACACTACCACATGGAACAGAAAACCACTCAGCTTAACCCAGCCAACACACCAAGTTGTGAGAAATAATAAACTGCTGTTTTAAGTTACTATGTTTTGGAACATTTATGTGGAATTTCAACAGGTCAATACAAAAAGCAGGATATTCCAGACAGAAATATGAGCAGGAGCAAAGACAAAGAAATGGTATAGTAAAGAATATTTTTCAAGAAAGGCAAGTTCTCTAATAACTGCCACCAGTCATGAACCAGCTATTCTAGTTCAATGGTTAAAATGAACCACTTGTGGAAAGTAGTATGGTGATTCTTCAAAGATGTAAAAGCAGAACTACCATTCAACCCAGCAATCCCATTACTGGGTATATATCCAGACGAATATAAATCATCCTACCATAAAGACACACACACATGAATGTTCACTGAAGCACTATTCACAACAGCAAAGACATGGAATCAACTTAAATGCCCATCAGTGACAAACTGGATAAAGAAAATGTGGTACATATGCACCATGGAATACTACACAGCCACAAAAAAGAATAAGATCATGTCTTTTGTGGGAATATGGGTAGAGCTGGAGGCTATTACCCTTAGCAGACTAAGGAAGGAACAGAAAACCAAATACTGCATGTTCTCACTTTTAAGTGGGAGCTAAATGATAAGAAAATATGAATACAAAGAAGGAAACAATAGAAAATTGCGGTCTACTTGACGGGAGAGGGTGGGAGGAAGGAGAGGAGTAGAAAAGATAACTACTGAGTACTGGGCTTAATACCTGGGTGATGAAATAATCTGTACAACAAACCTCCGTGACATGTGTTTACCTATGTAACAAACCTTCACATGTACTCCCAAACCTATAATAAAAGTTAAAAATAAAGAAAAAATAATAATTTCCTGTGCAAGTCCTATTACAATGCTTATATATTCGCAAAATGGTTTGCAGGACGCAAAGTTGTAAAATAAGGACCCCTGATGTCAGAGAGGTGAAGCTGATGATCTATGAATACATTATGTAACTTTCTGCTTCTCTTTCACTCTGCCTTGCAGGCATCCAGCAATATCATCTATTCTTCACTTTGCTAAATCTTATCCTTGGCAGAGCCTTCATAAATAAGATTGGCACCCAAATAAAAGAAGCCCCGGAGGGCTACCTTGACCCTTCTACCATGTGAAGACACAACAACAAGGTACTGTCTATGAACCAGGAAATGGGCCCTCACCAGACACCTAATCTGCTGGTGCCTTGATCTTGGATGTACCAGCTTCTAGAACGGTGGGAACTAAGTTTCTATTGTTTATAAGCTACCCAGTTTACACTGTTTTGTTATAGCAGCTCAAAAACACACCCTGTTTCAAGATTCTGCATTCATTTACTCATTCATATATTCAGCCATATTTTATTGGGCACTAATGATGCCAGGCACTACTCTAGGTGCTCAGGATACAATAATTAACAAGGCAGACAATACCTCTGGCTTCATGGAGATAAACTGTGTTGATGAACAGGAAGTAGACAGAGTGGTCAGAGAAGGCTGGAGGAGAACACAGTTGACCAGAGATCTCGATCTGATGGAAGTGAGAAAGCAAACTATGAGAATATCTGAAAAAAAAGAGCATTCCAGGCAGAGGAATGAGCAAAAGGCAAAGATCCTCAAATGCCTACACATCCATGGGAGAAGGCCAGTGAGTGAGGAAAAGAGAGGTAGCAAAGGGGATCAGAGAGGATGCAGGGATCCAGATCCCAGAGGGACTTTTGGGAATGGCCAACGCTTTGGACTTTATGTTTTCAGAGTGATAGAAAGTATCTCCTTATAGCCTTTCCCAGCCCCTAACTAAGACTCTATTGATTCCTTCTCCTTCTTGTGTTCTTATCACCTGTACTTTTATTTAGCAGTTAGTCTATATTCCATGAATTTCTGTTCATCTCTTATATATCAGTTCTGTGTCCTCAGCTATGTCTCAATGGCAAGGATCAGTCATATTCTCCTCTGTATTCCCAGGGTCTGGCACCTACGAGATGCTCAATAAATCTTTCTGGAAAGTGATAATGATGATGTAATCTCTTAGAATCTTTTCTAGCTGCAAGATCTATGATGCCTTTGAACCCTCTCAACAAACTAGTTTGCACAATGACTCAGAGGACTGACATCTTTCTAGATATTTTGAGATTATATTCATGCCACTTTTAGAGTCTCCATCCATCAAATGACTAGAATGAATTACATTAGAGTTTTGTTTAAATGAAGGCTGTCACTTGGAATGGGATTCCCTTACATGGAACTACCTACTAATATTTGCACTTTAAGCCACCTGAACCTCAGGAGAGTAATAAATTGCTATTAAATAAATGCTATTCTGATGTGATCTCATCACTAGTCATTAATGAAGGCCTCAAATTCTTTGTTTCTTCTCCCAGTGAAAAGTGAAGGATAATGCTACTCCCCTCCCCGACTCCCTCCTGACCCCAAGTCTGGGTTGGACTTAGTGTTTTACTTGACCAATAATATGCAGGAGGACTGGTGTTCTGGGACTTATGAGGCTACATCCTAAGAAACCCTGAACCTTGAAGCTTCCGTCCTCACATTTTGGGAAACCCAGCTCCCATGCTGAAAGAAACCTAAGCCACATGGAGAGACCACATGCCAGTGCTCAGGCATGCTGGGCCCCAGCTAAGCCACCTGCCCAGAGCCAGGCATCCCAGTCGAGGCACCAGACGTCTGAGTCTGAGATCTCAAAAGTGGATCCCCTATCCCCAGATTCCTCAGCTGACACCATGCGGATTAGAGACAAACTGCCCAGCTGAGCCCTTTGTTAATTCCTAACCCACAAAATCACAACCAAGATAAAATGGGTTATTTTAAGGTATCAAGTTTTGGAGTGGTTTGTTATGTAGCAGTAGACTTAAAAAAACAAAAAACAGAAACAGAATCATATCACTACTGATCCAGAACTCACAAGACTGCCTTCCTCCCAATCATTTATAAAATTGACAGACAGACACAGTCTGAGGTTTGTCCAAGGTTCAATGACCACTCTGCCCAGAGATTTGATCCATGACAAATGACACAGACAGATTAGATGACTTTGAATGCGCATCCTGAATCAATCATACGAATAGAATTTCAGGCCAATGAAAGTCATTTGAAATGTAACCAAGGTAAAAGTCACAGCATCCATTTGGATTGTAGAGGTCACAGAATTAGGCTATTGGCCAAATTATACATATTTTTTTCACTCAAGTCACCCTGCTGGCAAGAAAATAATTTATTACACTACTTAAATACAAGGATAGGACTTAAAACATAATGGAAATGTACATTTCTATCATAAAGTTAAAAAGATCCAGCTACTAAACAATGATTGCATGCAATACTAAGAATTTCTGAAATGATTTTCAGTCAGATGCTGCCAGAATGGAAAACACTCAATTGCAAACAGTCCTCTCCTTTAGAACATCCTTTGTTTGTACAAAGAAGTTACATTATGAAAACAAAAGCTCCCCAAAATGGGTAGGGAGTTTTACCCCCATCAGTATGATCACTTCTCCCAAAAGCTGTCACTTCAGGCTCTGTGATTAAGTGGCTTCTGATAAAACAGCACACTCATTTCATATTGCCCTCCTTCCTCTCCCTCACTACCTTCAAGTCATATTTGGCTCTCCGAAAAAACACAGTACCATTAAGTGGACCCAAGGAGAGGAGTAAAGGTAACACACACACACAAAACCAAATTTTGGTAGTAAATGCTTTAGAGCATCAATTTTTCATATAAACTGCTATCTTGAACTATGTCTAATCATAGTTCTAATCATAGTCTATCACCCACATTTTTCATACTATGAATTCACACTCACCATTGGTACATTTTAAAGAATCAACAAAAGAAAATAATGACTCAAGAAAACACCCTGAAAGCTAAGGGCATGGCAATGTGAAAATGGTAAAATGCTTTTAAGAGAAAATATCACCTTCTAACTTCAAATTTGCACATATTTGCTTGAAAGTACATATTTGCTCCAAAAATAATTCATTAGCAATAACAACAATAAAACCATAACAAAAGAAACCAAAACGTCAACACTTGTCTCACTGGCAGCTATATGAGTACATGTATTTTTTATAAGAGAACTCCAGAATTAGAGAAGAAAAACCACTAACTTCTGATGAGAATATTTAATGAAAAAAATAACCATTGCCTTCACATAGAAACCACTCCTTCCGCAGCAGTGAATCATTAACTCAGAATAATACATGTTTAAAAACATGTACTCATAGTCCTATACTACATCGCATTTCCAAAACTGCCTAAAAAGCAAAAGTAGATGGTAATGCCGTCAAAAGCAAATACAGTGACATTTTGGTTATGTGGCTCTGACAAATGAAAGTTCAACAAGAATTTAAGAAATGAAGCTGAGGATATAAATCGTGTTCTTTTCATTTAAGTGAGAACATCAGCAGCTCCATCTGTTCCAGCTCTAGGAGCCATTACTGACACATTAAATTCCAAACAAGAGGAAGGCCTTTAGGTTAACAAGGAAAGCAAGTCTGATTAAATGTCAAACCACATGATACTAAGCTTCTTGCACCTTCTGTATCATCAAGAAAGTCAAACCCTGCTCAGTGCTAATGCAAAAGCACTGCTGATGGGGAAAAGGAACGTATTTCCAATGCATCTCTTCCGATCATTAAGGTCATCTGTCTAATGTGTTCAAGGCAGACAGAAGACTGTCCCTAGAGTACAGAAAACTTATCTTTCCCATCTGAAATGGTCCTGCCTCAGGAAAAGAACTTTTACTAAAACACGACTACACAATAGTAGTCGTCTGCAGTACACAGAAATTTAATCATCTGTAGTAGTAGTCTGTAGTACATAGAAATTTAATCATAAAAGTTCCCTTCAGAATCCCCCAAAATTAATGACTTTAAACATTTCATTTAATTAAGTAATTTTTTCAATTTCAAAATTTTCTGTGGTGATCTGGTCCATAAATGCATCTGCACAACAAATAATTATTGATGGGACAGGCACTGTCCTGGGGTCTGGGAATGCAGGATAAAGCAGGCAGTTAAAGCTGCCCTACTTCTCAAGAGTTTACAGTCTAGAGAAGGGAAATTCACTTGTCAAGTAACAAGTCCAATCAAGTGCAGAGAATAATTCCAGATAGCATTAAATGCTGTGCAAGACACAAAACAGGATAATATTGCAGAAAGTGACTTGGGAGGTGGCTAATTTGGACTGATGAGGCAGGCCTCATCAAGGAGGCCTGACACATAAATTACCAGAGGGAGCCACTTATTAGAGCAAAACTGGGAGCAGGGCACACCAGGCACAGAGAACGGCTAGGCTGGAACAAAGGCCTCGAGGTGGGCACTGACTTGGCCAACTGGAGCGACAGAAGAGGCCTGTGCTGGGCTACAGGGAGAAGGTGGGGAATGGTAGATATGACTAGAGAAGCCAGCAGGAGTCCCCACGTCACAAGTGTCCCTTTTGGGCCCTGGTGAAGAGCTCTGATTCTCAGTGCAATGTAAAATCCTCGGAGGAGGTTTTAAGCAGAGGAAGAACAAAGTCTGATTTCTATTTTTAAAAGATGGCTCTGATTGCCAAGTGGAAAACGTTTTATGGGAAAGTACATGTGGAGGCTACTGCAGTAATTCAGGCAAGGGATGGAGTCAAGTAGACAGGGGGAATGTTGTAGAAGGCTTGCTAATGGAATATACAAAGGGAAGGAAGGTAGGTACAGCAAAGAAGGAAACAAGGATAAAGCCTAAGGTTTTGGCTAGAACAATCTGGTAAAATACAGATGGTGCCTTTTAAAATACAGTAGACATAAGGTGGTTTAGAGAAGGGAAAGTGGAAATCAAGATTTGTTTCATTTAGCTCACTCATTTCAGAGATGGGTAAATGATGTACCAAGTATGTAAATGACTTAACCAAAGAAGCTTAACTGCCTAGTTGAAGAGCTGGAATTAGAACCCGACTTTCTACTTTCTAATCCAGTAGTCTTTTAGTTAAGAGTATTAAATTGAGATTTCCAGATTAAATAATTTCCAGTTATGCTATTATTATTATTAATTATTCACGCAAAGGCTCCAAATAGGCCAGGTGTGGTGGCTCACACCTGTAATCCCAGCACTTTGGGAGGCCAAGGCAGGCAGATCCCTTGAGCTCAGGAGTTCGAGACCAGCCTGGGCAACATGGTGGAACCCCCATCTCTACCAAAAAAAAAAAGGTTTCAAATAATTTGAAGGTAAGTGAGCATTAGAAATCAAAAGTATATATGAATTTACAAAGGTAACAAAATTTCACAAAACTACACACACTAAAAACAGATTGCATGTAAAAACTATTCCACTAAGGTCTGTTCTTGAATTACTAGTATTGCACCAATGTCAATTTCCTGCTTTTGACAATGTGCTATGATCATGTAAGATATGATCTTACATTGGGGGAAGCTGAGTGAAGGGTACCTGGGATCTCTCAGTACTATTTTTGCAACTTCTTGTCTTAAATTATTTCAAAGTAAAAAATTATTTTTTAAAAAAGAGGCTGGGTATGGTGGCTCACACCTGTAATGCCAGCACTTTGGGAGGCTGAGGTGGGCAGATGGCTTGAGCTCAGAAGTTCTACACCAGCCTGGACAACATGGTAAAACCTCGTCTCTACAAAAAAAATACAAAAATTAGCCAGGTGTGGTGGCATGCGCCTGTAGTCCCAGCTAATTGGGAGGTTGAAGTGGGAGGGTTGCTTGAGCAATTGCTTGAGGCAGAGGTTGCAGTGAGCCAAGATCGCGCTGCTGCACTCAAGCCTGGGCAACAGAACCAGACTCTGTCTCAAAAAAAAAAAAAGAAAAAGAAAGTAAACTTGCCCAAGAACACTGAACCAAGGGAGACTGCCAAAATTCGAGACTTGATCAACTGATTTGTGGTTGACTATACCATAATTTTTATTCAAATGTTGTTTAAATTAAAAGCACTTTAAAAAAAAAAATCAACACCTAATGGCATCTACTTTCTTTCGCAGATAAAGAGAAACTTCTTTTGTGACCTTTTGGAAGGTAATCAGTCTTTGGCTGGATCTGTTTCCTTCCGCACTCAAGAACATAGTCAGCATGCAGTCAGCGATCTAGGAGCCAAAATCTGCATTTGGCTGGCTTTGGGAGTCTATATTAGGTGTAAAATGCTGTTCTAAAACAATTAAAATGGCAATGCTTTCATTTCCTGAGTGGATTGAACAAAACAACATAAATGATTTAAGCCATTTGTGAAATGAATCGGAAGGGAATTTACCAAAAAGGTGATTCTATCCAATTTAACCAAGGCCACTGCTGTCAAGAGCCTGCAGAGAACTCTCAATATTGCTAAAAGGCTGGCAGCTACATCCTCATTTACAGGACCACTAGAGCACCTGTATGGTACACTTGCCTGAAAAGAATTGTGTTTTGGTGGGGGCTGAGGGGGTAGAGCTAATGGAGGTAAAGATTGGGGGTGGTGGAACAGTGTAAACAGTGTTCTAAGAAGCCTGGAGCCAAGAAAACCCAGAAAAGGAGTCAAAGAACAGGTTGAATTGTTTCCCTCTTAAAAGAGAAATTGCAGAGTTGAGAGCACTATATCACATAGTGCCACATTCAGATACCACCTAGCATATGGGATTCTCAGTTCCTCCCAAAGTCTATCACCATCAGGCCTAGCAGCAGCACCAACCTGAAGCTAACTCAGGTTGGATTTTCTTAAGGTGAGAAACAGAATGAATGTCTCTATTATGTCAACTAAGATCTGGGGAAATCTGGTGGATGTGGGGCAGTTAATGAAGTCCACACCCTGGAACACAGGAGTTGAAGTGATGGTTTTTTATCTCTCCCTAGGCCAGTTCCCTTATATTCAGGGCTCACTCACCTACCCTACCAAGCCCAGATCCAAAGCCTAGATATCAAGATCATCCAACAACTAATCCCCTCTCTCTTTACCTGTGTCTCTTCTAAACACATCAATTCTTTACTTGAGCCAAAATGTCTATTTGCTTTCCTTCCCTCACAGCAGGCACTCATTTAAGATTTAAGAACCTACTTTGTTAAAGGTTCTGTGATGGCTGCAGCAGATGTGAACAAGGCATAGACCCTGACGTAACTCAAGGGGATGGCATTCGATGGTGAGAGGGAGCTAGGGAAGAGTTAGCTACATTTACAGGTAACTATGTTAAAACATGGAGAAAGATCATCACAAAAATCTGTGGAGGTTCAAAGAAAAAAAAATTCCCAGTTGAGGAGAATGTGGAAAGGCTTCTGGGAAAAGAAAGGAATTAGGCTCTGAAGAACAGATAAGATTTTGGGAAGCAGAGGTTAGAAAGTGGGGTGGGGGGAAATTATAGTCCAAAAAAAAAGAGCTCAGGCAAATGTCTACTGAAAAGACATTACAGCATCATTGTAACAGTGGGGGAGAGATAATGGCTCCTCTCTCATCCTCCAAAGATAGGTCCAGATCCAGGTAATTTCCTCCTTTGCCAGCACAGAGAATGTTACTCATTAACTGAATCATATTCTCAGGAATTTGGAATTTTCAAAGCAGTAAAAAGTTGTGGTCTCCTAGAAACTCTTTTCTTCTCAGAAGATCAAAGAACTAGCATTTGACGAAAAGGCTGTTCTCCCTGGAGGACTGCTGGCCAATCTCTTTTTCATGTTAGCTTCCTTTTTGTCTTCCTCTCTCTGAGTCTCCCTTCTACTCTGCTAGCACTATTCCCACAAGGGACAAGATGGCTGGGGCTCCAGCAGTCACTTAGGACCGTGAGGGAATCTTGAGAATGGAAATCATTTGCCAAGGATGGCAAAGCATAAACAGAGAAGGAGCCTTAGCCTCTGGTAACTGTGGAGCAGTCATACCAGCCCACAACCCTGGGGACTACTTCAGACGTGCGTGTGTGTGTGCGTGTATGTGTGTGTGCGTGTGTGTCTGTGTGTCTGTGTGTGAGAGAGAGAGAAAGAGAGAAAGAAGGATATAGAGGAGAAAGAGGAGGAGGAGGAGGGGAAAATAAACCTTCCGTCTTATTAAAATCTCTGTCATTTGGGTTTTCTGTTGAATGTTGCCAAATCTAATTCAATAATTAATACAGATAAGGTTGGGCCATATTACGGGAGGTCTGGAATGAATTTTAAAATGTCTGAAATTAATTTTGTAGACAATGAGGAAAATTTAAATGTATTTTCAGAGAAAAACATCTTTAATTTGAGCACTCATCATTTGTCCAATAGCACTAGGTCCCCGCCCTCTGGAAGTTACAACCTATAGAGAAGCACACCAAATAGGAAGTGCAAGATGCGCAGAAGCCCGTGATGAGAGGACTTACTCCAACACAGAAGGTGTAGGAAGGCTTCCTGAAAACACACCTAAGCTAAACCCCAAAGGAGGAACTGGAGTTAACATGGCAAAGAAAGAAGTAAAAACATTCACACTATAGGCAAAGACACTGAGGCAAAACAAAAATCAAACAAACAAAACCCAACAGCACAGCACCTTAAAAAACAAACTGGGCCAGGCGCGGTGGCTCACACCCATAATCCTAGCACTTTGGGAGGCCGAGGTGGGCGGATCACAAGGTCAGGAGACCGAGACCATCCTGGCTAACATGGTGAAACCCCATCTCTACTAAAAATACAAAAAATTAGCCAGGCATGGTGGCAGGCGCCTGTAGTCCCAGCTATTTAGGAGGCTGAGGCAGGAGAATGGTGTGAACCCGAGAGGCAGAGCTTGCAGTGAGCCGAGATCACGGCACAGCACTCCAGACTGGGCAACAGTGCAAGACTCCATCTCAAAAAAAAAAAAAATACTGAAGGAAGTCAAATTTGGCTAGTATGTGGAAGAGCGGTTCTCCAGAGAATGGCACAATAGGATGCTGGAATGGTGTGCAGGGGTCACAGTGATGGGAAGAAAGCTTTGGAAGACAAACCTGGCAGCTTCTTTGTACAGGCAGACCAGTTACACAGTAGTTTGGAGAAGCAATAAAAGCCTAAAGTAAGAGACAGGTGCATAACTCAGAAAATCATGACACTGATGGAAATACTGAGGGCAGGAGCAGGAACTAGATTCAGTGAGAAAAACTCACTCTATCTGCAACATGCTGGGTTTAATGTTCCAGCAAGGCATCCTGAGATGTCAGGGAAGTACTTGGCATCTCCTCTGTCTGGACTGGCTTCTTTCCCTGGAACCAATGACTCTACCTTCCATAAAACCCAGATTCACCTTAGAAGCACTCCCTACTTTATTCCCTTCCCCTCTGAGATCGCTCCTTCATGCTGCATGCTCTGGTGGAATTCCATTCACTTTGTAGGCTGCTAGTACATGTTCAGAATTCATAAGCATGTCACCCCTCTCTTACCATACAGACTTCAACCTCCTTGAAGGACAAGGGCTCTCTAGCTTCTATTTCTGATGGAATGCTTTTGATACCTTTTAGAGCCCACAGCACTCTACGAGCACTTAAAATGTTAAATTCCTTAGGGGATTGAGAAACCTAATATAGGTTTCACTTCTAAACAACAGACAGAAATATTAATAGTACAATGGCTATCTCAGGGAATGGGAAGAAATTTATACCCTTGCTTAGCATTACTCATCAGAAGGTTTGAATCTCAATGACAAAAGATTCCCTTCAAAGGAGGTGAAAACAGAGACAAGGTGGGGGGATGTAAAAAATACATTAAATGCCTAATGGATGGGAACAAAAGGCAAATGCTTCATGACTGCAGACCTTGCTTAATGCTTTCTGTGGTTAGTATTCAAATGCTAACATTATCTCATCATGCCAATACTTACAAATCTTGAGACTAAACCATGAGTAAACATACAGGATAAGCTGAAACTAAATCCTTATGTGAATGTGCAGAGCACAAAAGGGTTTTATCTGTTTGGTTTACCTAATTCTTTTTCTCTTATGTACAATTTTAGAAATGAAAGAAAAGCTTCAATGGCCCTGGTATGACAGATCTCTTCTGGCAAAATCTAATTCAAAAAAAAAAAAAAATGGCAAAGATAATGATATATATTCAGAGGAAAAGTTTACCCTGAAGAAACGCCTCCCGAGTTTTGATTCTCGAAACAATTTTAGAACTAAGCATTTGCTTTAATCCAGCACTCAGTTAGGCACCAAGTAAAGAAAGGCAAATAAAGCTGATTCCGGTCATAAGAAAAAAAACCAAAGCTTTTTTGGGAAAAGCCGCAGGTTTTTTTTTTTCTGGTTTCTGGCCTTTCTCACTCTATACCAGGGGTGGTAGGCTTTTTCTGTAAAGGGCCAGATAGTAAATATTTTAGGTTTTGTGGACCATAAGGTCTCTATTGCAGCTACTTGACTCTGCCGGTATAGTGTGAAAGCAGTCAGAGACATGTTAACAAATAAGCATGGCTGTGTTCCAATAAAACTTTATTTACAGACACTGAAATTTGCATTTCATGTGATTTTCAAACATCATGTAATCTTCTTTCTTTTTCAGCCATTTAAAAGTGCACAAACTATTTTTAGCATCTGAAGGATATAAATATGTTTTAAAATGCCACTGGCAAAAGCTTACTCAGAGTCCAACAATTTGGGGAAAAACAATGAAGAGAAAAGATTTAGAAACTTAAAAGCATACACACAGAAGACACTGAAAAAAATCAGGTTATATAATAATCTAGTGAAACACTTTGAAACAGTATACTCATAGAAAGACAAACAAAATACTTTCAACAGCAGAGTGAAAAATGCTCTTCCTAGTTCCTGAAGAGTCATTTAGAGAAGGTCTTTTAAGTCTGGTGCTATCCCTCTAATAGTTGAAATAGCAGCATGCCTTGATAACAATTTGAAAACACTACTTCGAGTTGATTCAGAAGTTTTACTCTCTGAAGAAAAAAAGTATATATACGTTGTTAAACACACACATACACATAATCTTCTAAATTTTCTTCTTTATTTGGCATCACATAAGAAATTCCAGATTTCAGCATCAGTGTCCAGTTCTAGAAGTAACTGGAGGTTAGCAAAGAGTGGGCTTCTGAAATGGAATTTCCTACGGTAATGATGGGATTCAGGACACACTGGCCCAAGATATGGCACTTGGAATCTGAGAAGACAACATAAGCAGGCAGGTCACCCTAACCTCCCCTCAGCTCCCACGATTCTCCCGTAAAGCAGGTTGTAAACCCTAGAAAGGATTTTCTGACCTTCCCCTGAAGCAGGTGAGGTGACTCTCATGTGCAATGCCTTCCCTATCCCCAGAGGAAAGGAGCATCCTTATTTTGGAAGATGCAGATCACAGAGAGAATAGGAACACACAGCCTAGCAAAGTTTACCCTAGTTCATTATCATTAGAGCTCATATTCTTTTTCCAATCCCATTTTCCCACAACCATCCACATGCCATCAAACCTAACATAAAAATACACAAGTGTAAGCATCTCTTTGGGTCTTCATTCCCTTAAAAAAGTTCCTGTGTCATGTAAAATTTATATTAAATAAATTTCTATGCTTGTCTCTTGTTTATCTGTCCTTTGTTATAAGGGCCTCAGTCATGAACCTAGAATGAATGAGGAAAAGAGATTTTTCTTCTCCTACAGCAAAAACTCAAATGTTAAGATGATTCATTTATTATAAACACTGGTTATCTCTTTTTTTAATTAATTAAAATGCCACTGGCAAAAGCTTACTCAGAGTCCAACAATTTGGGGGAAAACAATGAAGAGAAAAGATTTATAGACACTGAAATTATTATTTTAATCGACAAATAAAAATTGTACATATTTATCATGTATAACATGTTTTGAAATATGAACACTGGCAGCCCATTTTTGCTGCTATAACAAAATATCACAGATTGGGTAATTTATAAACAATAGAAATGTATTTCTCACAGTTCTGGAGGCTGGAAGTCCAAGATAAAGGTACAAGATCAAGCATTTGGTGTCTGGTGAGGGCCTTCTTGCTGCACCTTCATGTGGCAGAAGAGGCTAACACTGTGTCCTCACGCAGCAGAATGCCAAAGGGCAAGAAGAGCCTAAGCTAGTTCCCTCCAGCCTTTAGTCAGGCACTAATCTATTCATGAGGGTAAAGCCCCTATGACTTAATCACTTCACCTCTTAATGCCACCCCTTATTACCACCCCTTAATACCACCCCTTAATACCACCACAGTGGGGGTTAAGTTGAATTTTGGGAGAAATTGGGACCATAGCTTATACATTGCAGGATGGCTAAATAGAGATAATTAAACTATGCATTACCTCATATACTTATCATTTTTTGTGAAGAAAACATGTCAAATTTACTCAGGTGATTTTCAAAGATGCAATACAGTCTACAGTCATTTGTCAATATCTGCAGGGGGACTACAGGACCCCACTACCATCCAAGATACCAAAATCCACGGATGCTCAAGTCCCTGATATAAAATGGTACAGTATTTCCATATAACCTGCATATATTCTCCCATATATTTTAAATAATCTCTAGATTACTTATAACACCTAATACAAAGTAAGTGCTATGTAAATAGTTGTCCTACTGTATTTTCACTTGTGCTGAATTGTTATTTTTCATTTTTTTTTTTTTTCAAATATTTTCTATCTGTGGTTGGTTGAATCCATGGATACAAAGGGCCAACTGTAGGTGGTTAATTATCTATAGTCATCATGTTGTACAACAGATCTCTTGACCTTATTTCTCCTAACTAACCTTTGCATTCGGTGACCAACATCTCCCCAATCACCTCTCCCTCAGCCTCTGGTATCCACCATTCTACTCTCTGCTTCCATGAGTTTAACTTTTTTAGATTCTACATATAAGTGAGATTATATGGTATCTGTCTTTCTGTGCCTTGCTTGTTTCACTTTGCATAATATTACCTAGGTTCATCCATGTTGTCACAAATGACGGTATTTCCTTCTTTTTAAAAACTGAATAGTATTTCATTATGTATATATGCTATATTTTCTTTCTCCATTCATCTGTTGATGGACACTCAGGTTGATTCCATATCTTGGCTACTGTAAATAATGCTGCAGTGAACATGAAAGTGTAGCTATTTATTTCATATACTGACTCCATCTTCTGGATATATACCCAGTAGTAGGACTGTAAGACATAGAGTTCTATTTTAAATGTTTTGAGGAACCTCCATACTGTTTTCCATAATGGCTATACTGATTTACATTCTCACCAAATATGCAAAGGTTCCATTTTCTCCACATCCTTGCCAGTACTTTTTATCTTTCATATTTTTAATAAGCACCTAGAATTCTAACAGGTGTGAGGTGATATGTCATTATAATTTTAATTTTCATTTCCCTGATGATTTGTGACATTGATAATTTTTTTCATATACCTGTTGTCCATTTGTACGTCTTCTTTTGAGAAATGTCTATTCCAATCCTTTGCCCATTTATTTATTTTGAGATGGAGTTTCGCTCTCGTTGCCCAGGCTGGAGTGCAGTGGCACAATCTCGATCTTGGCTCACTGCAACTTCCACCTCCTGGTTTCAAGTGATTCTCCTGCCTCAGCCTCCCAAGTAGCTGGGAATACAAGCATGTGCCACCATGCCTGGCTAATTTTTGTATTACTAGTAGAGACAGGGTTTCACCATGTTGGCCAGGCTGGTCTCGAACTCAACCTCAGGCAATGCACCCACCTTGGCCTCCCAAAGTGCTGGGATTACAGGCGTGAACCACCATACCAGCTGCCCATTTTTTAATTGGGTTGTTTTCTTGCTATTGAGTTTTTAGAGTTCCTCGTGTATTTTGGACATTAACTCTTTATCATATATATGGTTTGCAAATAATTTCTCCCATTCCATAGGTTACTTCTTTACTCTGTTGATTGTTTGCTGTGCAGAAGCTTTGGTTTATCCCATATGTCCCCTCTTGTATTTGTTGCCTGTGCTTTTGGGATCATATCCAAAAAATCCATTGCCCAGACCAATGTCATAGAGCATTTCCCCTAGGTTTTCTTCTAGTAGTTTCATAATTTCGGTCTTATGTTTAAGTCTTTAATATATTTTGAGTTTATTTTTATACATGGTGTGAGATAAGGGTCTAATTCCTCTGCATATCCAGTTGTTCCACCACCATTTATTGAAGAGATTGTCCTTTCTCCAGTGTGTCCTATTGGCACCTTTGTTGAATATCAATTGACCATAAATGTGTGAATTCATTTCTGGACTATCTATTCTGTTCCACTGGTCTATGTGTCTGTTTTTATGCCAATACCATGCTGTTCTGGCTAGTATAGCTTTGTAGTATATTCTGAAATCAGGGAAGGTCATATGATGTCGCCAGCTTTGTTCTTCTTTGCTCAAGATTGCTTTGGCAATTCAGGGTCTTTTGTGTTCCATATAAATTTCAGAATTATTTTTTCTATTTCTATAAAATACGTCACTGGAATTTTGATAGTGATTGCACTAAATCTATAAATCACTTTGGGTAGTATTGACATTTTAACAGTATTAATTCTTTCAATCCATGAACGTGAGGTTTCCTCCCATTTATTTATGTCTTCTTCAGTTTCCTTCATCAATGTTTTAATAGTTTTCATTATACAGGTTCTTCACATCCTTCGTTAAGTATTCCTAAGCATTTTTCTTTTGGTAGCTATTGAAAATGGGATTATTTCCTTGATCTCTTTTTCAAACAGTTTGCTGTTTGTGTACAGAAACACTACTGATTTTTATGTTAATTTTGTATACTGCAACTTTACTAAATTTATTAGTTCTAATAGTTTTTTGGTAGAGTCTTTAGGGTTTCCTATATTTAAGATTATGTCACCTGCAAACAGGGATAATTTAACTTCTTTCTTTCTAATCTGGATACCTTTTATTTCTTTATCTTGCCTAATTATTCTGGCTGGAACCTCCAGTACTATGTTGAGTCTGAATGGTGACAGTGGGCATCCTTCTTTTGTTGCTGATCTTAAAAGAAAAAGCTTTCAGTTTTCCAATGTTGAGTATGAAGTTAGCTATGAGTTTGTCACATACAACCTTTTTTGTGTTGAAGTATACTCCTTCTATACCTAATTTGTTGAGAGATTTTATAATAAAGGGATATTGAAGTTTGTCAAATGCTTTTTCTGCATCTATTGAGATGATTATATAGTTTTTGTCCTTCATTCTGTTAATGTGGTATGTCATATTTATTGATTTGTATATGTTAAACCATCCTGGCATCCTTTGGTCACAGTGAATGATTCCTTTACCGTGCTGTTAAATTCAGTTTGCTAGTATTTTGTTGACAATTTTTGCACTTACGTTGATCAAGAATATTGGTCTGTAATTTTCTATTCTTGTATCCTTATCTGGCTTTGATATCAAAGTAAATCCTGGCCTTACAAATGATAAGGTCTTGTTTCTGCCATTTTGTTAACTACTTCCCAGTTGCTTTGTAGATGCTTTGTTCTTTCCTTCCTCTGGTTGTCTTTCATTGCGATTAGGTAATTTTCTCTAGTGATACCCTTCGGTCCCTTACCTTTTATCTTTTGTGTATATACCATAGGTTTTTGTTTTGTGGTTACCATTAAGCTTACAAAAAATCTTATAAATAGCTGGTTATTTTAAGTTGATAACAACTCAATTTTGATCACATACAAAAAATTCTACACTTTATTCCACCATCACTCCCACATTTTCTGTTTTTGATGGCACAATTTATGTCTTTTTGTTTTGTATATCCTTTATAAGTTGTTATATCCATTTTAATAGTTTCATCTTTTAACCTTCAGACTAAAGACGTAAGTGATTTATGTACAATCATTACAGTATTGGAGTATTCCGAATTTGACTATGTAAGTTTTATACTTTAATATGTTTCCATGTTATGATTAACCTTCCATTTCTTTCCACTTGATGACTCCATTAGCATTTCTTGTAAAAACAGGTGTGGTGGTGATAAACTTTCTCAGCTTTATCTGGGAAAGTCTTTATCACTCTCTCCTTCACTTCTAAAGAACGGTTTTGCCAGCTACACCATTCATTGTTAGCAATTTTTTTTTCCATCAACATTTTGAACATATCATCCTACTCTCTCCTGGCCTATAAAGTTTCTACTGAGAAATGTACTGTTAGGCTTATTGAAATTCTCTTATATTATGTTATTTGCTTCTTTTCTCTTGCTGCTGTCAGGGTCTTCTCTCTGTCTTTGATTTTTGACAGTTTATTTATAATATGGTTTAGTATAGTCTTGTTTGGATTGAATCTAATTAGAGATTTTGACCTTCCTGTACCTGGATATTATATCTTTCCCCAGATTTGGAAAGTTTTCTGCTAATATTTCTTTAAAACAGCTTTCTACCACATTGTCTTTCTTCCTCTGCCTTAATTTCTATTACTCAAATGTTTGTTCTTTTGATGGTGTCTCATAAATATCATAAGCTTTCTTCGTTCCTTTTCATTCTTTTTCTCCTCCAACTGTAATTTTAAATAACGTGTTCAAGTTTACAGATTCTTTCTTCTGCTTGATAAATTATGCTGTTGATACTCTCTATTGCATTTTTCAGTCCGTTAAGTTTTATTTCAGCTCCAGAATTTAATTTTAATTTTTACTTTAAGTTCTGGACTACATGTGCAGGATATACAGGTTTGTTACATAGGTAAATGTGTGCCATGGTTGTCAGGCCTCTGAGCTCAAGCTAAGCCATCAACAACAACTGCTTTCCTTCCTAAGCATGGTTAGCTACTTCTGCCTTTGGATACCTAGTTTTACCATGCTGAGTAAATCATTATATAAACTCACAAAACCAAACCTAGCTGACCCCATAGATCCTAAATCCTTTTGCCACTCCTCTTTCCGTTCCTTAAAAACAGGCCTAGAAGCTGCCCCCACACTAGCTCTCCCTAACTCATCCCAACACTTTTCATTACACACAGCCAAAGTGCAGGGCTGTGCAGTTGGAGTTCTTACACAAAAGCCAGGACCACACCCTGTAGCCTTTCTGTCCAAACAACTTGACCTTACTGTTTTAGCCTAGCCCTCAAGTCTGCGTGTTGTGGCTGCTGCTGCCCTAATACTTTTAGAGGCCCTCAAAATCACAAACTGTGCTCAACTCACTCTCTACAGCTCTCCTAACTTCCAAAATCTATTTTCTTCCTCACACCTGATACATACACTTTCTGCTTCCTGGCTCCTTCAGCTATACTCTTTGTTGACTCTCCCACAATTACCATTGTTCCTGGCCCGGACTTCAATCCGGCCTCCCACATTATTCCAGATACCACACCTGATCCCCATGACTGTATCTCTCTGATCCACATGACATTCACCCCATTTCCCCATATTTCCTTCTTTCCTGTTCCTCACCCTGAACACATTTGGTTTATTGATGGCAGTTCCACCAGGCCTAATCGCCACTCAGTAGCAAAGGCAGGCTATGCTATGGTATCTTCCACATCTATCATTGAGGCTACCACTCTGCCCCTCTCCACTACTTCTCAGCAAGCTGAACTCATTGCCTTAACTCAAGCCCTCACCCTTGTAAAGGGACTATGCATCAATATTTATACTGACTCTGAATATGGCTTCCATATCTTGCACCACCATGCTGTTATATGGGCTGAAAGAGGTTTCCTCACTATCCAAGGGTCCTCCATCATTAATGCCTCTTCAATAAAAACTCTTCTCAAGGCCGCTTTACTTCCAAAGGAGTCATTCACTGCAAAGGCCATCAAAAGGCATCAGATCCCATTGCTCAGGACAACGCTTATGCTGATAAGGTATCTAAAAAAGCAGCTAGCATTCCAACTTATATCCCTCATGCCAGTTTTTCTCCTTCTCATCGGTCACTCCCACCTATTCCCCCACTGAAACTTCCACCTATCAATCTCTTCCCACACAAGACAAATGGTTCTTGGACCAAGGAAAATATCTCCTTCCAGCATCACAGGTCCCTTCTATTCTATTGTCATTTCATAACCTTTTCCATGTAGGTTACAAGCCGCTAGCCTGCCTCTTAGAACCTCTCATTTCCTTTCCATCATGGAAATCTATCCTCAAGGAAATCACTTCTCAGTGTTCCATCTGCTATTCTACTACCCCTCCGGGATTGTTCAGGCCCCCTCCCTTCCCTACACATCAAGCTCAGGGATTTGCCCCTGCCCAGGACTGGCAAATTGACTTTACTCACATGCCTCGAGTCAGGAAACTAAAATACCTTTTGGTCTGGGTAGACACTTTCACTGGATGGGTAGAGGCCTTTCCCACAGGGTCTGAGAAGGCCACCACGGTCATTTCTTCCCTTTTGTCAGATACAATTCCTCAGTTTGGCCTTCCCACCTCTATACAGTCCGATAACGGACTGGCCTTTATCAGTCAAATCACCGAAGCAGTTTCTCAGGCTCTTGGTATTCAGTGGCGCCTGGTTTTACTTCCAACTGCCACCTTTAAGTCTCTCTTTAAGTGGATAGAAGATCTTCAGTGACAAAGTACACTCCAATACTTTCACCCTGATTAAGTCCTATTCTTTACTTTTATACTCACTCTTATTCTCATTCCCATTCTTATGCCACCCTCTACCTCTCCCCAGCTATCTCCACCACACTATCAAACTCACAATCTCCTAGCCGTTTGTAATCCTTCTTTAACAAACAATTGCTGGCTTTGCATTTCTCTTTCCTCCAAAATCGCCAAGGCCTCGACTTACTCACTGCTAAAAAAAGAGGACTCTATATTTTTAAATGAAGAGTGTTGTTTTTACCTAAATCAATCTGGTCTGGTATATGACAACATAAAAAAACTCAAGGATAGAGCCCAAAAACTCACCAACCAAGCAAACAGTAACATTGAACCCCCTTGGACACTCACTAATTGGAAGTCCTGGATACTCCCAATTCTTAGTCCTTTAATACCTATTTTTCTCCTTCTTTTATTCAGACCTTGTGTCTTTCATTTAGTTTCTCAATTCATACAAAACCGCATCCAGACCCATCACCAATAATCCTATATGACAAATGCTCCTTCTAACAACCCCACAATATCACCAGTTACCCCAAAATCTTTCTTCAGTTGAATCTCTCCCGCTGTAGGTTCCTACGCCGCCTCTAATCCTGCTTGAAGCAGCCCTGAGAAACATCACCCATTATCTCTCCATACCAACCCCAAAAATTTTTGCTGCCCCAACACTTTACCACTATTTTGTTTTATTTTTCTTATTAATATAAGAAGATAGGAATGTCAGGCCTCTGAGCCTAAGCTAAGCCATCATATCCCCTGTGACCTGCGCATATACATGCAGATGGCCTGAAGCAACTGAAGATCCAATTTGTGAGATCCACCCCCTGCCCCCAAAATATTGCTCTTAACTCCACCGCCTATCCCAAAACCTATAAGAACTAATGATAATCCACCACCCTTTGCTGACTCCTTTTTCAGACTCAGCTCACCTGCACCCAGGTGAAATAAACAGCCATGTTGCTCACACAAAGTCTGTTTGGTGGTCTCCTCAAACGGACATGTGAGACAATGGTGGTTTGCTGCACCTATCAATCCATCAGCTAGGTATTAAGCCTGCATGCATTAGTTATTTTTCCTAATTCAGCTCCAGAATTTCTATTTAATTTTTTAAAATAATTTCAATCTGTTAAATTTCTCATTTTGGTCATTTATTATTTTTCTGACTTCATGCAATTATTTCTCTGTATTTTCTTGAAGTTAGCTACCAGGTAGGCTGCTGCTCTTACAGACCAGCTAGTGTGATAGTCACTTCAACTCCACTAAAGTCTGAATCTCAGCCTTAGAGGTGGGGTGGGCCCTCCTCCACATTCTTTGTAACTGTATCCTGCACTATCTTTCAACCTCAGAAAAAGTAGCTTCCAACATTTGTGATTTCTGTATTACTTAGAGACCTCTTTTACCCCATTTAGTGGTCAACCATGGTTTGCTTTTCACCAGTTAAAAATTCTTTATATTGGACGGGCACGGTGGCTCATACCTGTAATCCCAGCACTTTGGGAAGCCAAGGTGGGCAGATCACCTGAGGTCAGGAGTTCGAGACCAGCCTGGCCAACATGGTGAAACCTCGTCTCTACTAAAAATATAAAAAGTAGCCAGGCGTGGTGGCGGGCACCTGTAATCCCAGCTACTCGGAAGGCTGAGGCAGGATAATTGCTTGAATTCGGGAGGTGGAGGTTGCAGTGAGCCAGGATCGCGCCATTGCACTCTAGCCTGGGTGACAAGAGTGAAACTCCGTTTCAAAAAAAAAAAAAGAAATAAATAAATAAATTATTTATATTAAGTTTTCCCTATTTAAATTACTGTGTGGTTTCTGTCTCCTGAATGAATCATGACTGGCACATGATGGAGTAAAAGGGCTCAAACAAATATGAAAGGCTTGAAAAGGCACATTTGCTGGTAGCACATGACTAATTAATAATAAAGAGACTGAAAGGGAAGAGATACGTTTAAAAACTAAATTAACAAAAATGTCCATGTCAATCACATTCAAAACCTTTATTTTACCTAATCATATTTCTTAGAAAACATCTTTCGTTTTCTTTGGTATTTTTAAAAGTTTGGTAACTGTTAAAAAAGAGACTGACATACACATAATGAAAATGCCCAGATATATGTGAGACCTGAGGCAAGCAAAGGTCAGAAAATAAAGAAGCTGCAGCTAGCCCAGGTCAGGTCATCTAAGCTATGTGACTCCAATCAGATCTAAAAACTGGTAGTAGACTGATAGAGACATGACTCTAGTGATTAGAAGCATAGACTGTGAGCCAGACTGTCAGTGTTCGAACCTCAGCTCTGCTACTGCCAAGCTGTGTGACCTTGAGCAATTTATCTAACACCTTAGTCTCCTCATCTGTGAAATGCAAATAACAGTAGTATCTACTTCAAAGGGCCATTATGACGATAAAGTGAGTTTATATATCTAAAGTCCTTAGGCCAGTACCCAATTCAAATTCTCTTTCTAAACCTCCTCTTTACATCGACATTCTCAATCCATTTTTCTTCCCCAATATATTCTGATTTTGGAAAGGTTTAAGGAGACCTATGCTGCTCCAAAAACTGCTCTCCAGTGTTTATCTACCACCTTTGGTCTTCAACCTGGGCCTTGCTGTGTGAAGAAGATGTAGAGCATCTTCCTCCTTTAAACAGCTATCATTTTTTTTCCAGGCCCATGGGCGTGAGACCTAGTCAATCCAAAAAGAAGGAGGATGACACAGTAGACAACTTTTGCTTCAATCAGCTTTCACCTCTCTCTTTTGGAACTTCCTTTCCCCACTTCAGGTGATTCTGGTGTCCCAGGGGAAGGGCTCATGACCCTTCCTTCAGGTTTGGCCAATAGTCTGAATCTGGAGGCAAGGTACAGTGTAGAAACTTGATTGGAGATGACCATCTGATGGCCTGAGATCCCCAACTGTTGCCTCATTCCTGCCCTTATTAAGCCCTGAAACCTTTATCATTCCTTCAAAGATGTGAACTACCCAATATATTTCAGAGAGATTCCTATTTTTATGTTATACAAAGTTCTACTATTTGAACAGAAGAACCCATATGCATGCTGTTAGACTTGGATATCCCTTCGTTTCCTCATCTATAAAGTGTTTCTAAGATCCCTTCCAGCTCTAACCTTCTATAGTTCTAGTAACAGGACAAGTCACTGCAGATACGCTCTACTTGATCTCTAATTCTCCACAGCAACTTCGCCATTACTATTCAGCACCCACAGACCTTATCAACAAATGGTAGAATTAAGAGATGCTTCTAAAGTCTTTTATTTAGGTTATAAAACCACAAGGCTCTCATTTGCCACTTAGTACATCTCGGCGGTATTATTTTGGTAATGGTATTGCCACCCTCTCTGCTACGGTGCTGAGCATAAATAGATATAGAACATGAACATTTCCAGGAATTGTCAACTTGGCACTTCTTAGAAGGAGTTAAAATTTCTTTCATAACATTAACAAAATAAAGCCTAGGAGTAAAACCTGCCCCAAACTTCTTCTAGAAACTACATTCCTTTTCAATTAAAATTTACTGTTTGAAAAAACACAACATACCCTTTTTTCTTTTTTTTAGTCTGGGGGAAATGCCCCCAAAGAATAGTATATATACACTCCTTACTGCTTAAACTGAGGAACAAGTATAAACACAGCTGCCTATTAAAATTATGTAAAGCAAACATTCCTACAGCTAGCTACAACAGCAGCCTACAAGTCTGAACTATACCCATAAAAAGAGAACACTACCTTGCTATGCATTTGGTGAAACTCTGAAGCTGCATCACCAGAAAAGCTGGTTATTGGAACTGACAGCTTTAGATAGCATGATTTAAGAGCTGCAAAAGTGGGACTGGATTCCAGTATCAGGGGAGCCAACACACTATCTCCTGATCACAGCCAAGGAGATTTAGTCTTTTTTTTTTTCACTCTCAAAGTAGCAAGTCGAAATGGGAGAGATTCAGGGGCTCTGTTCCATGACCCCTCCCCGCCATATGGTCTTCCATTAGAGCCTAGCCTTCTCCCAACAACAACAACAAAAAAAAAAAAGCATAAAATGAGAGATAGGAGAGAGAGATACCAACCAGGAATCAGCCTTAGGACAAGAGGCAAGAAAGAGAAAGGCTCCTGAGTCTGTGTGTCTGGAAGAAACTGGAAGTGGGGGAACTCCTGAAGAAGAATGAGGGTGATGGGCTCTGGAACAGCCACAGGTTATCAGAATTAGGAAGAGGAGAAAACACGAATGGGAAAGTGCTTTTATCGGATGTAGATCGGTAGGTAGAATTGGCCTTATGTGTGTGACTTTCAACCGATTATTTGTATTTCTATGTTTTACATTTTTACTCATGTTGAGGGTAATAACATCACCTCCCTCATCAAGTTATTGTCAGAATTAAATGAATTAATAAACACAAAGGGCTTAAAATATAGCTGGCAGACAGTAAGTCCCCATGAGCTACTATGACTGATTATTTTACTGATGTTAGCTGATTCAACATGGGGCACAGGAGACTGATTTTTTTTTTTTTTTTTTTTTTTTTTTGAACCAGGATCTCAGCACTCTGTACCCAGGATGGAAGTGCTCTTGGCTCACCAGCCTCCACCTCCTGGGTTGGCGTTCACTTGGCACTCAGCCACCCAAGTAGCTGGGATATGGGCATGCGCAGCCACCCCACCTTTACTAATATTTTAGTAGAAACAGGGTTTTCCATGTTGCCTTTCAAACAGTCTTCGAACTCCTGACTTCATGTTCCTCCACCTTGAATGCCACAGTGTTGGAATTACAGGCATGGAGCGTGCCCGCCTGAAATTCGTTTTTAATTACAAACAAAGACCACGAGCAGACAGACAGCCAGTCCGAAAGACTAAGCCAGTCCCACTCTTCCCAACTGGCCATTTGTCTCTCCTTCTCTCTTCCATCCTCAAGCCATCTTCGGCTCACTTTTTAACTGAGAGGAACATGCAACTCGTTCTTCAGCAGGAGATTCTGTGTCCATTTGGACATAACCTGATCTACAGAGCACAAGGTACTGCATGTAGTTTGTAATGATTGTACTAAACGATGTGAATAGCAATAAAAATAATTCCCAAATTCAAATTCACCAGCAATCCAAAATCCTCCAATTGTTGCCTCACGTGTGTAGCCTATATATCCCCATAGAGCTCTAATGGATTTTAATGTTGGTAGTAGCATCTCCCACTGTATGGAATCTGAGATTCTGGAACATTCTTGAGCAACAATGCTCAGGAAATTTAAGGAATAAAAGAATTTGCAAACTAATATCCCTCTACACCCTGATTCCTACCACCTTTCCATCTGGTGCTACCTAAAAATAAGAAGAATGCTTCAAGCCAGTACACAGCTTTGAGAAGCAAGAACTTGGAAGCAATGAATGAGGAAGGAGGCACGCCCCTAGCCAGCTGGTCAGATCTCAAGGTTCTCAACCCTGGCTGCAATTTAAGATGACCTCAGGAAGCATGTGTACGCGTGCCTGGCTTACTCAGGGGCATGCCCGTGTGTACCTTTAACATCATTGCCTAGACCCCACCCTCCAGAGATTGTTTAAGGGATTCACCTGGAGTACAGCCCGGGCATCAGCAGTTTTGTAAAAGCTCCCCAGGTGATTCCAAAGCATAGCCACAGTTGAGAAACACTGAGTTAAATCAACCCTGATGGTCAATACAATGTCTCATGCAGCCGAATGATCTCTATGTCCACAGAAGGGAGAAAAAAAGAGATAGTCAGAATTTCTAAGTGAAAAGAATACCAAATCCATGTTTTAAAGTGAAATGGAGGCATCTTTGCTGGGGCAAGACCTGTCACATGTTTGCTATTCCTAGAAAGACCTGGAATTAGCTGCCAACAGATGCATTATTTCATCAGTCCCATAAATACTCGATAAAAGTCTTCCGCTTTTCCTTTATGTCAGCCTTGCAGAGGTAGGGAGAAAAAAATCTTCTGATAGAATGCAGTACTGAACGATCATCATTTCCTTTTAAATGACTAAAATTAGCATTCATAAAAATAAAATATTTTAGTAAAATCTCATTCCAGCATACCTCTAAAGGCCCTTGGAAATTATCCTCTTAAAATGAAAAAAAAAAAAAAAAAGCCTTAGTACAATTTTTTAAAAGGCTCTTTCAATTATTAACACTGAAGCATAATACAATTCCATTTCAAACTCAGTGGGAAGCCAAGATTGTGCAGCAGAAAAAGTTCTAAATCAAGAGTTGCAAGGCCTGGATTCTAGTCCCAGTAATAAATTACATTAACTAGCTGTGTGATCATGGGCAAGTTGACTTAATCTCCCTAGGCCTCTGTTTTCTCAGAGAAAAATTAGATGATCTGTGAGTCCCACCCAGTTCTAAAATTCATAATACCAGCATATGGCTCCATCTTGCTGACTTTGTTTCACTAGCAAGTAAATGTGTTTAAAATTTAGAGAACTTATGAATTTTGAAATTCTAGTTAATTTAACCAGTTCCTGTCACTGTGCATAAATTGAAAGAGCAAAACTGTGAAGCATCAGGAATACAGCTCTATCTTCTATCTATACTAGAACTGGAGCCTTCCTGCTTTATGCCAGCCAGGTGAGAGGCTCCTCCCCCAAATGCCTGTCTTTTCTTTTCAAATTAAAAAAAATATGATAAAAAGCAACTTTTGGTCACATCCTCACACCATTTTCTTTTTCTTTTTGTTTGTTTTTTGAGATTGAGTCTCACTCTGTTGTCCAGGCCGGAGTTCAGTGCCACAGTCTCTGTTCACTGCAACCTCCGCCTCCCAGGTTCAGGTGATTCTCCTGCCTTAGCCTCCCTAGTAGCTGGGATTATAGGCACGTGCCACCACGCCCAGCTAATTTTTGTATTTTTAGTAGAGACGGGGTTTCACCATGTTGGCCAGGCTGGTCTCTAACTCCTGACCTCAAGTGATTCACTCGCCTCAGCCTCCCAAAGTGCAGGGATTACATGCATAAGCCACCATGCCCAGCCATTATTTCCTTTTTTTTTTTTGAGACAAATCACTCTTGTACCCCAGGCTGGAATGCAATGGCGCAATCTCGGCTCACTACAATCTCCGCCTCCTGGATTCAAGTGATTCTCCTGCCTCAGCCTCCCTAGTAGCTAGGATTACAGGCACCTGCCACCACACCTGGTGAATTTTTGTATTTTAAGTAGAGATGGGAGTTTTACCATGTTGGCCAGGCTGGTCTCAAACTCCTGACCTCAGGTGATCTGCCCGCCTCGGCCTTCCAAAGTGCTGGGATTACAGGCGTGAGCCACCGTGCCCGGCCTATTTTCTTATAGTCTCCTTTATGTTGACGCATTTCTACTTAAATATAAGTAATGTTTTTTTCCTAAATAATTTGGTATACTTTCAATCTTATTTCCTATTCAATACTCCTATGTAACTTTTTTCTTTTTATTTTCAGTTGATACATAATACTTGTACATATTTATGGGATACGGGGTGATATTTCAATACATGCATACAATGTGTAATGATCTTATAAGGGCAATTAGTACATCCATCACCTCAAACATTTATTCTTTCTTTGTGTTGGGAATATTCAAAATCCTTTCTTCTAGCATTTTGAAAACATATAATAAATTCCTGTTAACCATATTCACCCTACAGTGCTAGGACATTAGAACTTATTCCACCTATCTAGCTGTAATTTTGTATCCATTAACCAACCTCCCCTATGCTTGCCTCCCTCATACCCTTCCCAGTCTCTAATAACCACAATTCTACTCTCTAAAAATACATGTATTTTTAAAAGAACTTCATAAATAGAAAAGTTTTGCTTGCCATAAATGGAAGGAAGCCATTAAGTTGACACACACAAAAAAAGCAATACAACTAGATTCTAGCTAAATACTGTTGCCCAGAGCCTTTAAGCATGAGGACCTCTTATCATTCTTACATGAACTGAAACAGAAATAGAAAGGAAATAACTTTCTCATCATGTAATTCAAGATTACTTAATCCCACATCCACATATCAACTAAAGTCATGCTACGAGTCACCCAAGATCACGGCTGCACACACATCTCACATGTTGAGAAGCGCAGCAAACGGTAGCCACGGAGCCTCTGCTGATGTGGAATGTGATTCATCCCAGGGAGGAAGGTGTCTTATTAGCCACATTGTCACCTGTGGCTCCCACTCGACTTCCTGTGTATTTGTGGTCCCCTCTATCTGAAAGCTCTCCTCCCTGTATCAACTCTGCGGCCAAACTCAGTTCTCTGCTCAGTGTCCCCTCATCAGAGAGGCTTTTCCTGACCACCCCCACCACCACACACACTGCTTCTCTTCATAGCGCTCTTCACCACCAAATGTTATTTATTCATTTGCTGATTATCTGTCCCTGCCCTTATCCCCTCCCGCTACTAGAATACAGTGAACTCCATGAAAACAAGGGCGTTGTTTTGCTTACTGTTATATCTCCAGCACCTACTGTCTTGCACAGGGGTCCCCAACCCCCATACCGGTCCGTGGCCTCTTAGGAACCGGGCTGCACAGCAGGAAGTGGCGGGCAAGCGAGGATTACTACCTGAGCTCCGCCTCCTGTCGGATCAGCAGCGGCATTAGACTCTTATAGGAGCGTGAACCTGTTGTGAACTGCGCATGCCAGGGATCTAGGTCGCAGGCTCCTTATGAGAATCTAACGCCTGGTAATAATCTAAGGGAACAGTTTCATCCCAAAACCATCATTCCCCCCAATTCCCCCACTGGTTGAAAATTGTCTTCCACAAAACCAGTCCCTGGTGCCAAAAACGCTGGGATCCTCTGATCTAGCACATGGTCGATACTCAGCAAATATTTGCTGGATGAACGCATGAATGCCCTCAGCTGATCTGGAGATCCTCCATTTGTCTTTATATACCCAGCACCCGCATGCAGTAGGTCCTCAGGAAGTATATGAACATCGGGCTGGGTACACACAGAAATCTGGGCTCTCTGCAGACTCTCCGTTTACCAGAGGGAAGGGTCTAGATATGGATGCTGATCCACTGTTCTCGCTGTAGCATACAGGAGCCACTAGGCAAACACTACTCAGCCACAGTGGAAGTACGTGGATAGACCGCAAGCTAGATACACTGAGATCAACACTGAACTTCCATGTAGAGCAAGGTCAATTACATGGTATGATTGGAGGAAACTATGAAAAGAATCCCAAGCTAGAAACCTCTCTCATAAACCCATCACAATATCTAAAATGTCTGCCATTAAGAGCTCAGTGACTTCAGCTGCATCCAAGGATGCAACTCAGAGCTAGAGTGTATCTCAGGAGGGCGACAGGTGTGGTTCTGCGTCGTCAGTCAAGGCTGGCGCCACAAGGGGCAGGCAGAGCCCTGGAGCCCACAGGTAGAGGGGAAACGGACTAGCCAGTCCTGCGCACCGCTGCTGTACGAGCCACCAGGGAGTCCAGTGCACAGAGTCTATGGGGAGGACAAGGTCAAGTCCAGAAGATTGAAGCAAGTGTCAGCTTAGGGACAGCCATTCCAACAGGCTCAAGAGTTGAGACATTCAATGCTGATGCTGGAGACACTGAGCTGTGTTCCCAGAGCTCTGTTCTTCGCTGTCGCGTGGCTAAGAAGATATAAAGCAGGAATCAAACCAACGGAGGAGAGAAAAACAAAAACACTTCCAAGCTTAAAGGAAGACTGGGGTAAAAGGCAGAGTTACCAGGCAGAGAATCATGGCAGACACCCAGACCCACAGCCAGGGCCAACACAGTGGAACAGGGGGTCCTGTGGCCCAGGAGTCACTCCCACCATGATTTACGCTGAGTCCCACCAGACGGGGAGGCTGGGCTGCCATCAACCTCCTTTCCAGATCCAGATTAGCTCAGGCACTGGAGGGAGTTGTCAGCGTGGACAGGCCCCATGAGCAGTGAGAAGCCAGGCAGGCAGGCACAGGCTGCCTTCACCCAGATACAGCACTGTCTCTATCTCCTAAATGACCCGACAGGAGCCCACAGAGGATTTCCAACTGATCTAATGTCTAGTATGTGACCTCAGCCAGAGAGACAAACCATGAAGTGTTCTTTCCACGGTGCCAAGGTGGATTAAGTCATTTGATCACCAGAATTCCTCTTTTAAAAGGTAAGCGTCGTCACAGGGTGAGAAAAACACAAAACCAATGATCCATTAACAACTTTCACAACTTAGACCTTTTTTTTTTTCCTAACAGAGATTGGGAGACCAGTCACCTAGGCAGATTCTGAGAGAATCAAAAGGTTTAGGGTGTTTTTGTATGCTTTGAGATTTGATGGGGGTGGGGTTCAGAAGAGTAGAGAAGAACACGATACATTTCAATACTCTAAAAAAATTACATCCAGCACGTAAGTAAAAAGCAACTAACCAGGATCAATCACCAAAATAAAGCCTCTCAGACAGCTCAAAATTTACAAGTGAAACAACAAAAATTAAAACAACAAACCAATAAAGGAGAAACCAAGCATCTCTGGGAAGACCAACACAAGAAAATTTTAATAAGATAAAATCAGTTCATTCTTAGAGAAGGACCAATCTCTTGGCTAAAAAGAAGGCTATTCCTTCCCATTTGTTCTCAAGGCCTCCCAAGAGAAGACTACTGAAGCCTTACAAATTAATTAATAAGTATGATCAAAATGAGGAAAAGGTAAGAAGAGTTTAATGTGTACATACATTAAGAGGTTAATGAGTACACAAAGTCGCCTGTAGTCTAGTTCCTCAAAACTCAAAGATATCTTTACAAAAATTTAAGTGGACTATTTTAAATCTTATTAAAATTCCTCTATTACAACACTGGAGAAGCACCGGGGTCTTAGGCAGTAGGTTCTGGATTTCTTTTTTATAGGGACGTTAAATTGAAGGAATTTCAACTCCAATACTCTTCCCAGGATTTACAAAAGAACAAAACCTAGGTTTCCAATTCAGTAAATCCCGATTTAATTTTAGAATTAAAATAGTGCCACCAATTAAATTACTTTAAACATTTAAAAAATATTTTAAGGTCTGAAACAAGAGAAGGTGTTAACTATCAAGTTTCAATGCATCATTTCTTCCATTGCTTCCACCCTTTCCTTTACATATATCTTTACATATATATATATACATATACATACACACACACACACACACACACCCCTCTAGAACTTATGGTATACAGGATTTTCAAACACATATGAAGATTTTAAAAGTGATTTTTAGGAGATAGAAAACTATACAGTGAAGAAGTGAATGAATGATAAACCCCCAATTCAGGGCTTTTCACTGAGTGGGGGTTGGGAATGAGACAAGCTTGGGAAGGAGTGCCCAGGGTTCTTAAAGGCAATCGTAATATTATTTTTCTTAAACTGAGTGATGGGGAGATGGGTGTTCGCTGTACCATTATTCTCCATATCTTACTTATATTTTGTAATATTATTTAAAATAGTCAATATTTAATAAATACAAGTCTTTTTTAAAAGAGTTTATATGCTTGTCACTGTGGAAGATATTGAAAGACATGTAGAAATCAAATCCTCACAGTGTTACTCAATAAAAAGTAAAACAATTATGACTGTACAAATTTGTTTCAGAGCCAACCTTCTACAGAATTAACAAATCTTGAGAAAAACCTTATTTTTCTAAACTTCTACACAGATATGCTCAAGTTTTTCCCATCATGTACTGCTTCATTCTGTTTGCTTTTTTAAAAAGCTATTTTTCCTTAGCTTCTCTGTAACTTTCATCATTTTGTTAAAAAAAGCATTAATTCTTTCTAACTCTCTGAACGAATCCAAATAAATAAAAATGGGGTTATGGCCGAGCATGGTGGTTCACACCTGTAATCCCAGCACTTTGGGAGGCCGAGGTAGGCAGATCACCTGAGGTCGGGAGTTTGAGACCAGCCAGACCAACACGGAGAAACCCCATCTCTACTAAAAATACAAAATTAGCCAGGCGTGGTGGCGCATGCCTGTAATCCCAGCTACTCGGGACGCTGAGGCAGAAGAATTGCTTAAACCCAGGAGGAGGAGATTGCAGTCAGCCGAGATTGCACCGTTGCACTGCAGCCTGGGCAACAAGAGTGAAACTCCATTTCAAAAAAAAAATGGTATTATGCCTCTATGAATGACATACAACAGCATGATTTGTATCACCCAAAATGACCATAAAATTAAATTCAGTATTTGGATAGTGAAAGGCTTTCAGTTCACCTGTTTTGTTGTTTCCAACTATATGATGCCAGCAGAAACCTCTTAAGTCAAATATCAGGAAAGCACCAATAATTTTTAACATTTCGCCAACTCTATGTTATCTATTCTGCTTTCAATAGAGTCATAAAAACATCTTAGACACATTTTGTTCAGACATGTGGAGTATTTAATTTTGTAAGGATAATCCAAGCAGTGAATTCCAGTGGTCCTCAAAAGCCAGCTATTTCTAATATTTCAAAAAGCCTAAAGATACATTTACCTGTAATGAGCCCAGGCTAGGAATGAAAATACTTTTGCTTTTTCCACTGGGATCTTACCAGGTCTTCCTAAAGTTAGCTGGCTATCTCATGCTGATCAGGTATTCAGACATATGTCAAAATATGAGGTCCATGGAGCAAAAATAGTAAAAGTGGTCTTATTATCAGTATTCATTTTTTTTAAATCAGTATTTAAAAAATAGCAACATGAAGCCTGGGGCCCACTAAACCAGAATAGTTCTATCACTATTATCACAAACCCCAGAGAACCTTGATTCTCTAACTTTGTTAAAAATTTGCAAGTCAACTTTCAATTACTTTTTTTTCAATTTTTAATTTTTCCCAGTTCAGTTCTCTGCCCCTCCATCTTTGTAAAACAGAGTCAAGGGAAGTTAAGAAGAAGCAAGTGTTTCCATATCACATCTTCTTCCTGCTACAAGCCAGGCTAACAGAACCAGAACTGTTTCTCTCTTCTCCAGCTTCCAATTCTCCTTCAAATTAAACTGAGACCCTCCCCAAACTATTGCTCTTTGCAAAATTAAATACTCCGGTGTCTGAACAAAAGCTAAACTGAAAAGGACACTGTAAACGAATAACCTTTAAAAACAAACTAAGTCAGCCTTCAAAATAATCCCCTTTGGCCACATGGGACAGCCCAGGGGACAGGTACAGGGCTTTCCTTCCTAGAGGCTGTCTCCTCCTCCACGAATCTGACCTTTTCCAGCTGGTAGCTCTGGCACCTCACAAATCACTTGTCAGTAGGCTGAATGCCTGCTTTCCCATCTGCACTTTCCAAATGGTTCCTGATGCCAACGGCTGAGATATGACCTGACTCTCTGATGAGAACATGCTTCCCAAGTGACATGCCAGGTTTCCCTGGAAGCATTTCTAAATGCATTCTCTGAGCTCCCTCCCTCACCTCCCAGTCACGGTTCATTCTTCCTTCCCTGCACTTCCTAATGCCACCTCCTGATCCTATGCCTCTAATGTCATGTCCCTTCAGTCCCAACTCCTTACCCACTTTCATCAACCGTTGACCCTTGTTCTGCCTTACATCCCAACTTCAAATCCAAAGGGCAGAGTTCTGGCTAGGTGTGGTGGCTCACGCCTGTAATCCCAGCACTTTGGGAGGCTGAGGTGGGTGGATCACCTGAGGTAAGGAGTTGGAGACCAGCCTGGCCAACATGGTGAAACCTCATCTCTACTAAAAACACAAAAATTAGCAGGGCATGGTGGCGCAAGTCTGTATTCCCAGCAACTCGGGAGGTGAAGGCAAGTGAATTGCTTGAACCCAGGAAGCAGGGGTTGCAGTGAGCCGACATCACGCCATTGCACTCCAGCCTGGGTGACAGAGCGAGACTCTGTTTCAAAAACAAACAAACAAATAAACAAACCAAAAAGCAAAGGGCATAATTACAACATTTTGGAGCTGGTTTGAAGTGATCTTTCTGAGGCCTACCTGCAGGCAGGTCGGTCATGGCCTCTTTCCTTGCCTTCTTCAGCTTCTCCCTGACCCAGGGAAACTCCTGTAGGGAATCTAGGAATGTATCGAATGCTTTAGGGCCCCTGGAAGGTAGGATATCCAGCAGGAGCATTGTTTTCCGGAGGCCTGTGGTTTGAGCATTGATTTCTTGAACATGGTTTTCCGTCAAGATTCCTTCCTGGTAGAGGTACTGAAGAACCAGTCCCTCCACCAATACCTCTGCACCCAGCTCCAGGCGAAGTGAGCGGAGTACTTGCTTGTCTCTGGCCTCCATTTCTCCCTGGAAAGAGCCGAAATCACAGCTCAAATTACAGACATGCTGATGTGGCCCGAAAGACAGTGTCACTGCAATGTAAGTTCCTTCAGGTCAGGCATATCTTCAAACCGTGGCAGAGTGCCAGGTCATGGTATTTAATTCACGAGTTAAGCCAAGCCAAGTTAACTTTGAATGTTTCCTAACATAATGAACAACAATGAAGATGAATCATCTTTTCTGTTCCTGCTTTTCACACAGTGGGGTCCCAGCTCAATTCCTCGTTCAATAAAGAAATTTGGAAAAAGAAAAAAAAAAGTGGGTCAGAGACCCTTCCGAAAAAGCAATTTTCATCTGAAGATTACAGAGCAGCATTAATTTTAACATGCTGGAGAAGAAATCGTGGTTTTATTTTAACATTGCCCTCATCAGACCTGCACCACCACCACCACCACCACCACCACCACGGCAGAAACTGCCAAAGTGGGCGCAGGTGTCCCTTTTTTGATCACAAGTATTTGCAAAACCTGATCAGTAACAGGAGTGCAGGACAGAAATCAGCAGGAACAGAGTTTAAGGCTCTTTTCGCTAAAAGACCTGTACACCATCACCTGTAAGAAAATTGTTGTTTGTGCCCAGTCTACAATAAACCTTACACAATATATAGTCACAGACTCCATTCCTTCCCACTAAGAATTCCGAATCTCCAGCACAACACTGTCGTGGCCACACATGCATGGGACATTTTATGGGATTTTTTTTCTTTAAAACACCCCAGCGCCGGTCAGTAGCCAGGCACAATTTGAAGGTGCACTTCCACCACCCCTGCACCCGTGTGCTGTGGCTTGGTTGTGTGTAAGGCAGTGAAGGTCAAGTGACCGGGAAGGCAGGTAGGGATGACAGATGCGGCTTCAGATACACCCGGGCAGTACGACCACGGCTGGGCGACACCCGATCCCACATTCCCCCTCGCAACCCTGCAAAGTTTAGGAGCTGACAGGTGAGGAGGGGGAGGTGTTCACATTTGGCTGTGAGCGCCCATTGGGAACTTTTTTAAAAATCTCTGCCTCGGCCGCTGAAATCCTTGTATCAAACAGGAAGACTACGGGCGGTTTCTCCCGCAATTTGACCCGCTAAAGAGGGAGTGCTGGGAATGAACTTAAGAGCGGACCAAGGGGAGAGCGGGCCTCCGGCACTACCGCAGCCACCCAGCCTTGGCCCGGATCGGAAATGCAGAGCAAGTTAGTGGGGCGGGGAAGCCCCCGCAGGGCCCAGGTCGCAGACGCTACAATGCAGGACTTTCAAGAAAAAATGGATTCCTGTTACTTACGTCTGCAACCACGTATCTTTGGGGCGGGGGAGAAAAACTGCAACCGGAATCCTGACTGTTAGGGAACCTGCCCCATAAGCACCATCTTTGTTAAAGGCGAAAACCCTAAACAGGAAGTGTTGACACCATCTTTGTTGAGGGCAAGCACAGGAAGTGCTGTCGCCGTTTTTATTGAGTGTTCAAGGGTCGGATCGAAGCTCTTCCCGCCATGTTTACTGTGGGTAAACAATTCAATCACGGGGAGATGGACAACAGTAGCGTCACTTAGAGGGTATCTAAGTAATGGAGTAATTGAATCATTGCATTTTAACACAGTAACTACACCAGGGCCTTACACACAATTGACATAACAGAGAGGCAGGTCAAAAGTCACCCTGGTAGAGACGCCTTCTCTGACCTGGTTAAAACGGCAACACAGCTGCGCTCATCTCCTGCACTCCCCATTCCCTTAACCAGCTTTATTTTTTACGTATCACCATCTTATTAAAACTTTTTACTTATTCATTTGTTTATCCCTCTGCTTCCCTCCATTAAAATGCAAGGTATTTATTTATATCAAGGGTTCCTGTCCGCAAAAAGTTTACAAATCTGTCTGTCAGGATTTCGTTGCAGCACTCAGCTAGCTACTCCTAGTCAAAAAGGGATTTGTCAGGGGGAATTCGGGACATTTGAAATGATTGGAAAGACTGGAGAAGGGCTGAACATCCATGAATGACTACAAAGATAAGATTGCCATACTGGCTCCTGCCCACAATCAGGAAGATGGCATCAGGAAGTTGCCATGCCTCGTCCCCAACCTCTCAACACCGACAGAACAATTAACAGGACACTGGAACACTGCTGCAAAAAACCGTGGTCTCCACGGCTGCATTTGCCAGCAGCATGAAAACAGCACCTGCAAATATTGCTCTGCTGCCTGCAATTGGTGAGATCAATTTCAGATGCAGAATATTAGCAGCAAGGATGTCTAGAGCATGTAGTTTATAGCTTTCCAGCTTGAGAAACACAAAAAGGTATAGTAAACGAGGGAAGGGCTGATACTAAAGGCCTATCTACTGCATCCACCACATTTTCAATTTGGAAAGCAAGAAAAAATGCACGACCCAAATACAAACACAGAAATGCCAAGTTGGGTGTCCTTCCTCACATTCCTTTGTGAAGTGAGGCAGTCGATCAATAAATACATTCATTGATTCATTTTTTTTTTTTTTTTTTTTTTTTTTTGAGACGGAGTCTCGCGCTGTGTCACCCAGGCTGGAGTGCAGTGGTGCGATCTCGGCTCACTGCAAGCTCCGCCTCCCAGGTTCAGGCCATTCTCCTGCCTCAGCCTCCGAGTAGCTGGGACTACAGGCGCCCGCCACCACGCCCGGCTAGTTTTTTGTATTTTTAGTAGAGACGGGGTTTCACCATGTTAGCCAGGATGGTCTCGATCTCCTGACCTCGTGATCCGCCCGCCTCGGCCTCCCAAAGTGATGGGATTACAGGCTTGAGCCACCGCGCCCGGCCATTGATTCATTTTTAAATCAATTGGATGATACATACAGAAAGTCTCATGCTTACTAAAAATTTGTTGACAATACAGGGGGAAAAACTCCTGAAATATTGTTTCTGCAAAGGTTTTCATAGCCAAAACCTTTGGTGGGAAATGAAAATATCTTTGTAAGCAAATCAATGGAGAACAGTTCTGAAACTCTCTCCTCAAAACCTTCTAAAAATTGTATCCACTTTACAGTGTTACTATGCCAGTTACCATTTTACTACACCATTAATGACAGTATTTTTTACCTATGTGGCAAGTATTATTATTACAGTCATGCATTGCATAACAATATTTGGGTCAATGACAGACTGCATATATGATAGTGGTCAGAGCAATAGGCTATGCTATATGGCCTAAGTAGTAGGCTATACCATCTAGGTTTGCTTAAGTACACCCTATTTTGTTTGCACAATGACACATTTCTCACAATGTATCTCCATTGTTATAACTGTATTAGCATTTTGCATGTATAAAGACTGTGGAATCAGAATGGTCAATTGTCTTAGCCAAAATCTCACAGCTAATATAGAGCAAAACTTGAATTCTAATGAAGTTTCTCTGATTTCATGCTCTTTCCAATACACCATACAACCCTGTATAGTGAAGAGTTTATTGTTCTAATGATAGCCAAATATTACTTGCAAATCATCCTGTTGCCACCTCCTATCTCTCTCCCTTTTCCCCTTTTTCTCGAGAATCATTGTCCTTTCCTCAGCAAGATTTCCCATCTGTACATAGACAAGTGTTAGCACCATTCTTTGTCTTCATCCAGATAAAGTGCAGAGCACTTGCAACACTGCCAAGCGTTGAGGTTTATAGGTTGAATATCCCTAATCCAAAAATTTGAAATCCAGAATGCTCCAAAACCTGGCTGGGAGTGGTGGCTCACACCTGTAATCTCAGCATTTTGGGAAGCCAAGGCAGGCAGATCATTTGAGCCCAGGAGTTCAGGGCCAACCTGGGCAACATAGTGAGATCCCATCTCTACAAAAAATACAAAAAATTAGCCAGGCATGGTTGTGCACGTCTGTAGTCCCAGTTTCTCAGGAGGCTGAGGTGGAGAATCAATTGAACCTGGGAGGTGGAAGTTGCAGTGAAACAAGATTGTGCCACTGCACTCCGGCCTGGGCAACAGACAGAGACCCTGTCTCAGAAAAAAAAAAAGAAAGAAAGAAATGCTCCAAAACCTGAAACTTTTTGAGTGTCAACATGATGCCACAAGTGGAAAATTCTACACCTGACCTTACGTGATGGGTCAGTCAAAACACAAACCTTTGTTTCATATGCAAAATTATTTAAAATATTGTATAAAATTACTTTCAGGCTATGTGTATCAAGTATATATGAAACTTAAGTTTTGTGCTTAAACTTTGGTCCCGTCCCCAAGTTACGTCATTATGTATATGCAAATATTCCAAAATCCAAAAAAATCCAAAATCCAAAACACTTCTGGTCCCAAGCATTTTGGGTAAGGGATAGTTAACCCATGCTAACTTTTTAAGAGAGGAAAAGCAAGTGGATTTTTTCTAACTGTAAACTTTGATAAATTTCAAACATATAGGAAAGTTGAAACAAATAGCGCAATAAACGCCCATATAAAGTTCCATATTTCTTGATGATTCATCATATTTGGAAAGACTTGAGATCTCCTAGGAGCTAGAAGGTGAGCCTTGATGATGATACCCAGGAGGAGGTGGGGAGCCAACAGTAGGATCCATGAGGTTTCACAGAAGAGAAGCAGCAAGAGACAGCAGGAGAGTGTCAGGGCCGCAGCCGAGGGGCATGGCGTCCTATGGTAAACAACCTGAGAGAGTGGCCATTAAAGATCTGACTTAAATCTGCAGCATGAAGCCTTTGACCATCAAATTCCTCTTCCCATGGCAAATACAGATGAGTATCCATGCTGTGTCTTAAGCAACTAGGCTGAACGACTAGCCCACTGCCATCAGCCACCCCACCTCAGCATACAGCAATACTTTGTGGCAGCACACCAAACACCCAGCTTTACTTAGGCAGATGAGCTAAGGCCAGAGGGCTTCTAAGGAATGGAACACAGATCAGAATCATTATCACAGGTGGTTACTCCTCCGCTCTGGCCAGTGCCTCTCTGTAGTCTGGAATTGTGTCCCCACGGAGGATTAAGCACCTGTTACCCAGTGGTAACAAATCCATCTTCAGGAAGGACAGATATTTTCATTTTTCTCTCTCCCCTAGTATGTTTACTTGTGTCAAGGTATCCCTATGTGAGTTTGCAAAAGAAAGAGTCAAAAAGAACAAATGCAGTATTTTTCTCTTTCGATTGGTCTTTGGTTTTGCAGCCTTCAAAAAATAAATCAAAGGAATTGCATGTTTTGGTTCTTCCTGTTTCATTGATGTAGAAGTTAAGTCATGGGGAAAAACAGAGTATTTTCAAGCATACTTGAAACATTTATTAAAATAGATCATAAATTCGTTCACAAAGAAGCATTAATGAATTCCTGAAAATCAATAGAATACAAACTATGTACTCTATAATTATACAATAAAATTAGGAATTTTGACAAAAGGACAGATTCCATAAATCCCATAAATTTGGAAACTAAATAAAACAATGCTTAAACCCTCAGGTTTAAAAAAAAAAGTCACACATGTATAACTAATAAAATATAGAAAGAAAAGAAAAACTTGATAGTAGAGAAACTTGGCAAACATCGCCTTAACCAAGTGATCAAGGTTAAACATCCCCAGCAATGAGTCATGGAAGTATGTACTCCAATACGATGTGACAAGAAGGGCATATCTCCTTTGTGATATTCTCCTTCAAAATTCATAACCTCAGTCTTTTTGTAAGAAAACATCAGATAAACTCACACTGAGAGACATTCTATTAGGTTGGTGCAAAAGTAATTGCGGTTTTTGCTATTACAAAATATCTGACAAGTACTCTTCAAAAGTGTCGAGGTCATGAAAGACTGAGAAATAGTTACAGATTTAAGAAGACAAGGTGTGACAACTTGAGGAAGGAAAGGAGCAAGAGAGGGAGGATCAGAGGAGAAAGAAGGAGAAAACGAACGTCATAAAGGACTTGCCCATAGTCAGGGAGAAATGAAAACTTCTGGGCCTAAATTCCTAGTCCCCATTTTATCTTAGCTATTTTCTTGACATGCAGCATAGAATTTCGTATGGTCTCTGTTCCCCGGACCAACCCTCCCCAAAAAGAGATAAAATAAAAATTTGTCAAAAGAAGTACAGACATCTATCCCTGTAACTGTAAATCCTTTAAAAAAAAAAAAAACCCCACTTGGAATATGCAAGTGTTGCCTCTTTTGGTGTAACTTTTGATTAAGATATGCTGTAGATAATATCATCTGCACTAATAAATTATTATTTTACTAAGTTATGAATTCCAATGATTCATTCAACTCTTTGCTAATTTTCATCTTAATTACTGTTTGTTGTAAAAATCCTGAGACTATTTACAAAAACCTTTTAAAAGAGCCAAATACATTATTATGCAGAGTATCATGTACTAATTTAATCCTCCAACAATTCTAGAAATTTGAAGCGTTACACCATAAGACTTTAGTGGTTGGTAATACTAGGACTATTATAATTTATGAATAATTGACAGCAACAAGTTTCTGCTGAGCATTGATTACATGCTATGGTCAGCTAGGGATAACCCACTGAAAGAGAGAGATGGTCTTAGTCTTCATGGAACTTAGAATCCAGTGGAGAAAACAAACTTAAACAAGGAAACAAAACAAAAGTAATAATTACAAGTTGCTATAAGTGCAATGAAGGAAAGGTGCTTTAATAAGATAAACTGGTTCGGGGGCTGGGAGATGGCAGCTGATTCTAATTCAGTCTTCGGAGAAAGCCTCTCTGAGGAGATGACCTTTCTCCTAGTTTTCTTCCAAAGACTTGGCAAGAGTTATAAAACTGTACTACACACGTTTAAAAGATGGCCGGGCATAGCGGCTTACGCCTGTAATCCCAGCACTTTGGGAGGCCAAGGCAGGCAAATCACTTGAGGTCAGGAGTTTGAGACCAGCCATGGCCAACGTAGCCAAACCCCGTCTCTACTAAAAATACAAAAATTACCCCACTGTGATGGCATGTGCCTGTGATCCCAGCTACTCGGGAGGCTGAGGCAGGAGAATCGCTTGAATCTGGAAGGTGAAGGTTGCAATGAGCCGAGATCGCGCCACTGCACTCCAGCCTGTGCAACAGAGAGAAACTCTGTCTCAAATAAGTAAATAAATAAATAAATAAACAGCTGGATTAAAAAAAAAAAAAGAATTTAAGGTATTAGGACACAAAAAGGTATGAGGACATGTTAAAATAAGTTATTAGTTTCCTGGCACTCACAGTAAAAAGACAACATCATTCATATTGTAGAGTTCTTATCTCTCAAAGAAAGAAAATATACTGAGTCACCTAAGGGGACTAATATTTCTCTGGCACTGGTTTCAAGCAGGAATTTATCATATGATTCTTTCTATAAGGAAGATCAGATAAGTTAATAAACTGTCATTTTCTCATGTTATTTTGCATAAGATACTAAAATGTTCTTCAAATGACATTTCTGATTGTAACCCAATATAAAGCACAAGATAATGCAGTCCAGGTAGTGACTTTCTGGTGGTATAACTACATGCAGGGACTGAAAGAAACTAGTAAATGAATGCCACTTAGATTCTCTCAGGTACTAAGTAACAACCCTGAACTTCGGTATTCTGAATAGCAAAATTTTATAGCTAAAATCTCTGCTGAATATCTACTGGGCTGACATTGCATATCCCTGATGAAAGAGAAATACACACGGTTCAGACAGCAGACACGAAGGGGACTGATTTAACATTTTGTAGCGAACCATTTAATAGCTAACCTTCCGTTCTCATTCAAGAAAATTGACATAGAAGCAGGCTGCACTGGTACCAGGGAAGAGGGCCAAGATGTTTCTCAATGTACAACAAAAAGAGTTTGAACCTGTTTCAGAAGATGGCCAAGTATTTGGAGATCACAGAACTTGACATCATCAAGCATAAATAAATTATTTTGATATCCTCCCCCCACAAAAAAATCCCTGAATATTTTATTTGGCCATTTTGACCACGAAAGAACTTCACCATGGACTCTACTGAGAATTTCTTTCCAATCAGAATTACATCACCATTGGTCTGCCAGGATGATTTATCAGTAAATGTCCCAAGTAGTTGAAGGAACAAAGCTTTTATCTGAGGTTATTTAATAAAGTTCATTTAAAAACTAAATGACTGCTAAATATAACGATTTTTGTTTCTGCATAATTAATGTTGGGCTGTTCTTTCTGACAATAAGCCATCAAAAGCCTCTGCTGTATCTTTTTTTTTTTTTTTTTTTTTTTTTGAGATGGAGCTTTGCTCTTGTTGCCCAGGCTGGAGTGCAATGGCATGATCTCAGCTTACTGCAACCTCCACCTCCCGGGTTCAAGGGATTCTCCTGTCCTAGCCTCCTAAGTAGCTGGGATTACAGGTGCATGCCACTACACCAGGATAATTTTCGTATTTTTAGTAGAGAAGGGGTTTCATCATATTGGTTAGGCTGGTCTCAAACTCCTGACCTCAGTTGATCCACCCAACTCGGCCTCTCAAAGGGCTGGGATTACAGGCATGAGCCACTGCACCTGGCCTCTGCTGCATCTTAATAAGGCAAATACAACCATTGGCCTAGAAAAGGGTGCTTCCCTTCCCTCCCATTTTTGCTGATAAGTGGGCATGCATCCAATCCACATACTAGCTAGACAGGAAGCATAGCATGTTGAACAAATAGTGGATTTTTTTTCTTTTCTTTTCTGAGAGACAGGGTCTCATCTTGAACTCCTGGGCTCAAGGGATCCTCCCGCCTTCGCCTCCCAAAGTGCTAGGATTACAGATGTGAGTCACCACATCCGGCCCGAATAGTGGATATTAATGTGAAAGTGGAGATTGTGTTTGATTTAACAGGCAAAAAAATCAAGCCATTAAAAATGTCAATGTGGGAATAATAATGGGAATATGAATGCTGGGATGCCTGGAGTACCAGTTGGCTACCAATAAAATATGGGCTGAAATATGCTTCTCTTTACTCAGAGAAGCCCGCCCATTTTCACAAAGTGGAAGGGAGGGGAAAAGAGAGACTGAGTTATGGACTGTGGCCTACCTCACCAAATCCATTCAGCACAAACGGGTTTCTCCTAGTGGCCTAAGAACATCAGATATGTGGAAGGAAACATACTGTCTGATATGGCTTAGATCTGTGTCCCTGCCCAAATCTCATGTCAAACTGTAATACCCAATGTTGGAGGTGGGGCCTGTTGGGAAGTGATTGGATCGTGGGGGCGGAATTCCCCCATGCTGCTGTTCTCATGATAGTGAGTGAGTTCTCATGAGATTTGGTTGTTTAAAAGTGTGTGGCACCCACCCCACACCGCTTGCTTCTGCTCCGGCCACACAAGATGTGCCTCTTTCCCTTTTGCCTTCTGCGATGATTGTAAGTTTCCTGAGGCCTCCCCAGAAGCCAAGCAGATGCCAACATCATGCTTCCTTAACAGCCGGCACAACCATGAGCCAATTAAACCTCTTTTCTTTATATGTTACCCAGTCTCAGGTATTTCTTTATAGCAGTGCAAGAACTCCTAGTGGCCTAAGAACATCAGATAGTGGAAGAAAAAGGAAACATACTATCCTTGAAACTTTTGAGTGGCTTGTACTCCCTCACTAATTTAGACTGTTTTTTCTTGGGACAGAAAATTAATTTTCCATTTTTTAGTCTCTACCCACATAATCTGGTACTATGCACACAGCATGTGCTCAGTAAATGTTTGACCAACAACATGACTGTGCTATATTAATTTCCTCTGACATACCTGCCTAGCAGTAGGCAGCCAAAAATGTGGATCAAAGAATGCGTAGTGTATTATAATCAGACTTATTTCTGATCCCCATTCATGTATGCTAAAGAATGTGAAAAGGCCAAAATTCTATCAATTTATTTCCATATGGGTAAGTCTACAAGGATTATATTTTATTACTATAAGTTTTTGTTATGAGTCATAGATACCAGGAACCTCTTCTCTTTTTTAACTCCCATTGTTGAGAAGTGAGAGTGTGCTTTTTCCCCTAACCATTCTCATCCCGCCCACTCCATTAAATATTATGTAAAGGCAAAAATCCCCCAAATGTTTAGCTCTGACCTCATGTATCCAATTTTCTACTTGACACCTCCACCAGAGTTCAATAGGCATCTCAAACTTAATCTTTCCAAAACCAGACTCCTGATCCTCTCACTCCCAATTTACTCTCCTCAGCCTGCTCCACTTTTGTAAATGGTACCACCATCCACTCAAGCCAAAGACTGCAGGGTTCATCCTTAATTCCTCTCTGTCCCTCACACCGACTGTCTGACCCATCAATAAGTACTATTGCTCTTCCTCTACATCATCACCTAACCCATTCGCCTCTCTCCATCCTAACCACCACTACTCTCTTCTACATCATATCTTGCTTGGACTCCGGAACTTTGCTTCATCTTTTCATCCATAAAGAGGCCTTCCCTGAACACCCAATCTAAAATTGCTCCCCAGAGTCTATCACATTGCCTAATTTCATGTTTTTCTTAGCATTTATCACTACCAGTTAATTTTCTTATTTGTTTGTTTTTTTATTGGGAAGGAGGATATTTTCTGTCACTCCCCATTCAATTGCACGTCCATAAGAGTAGGGACTCTTACTGTCTTGTTTGCTGCTACATTTCCAGTGTTTATAATAGAGTTTGACACATAATAGGTGCTCAATAGTCATTGAATTAATAAATTAATGAATCAATTAGTGAATAAGCCTAATGTGTATTTGAACATGAAAGATGAGCAGAATGCAGAACAACACAGGTTTTTATGTAAGTAACAGATTTATTGAGACTAAATTTAAATTATCCAATTTCCTTTGACAGCTCTCACCCTACTATTTTTTAGTTAACAATCATTGAACATTTATTACATGCCAGAAACTGGACATTTTTTACATATATTAGCTCAATGAATTTCATTCCATCCTTGTACAGCCTTATAAAGTAATTACAACTAGCTAAGTGGCAAAGCCAGGATTCAACTAAAAGTCAGGCTTATTCCAGAATCCCAAGCTCTTTACTACCATATTAATATGAATATTCCTTTCAGATTGGCCAGATTCCCTAGAACACTCATCCAGCAAAGTAAGGTCAGGGCAACTTAGCCTCAATGTAAAGCCCCATGGCTCTCCCCTGAAAAGCTGCAGCATTTGTGTGGTTTCCTTTGAGAGCACATCGAGATCAAAGCTTGGCTATACAAGATCATTCTTCTCACGACGCATATCCTATGAGCACAGCAAGACATTAGCCAAAACAGCATTTCTTCAGTTAGTTAATTAATAAATTTCTGAGTGTTCTGCTGAACCTGTACAATGATTATTAGACATTTTCTGAGATTCAGGCCTCCAAAGTTGATACTTAACAAAATTTTCTTTTTACATACAGAAGAATTGGGCTCTTGTAAGGATGAAGTGAGCTGGTGCATATGACATCTCTTTGAAAAAATATAAACTATTACATAGAATATGCGCCATAATATAATCACAGAATTCTGGAAATGAAAAAGAACTAAGAAATGGCACCTAATTTTATGAAAGTGAACAGTGAGGCACAGAGAGGTGAAGTGACTTGTGGTTGAGGGGCTGGTAGCCAACAGAATGAAATTACATTGTTTACCAAATTTAATTTTATTTTTTCTTCTTTTTTTTTTTTTGAGATGGATTCTCACTCTGTTGCCCAGGCTGGAGTGCAATGGCATGATCTCGGCTCACTGAAACCTCCGCCTTCCAGGTTGAAGCAATTCTCCCACCTCAGCCTCCCAAGCGGCTGGGATTATAGGCGTGTGCCACCACATGTGGCTATTTTTTGTACTTTTTTTTTTTTTTTTTTTAGTAGAGATGGATTTTCACTACATTGGCCAGACTGCTCTCAAACTCCTGACCTCAAGTGATCCACCCGTCTTGGCCTCCCAAAGTGCTGGGATTACAGGCATGAGCCACCACGTCCGGTCCCAAATTTAATTTTCAATCTGAATCTCAGTAATGGTCTTTACTATCATCTTAACTGAGTCAACACACCTGATTTCAAACTTTCAGAATGATGCCAAGTTTATGATATTGATGTGGACATATTTTTTTCTGAACCTTATATTTTATGTAACATTTTTTGAAGAGACCAGTCGCCCATATAATGAGCAGTGGACATCATTTTACCTTAGTGTATCCAGGAAAAACAAAACAAGACAAAATTACTATATGTTTATGATCAATGAGCTCTTCAAAAATTAATTGTCACAGATGGAACCGTAACATATGGCACATTTGAAGAGTAAAAGTCCTGCAGATGGACACTCTCAATGGTACTTTTTTTAAACCTAGTGACTCTCAACCGGAAGTGCTGACATTTGAAAATGTATGAAGATTTTTTGGGGGGTTGTCATAATGATTAGAGAAAGCTCCTGGCATTTGGTGTCTAGAGGACAAGGATGTTAGTATAAATGGTCTGTAAGCCAAGGGATAGTTCTACTTAAAGAGCCATGTCACCCAGAATTCCAACAGCTACCCCAGACAATGGAAAAATGACTGCAAGCATCTGCCTGCTTCAGATAACTCCTTTAATTATGTATTTATGTTAATTTGGAACTGTCTTAGTTCATTTGGACAGCTATAACAAAATATCATGAACTGGGTGACTTGTAAATAACAGAAATTTAATTTCGTACATGTCTAGAGGCTTGGAAGTTCAAGATTAAGGCACTGGCAGATCTGGTGTCTGGGCAAGGCCCGCTGTCTGGCTCAGAGATGGCACCTTCTTACTGTGTCTTTCCATGGTAGAAGGGATGAACTAGTTCTCTGGGACTTCTCTTATAAGGACGCTAATCCCCTCCATGAGGGCTCTGCCCTCATGATCTAATCACCTCCCAAAGGCTCCACTTCCTGATACCATCACACTGGGGATTCAATTTCAACATAGGAATTTTGAGGAAACACAAATATTCAGACAACAGCAGAAACTTTTATGAATAAAGAAGAAATTTATCAAAATGTCCAAGAGCCTGGAAAAACATAATAAAGTTTACTAAATACTTAAAATTGTAAAAAATAGTTTCAACATCTCTGGCAACATGGTGGATAAGAGATCCTGCAATCTAATGCTACACAACATTAAAAGTGCAAGATAAAATATAAAAGTTACTATTTTATGAATACATAAGCCTACAAAAAACAAGAAAATTGCTCTGAGGCCATGACTAGAGTGGGTGCATGGGTGCAGGGAGGTGGCCGAGCCCTGCAACACCTGATACTCACCTACAAATTATAGGGCTAAAAATTTAGCAGCAGTGGGTGAAGTGGGTAGCAGAGTGGGAGTGGGGAAAGAGGAAGGCTAGAAGTAAAGCCCTGGACTCATGGAGGTTGGAAAGCTGAATTGGAGACCATCTTGTATAGAGCTAGGATAGGCAATGGACTATACTTTCAGGAAAAAAAAAAAAAAGGTTGATGAGGACAACAAAAGTCAGAAGAAAACAAACGCAAAATGAACAACAACAAAAGGCTAGAAGAGATTACGCTGCTCTCTCTTCCTCGGCTCTCCAATTTTTTGCCGTTGCCTCCTCTTGGCTGAACCCAACTGGAAATCAGACAACACACAGCCCAGGAAGCTCAGCATGCAGAGCAAGTCAGGGAAAAGACAAGGCATATATTCAAGGTCAAGCAGACGTAGAACCTGCATAGCCAGGTATTCTGATAAAGCACTTCTATGCAGATTATCTGATTTAATCTTCACAACAGACAGGTACTATTACATCCCCTAGAGTAAACTGAATCTTAACATGGCCAAGTTTCTCTTCTAAGCATGCAGCCAGTAATGATGGCACTGGGCTCTAACCCCAAGTTGGCCTGACTGCATACCCTGCACTCTTAACCATTTTGCTCTATAGTTGTAACAACAGTGTGATTCTGATGTTGACTTCTTGTGTCTCCTCAATGGGTTTTGGGAGAAACCCTAACTCAGAAGTGGCCTGTTCTAATCCAGTCCTAATGAGTCCATGTCTGACTGTTTTACTCATGTCAGGTCATTTTCCATCTCTGTCAGCAATGGTTTAAAGTGCAGGGTTATCCATTGCTTCATAACAAACTGCCCCAGAGTTTAGAGGCTTCAAACAACAACAATGTTACTATATTTCACAACTTTGCAGGTTGGAAATGTGGTCAGGGCTTGGCTGGGTGACTCTTCTGCTCAAAGTGGTGTTGACTGGTGTTCCTTGGTGGTATTCATCTGATGGTTCATCTGGCTTCATTCCCAAGTTTGGCTTTTTGGCAAGAACAATGAAAGGCTGAGCTCAGCAAGACTCCTCTCATTATCCACGTAGTCTCAGGGCACTTCACCTGCCCCCTCCAGCAGGGTAGTTGACATGGTTTGGCTGTGTCCCCACCCAAATCTCATCTTGAATTGTAGCTCCCTTAATTCCATGTGTTGTGGGAAGGATGCAGTGGGAGATAATTGAATCATGGGGGCAGTTTCCCCCATATTGTTCTCGTGGTAGTGAATAAGTCTCACGAGATCTGATGGTTTTACAAGGGGTTTCCCCTTTTGCTTGGCTCTCATTCTTTCTTGTCTGCCACCATGTAAAATGTGCCTTTTGCCTTCCACATGATTGTGAAGTCTCCCCAGCCACATGGAACTATGAGTCCATTAAACCTCTTTTTCTTTATCAGTTACCTAGTCTCAGGTATGTCTTTATCAGCAACGTGAGAACAGACTAATACAGTAGTCTAATGCCTTACTTGGCAGCTCAGGGCTGTCGGTCTTCTTACAAGCCTAAGCCTGAAACTGTCATACTCTACTGGTTAAAGAAGTCACAGCTCAGATCCAAGGAGAGGGGAAATATATCCCACATCTCAATAGCAGAAATTATTTGACATCAAAGAATTTGTGACCATCTTTAATCTGGCCAAAGGAATAGAAACTTCACTAACTATATTTCTGTATCTTTAGTTATTTATGTTCCTATTCACTACTCCTTTTATCTGTATAATTTCCAGTTTCCAAGAAATATCCCTCTTCTTCAACTCTGCATAAGCCTATTACAGCTGACTGGGCAAAACACCATATATTTATTACAAACAATTGTTTGTAATGCTACCATGATGCCTGGCCCATAGGAGTTACCCAGTAAATACTGGATGGACAAATGACCATTTAAAATAATGCCCTTTTTTAATTGTTTGGAGACAATTGGGAGGTGCATTAGGGTTCTCTAGAGAAACATAACTAATAAGAGACATAGATATATGAGAGGGGATTTATTAGGGAAATTGGCTCATGCAATTATGGAGGCTAAGAAGTCCCATGACAGGCCATTCACAAACTGGAGACCTGAGATACTGACAGTATAGCTCGGTCCAAGTCCAAAGGCCTTAGAACCAGGGAAGTCAATTGTGTAACTCTCAGTCCAAGGCCAAATGCCTGAGAGCCTGGCGGGGCTGCTGATGTAAGTCCTGAAATCCAAAGGCCAGGGAGCCCAGAGTTGTTGTCCACGGCCAGGAGGGGAAGAGCGTACCCCAGCTCCAACAGAGAGATCGACGTGTTCTTCCTTTCTCTGTTTTTGTTCTCTCCAGGGCCCTAGTGGATTAGATGGTGCCCACCCACATTGAGGGCAGATCTTCCCCATTTAGTCTACTCAGACACACATGCTAATGTCCTCTGGAAATGCACTCACAGACACACCCAAAAATAATGCTTTACCCAGTTTCTAGGTACTCCTTCAGCTAGTCAAGTCAACACCTAAAATTAACCATCCCAGACAGTGTTTACAGACAGCTCCAATTTCAGCAGGAAGTGAAGGCTACTGTGAAGCATCTCCTCCATTTCATATGCTATTTTCTGCATGCTTAATGTCTGAGTTACCACTATAGATTTCTTCCCCAGTTCCAAATGGCTCGGGAGTTCCACTGGTTCAGAGGGCTCACGAGTACTAAACAGGACCTAACTCGTTACTCCCTACTTCTTTGTGTCTCACACAGTGATCTGAATCCCTTAACTCAGTTTTTCTCAAACTTTGAACTATAGAGGAATGACCTGGAGAACCCGAGAAAGCACCAAGCACTGAACCCGTCTTCAGAGTGTTTGATTCAGTAGGCCAAGGATGGGGCTAAATAATCTGAATTTCTTTCTCTCTCTTTCTTTCTTTCTTTCTTTCTTTCTTTCTTTCTTTCTTTCTTTCTTTCTTTCTTTCTTTCTTTCTTTCTTTCTTTCTTTCTCTTTTTCTTTCTTTTTCTTTCTTTCTTTTTCTTTCTCTTTCTTTCTTTCTTTCTTTCTCTTTTTTTTTTTTGAGACTGAGTTTAGCTCTTGTTGCTCAGGCTGGAGTGCAATGGCATGGTCTTAGTTCACTGCAACCTCCATCTCTCGGGTTCAAGTGATTCTCCTGCCTCAGCCTCCCAAATAGCTGGGATTACAGGCACCAGGCATGACACCCAGCTAATTTTTGTATTTTTGTAGAGAAGGGGTTTCACTCTGTTGACTAGGCTGGTCTTCAACTCCTGACCTCAAGTGATCTGCCCACCTCAGCCTCCCCAAGTGCTGGGATTACAAGCATGAGCCACAATGCCCGGCCAATAATCTGCATTTCTAACAGGTTCCCAGATGCTGCTCATTTCAAGTTATGCCAACAAACAACATAGTTCCATCAACATTAATGGATATTGACATTACTTGAGATGGATTTTTATAATCCTGAATTTAAACTAAAATATAGGGATTGGTGACTTCTAATTCATACATTAGATCCATGCCTTTTATAAAATTATCTGAAACCTTCTTGTTGAAGTGTTTCATTTAGAAAATAGAACAGTGAGCTATTGTCAGAGACTCCCATGAAAGTTAGATATCAACTGCTGATTAGTACTTTAGAAAATCATAAGGAGTATTGTTGCTGCTAGAAACCTATTAAGCATTTTCCATTTAAAAATTCTTCATTATACTGAACAAAGAAGAATTTTTGCTCCGGTGCAGTCTAGACCTGGTTCTGTTGCTTAGCAATGGGCTCTGCCATACCGTTACAGCCCTGTGTTTTCCTCTTCAAAAAAGAACAGTATGCCACAGGTGCTTTTTAACTTTACCACCGTGCTCCCATGAAGAAGAATTCATAATCATTTTGTATTTAATCTAGCAGACTGAAAATTCTCAAGGTGAGAGCTTTCTTTTAGGATGTTGAAAATGCACTGTGCTCTTTCTTCAAAGTGAGAGTCTATGATTCCCAATCATTGAAAAAAAGTTCCGGAGGGATTCGCCTTTCTGACAAAGAGCCATCAATCAGTTAATACAGATTGTGGTGTGCCTCGCCCATATTCAGCTGTGGGCCGAGCAAGTGGAGGAAATCAAAAGACATGTAAAAGAATATCTGTGCACACATTTCATACACTGTAAAGCAGCAGGTTTAGATCTTACAGTGCCTCCTTCATAAGATCTATGAGGCATAAGAAAGATAAGATTCACTTAGGAGAAACAATAGCAAACTGTATAAGACAGTATGTAATTAGCGACTAAATTATGAGGCTCTCAATGAAAAGCCTCTTAAGAATTCAAGGAAGGTAGAAACTAATAAGAGGAAGGGCTGGCATTTATCAAGTGCCTGCTATATGCTAGGCACTTCAAATGCATTATCTGTTTCAGTAGTCACAACCGTCCTGTGAAGTCAGAATTATTATCATCCTCATTTTCAGATGAGGACTGCAAGTCTTAAAGGCTAATTAGCTTGCTTGTAAACAAACCCAGGTCTGGATTAAGTAAAGGAGAAAATCGAGGACTGGATAGACAGAGATCCACCCACCATGCTGCCCTTTCCCTAGTGTCTCTTTGCATTATTCATAAATGCAGGGCCAAATTCCAGTCCTCATGGCCCTCAGGGAAAAAACCTAAGCTTTAATTCATGCTGATAAACCTCTGTGAATACCTATTCTTCTAGCCAACAGAAAGTCTCCTGGGACAAAGGTGAAGGAAGGAGGATTTCTTTTCATATTATTTTTGAACAATGAGTTCTGTGGAGTGAGACATGATTTGCCTAGAAGTGTGTTGATCTATAAAAGCATACCCCCTATTTTCATAACAGCGGAATCATATCAACCTTCCAGACTTGAATTGTTTAGCATTTCTGTCCAAACAATCTTTCTCCTTGATTGCATTCATAACACTCTGCACCTCTTCTGATTAACCTGTTTTTGATTCAACTATTCCTTAATTTTATCCCCACTCCTGTCTTAAAGTGCTCCAGACTCTCCAAATAATGGTACCAATATCCTGTATATGATTTCACTCTGACACTCTGCCCCAAGTCCTCATATGCACATAGGAAAACACAAGATAAGAAGTCACGTTTTCCTGGAGGCTTTTGAGACAAAAGATAAGACTGGCTAGGTCCCCTCTACTGCCAGACTTGGGGTAGGGGTTGTTTTTATTCTTTTACGAGATTGTCTCTCAGGGGCACCTCCAAGAGGTGACATCGGAAAGGCTCAGGAAAACAAAGTTTATGGCATGGCACAGTGGCTCATATCTAAAATCCCAGCACTTTGGGAAGCAAAGGCAGGTGGATCGCTTTAGCCTGGGAGTTTGAAACCAGCCTGGACAACATGGTGAAACCCCATCTCTACAAACAATTCAAAAAATAAAAAATAAAATAGCCGTGGTGGCCCACACCTGTAGCTCCAGCTGCTCAGGAGGCTGAGGTGGGAGGATCACCTGCACACAGGAGGTCGAGGTTGCAGTGAGCCATGATCGCACCACCACTCTCCAGCCTGGGTGACAGAGTGGAACCCTGTCTCAAAAAAAAAAAAATTTATTATACTCACAAGTCCTAGAGACACAGCAAGCCACGCAGAGCCAGGTGGGAAAGGCACCAGGGTAGGCAGGAGGCAAAAGACAAGAGCTAGGGGAGAACACTAGGCCACTGCCTTTATTGGAGTTTCTGCAAGAAAAGCAAGATAGGGCAGGGTGAATGGTTTAGGACTGGCAAGTTTGTATAATTTCATTGGGCTCTAAACTCTAAGGGTGGTCTTTAGTTGCCTGGTACCCGAACCTGGGAGGATTGAGAGAGAGGAATATTGTGTGCTGGGTTGTGCAGCCTGATAGAGAAGGCATGGCTCTGCACTGATTAGTTTCCATACCAAAGTTTCCATACCAAAAAATGCTCCTATCCAGGCCCTTTGCTATCTGTAAGAATTGGCTAGCACTGGGAGGGGCAGTCTCTCCCCACCTAGAAAGGGTTCTTAAGATATCAAAACATCAAAATACACAGAACATTTACAATATATACAATACAGGGTACGTTACTAGGGCTCAACCCAATCCCAGGCCTACAACTTTGCCAACTACCATAGAATATTTCTGAAAATTTTGTGGAAGGTAGAGGGAAAAGAGCATGATAGGTTAATATTTGAATCAACTACTGAGCCCTAGGCTGGAAATGAGTCCTGGGTTCTAGAACTATTTCTGGCCAAGTCTCAAGGCTATAAAATGTGAAGGACAAGAACAAAAAAAGAAATAGGTATTATCTAGCACTGTCAAGGATGCAGTGAAATGAGAACTTTCATACTAAGCCAGCAGACATGCACATTGCTACAATCTCTTTGGAGAGCAATTTGGCACACAGCAAGTACTGTCCTAGAGAAACTCTCTCCCATGTGCACTGGAACTCCCACACAAAATGTTCATTGCAGGTTGGGCTCAGTGGCTCACACCTGGAACTCCAGCACTTTGGGAGGCTCAGGTGGAAGGATCACTTGAGGCCAGGAGTTTGAGACCAGCCTGGGCAACATAGCAAGACCTCATCTACACACACACACACACACACACACACAAAATTAGCCAGGTGTAACTTATAGTCCCACCTATTGGAGGCTGAGGCAAAAGGATCCCTTGAGTCCAGGAGGTTGAGGCTGCTTGCAGTGAGCTGTGATTGCACCACTGCCTACCAGCCTAAGCAACAGAATGAAACCCTGTCAAAAAAAAAAAAAAAAAATTCATTGCAGCATTGTTTATAATAGTGAACCACCTAGTTGTTTGATGACAATTTCTCTTAGGCACATCAGATGTAAAAGCCAAAAGGCTGGGTCCACTACATTATTTGTTGGGCATCCTGCTGAGGGGTGCTGATACTTGGAAGAGAGTATAGCAGATAGAAGTGTCACTTGTGTATCAAAGACACACTGTCTCCCTCCTCCTCAACGAGAAACCATTGCTCCCTTCTCGGAATTCCCTTGCAACTTCCCTGATAAAATTCACCACTTTTTCTAATACAATCATGCATCACTTAATGACAAAGATACATTCTTAGAAATACATCGTTAGGTGATTTCATCATTAGGTGATACCATCATAGAGTGTATCATGCAAATATAGCCTCCTGCACACCTAGGTTATATGGTGTAGCCTATTGCTCCTAGGCTGCAAACCTGTACAGCATGTTACTGTACTGAATATTGTAGGTAATTGTAGCACGGTAGTAACTACATGTGTATCTAAACACATCTAAACATAAAAAGGTACAGTAAAAATACAGTATAAAAATTTTAAATGGCACACCTGTATAGAGCAGTTCCATTATAATCTTATGCGACCACTGTCATATTTGTGGAATATCATTTACCAAAATGTGCTTATGTGATGTATGACTGTATATTACTATGATTTGCATATTACTCTCACATTCTCTACTCCACCATAATCTTCTGAGTTGAGTTGCTATCTATCTGATTCATCCTCATGTCAAATAAAATAATTATATGAAAAACTTTTTAAACTGTAAAATGTCGTAAGAATAAGAATAAGGTGAATCCTGTTGCAATTCTTGTATGGGCCAGGAAAATGTTGAATATATCCATGAATGACTATATATGAACATCACACAATTGTATCTCAATAATTTTTTTAGTTTTATGTTACTGTTTTCCTAATTTCTTTCTCATTTTTATGTTTTATTTTCATTTGTGGTAGCTTCATAAGACTATCATTGAACACTTGTTTTTTTGTTTTTTTGTTTTTGAGACAGTCTCGCTCTGTCGCCCAGGCTGGAGTGTAGTGGTTAATCTCGGCTCACTGCAACCTTTGCCTCCCAGGTTCAAGCAATTCTCCTGCCTCAGTCTCCCAAGTACCTGGGATTACAGGGATGTGCCACCACGCCTACCTCGTTTTTTTGTTTGTTTGTTTGTTTGTTTTTAACTTTTAGTAGAGATGGGTTTTCACCACATTGACCAGGTTGGTCTCAAACTCCTGACCTCAAGTGATCCACCTGCCTCGGCCTCCCAAAGTGCTGAGATTATAGGCATGAGCCACTGAGTCTGGCCTAAATATTCTTCATTACATCTATTTTCATACTACAGAAGCTCACAACTTTTTATTTTCCTAGTTTGTCATTTCTTTTTTCTCAAACTACCTTCTTACGAGTAACTTTTTAATCTTGGCCAGCTGTGGCTTTTATTAGTCCCACAAGGGAAAACTCTTAACTGGAAGGAGAGTGATCTTTGATTTGTTTGGTCATGTTTCACATTCACCTTCACACACACAAACTATTACAGTGCTCTGCAAACCATGGATGTTCAAAAAACACCATCTCAGTCATGATGGCACAGTCTGAGATATTGACACGGAAGCATTATTTGGAATGGGTTTGAAATGGCGAAGGAGATTCAGTCTCCTTGGTCTCGTGTCAATGGATGACTTGTGTCAGCTGGAGGTTATGAAAACTTAGATTCTGTATGAGTCAAGTGAGAGCTCAGGGCCTTGTCAGAAAGTGGACAGTGAGTCTTTAATATTTTTTGTCCTATTTTGTTGGTTAAATAAATAGAGTGGGTTGAAATTGCAGTAAACGGAAACTTAATTTACTTTCAGAAAAATATTCCTAACAATGAGTATTGTTTAAAAAAAAAAAAAAGTATGTAGGAAACTGTATTAGTCAGGGTTCTCCAGAGGGGGAACAAGTAGGGTGTGTGTGTGTGTGTGTGTGTGTGTGTGTATGAGTTTATTAGGGAGAATTGGCTCACATGATTATAAGGTGAAGTCTTACAATAGGCTGTCTGTAAGCTGGGGTAGAGAGAAGTGGCTTATTCAGAGTCCAAAAGCCTCAAAAGCAGGGAAGCCAACAATGCAGCCTTCAGTCTGTAGCCAAAGGCCCAAGAGCCCTGGCAAACCATTGGTGTAAGTCTAAGAGTCCAAAGACTAAAGAACCTGGAGTCTGATGTCCAAGGGTAGTAGTAGAAGGAAGCATCCAGCACAGGAGAAAGAAGGAAGCCAGAACACTTAGCAAGCCAGCTTGTCCCACCGTCTCCTGCCTGCTATGCTCTAGCTGCACTAGCAGCCGATTAACCGGTGCCTACCTACGTTGAGGTTGGATCTTCCCCTCTCAGTCCACTGACTCAAATGTCAATCTCCTCTGGCAACACCCTCACAGACACACCCAGAAACAACAATTTAGCAGCCATCTAAGTATCCTTCAATCCAGTCAAGTTGACATCTAATGTTAACCATCACAGAAACCAACATCATATTTTCTTTTATAGATCGTTTAAAATAAAATGGCTTTACACTTGAAGAGTTTAACAGAAGGGAAAGGCCAATGGACTTAAAACAAACAAACAAAAATGAACAAACAAAAAAGCCAGAACTTCAACACAAAGTCCATCAGTTATTGATTATGTAATTAAGGACAAGTCATTTACATTCTCTGTTTTCAGTTTTCTACATCTACAAAAATGGATAGTAATTCTCAGGCAAAGACAGTAGTTGTTCCCTAACATCCACTCTCCTTTTCCATCTTTGATAAGAGAACGCCCAAGTTCTGGCTGCGGACATGGCCACTGAGCTAAAGATACACTTCCCAGCCTCCTTTGCATCTAAATGTGGTCATATGATTGAGCTCTGACCAATGGGATGTGAGCAGAAGTCATGTGTGAAACTTCTCAGATAAATCCATAAAAAAGGGGGGCATGCCCTGAATTTCCCTTTTCCCTTTCCAGAAGCTAAAATATGGACCTCCCTGGATCACTACCTTCAGGCTGTCACATGAGAGAAAGTTTTATTTTGTTTTAAACCAGGCTAAGTTGATCTTTGTTAAAGTGTCTGAACCTACACATTATTACATTTCTACTTGAAAATGCTACTAAGATATCCTTATTAGAAGAAAAATAAAGATAGCATCTTGTAAATGTTGAATTGTTTACTCATTAGCCAGGATTATTATGATGTGTCTGAGTTATTTCTGTAACTTTCATTTCTCATTTAATCACAGTCATTTGTCATTTAATCACAGTTGTTATTTAATTTTTCATGTGTGAATGTCTTCTCAGATAAAGTGAAATCCACTTGAAGCCAGCAACTTTTCATTAATTGCCAGCATCGCTAAATATTTTCTTCATATGTACTACTCAATATTTATCATTTGATTTTTTTTCATAACACCCAATTTGGTGCTGTGCAACTAGTAAGTATGAAATAAATGTTTGCAAAAAGAGAGAGAGAGAGAAAAGGAGCAGGGTAGTGGGAGGGAGGGAAGGAAGATTGATTGATTTCATTATGCTCATGCCTAACGATTTGTGGTGATTGATGCTGGGGCCTGAAGGAATGGTTTAGATCAATGGTTCTCAAAGTGTGGTCCTCGGGTCAGCAGCATCAGCTTCACCTGGGAGTTTATTAGAAATTAATATTCTTGGGCCAGGCATGGTGGTTCATGCCTGTAATCCCAGCACCTTGGGAGGCCAAGGCGGGTGGATCACGAGGTCAAGAGTTCGAGATCATCCTGGCCAATATGCTGAAACCCCGTCTCTACGAAAAATACAAAAATTAGCCTGGTGTGGTGGCGTGCGCTTGTAATCCCAGCTGCTCAAGAGGCTGAGGCAGGAGAATCACTTGAACCTGGGAGGCAGAGGTTGCAGTGAGCCGAGATCATGCCACTGCACTCCAGCCTGATGACAAAGTGAGACTCTGTCTCAAAAAAAAGAAAGAAAGAAAGAAATTAATACTCTTGAGCTCCACCATAGGCCTACTGAGTCAGAAAGTCTGGGAGTGGGACTCAGCAAAGATGTTTCAACAATTCTTCCAGGTGATTCTGATGCACATTTGTGTCTGAGAACCATTGCTTTAGCTGTTCTCAGCCACCCTGCCTATGAGTGTGATGGACTCCTGTCCAATCCAGTAAAATTAGAGGATCGGTGGTACTATTCACAATTGTGTATTAAATGTACATTTTGCATTAATTCATGTAATTAACTCATGTAAATTAATTACATGACCACTTATAACACCACTTGTAACAATGCCAGGCATATAGGTAGTCCCAGTAATTAATGATTGTGTTGTTTTATTATTGTTACTGACAAGGTTCTCATTGCAATTTGCATTCAAATGATGAAGCAGTTTCCTAGGTAAGAACAACACCTTCTTGAAACAATTAAAATGCAGTCAGAGAGTTTCTTTAAAATGGGATTTTAAAATTCCATTTCTAGGCACCTAGAGAATACTTCTTTAAGAGCACAAGGGATATATATAGTAATTAATCAGTGTATATATGTGTGTGTGTATGTATATGTGTATATATATATGTGTGTGTGTGTGTATGTCCCTTGTGCTCTTAATTCTGTATGTTTAATTTGTTCATGATTTATGACCTATGACACACATATATACACACACATATATACAGTAATTAATTACTATATATAGCGCTTGTGCTCTTAAAGAAACATTCTCTAGGTATAAATGCCCATTACATTACTAATTCATAGCCCTTCCAAAAAAAGTGAAGGAATAATCTATCTACATCTGAACACATCTCAAAAATATATGGTTACATGAAGATGCAAGTTTTAGAGGAATACTATTATGTGCATTTTAAAAATACATATAATTTACAAAAATTAGCCAGGAATGGTGGTACATGCCTGTAATCCCAGTTACTTGGGAGCTGAGGCACGCGAATGGCTTGAACTGGCGAGGTGGAGGCTGCAGTGAGCTGAGATCACACCACTGCACTCCAGCCTGGGCAACAGAGCTAGACTCTGCCCCAGAATAAATAAATAAATAAATAAAAATATAGATAACAATACTATATATACATATTACTTACCAATACAGTAAGAATTCTAAAATGTGTGTGGTGATACCTATCCATTTCAGGATAGTTATAACTTCTGGACAAGGAAAAGATAAAGGGATGAAAGATAGAACTTCAGCTGTAACTACTGCATTTTATTTCTAAAAATTAAAAAAAAATGAAGGGGAATGTATTAGTCCATCTTGCATTGCTACAAAAGAATACAGGCTGGATAATTAATAAAGAAAAGACGTTTATTTGGCTCACAGTTTTGTAGGCTGTACAAGTAGCATGGTGCCAGCATCTGTTTCTGGGGAAACCTCAGGAAGCTTCCAATCATGGCAGAAGGCAAAGGGGGAGATGGCATGTCACATGGTGAGAGAGGGAGCAAGAGAGGTGCCAGGTTCTTAAACAACCAGCTCTTGTAAACTAACAAAGTGAGAACACATTCATTACCATTGGGAGGGCACCAGCCATTCATGAGGGATTTGCCCCCATAACTTAGCTTCCACTAGGCCCCAACTCCAACATTGGGGAACAGGTTTCAGCATGAGATTTGGAGGGGACAAATATGCAAAATATTTCAGGGAGATGTCTAAAATAAAGTTTACCTACATTAAATTTGGATACATGAAAGTCTATTAGAGTATCTTCTATATTTTCTGTATGCTTAATTTTTTCATAATTTATGATCTATAACATTTAAAATATTGATATTAACTTTTACATGCAGTTTTATTACTTAGTAAAACTTAAATATCACCTCCTTTGGAAACCTTGCTGGAATCTTCTGGAAAGCTCCCTCCTTGGGTTCCCACAGGTCCTGGTTCAGTTCAGTACCCTTTTGTGGCCCACATCATTTATTTATTTATGACTCAGGTGTAAAGTGTTAGGATCTCAATTGCAGTGACTGGCACTCCTTCCTCTTTGTATCCTACTCAAAGTTTAAGTCTAGGATGGCTGTATTATTATATGCCCAAAAAATACTTATTCAATAAAGTAATGAAACCAACTTATGTATTCCATAATTGCTGATGAGGTGTGCCGACGGTTGCTGATAAAAATGAGGAAGGAAATGCATATGAAGGAAGGTACAGTCATGAAACAATACCCTTGATAAACCCAGTTGTTGATCAAATCCTCAGGCTGCCACAACAAAATACCATAGACTGGATGGCTTATGGAACAGATTTTTTTTTTAAGACAATCTCACTCTGTCGCCCAGGTTGGAGTGCAGTGGCATGATCTTGGCTCACTGCAACCTCTGCCTCCCAGGTTCAAGCGATTCTCCTGCCTCAGCCTCCTGAGTAGCTGGAACTACAGGTGTGTGTCACCACACCTGGCTAATTTTTGTATTTTTAGTAGATATGGGTTTTCACCATGTTGGCCAGGATGGTCTTGAAGACCCAACCTCAGGTGATCCTCCCGCCTAGGCCTCCCAAAGTGCTGCGATTAACAGCAGGAGCCACTGCATCCCGCTGGAACAGAAATTTATTTCTCACAGTTCATGAGCTTTTGAAGTCCAAGATTGAGGTGTCAGCTGATTCAGTTCCTGGTGGGAGCCCCCTTCCTGGCTTGCAGATGGCTGCCGTCTCTCTGTATCTTCACATGGCACAGAGAAAGCTCTGGTGTCTCTTCCTCTTCTTACGAGGACACTAATCCCATTATGAGGGCCCTACCCTCATGTTCTAATCTAACCCTAATTACCACCCAAAGGCCCCACCTCCAAATACCATCATATTGGGGGTTAAGGCTTCAACATATGAATTTGGGGGAGACATGAACACTCAGTCTATAACATCAGTCCAAAGTTAATTCCCTACCTGTGATCATTTTACAGAATGAGCAGGCAGAGTTTCTGCTCTAGGGGATGCTACCCCTGGTCAGAGACTCCTGTGGATTTGGCAGGGAGGAAACTGGTCAGAATTGTATGGCCTCTTTCTTATTGGCATGTTTCTATAATCTCTTCACATACCTGAATGCCCGAAGAATAAATGAATTTCAACATATATGTGCTTTGTAATTCTCATCAGTTTGTCATTATCATTGATTGCTCTCCCTTCAAGATGATGGAGGATTTTAGCTTTTGCAATCAATTATAGAATCTCCTAATCAATTACACAGTCCTTGAATGGTCTGCATATCCTTCATGCAAAAGTCATTTCAATTTTTAATTATTTTTTTAAAAAAGAGTGATTTTATGCATTCATTCTTTAAGGTAAAAAAAAAAAAACTATACGCACAAGCAGTTAGAAAGAATTAGATAAATTATAGTAAAAGTCAATTCAATAATCAGTTATTACAAAATCTAAATATGTACTTGCACAAGACGGTTGGGTATTAACATAACCAGATAACTGGTTACTGATAGACCACAGGGTTCATAATTATTCATTACCTGGACGCAATGCTGATTTCTCACTGTGTTGATAAATATCATTAGCCATGTTTTAAAAAAGACCTTATTCACTTAATTAAGGCCCCCATAGAAGGTAGATCTTGTTTTTTAATCTCTAAACAAAAAAAATTCTTTTTTAATTTTTTATCATGACATTTTAAAATTGTGTACTTTCCTCGTTTAGAACTTCAAGTTCCTGGGTTTGTAAGACCAACTGCCAAGCCTCCTATTGTCAAAAGAAGTTTCTGGGAGTCCCTCCTGCTTATTCCATTTCCATAACCCTCAGGATTCAAACTGATGACTCACTGTATTAGGTTTCTGTCAATAGACTGATGTTTCTCACCATTGCTCTCTAGAGCACTGTAATTTTAGCTTTAAGATACCGTGATAATTTCTCCTACCTGCAAATTCACACTCATTAAACTGGATGATAATTATGCAAGGACTCACTAACAAAAGCATTACAGCCAGGGAACAATTCCATAATTAATGTCTAGGTTTTGTTATTGTTCTTGTTTTTCCTTTGGGTGATGGACTTTTTTTTCTCTCTGTAACCCAAAAGATTTTTCAACTTAAATAAAGGTGGCATCGTAGTGGTCATTGTAAAATTGATTCAAAAACTAGCCAGTGAAAAAATACATTAGACTAATAGAAAAGAAAGCAGGTTTTGTTTTATTTTACTTTTGAGACAGGGTCTCACTCTGTTGTCTAGTTTGGAGTGCAGTGGCATGATCACGACTCACTGCAACCTCAACTTCCCTGGACTCAGAGGATCCTCCCACCTCAGCCTCCTGAGTAGCTGGGACTACAGATGTGCACCACCATGCCCAGCTAATTTTTGTATGTTTTTGTAGAGACAGGGTCTTGCCATGTTGCCCAGGCTGGTCTTGAATTACTGGGCTCAAGTGATCCACCCACCTTGGTTTCCCAAGGTGTTGAAATTACAGGTGTGAGCCACTGTGCCTGGCTCTAGAAGGCAGAATTTTAGACATGACTGCCTGATGTCTTATTCTGTTTCAGGACTACCTTAAGTCTGTTCTCCACGACTTTTTAGTCTCTATAGGCCAGTTGCACTAGCAGCCACTCTCCCATCTATTCTTACTTATAACTACAAAACACACAGCAAACTGTGTGTAGGCACATACACGTTTATTCACCTTATGAGCTTTTTACTTTGTGCTAACTATATGGCTGACATAATTTGCAGCTCTGTAGAATTCAAAAACAAAACAGTCACTTTTTAAAGGACGCATAGGTATAACATAACTCAGTAAATCACAGAAGAAATACAATGACCAACACGTATTTGAAAAACTGTTCACATCTACCAGTAATCAATAAAATATAAACAAAGATGACAATAAGGAACTGTCACCTATTAACTTAGAACAGATTTTTTAACATTTTATTATTCTGTAGCAAGTATGAAAGGGACTTGGTTCCTGTACCACAGCTACTCCCAAATCTTCCTAATTAACAGCAAAAAAATTTTCTGAGTTATTGAATCTTATAGGAATATCTGGATGGTCTAAACTGATCATAGTCTCACTACCCATGCTGGTACCTAGTTTCTGCATATGCATGTAATATGGTTTGGCTGTGTCCCCACCCAAATGTCACCTTGAATTATAATAATCCCCATGTGTCAAGGGCAGGGCCAGGTGGAGACAACTGAACCATGGGGATGGTTTCCCCCACACTGTTCTCATGATAGTGAATAAGTCTCGTGAGATCTGATGGTTTTATAAATGGGAGTTCCCCTGCACATGCTTTCTTCCCTGCCACCATGTAAGACGTGACGTTGCTCCTCATTTGCCTTCTGCCATGATTGTGAGGCCTCCCCAGCCATGTGGAACTGTGAGTCAATTAAACCTCTTTCCTTTATAAATTATCCAGTTTTGGGTATGTTTTTATTAGCAGCATGAGAACAGACTGATACAGCATGTGATGTAATTCTGTCTGTGAGACACAAAGGGAAATCTGCTAGGGAGAGGGGGTGGCTAGAAAGATTCTCTTCTTTCTTAGAAAGGGACCCAAGACAGTAATACTCTCTGCTTTCTTGCCTTGTTTGTGTACCTCTTGATCCAGCAATCTAATCCCAGGTTTTTATCTTAAAGAAATAACTAAGAAAATATGCAAAACTTTACATACAAGTCTGTTTAGTTGCAATCGGGCTGCTCTTTTGAATAGGACAGCCTTGAATGGAGTTCATTTACTATAACGAAAAATTAGAAACAGTCATAAATGTCCAACAATATGAATTTGGTTAAGAAATTACGAGACATCCATAAGCTACTACATATTCATAAATCGTATTGTAAATGAGTAGAAAAATCTTCATGACATACCGTTAAGAGATAAAAGTGCAAAAGCAAAAATTTTTGGAAGCATATTGTGTGTGTGCATGTGTGCGTGTGTGTGTGTACATATATTCCCCTAGAGAGTGGAATAATGAGACTCTTATTTTCTTTTTTGAGCTTATTTGGACTTTTTCAAAGTTTGTAGCATTAACATTTTTTCCCTTTGCAACTCAAGGGAAAAAAATGTTATTTTTAAAAACTGAATCATATTTGAGTATTATAATAGAGCACAAAGGAGAGGTAGCCTAACCCTAAGAGGGAGTGGGCCATTTCTAGAAGGTGTGCTGGAGCTGAGTCCTGAAGTCAGCCAGTATTATCTGTTGGTGAAGGGAAGAGGGTATTTCAGGCAGAGGAGAAACCATACATGGAGAATCAGCTTTGGAGAGAATCAAACTCCAATTTTTGTCTACCATATCTTGCAGCACCATGTCAAGGTCACTTTATGGCGTTTCCGGCACCATACTTTAAGAACCAATGCATGGATAATGATTCTTACCCCTTACTTACTGCAGATATTAGCATGGTTCTCGTGCCCAGTGTGGCTCACAGACCAGAGCCTGCAGCCCGTAACTCTGTGCCTTCCAACACCGGATGGGCAATATTGTTGCATTAAAGCTATATAATTGGAGAACAATTGGGAAAAGCTACCCAGCCCCAAAATGTAAATCACTAACTGAACACTGAAAAGACATCCATAGAGATTCATTCTTTTGGGGTATATAAAAAGAAAAGTATGTCTTCACTCTTCCCATGTTTCTTTTTAAAAGTGTTAACTGCAAGCATGGAGCACAGTGTCAACTATGCTTTAGGATGGCTGCCAACCACCATTTTTCTGGGGAATCGTCCTTACCCTATCCTCATAGACACTACATGTTGATTGGTTCAGTCAACATCCAATACCAGCTGGGCTTAACCCCATCTTCTCAAAGGAATTTGAAATAAATGAAGTGTTTTTAGTTGCAGTCAGCCTGTTTCCCTGAATAGAAGAGAGGTCAACTTGGTTGTTATTCCTGGAGGCCTTTTTCCACCATGATGAGTAAGAAGGCAGAGAAAGTGGTGTGCACCAAGATAGATGAATGATGCAGGGGGCAGGGAGAAGCAGACCTGAGATACAGTGTATGCATTAAGGTAGACTACCTACTATAAGAAACAGCCCCAAATCTCAGTAGCTTAAGGCAATACAAGTTTATTTCTTGCTCATGCAAAAATTCAAATCTAGTGATGCTGGTTGGACAGCTCTCCTGTGAGCTCTTTCCAAGTGGTGACTCAGGGACCCAGGCTCCTTCCATCTCATGTCTCCATCATCTTATGGCTTCAAGAGCCCCATGACATCATCCCAACCAGGAGAGGGGAGGAAGAGAGAGAATCTGGAAAATCAGAAGAGACGTTTTGTGATGTATGCTGGAATAGGCATACCTCACTTCTTTCCACTATCCATTAGCCAGAACTCAATCACATAGTTCTGTAACTGCACTGGACCAATCTGGTTCAACTCCTATGTAACAAAGCTGTGAGTTAATTTTTAGTTGCCATGGACCGCCCCCCCCCCCCCCCCCCCCGCCCCGGTTGAAGGTCATGTAACCTGAGCATGCCCAGATGAACCCAGCGTGCAACCACAAGTGGAACCAAAGTGCTTGGACTGAGGGGCAAGGACTGAATCAAGAAGCAGACATCTTGGAACGTCTTGGATTCCTTCATGGTAGGATCCAGAATCTAATCAGATTGAGCTCTGGTGTCACTCCATGGCAGAATCTCATCAGATCATGCCTCCTGGCACTACCGCATTGTAAGATCCAATCAGATCACACCTCACTACACTATGCTTATAAAACCCGACCCAGCCCCCAGCTTGGGGAGACAGATTTGAATATTTCCTCCTGTCTCCTCGGCAGTTCACTGGCAATAAGCCTTTTTGCTGCAAAAACTCAGTGCTTCAGTGTTTGGCTTTCCATTGCATGCAGACAAATGAACCCAGTTTGGTTTGGTAACAGTTCTACCTAGATGCAAAGAAGACTAGAAAATTTAACTCCACTTTGTGCCTACAAAGGTAAAAAGAACCAGATATTGGTGAACCCTAGAAGGATCTGCTACATATGGGAAAGAGAACGTCTTGGATTCCTTCTTGATCTTGTGCTATATGACACTTGATTGGTCGAATCCAATATCCTTACTCAAGCTAGCACAAGTGAGCTTCTAGTATTTATGGGCTAACAAATAATCAAAACACTTTCAGATGATAAAACATTTTGACAATCTCATTTAACTTTTACATCAAACCTGTGAAGTAGGTCTTACTATCGTGCTGAAGGAGAAACAGAGTCCCAGAGAAATGATGTGAATTGCCTAAGTACTGCAGCAGCAAGTAGAGCCATGGCTGGAATTAAATCCTTCAAACTCTAAAGCTGGGCTCTCTTTCCACTTGACTGTGTGCAAGAGCCTCTGGAAGAGACAGAATTAAACTCCTAACCCCTTAGTGTGAGTGATTTTATTAGATTACTTACAGTCTGGAGGACGAGAGAATGACAGCGTGAAGCCACCAGCTCTCAGGAGAAAGGGTACGTGGAAATGAAATGAAGGGTGCAAAGAGGAAAGTCCAGGCACACCACACACTTCATCTTCTTCATAATTTTGCAGAGGTTTTGGTTGGAAGTCAGAAAGAAATCCAATCAAAGCCAAAAGGGTAGGACTCCTCTCTCTATGGTGGGCTGCATTTTGTGTTTGACATTGGAACACACTCCAGTGTCTGACATGAATAACTTACAGAAAGCCCTGAAGAAAAGCAAGACAAGTGGTGAAGACCTTGAGTCATGGCACCCAGATGAAAGGCATTGGGTTGTCACAGCCTGGGTGATGAGGACAAGGATGAAGGAGAACTGAAAAGCCACCTTCGTGCACAATAAATGATGAGATACCCCTGGAATGACAGCAAACAGCTGCTCAGTTTCCTCAGAGCTAACAGCTGCCACCTCTGCTGGGCTTTTTCCACCAGCAGCTCCTTTGACAACCAGCCTAACATAATTGATGATCAAGGCTCTCCCATGTGGCAGCGAAGCCTTTGCTGGGGGAAAGGTCTTTAAATGTTACTGGAGCGACAGGGGAAAGTGCCAGGTAGGAACAACCTTGACAGAATAAAGTGAACAACAGAAAGTGCTGGAAGCAAACTGTTAAGAGGGTGTGGATAGAGCTCTTGAGGCAGCAGTTCCCAAATATCTTTGTGGAGGTTTGCACTGGTCCCCAACAGAAAAAGGACAATGTAGCAAGTTTCCCTTATACATTTCACTTAAAAGACTGTCCTTTATTCCAAGATTTCTTCTTTCATAGTTTTGATGTTAAATCTCCTTTTGTGAAAAGATAATGATAGAAGATGGTATTCTTTTTTTTTCCTCTCTCTTATATTCATGGTGAAATAAAATGTTGGCAGCACTCTATCAGTCCTCAGTCTTTTTTTTTCTTTTTCACAGGTCCATGAAATTTAAAAGTCTGGTACCCATGCAAATGCCCAGAACTGTTTAAGAATCATTCACAAAGAAAGAAAAAAAGAAGACAACTAAGAAAACACTCGTATATATTAAAAGAATAAGCCACACAAATTTCAAGGACAAATCAATGCTCAGAAGTTAAGTAAATAGCGACATCTTTGAGAAAAGTCATAGCAGGAAACAAAAAAAGATTAGTCAGTTTCTATCAGCCTTAGGAATCTGAACTCTCTGCCTTTCAAAGACATGTTGAAAAAGGGAATGGATGGTTCAACCAAGCTTTGACTGTTGCTCACAATTATCTCTAACATGAGAAACACAGCTGACTTGAAAAACTAGGGGCTATTAAACTTTTCAGAATGGATTACAAAATACTAGCCAGGAGCCAGCTGCAAAGATTTTGACAACAGAACAGCTCCCAATGTTCACAAGAGTACTGAGAAAAACTAACAATAGCAGCTGTTTTGCAAAAAGTGCAAAAGAGGGTTGAAAGAATGAGAACAACAAACAGATTGTGAAAATTTACCATGTTAACTCTTGGAATAGAAGCTGTAAATGTTTGCATGGAAAGGGGACTCCTCTACACTTCATCTGCTTATCCTTTAGGACCAGAGTACATGACAAAATGACAGTGTTCAGGAAAGAAAAAGGCTTGGACAAAAGTGCACAGAAATGGGGTGAAAGAGGAAGGCAGGTGTGAAGATAGGTTTCCCTTGAATTTCAGAACTCGTGAACCCATCCATGTAATTGCAAATTGTGTTCCTGACTAGCAATAACTTAAAGAAACACAACTGAGATATAAATGGAAAAAATAATGAATGAAATGTAAAGATATTCACACTTGCTGACAAGTCATAGAATTCATTCTCTTGCCTTATGTTTATAACTTTTTGATGGAAAGGAAAATGATGAGGAATATTTTGGGGAAGGATCTAGAATTTAGTAAACATCTATCAAGGACCAGGCACAATGCTTGAAACTCATAGCCTCTCTATATAGTATTTCATAAACTTCTAACAACAACATTCTAAGGTGAGTATTATGACCTCAGTTTCCAGATGAGAACACTGAGGATCATAAATAAGATGCTTTCCCAGAGGGTTGTAGCTGTCAAGTGTCAGAGTCAAGTACGCATTTTCACCACTATTCTCAATATCCAGTGATCCTCTCTGCCAAGATGCAGAATGAATGATTATAGAAACTGAGGGATTCTCTGAGAATCCTTCCTCCCAGGGTTGCCCCCTACATCACCTGAGGTGCCAATTCCAAACTCCTAGGTCTGCTGTTCCTTGTGCTGAACGCTCTTATGAGCCCACATTAAAATTGATTTACTTTATGTCCTCTCAGGTAAGTACAGAAAGTCACTTCTGAGTGTCAAACTAGAAGGGAATTTATCTGATTAAATAATATGTAGTTATGTACTAATGGAAGAGGACAAAAGAACAATTCTCCTTCCAGGTAGAGATAATGGCCCAATCTTTATTAACAACCTGGGGGATGTAGCACTACTCCCTTTCAGGACCTGACTTCAGCACAACACTGATGTACTGATCACACCCCAGTGCACATTGCCAACTATAGAAGCTGATGCTCCCAGGGGCATCAAAGCCCAAAGAGAAAACAAAACAAAACAACACAAAAAAAAAACCCACACACCTGAAGAGCATCACTATAAAAGGAAATATGACAAAAAGAAGACACAGAATGAATGTAGTAGGTAAATAACAAATGCTAAATAAGCATAAAAATCTTCAAACAAGTAAGAGACAATATTGGCAACATGAAATAAGAACTAACAGAATAAGGAAGAACCAAGTGGAAAACCTGATTACAAAAAACATGATAGCTGAAATAAAATAACTCAGTAATTAAGATAAATATCTCAAGGAATACACCTGAGAAACAAATTACTGAGCTGGGGGTCTGCCATATCATACCCAGAACAAATAAAATAATAGGCCCAGTGTGGTGGCTCACACCTGTAATCCCAGCACTTTGGGAGGCTGAGGTAGGTGGATTGCCTGAGGTCAGAAGTTCAAGGCCAGCCTGGCCAACATATAGTGAAACCCCGTGTCTACTAAAAAATACAAAAATTAGCTGGGCATGGTGGTGCTCACCTGTAGTCCCAGCTACTTGGCAAGCTGAGGCAGGAGAATCACTTGAACCTGGGAAGCGGAGGTTGCAGTGAGCCGAGATCAAACTACTGCACTCCAGCCTGGGCGATAGAGCAAGACTGTCTTTTTCTTAAAAGAATAATAATAATAATAATAATAATAATAATAATAAAAGTATATAAGGAAAGTTGAGAGATAATAGTAATGTCAACATGTATATAATGAGTGTACCAGAAGGAGGAAAAAGAAAAGAGAGTAGTCAATGTTTGAAAGCATGACAGAGAATTACCAGGATTAAGGAAAGTTTCTCAGCTTGAAAGTCCTTATAGAATGCCAAATAAGATTAAGGAAAAAACAACACCTAAATGTGCTATGTTGAAATTTATATCCAGCTAAACTGTCTTTTCCATGTGACTGAAATCCCAGCACTTTGGGAGGCCGAGGCGGGCGGATCAAGAGGTCAGGAATTCAAGACCAGCCTGACCAACATGGTGAAACCCCGTCTCTACTAAAAATACAAAAAATTAGCCAGGCATGGCAGCGTATACCTGTAGTCCCAGCTACTCAGGAGGCTGAGGCAGGAAAATTGCTTGAACCCGGCAGGTGGAGGTTGTAGTGAACCGAGATTGTGCCACTGTACTCCAGTCTAGGTGACAGAGTGCAACTCCATCTCAAAAAAAAAAAAGAAAGAAAAAATAGAAAAAGAGACTAACTTCGATAAAACATAATGACATGAGCATCTCTCCACTAAATAAAGCAACAGCTGGCAGAACTATGGGAAGAAACAGAAGGTACATTCATTAGATCATTAGATATTTCACATATTCTTTTCAGAAACCAATAACTCATTGGACTGATTCTTGATATCAGAGTTTAAAAAAAAGAAACTGATAGATCAAGAAGATAAAAACAAAAGCAAATGTATGGATCATTCGAAAAAACAACGAATAAAGTTAAATATAAGCCAATTATTTCAAGCAAATACAGAATTTTCTCATTTTAAAAACCACAAAGTAAACCTTAATAAAATACAACATTCTTTCCAACCCTCATAAAAATTAATCCCAAAATAAAATTTAATAAATTAGAGTTAACATCTTACCAATCATGCTCTAATAAAATTAAAAGTCATTAACCAAAGGATATTAAAATTATTCTTTATGTCTGAAAATCAAAATATATTCTACTAAAGTAACTAAAGAGTTACTTTAACTGAAGACTCTTTAACTAAAGAGTCTACTAAAGTAGTCTCTAAACTAAACTAAACTAGTTACTTTAGTTGCTAGTTAAAGTAACTAGTTAAAGTAAACCATTAAAGTAATGCTTTAGAAATTCAGAAATTCTAGAATTCTGAAGAAATTCTAGAGCAGAAATTAGCAGCATTAAATGTGCTTAGAACTGAACCACATTGAACATGCTATATGAAAGAAAGTACAACAGAGTGAAACTCTGTCTCAAAAAAAAAAGAGTATGAACCACAATTAAAATAGAACCAAAACAATAGTTTATGGTTTTAAATACATTGTTAGAAAACAAGAAATAAAAATAAAATAGAAAACAAGAAAATAAAAATAAAATAAGCTAAACTCTGAATTTGTGAAACTGGGGAAAATCTAATCAGTCTGGCGAAATATAAAGGAAAGAAATAATAAAGATAGCTACAGAAAATAAATAAAAAATACTAATAAGCCAAAAATGGATTATTTGAAAAGACTAACAAAATAGACATAACACTATTAATAGTAAGACTCATAAAGTAAGAAACAGAATGATCTGTAGGATTTTACCATTCAATGTATATTTTAGGTACATTTTACAAGAATGCATACATTATTGAAGGACCTAGAGCAAATACATTAAAGTGGGTGTCTATAGATCATATAAAATGGGAGTGGGATCAGTAATGAAAGTGAAAAATGTAAATAAAGAGAAGAGCGTCACATGGATGAAGGAGGACAGAGTCCCATGGCATCAGATACAATAAGCAAAGGAAGGGACATTCAGTATTCTGTGTGAGCACAATTTTGGGAATAAACGTAATGTTAAATTTTTCTTTACTCCTTACAATTTTTTTTCAAGTCTGTTAAAAAGTTTGATGCTAAAAATGAAACCAATAGCTAAGTAAATAGATTATCTTATCAATTTGGGGAAGGATGTTGAAAGCACAAAGATAATAAAAGAAACAAAAAAGGAGAAAAATGACTTTAAAAATGAAATATTTAAAAAAATCTTTTTGTCTATCAAAAAGTCACAAAAAATGAGATGTAAAAAAGCAAATAGGAAAGAATATTTGCAAGAAAAACTACAAAATAAGAAAATATAGTCACAATATATGGGTTTATGCAAATAAGCAAACACAAAAATACTAATATTATTAAAAATTGGACAAGAGAAAAAAGTTTTTAACACTCCACAGAGAAAATAAAACTGGTTAATAAACATGAAAAATATTCAATTTCAGTAATAGTATAAAAAAATGCAATTAAAACTGAAATTTCCCCTCTACAAAATAGCAAGCCAACACTCTCATACACTCCTCTTGGGAATATAAACTGGTTCTACTTCCTGGAAAGCAATTTCATACTACTTGTCAAGAGGCTTTTGACTCAGAAATTCCTCATCTAAGCATCTATCCTTGGAGAAAAACCTACACATTCATCAAAATGAGAATGCTAAATTTGGTACGTTCATACTGTGATGAATAGTCGACCTCCATGAGAACAGTCTCTGAATCCCCAGGACCTGCTATATTAGTAGGGATCAACAAGTATTTGTTAACTGACTCTGGAATTTTATGTGGTAGCTAAAAAATAAAAAGGAGTTCAAATTATGACTTAGAAAGATATACTAGACCTGTTAAATGAAGAAAACAAGGTGAAAAAGGGGTTGTACAAGATGATGCCATTGATGTAAAACTAAAACCAGAACCAAAGCAAACAACAAATAAAACACCTTCTCCCTTGTATTAGCCTATTCTCACACTGCTGTAAAGAACTGCCAATACTGAGTAATTTATAAAGAACAGAGCTTTAATTAACTCATAGTTCCTCATGGCTGGGGAGGCCTCAGGAAACTTAAAATCATGGCAGAACGTGAAGGGGAAGTAGACACCTTCTTCACAAGGCAGCAGGAGAGAGAGAGAAGCCCAGGGGAAATTGCCATTTATTAAAACCATCAGATCTCACGAGAACTCCCTCACTATCATGAGAACAGCATGGGGGAAGCTACCTCCATGATCCAATCACCTCCCACCAGGACCCTCCCTCAACACCTGGGGATTTGGGTGGGGACACAAAAACAAACCATATCATCCCTGTTCCTCTTCATCTCTCTGTGTATGTGTAAATGCATAGACAAACATAATAAAAGGTGCACACAGTAAGTCAATAAGCATGATTATGTTTGGGAAGGAGATGGGGATGTCCAGGGAGAGCAGATTTGGAGGGAAATTTTGTTATCTGAATGGTTTTACATATAAATATATTCTCACACTACTTGTTGTATTAGTTTGGTTTTACACTGCTATAAAGAAGAAGGCACCTTCTTTACAAGGTGGCAGGAGAAAGAGCAAAGGGGGAAGTGCCAATTTTTTAAATTTATTTTAATTTTTTTAGAAGGAGTTTCACTCTTGTTGCCCAGGCTGGAGTGCAATGGTGTGATCTCGGCTCACCACAACCTCTTTCTCCCGGGTTCAAGCAATTCTCCTGCCTCAGCCTCCCGAGTAGCTGGGACTACAAGCGCCTGCCACCACGCCCAGCTAATTTTGTGTTTTTAGTAGAGATGAGGTTTCTCCATGTTGGTCAGGCTGGTCTCGAACTCCCAACCTCAGGTGATCTGCCCACCTCAGCCTCCCAAAGTGCTGGGATTACAGGCGTTAGCCACTGTGCCCAGCCAGAAGTGCCACTTTTAAAACCATCAGATCTCATGAGAACTCACTCACTACCATGTGAACAGCACGGGGGAAACCACTTCCATGATTCAGTCACCTCCCATCAGGTCCCTCCCTCAACATGTGGGGATTACAATTTGGGATGAGATTTGGGTGAGGACACAGAGCCAAACCATATCATTCCACCCCTGGCCCCTTCCAAATCTCATGTCCTTTTCACATTTCAAAACCAATCATGCCTTCCCAACAGTCCCCCAAAGTCAAAGTCTTAACTCATTCCAGCATTAACCCAAAAGTCCAAGTCCAAAGTCTCATCTGAGACAAGGCAAGTCCCTTCCACCTATGAGCCTAAAATAAAAAACAAGTTAGTTACTTCAAAGATATAATGGTGGTACAGGTGTTGGGCAAATGTTCCCATTCCAAATGGGAGAAATTGACCAAAACAAAGGGGCCATAGGCCCCATGCAAGTCCAAAACCCAGAGGGCAGTCATTAAATCTTAAAGCTCCAAAATGATCTCCTTTGACTCTATGTCTCATAATCAGGGTACACTGATGCAAGGGTTGGGCTCTCAAGGCCTTGGGCAGCTCCACCCCTGTGGCTCCGCAGGGTACAGCCCCTACAGCTGCTTTCAAGGGCAGGTGTTGAGTGCCCGCGGCTTTTTCAAGCACATGGTGCTAGCTGTCAGTGGATCTATCATTCTGGGGTCTGAAAGACAGTGGCCCTCTTCTTATAGCTCCACTAGGCAGTGCCCCAGTAGGGACTCTGTATGGGGTCTCCAACCTCACTCCTGGTACCAATTTTCTATATTAGTTCATTTTCACACTGCTATAAAAACTGCCTGAAACTGGGTAATTTATTAACAAAAGAAGTTTAATTGCATCACAGTTCTGCATGGTTAGGTAGGCCTCAGGAAACTTAAAATCATGGCAGAAGGTGAAGAGGAAGCAGACAAGGTGGCAGGAGAGAGCGAAGGGGGAAATGCCACTCTTAAAACCATCAGATCTCATGAGAACTCACTTACTATCATGAGAACAGCATGGGGGAAACTGCCCCCCATGATCAAATCACCTCCCATTAGGTCCCTCCCTCGACATGTGAGGATTACAATTCGAGATGAGATTTGGGTGGGGATACAGAGCCAAACCATATCACTTGTATACTTTAAAAAAATGTTTTCTAAAGGATGTGTATGCAAAGATGCTTATGATAGCATCATTTGCAGTGATTAGAAGTTAAAAACAACCCCTTAGGAGAATAGTTAGATACGTGCTGGTCACAACATTTCATGTAGACATAGTAAGTTGTGCTTTAAAAGAAGAATTGACAGGAAATGACATGGTGGATTGTTATGTGAAACACACAAAGATTCAATGCAAAAAATATAGGCACACTTTACCAGAAACATTAAGGAAAGTTGTTTGAGCTAAAAGCAAGTGATCCCAGAGAATAATTTGATTCTACACAAAAAAACCGAAGAGCATCAATAAAGGTAATTATGTAGGTGATTATAAGAGAAAATTGAAACACATATTTATTTCCCTTTCTTCTTTTTATAAAAGCAATCATATAAAATAATATATATATATAATTGTATTGTTAGGCCCATAACATAAAGTCCTGTAATGTATTTGGCAATAACAACACAAAGAAGGTAGATGGTAGCAAAATTGTATTGGAGTAAGTAAGTAACACCAGATAGTAGCTCATATCCAAAGGAATAAATGAAGAGAACAAGAAAAGGTAAATAAGGTTAGTATAACAGACTCTATAAATATACACTTGCTTTCTTTTCTTCTCTTGACTTCTTTAAAAGACATAAAATGATATGAAATAATAATTATAATAATATATTGTTGGATTTCTATTATATACACATATTATATATGTAACAAAAATGGCACCAAAAAAAGGAAGGAGAAAATAGGGCTATGTAGGAATAAAGTTTCTATATGTTACTATAATTAATTTAGTATAAATCTGAAGTTAATTCTGATAAGTTAAGATATATATGGGAGCACCTAGAGCAACCACTAAGAAAATACCTCAAAAATGCAATGCAAAAAAAAAAAAATCATTCAAGGAATTAAAATGTTATGCTAGGAAATAATCACTTAACGCAAAAGAAAGCGGCAAAGGAGAATAGAGGAACAAAGACAAGAGGCAGAAAACACGAAAACCAAAATAGCAGATATAAAAGCAATTACATCAATAATAACAGTAAATGTGAATAGATTAAACAAGCCAGTCAAAAGGCAAAAATTGCCAGTATGTTAAAAACAAGATCTAATTATATGCTGTCTATAAGAGACACACTTTAGATTTAAATATTCAAATAGGTTGAAAGTTAAAGGATAGAAAAAGATATACTATGCAAACAGCAGCCATAAGAAAGCTGAAGTGGCAATACTAATTTCAGACAACACAGATTTTTAAGAAATGTTTCTAGAAATAAAGAGGGACATTTTACAATGATAACAAGGTCAATCAATCAGGGAGATATAACAATTATAAACATATCTCTGCACTTAACAATGGAGCTCCAAAACACATAATGTGAAAAATAACAAAACTAAATGAAGAAATAGACAATTCAACAATAATAGCTAGAGACTTCAATATCCTACTTTCAATAATTAATAGAATTAGGCAGAAGATCAACAACAAAAAAGGAAGACTTGAACAACACCATAAACCAACTAGACCTAACAGATACCTATAAAACATTTTACTAAACAGAATACATATTCTTTTCTAGTGCGCAGAGAACATTTTCCAGGATACATGATGTGGTATTGGCCCTATTCTTTTCTTGCTGTTGTTGTTGTTGTTGTTGTTGTTGTTGAGACCGGGTCTCACTCTGTTGCCCAGGTTGGGGTGCAGTGGCACAATCTCAGCTCACTGCAACTTCTGCCTCCTGGGTTCAAGCAATTCTCCTGCCACAGCCTTCCAAGTAGCTGACACTATAGGCAAGTGCCACCACACCTGGCTAATTTTTGTATTTTTAGTAGAGACGGGGTTTCACCATGTTGCCCAGGCTGGTCTTGAACTTTTGGCCTCAAGTAATCCACCCGCCTCAGCCTCCCAAAGTTCTGGGAACATAAGCATGAGCCAACTTGCCCGGCCAGCCCTACTCATCTCAATAAATTCTAAAAAGATTGAAAATTTTTTTCAACTTTTTTTTTTTTTTTTTTAGATTCAGAGGATTCATGTGCAGGTTTGTGACATGGGTATATTGCATGATGCTGAGGTTTGGGGTCTGACTAATCCCACCACCCAGGTAGTGAGCATAGTATCCAATAGATAGTTTTTCAACTGATGCCCCATTCCTCTCCTCCCCCTCCTATCTAGTAGCCCCCCCATGTCTATTGTTCACATCTTTGTGCCCATGTGTACTCAATGTTGAGCACTCAGTTATAAGTGAGAGCATGCAGTATTTGGTTTTCTGTTTCTGGGTCAATTTGCTTAAAATAATGGCTTCGGCTGGGCATGGTGGCTCATGCCTGTAATCCCAGCAGTTTGGGAGGACGAGGTGGGCAGATCACAAGGTCAAGAGTTCGAGACCAGCCTGACCAACAGGGTGAAACCCCATCTCTACTAAAAATATATAAATTAGCCAGAAGTAGTGGTGCAAGCCTGTAATCCCAGCTACTCGGGAAGTTGAGGCAGGAGTTGAACCCGGGAGGTGGAGGTTGCAGTGAGCAGAAATGGCATCATTGCACTCCAGCCTGGGTGACAAACTGAGACTCCATCTCAAAAAAAAAAAAAAAGTAATGGCCTCCAGTTGCATTCATGCTGCAACAAAGGGCATGATTTCATTCTCTTTTTAATGGCTGTGTAGTATTCCATGGTGTATATGTATCATATTTGCTTTATGCAATAAAAGGTTTGAAATTATGCAAAGAATATTCTCTGACCACAACAGAATTAAATTAGAAATCCACAAATATGTGGAAATTAAACAACAGATTTTTAAATAACAAATGGATCAAAAAAAATCACAAAGGAAATTAGAAAATGCTTTGAGGCAAATGAAAATGAAAGCCCAACCTACAAAAGAAACTGAAAATGAACTAAATAAATGGAAAGACATCCCCTGTTCATTGATTAAAGACTTAATATTGTTAGGCTAGCAATACTCCCCAAATTGATCCACAAATTCTGTGCCATTCCTATCAAAATTCCAGGTTGCCTTTTTGCAGAAGTTGACAAGCTAATCTTAAAATTCATATGAAAATTCAATAGTCCCAAAAATAATCCAAACAATCTTGAAATAGAAGAATGAAGTTTAGGATTCATACTTCCCAACTACAAAACTCACAAGAAAGTTACAATAATCAAGACAGTGCACTATTGGCTCCAGGATAGACATATAGATCAACAGCATATAATTCAGAGTTAGAAGTAAACCTTCATACTTACAGTCAATCGATTTTTGAAGAGTGCCCAAACAATTCAGTGGGGGGAGAATAATTTCTTCAACAGATGGTACTGGAAAAATTGGATAGCCTACTGAATAAAGTAGGACCCCTATCTCTTACCATCTACAAAAATTAAATCAAACTAGATCAAAGACATCTTAAATGTATGAGCTAAAACTATAAAACTCTTAGAAGAAAAGATAGGTGAAATCTTTCTGACCTTGTATTAAGCTTCTTAGATCTAACATGAAAAGCACAGCAACAAAAGGAAAAATAGATACACTGAACTTTGCCAAAATTAAAAATTTTTGTGCTTCAAAGTATACCATCAAGAAAGTGGAAGACAGCCCACAGAATAAGAGATAATATTTACAAATCACATATCTTATAAAGGAATTGTAACTACAATATATAAAGAATGCCTACAACTCAATAATTTAAAAGACTAATAAGCCAACTAAAAATTGGCCAAGGATTTGAATGACCTTCCCAGGAAGATACATAAATGGCCAATAAATACATGGTAAGATGCTTAACATAATTGGCTATCAAGAAAATGCAAATCAAAGCCACAATGAGATACCACGCAAAAAAAGTTTGCTAATAAGTGCGGGCAAGGATGTGGAGAATCTAGAATAATACTGGTACACTGCTAATGGGAATGTAAAATGGTGCCGCACCTTTGAAAGAAAAAAGTCTAGAAGTTTCCCCAAAAGGTTAAACATAGAGTTACCATTTGACCCAGAAATTCTATTCCTAGGCATGTACTTAAGAGAAAAACAAACACATATGTGCATATAAAAACTTATACACAAATCTTCATAGCAGCATTATACACAACAGCCAAAATGTGGAAACAACCCAAATGGCCATCAACTGATGACCATATAAATAAAATGTGGTATATTAATGCCATGGAATACTACTGGCCATAAAAAGGAATGAAGTACTAACTAATACATCCTATAACATGAATGAACCTTGAAAATATTATTCTAAGTGAAAGAAGCAAGACATGAAAGGCTGTGTATTATATTTATTATGAAATGTCCAGAATAGGCAAATCTTTAGAGGCAAAAATAGGTAAGTGATTGCCTAGGGAGGGAAGGAGGGTAGGATTAGATGGAAAATGACTCCTAATGAATATGAGGTTACTTCTTGGGGTGATGAAAATGTTATAAAACTTGTTATTATGGTTGTACAACTCTATGAAATACTAAAAATCATTGAAATTGTATACTTTAAGTAGGTGACTTATAAGGTATGTAAATTATATCTCAATAAAGCTGTTATTTTTAAAATATAGAAAAAAATCTACAGAGAAAATTATTGAATAGTAATTAACTTTGGCTAATTCCTATTAACCGGAGATTACAGATGGCTTTTAGTTCTTCTTTGTATAGTTCTGCATTTCCTAAATTCTCTATTACCATATACTGTTATGTCATCAGAGAGTTATAAATATTTCAAAATAATTCTTTATTCATTCAACAAATACTTGGTAAACACTTTTCAGGAGACAAGTATTGAGATTCAGAAAATAATGTAAGTCCCTCCTTGTGGTAGGCCATTCTTGCATTACTATAAAGGAATACCTGAGACTGGGTAATTTATAAAGAAATGAGATTTAGTTGGCTCACAGTTCTGCAGGCTGTACAGGAATCATGGCACCAGCATCAGCTTCTGGGGAGGCCTCAAGAAGCTCACAATCATGGTGGAAAGCAAAGGGGGAACAGGCATCTCACATGGTGGGGAGGAGGAGCAAGGTTGGGTAGGTGCTACACATTTATAAATGACCTGATCCTATGAGAACTCACTATTACCAGCCACAAACTATGAGGGATCCACCTCATGAGCCACACATCTCCCACCAGAACTCATCTCCAACATGGGAGATTATCATTCAACATGAGATTTGGAGGGGACAAACATCCAAACCATATCACTCCTCTCATAAAGCTCAAAATTTAAGATGACATGAAGGTTTAGAGAGTGCTGTAACATAGTTGCATACAAGGTATAGTGGTGGATGAAAAGTTCTGGTGCTATTTGGAAAGGTGAGAAGGCTGTAAGGGGGTAGCTTGAGTTGAGTCTTGAAGGATACGTAGGAGTTCTCCAGGTGGATGAGGTGGAGAAGGGCATTCTGGGAAGAGAATAGTATGTTCAGAGGCTCTGATGTAAAGCATCCTGCTTGGTAATTGCGTGATTCATTAGGTATATCTGGATTTTAAAGCCTGTTGGGAGGTTGCAGTGGGGGTAGAGGAAGGCCAGCAAGATAAGGCTAGCAGGGTGAGCCGTGCTAAGCAGTGAGGACTGAGCACATTCAGCAACGGCAGCGTCCTATAGAATTTATGGCTGCATTCAGCAGTGACCAGATATTACCTTAAGAAGCCTTCAAGGAGTACATTGTTAAGAGAGAACAGCATCTGTGGGATAAATAGAAAGAGGCTCATTTACTTTAACTACACCCCAGAAAGATCTAAGCAATGATCTCAGGTTGGAAAGAACCAAACCTTTGGCAAAATAGTCTAAAACCCACGCGCTGAGGATTTGCCGTGGTGTCCACCTTGGGTCCCACTTGCTTCTGTTGTTGCTTTTATCAGGCCTTTTTCTCGTGGTTACTGAGCACTCCGTATTTGTAGGCCTGCTTTAAAATACAAGATAGAGTTGCACCACTACCTCAGTTAGTCTCATTATTGAGGGATTTCAGATACAGGGTTTTGACGCGGAGCAGTTGAAGGTAGCAAAGCAACCAACACAGTGTGCTAAGAGACCAGTTTTCTTTTTACAAAATAGTAATGATACGGAATTATTTTCACCAAGTAATTATTATTAATTTTGTTTTTTTTGTTTGTTTGTTTGTTTTGTTTTTTTGAGATGGAGTCTCTCTCTGTTGCCCAGGCTGGAGTGCAGTGGCGCGATCTCGGCTCACTGCAACTTCCGTCTCCTGGGTTCAAGCAATTCTCTCGCCTCAGCCTCCTGAGTAGCTGAGATTACAGGCACCCACCACAATGCCCGGCTAATTTTTGTGTTTTTAGCAGAGACTGGGTTTCTCCATGTTGACCAGGCTGGTCTCAAACTCCTGACCTCAGGTGATCCACCCGCCTTGGCCTCCCGAAGTGCTGGGATTACAGACATGAGCCACCACGCCCGGCCCTCAATAATCCGTAAGCTTTGAAGGGCTGAATCCTGAGTTTGACAATTTTGCCTAAACCTGGGACTTGGTTAAAGATTAAATAACTATACCTTTATTTCAACTGCACGAACTAGAAAACTAAAAAACAAGTGAAGACATGCACTGAGAAAGTAGAGTATACTATGACGGTAAATAGAAACTTTTTTAGCATTTTAATGAGAGAGAGACAGAGTGTGTGTGTGTATGACACATCAACACAAATAAATAAAAGAACTGGTGAGGATAGATGAGTCACTGAGAAGGTTTAAAACTATTTGGCTCCCCCAGGAGACGACCAGATAGACGGTGAATGATTCAGCATGGGAAATAACCAGTAAGAGCAAATGCAAATGCTAAAGGGATATGAAAGAAATCTCAGAGGTGGGGAAAACAATGGGGTCTTCACTTGCCACTGAGAGTTTTAAAAAGATTATCTTTAGTAAAAGGCAGAGCTTCAACCTGCTTGTTCTAAAGGTAGCTCATAAGGTATAGTTGAGAAAGACATTAGCCACTATATTTAGCTATTAACCCAAGAAGATTGTTACCACAAAGAAACTTCTTGTTAGGTCTTGTTTTAGGGTTCTATCTTTAGTATGAAATCAGAAACAACTTTGCCCACACAGTGGCATACTGTGTACTTCTACTTATTCCACCCTGCCCCCCAACTTAATGGGAGCCTTACTAAAGGTTCCAACAATTTCTGATGCCTGCAGCATTCATGCATCACACTCTGTTCTGCTCTTATAAAACAGTGCCCTCCAGAGTGACTTGCGTGATGAGTATTGTCTTAGTCTATTTATGCTGCTCTAACAAAACACCTAAGAATTGGTAATTAACACGTAATAGATTTTTTTTTTTTTTTTAGATGGAGTCTCGCTCTGTTGCCAGGCTGAGTGCAGTGGTGCAGTCTCGGCTCACTGCAACCTCCGTCTCCCAGGTTCAAGTGATCCTCCTGCCTCAGCCTCCCAAGTAGCTGGGACTACAGGTGCCTGCCACCACACCTGGCTAATTTTTTTGTATTTTTAGTAGAGACAAGGTTTAACCATGTTGGCCAGGATGATCTCGATCTCTTGACCCACCGCAGCCTCCCAAAGTGCTGGGATAACAGGCGAGAGCCACCGTGCTTGGCCAGAAATTTATTTTTCATAGTTCTGGAGGCTGGGAAGTCCAAAGTCAAAGTGCTGGCAGGTTTGGTGTCTGGTGAGGGCCTAGTCTTTGCTTTCAAGATGGCGCCTTGACCTCTATGTCCTCACGTGGTAGAAGGGATGGAAGGATAACAAGGGACAAACACTAGTTTCCTCCAGACCTTTTACAAGGTGGCTAATTCCATTCATGAGCCTTTCACTCTCATGACTGAAGACCCCACCTATTAATATTCATGACTAAGACTAGATGCAGTGGCTCAGGCTGGGTGTGGTGGCTCACACCTGTGATCCCAGCACTTTGGGAGGCTGAAGTGGGTGATCACCTGAGGTCAGGAGTTTGAGACCAGCCTGGCCAACATGACAAAACCCTGTCTTCACTAAAAATACAAAAATTAGCTGGACATGGTGGTGGGTGCCTGTAATCCCAGCTACTTGGAAGGCTGAGGCAGGAGAATCACTTGACCTCAGGAGGCGGAGGTTGCAGTGAGCTGAGATCACGATTGCACTCCTGCATGGGCAGCAGAGCGAGACTCTGTCTCAAAAAAACAAAAAATTCATGATTAAATGTCAACTTACAAATTTTAGAGTATGCATTTAGACCATAGTTAGTACCTACAGGGTAGTGCCCACGTCTCTATATAGCATTTTAAATGGCATCTTAGATGTTCACGTAGAGATACCATAAGTATTTGTTGGTGTTTGTGTAAGTCCGTTTTCATACTGCTGTAAAGAACCTCCCTGAGACTGGGTAATTTATAAAGGAAAGAGGTTTAATTGATTCACAGTTCCACATGGCTACGGAGGCCTCAGGAAACTTACAATCATGGCTGAAGGTGAAGGGGAAGCAAGGCACGTCTTACATGGCAGCAGGAGAGAGGAGTAAGTGAGAGGAGGAAAACTTACTGGCACTTAAACCATCAGATCTTGTGAGAACTCCCTCACTATCATGAGAACAGCCTGGGGGAAGCTGCCCCCATGATCAATTGCTTCCCGCCAGGCCCTTCCCTGACAGTTGGGGGTTACAATTCGAGATGAGACTTGGTGGGGACAAAGAGCCAAACCCTATCAGTGCTGCAGGTTATCCAGGAAAGAGTAAATATCCCAGTTGAATTTCAAACTCTAAACAGCAAAGTTATCATGTTACTTTGAACCTAAACTGGACTCCTTTTTTAAGAACTGAAAGTGATTTTTTTATTTTAAAAAATCCACCTAAACTAGTCATGCCTCAAACCTTCCATAAGTTTATAGGGCTGAATCCTGAACTTGACATACAGATTCCATTTATCCAGTTGCCCTCAGGTAGGTAAATAGGTGGAGGAAGCTGGGTGTGTGTGCTTAAGCAATTACTGAGTGAGATGTCCTGGCAGTCTTGGCCTGTTCACTACCCATTGCCTCATCCCTCCTATAGGCAGATCCTGCCTTCCCACTTAAGGGCAGGAAGTGTGGGACCAACTTTCCTAGGCTTTCTTCCAATCAGGGTATTGGCATAGAAGCCAGTCTTGGCCAATTGTGAACTCAGGAGACACTCAACCAGGGTAGTTTTTTGTTTTTTAAAGTGTTTCCTTTATAAGGAAAAGAGACTAGTAAAAAGACATCTCTTCTTCACTGGTCGTGTATCTGCATGTGACGTGTGAGCCTTTGGAGGCATCAGTAGGTATGAGTGCAGCATCATAGCTGACATACCAATGATGTCAGAGAGGACAGGTGTAAGACATTAGCAGTAAGGGAACAAGAGTCTCCTACAACGCTTTTGTGCCTCTGGATGAAACCTGGAACTACCCTACCTCAGACTTCTTAATTGAGATATAAATTCTGACTTGAAGCAACTATTAGTTGGGTCTTCTATCACTCACCACTGAAGTCATCCCCACGGAATCATGGCACACTACCAAGGTGCATTCCTTATCTAAAGAAATCAGCAGCCCTCAGCTCCTGTGGGGTGCTGCAAGATAAGGATTTTACAAGAAGAGCCAGGAATCAAGATTTTTATATAAAACTCCAGAGTTTTAAATGTTGGCTCAAGCTAAAGAAAATTGTGCAGGCCAAACAAAACGTATCTGCAGGCCAAGTTCAACCTATAGGCAATTTTCAACCCCGATCTAACTAAGAGTTGTTGTAAGAACTAAATTAAATGAGTTTAAAATAAGATCAGTAATAATAACAGCACGTACTCACATCACACTTAATATGTGTCAGGAACTATTCTGCTTGCTTCACCACTTTAGTGTTCATATGTTAACTGATTTAAGTCTCAGAAGAACCTTATGAGGGAGGTGTAATTACAATCTCTATGTTACAGATAAAGAAAGTAAGGATAAGAGAAGTTAAGTAGGCTGGGCATGGCAGCTCATGCCTATAATCCTAGCACTCACTTTGGAAGGCCAAGGTGGGAAGATATCTTGAGGCTAGGAGTTCAAGACCAACCTGAACAGCATAGTGAGACTCCATATGTACAAAAAAAATTTTTTAAAATTAGCTGGGCATGATGGTGTGCACTTGTGGTCCCAGGTACTGGGGAGACTAAGGCAGGAGGATCTCTTAAGCCTGGCAGTTCGAGGCTGCGGTGAGCTATGATTGTGCCACTGTTCCTTGGGTGCTAGAGTGAGACTCTGTCTCAAAAAAAGGAGAGAGAGAAGTTAAGTAACCTTGTTCTGGTTACACAGTCATGAAGAAATGGAGCAGGCATTTGAACCCAAACCCAGGCAATCTGGATTCAGATTTCATCTCTCTTAATCAATGCATTATGTTTGTAAAATAACCAGTACAAGCTTCTGATCCATGATAAATAGTCAGTGTAATTTCCCTTCCCAACATCCCCTCATGTGCTTTGAGGCAACTTCAGAAACAGAATTGGGGATTTTCTGATGCTAAAGAAAAACAGTTTGGTATTTTAAATACTAATGAAAGTTGTCATTTCAACTGGATATCTCAAAAACTACTGTGATGTCTAGATAGGTGATCAGTATAATAATACATGGAATCTATATAGTCTTGACAGGGAATTGGAACAGTCACAAGAACGTAATACGCTCAGCTCTTGGTCGCCAGAGGACAAGAGTTGCATGAAGATGGTGAAATGTTACATCTTCAGAGAAGACCACAAACCTCCCATCATGACTGCAGCTCTCCTCACCTGGGCTCCCCAGTTGTGCAGACTTGGATAGATGGATATGGATGGATGAATGGATAGATGAATCAATGGGCTTCCCAAAGGTATTCATCGATCTGCATATACCGGGAGACACTGTTATTTTGACTCTTCCATTACAAGATGAATTACAAAATAAACTAGAGTGTCAAAGTTAAACTTATCTGGTGTAGCTAACAATTGCAGTGTTTAATCAAATCTTCACTAAGCATTCCCTAAAGAAGGGCTTAGTGAAGGAAATTGATTCCATAGAAATAAATGTAGCTCGAGGGCAGGCGCGGTAGCTCATGCCTGTAATCCCAGCACTTTGGGAGGCCAAGGTGGGTGGATCACCTGAGGTCAGGAGTTCAAGACCAGCCTGGTCAACATGGCGAAACCCCGACTTTACTAAAAATACAAAAATTAGCCAGGCATGGTGGCGTATGCCTGTAATCCCAGCTACTAGAGGGGCTGAGGCAGGAGGATTGCTTGAACCTGGGAGGCGGCGGTTGCAGTGAGCCGAGATTGTGCCACTGCACTCCAGCCTGCGGCAACAGAGCAAGACTCCATCTAAAAAAAAAAAAAAGAGAGAGAGAGAGAAAAAGAAAAGAAATGTAGCTCCAAACTGTTTAGGACAACATTGATATTGAGGAGATGAGGGGTGCCATTCACCCGAGTGTCCACAATAGAAAATGATTTAAATTTTGGTACGGCCATAGAATTGACTATTAGACTATCATTAAAACATTGTTTACAAATGGTATGTAATAAAAAAAATTATGATCCAATATTAAATGAGAAAATGATGCAAGTTGTTTATACAGAATATGTAAAAATGTATCATTTAAGTGATTTTTGAGAAAATGATACAAGTTGTTTATACAGTATATGTAAAAATGTATCATTTAAGTGACTTTTTTCTTAAACAATGAAAGACATTGAAAATGAATTATATAAGACAGGTAAGTAAACCAACAAATATTTATTAATTACCTACAATAAAGATACAAAGTAATAGACCAAAAAAAAAAAACACAAAAATTTCCAATTCCAAGATATTTCCATATAGCTGAGGAGATGAGGTGCTCTCAAATTAGATTATGAAGAAATAGATGGCAATTGAAACATGAAGATATATAACAGTTGCTATAATATCCGAAAGAGAGAAAGATTACCTTTGGCTGTGGTGATCAGGGCAGGCTGTGAAGAGGAGGAGCGTGAACTGAACCAGAGGTTAACTGGGATTTAGGCAGGCTATAGAGCATTCCAGGCAGGAATGGGAGGGATGCAGGTTCCAGGCTGATGTAAGTATGGAAACATGCAATATACGTTTAGTGTAATGCGAGGGATAAACACTTGGGACCTCAGTTGGAATCCTGGCTCCATGATTTCTCTTTAATAAGGTATGTTAACCTCTAAGGTCTCAGGATCTTCAGCCATATAAAGGGACAATAAGGGATCTCATAGGATTCCTGTGTGGATTAAGCAAGATTATTTATAGATCATGCCCACGTGGCACCCACCAGGAGCTTCCTAAATGTTAATTCCTGTGGATACTCCTTTGTCTTTCTCTTCAGCTTTCTTTGTTGTTCATTTATTCATTCATTCAGTCATCCATTCATTCAGTCAGCATGTGGGAGCACCTATGTAGCAAGTACTGTAGGGCTGGCTATGCTCTGTTTGCTCCAATCCAGCCCTGTGCCCCATCCTTCCTGCCCTGTTCTGGGGCCCCAGAATCTGACCTCTATGGACTGTGTAAGGCTGTCTTGCTCTCTGGCTTCCCGTTGGGCTTGGCCGGGAAATAATGGCAGGAAATCTGAGGGTGGGAGGAGAAAGAAGCGGGGCAACTTACCCAGTCTCCACTTGTCCCCTGCGTTGCCATGGCTGTGGTGGGTAGCTCCTTTCCCATAGCCTCAGCTCTTACCATCTCCAAACACAACTCCCCACTCTTGCCCCTTCAGTTCTACCGGTGGGGATAGCTTTCCACAGTGGTAGGCCCTGGGTGCCGCATCATGTGTTCCCTTAACCCTGCCCACATTTCTGTACCTGGTTCCTGTCTTAAATTCCCTTCAGTTAAACTCCTTTAAGAATGCCATCTAGCTGGATGTGGTGGTGTGTGCCTGCAGGCCCAGCTACTCTAGAGGCTGAGGTGGGAGGATCGCTTTAGCTCAGGAGTTCAAGTCCAACCTGGGCAACATAGTGAGACCCCTTGCTGGTACCCTGACTGATACAAACCATAAACAAGGTAGACAAGATCCTTGCCCTTATGGGGCTTATGTTCTGGTCAATAACCATACTAACATAATAGCTTTGGATACAATGAAGAAAATAAAGTAAGGTAGTGAGATAGCAACATAGAATGGCTGAGAGGGGCTACTTGAGGGAATAATTGAGCTGGGAGCTAAAGAATCAGAGGAAGCCAGCAATCCAAAGATCTGGGAGACTTCTATTTTAGGCAGTAGAGGCATACATGTAAAAGCCCTAAGGCTAGGACAAGCATGTGGTGTTGGGAGAATGAAAAGAGGCCAGTGGGGCTGAGAGTGGTGAGCTGGGGAAGGGTGGTGGGCAGCTGCTCAGAGAGGCAGGTGGGGACTGGTCAAGGGTGGACACCGTGAGCCATGGAGAAGGATTTGGACTTTAAGAGTGTCAGGAAATCTTTGAAGGGCTTGGGTGGGAGACCTGGGGGAAGGGAGGGTAATTTGAGTCATATTTTAAAACTATCATCTTCTGATTTTCTACTGGGTAGGTGTATTAGTGCATTCTCACACTGCTATAAAGAAAAATACCTGTTTATAAAGAAAAGAGGTTTAATTGGCTCACAGTTCTGCAGGCTGTACAAGAAGCACGGTGCCATCAGCTTCTGGGGAGGCCTCAGGAAACTTACAATCATGGCGGAAGGCAAAGGGGAAGCAGGCACATCTTACATGGCCAGAGCAGGAAGAAGAGAGAGTGGGAAGTGCCACACACTTTAAACAACCAGATCTCATGAGAATTCTATCACAACATCAGCACTAGGGGGTTTTGCTAAACCATTCATGAGAAACTGCCCCCATGATCCAATCATCTTCCACCAGATCCCACTTCCAATACTGGGGATTATAATTTGATGTGAGATTTGGGTGGGGACACAGATCCAGACCATATCGGTAGACAAAGGATTACACATCAGGCAAGAGTGGAGGGTACTTCTCCTGTCCAGGCCAGAGTTACTAGTGGCATGAACTAGAGTGATGGCAGCAGAAGTGGAGAGATGTAAATGGATTTGAGGTCGACTTACGCTGTGATCCTGAACTGTAACAATGCTTCAGTCTTTCCCAGCCAGTATCCTAGGCTCCTGGAGGATTGTGAAAACTCTTATTTTTTTTTTTAAATTTATATATTCATTTTGATTATTACATATTTTGAAGTTAATATAAATATGTGGAATATCTGCATGGCCGCCCTAGAGCGGAATAGCATTATCACATAATTTCAGTGGCCCCATTTAATTTTATTTCTAAGACCTCCACAGTGCCAAATAAGTGCCTACAATGACAGCATTTAACATACTGTGGTGTTTTTATTGAGACATAATATACTTAGAGGAAATACAACAATCATAGGTGCACAGTTCAATAAATTTTCACAAACTGAACATCTGCATAGAAGCAGCACAGTTTAGGAACTCAACATCACCAAGACTCCAGGAACCCATCTCCTGTCCTCTCCAAGTCGCTACTCCCACACCCTACTTTAGTTGGTCATTGAAATTTATCTGTACCAGAGAAGAGGGGAAAATCAGGAGAAAGCAGATTGCTAAAAATCCCACCCTGGGATGTGGTTAATACGGGATTCCCATCAGGAACAGGCCCACAATTTCAGTTCCTGCTTCTTGCGCCTGGTAATGAAGAACCGATCTCAGAGACTTGCAACCAGGTTATCCCCAAAGCATGAGACAGTCTGCTTAGCATATCATAGTGATATTATTTTGTGCCTGATCCCCATCAATGGACACAGCCCAGCACAGCCACTTCAGTAGTACTGAGTTTGCATAATGTTTGTTGATTAAGGCTGTGGCTCTTCTGTAGCCTTATATTTTCCCATGCCTTAGGTGAGTCATGAGAAATGAACAATAAAACAGTGATGCGTTGACTTTTGGTTTGGCCAGGTCCAGACCAAAAGGTTTTTTCACTAATCGAGAGGAAACATCCAGCTGAATCAGCTTCTAGTCACATGTACTTCCCCATCTCCTGCCCACCAATTCTTATTCATTAGACTGCCAGGGTTAAAACGGGGAAGCAGCCAAAGTTTGGTTTTGATGTAACCCTTTCATTAACCCATGACCTCATGCCTCCCACTTGTCCCCGGGGCCTGTCACTGGATGCACACATACCCCCACCCATTGAAATGCAGCCCATTGTCTCCCATTCCCTCCTAATTCTGCTTTCTCTTACGTGACAGTGGGTGGAATTGGGTTAATCAGAGGAATGCCCGATGTGGGTGGGATTGGGTTAATCAGGGGAATGCCTGATGTGGTTTGGTGGAAAGAAGACAGCATTTGAAAGTTAAGAGGCCTGGTTCTAGGTCTAATGTTGAATTCCTTAGGCTAACTATTGGAAAGTGACAGAAACTTGACTGAGCAAAAAATAAACAGAAACCCCAGTAATTAATTAGTTCCTACAGAGATCACACGTCAGGCATGGCTGTGTCAGGGTCTCCCATGATGTCATTATGAGAGACCTCAGTGCCAAACCAAGAAAACTGGATTTAATTCTCTCTATCTCTTGGCACTGCTTCCCTTAGCTGTCTACACATGGTGACAAGATGGCTGTCAACAGTCTCAAGCTTGAATCTCATCCTCTCAGCAACCCCAATGGAGCATATAAACTTCTCTTTCCAATGTCCTGAAATCATGTCTCACTGGTTTTGTTTGGCCTTCTGGGAACATAAGTCCTGGCGCTCTGATTGAAGAGGCCTAGTTCTCATGCTCATCCTGGATTTGGGAGTGAAGTCAGCACCAGCCAAAATGCTAGGACCAAGAGTGGGAAGGGCTGATTCCCCAAAGGGACTGAGGCAGGCTAAAGCAATGGATATCTTCCTTAACCATGAATTAATCATGAGAGCTTAGATGAATCTTTCCACCTCTGAGCCTGGTTTCTCTGTAAAATAAGAGGAATGGACCCTGTAACCTCTAAGGTCCCTTCTACTTTCACACTCTAGGCCAGGCTCAGTGGCTCACACCCGTAATCCCAACACTTTGGGAGGCAGTGGCGGGTGGATCACTTGAGGGCAGGAGTTCGAGACCAGCCTGGCCAACATGGTGAAACCCTGTCTCTACTAAAAATACAAAAATTAGCTGAACACGGTGGCGCATGCCAGTAATTCCAGCTACTTGAGAGGCTGAGGCATAAGAATCGCTTGAACCCGGGAGGTGGAGGTTGCAGTGAACTGAGATGGTGCCATTGCACTCCAGCCTGGGCGACAGATCGAGGCTCTGTCTCAAACAAAACAAAACAAAACAAATACTTTCACACTTTAGAACTCCACCTAATATCCCTTGTAAATTATATACTGTTTTCACTTCTCAGAGGAGAATACCTTAATCCAATTAAAATGAGGATCTGCAGTGACATAACTGCCTGCTCAGGGATGTCATAGGAAAACAAGCCAGAGAGATTGGTGCCAGTGGAGATAAACGGATGGAATCTGAAGCATTTATTCCTTGATAAATTCAACCAACAATTATGGCATACTTCTATATCTTAAGAGCTGTACTAGACTCTGGGAATGAACAATGAGCCAAACAAAGTCCTTGCTCTCTAAAACAACAGTCCTGAGGTGGGTGCAGACAAGTAGGCCACTGAGGAACAATTCAGAATGTCAAGCAAGGGCAGAGGCAGGATGATAAGCAGCTGAGAAAAGGGGCACCTATCCCAGTGGGAGAGAGGGTTAAGGCATGAGAAGACAAGGAGAGAGTCAGAGAAGTCATCCCAAAGAAGTGGATCCCAAACAGGGCCTGTAAAATTAAGTGGCAATGACAATTTCTCCCTAGGATCCTTTGCTGGCTGCTCAATGACGCTCGTCAGTCTGTCTTTTTTTTTTTTTTCTTTTTTTTTAAAAAAATAGAAAATTGCTATATACAAGGCGCCGGATGCAGTGGCTCACGCCTGTAATCCCAGCTCTTTGGGAGGCTGAGGCGGGTGACCACCTGAGGTCAGGAGTTCAAGATCAATCTAGCTAACATGGTGAAACTCCGTGTCTACTAAAATATAAAAATTAGCCAGGCGTGGTGGCAGGCGCCTGTAATCCCAGCTACTCTGGGGCTGAGGCAGGAGAATCACTTGAACCCAGGAGGCAGATGTAGCAGTGGACTGAGATCACACCACTGCACTCCAGCCTGGGCATCAGAGTCAGACTCTGTCACACAGAGAAAAAAAAAAAAAGAAAGAAAGAAAAAGAGGAAAGAAAGAAAGAAGGAAAGGAAAGGAAAGGAAAGGAAAGGAAAGGAAAGGAAAGGAAAGGAAAGGAAAGGAAAGGAAAGGAAAGGAAAGGAAAGGAAAGGAAAGGAAAGGAAAAAAGAAAAGAAAAGGAAAGAGCTATATGCAAAGGAAATCTCGAATCCCTATACACCCAGAGTTAAGGGTAGGAGATTATTCCTAATGGTGTAAATCCTCAGGGCATTGCGTGTTTGGAGGAAAAACAAGGATGCATTTGAACACCAGGGCTGCCTTAGGCAGATGAGAAATAAGAAGTATTTACTGAGCTGTGACCATAACATCTACTTGATCAACCCAAAACCCTGGTTGAGAGAGCGAGTGGCTTCCAGTCTGTCATGTATCAATGAATAAATGGAAAAAAAAAAAAAAAAAAAAAAAAGGCTGCTTAACCTAAAAATTTGACATTCTCAGTCCATTCCAAGTATAGTGGATTCCTAATCATGTGGGCTAACAAGGACCTTTGCCAAACATCATGCAAAATGAGGAATGAAAAAAAAACTTTTACACTTGGCTTTGACGTGTGTTCTATTCTTTTTTGGGAGGGTACCAGCTTTAACTTTCTTTTTATTTTTTTATTGCATATTAACATGCTATAGTAGTATATGTTGATGGGGTACAAAGTGGTGTTATGATTTTTGAATACAGTGTGGAGTGATTAAATTAAGCTAATTAATATATCTATTGCCACAAATATTTAACATTTTTGTGATGAGAACATTAGAAAGTTACTTTCTTACCAATATTGAAAGTCAGAGTACTCAATTGTTAACTATATTCAGCATGCTGTTCCATTTCACTAAAATTTAAGTGGCAATGACAATTTCTCTTTAGAGTGTCACAATTCTCAAAGCTTGTTCACATCCATCATTTCATTTGAGCTTCTCAGTAGCCCACCTCTGTGAGTTAGTTAACAAATGCCCATCTTCAGATAAAGAACTAAGGCTCAGAGACAGTATGCAGCTACTAAAGTGGTAGAACTAGGTCTCAAACTCGTCTTCCAGTTTGAATCTGTTTTTTGTTTGTTTGTTTGTTTTTGTTTTTGTTTTCTGGGAGGGGCAGAAGGAGCAAAAAGAAAAAGAAAACAAAAGGACCGTAAAAACGAAAAACAGGGCTGTGGAAATAAAGCATTGACTGCAGTAGACTGTACCTGAGGATGAGAAATTAATAACAAAGAGGCCATTTTTCATATGGACTCAAAAACGTGAGTTCTCCCTTTTTTCTATTTATACAGAAGCTTTGTTATTTTAAAAGACTCTTTATTCTCATTCAAAAGGAGAAAATACCTTCTGACAGCCATGCAATTAGCAGAGCCTTCAGATATTGGCTTCCTCTGTTCCTTGGTATTGCCCTTTCTTGCAGGGCTCCACACAGGCTCTGATAGAAAGAAGTGCCAGACTTCCTGAATTGTTCTCTAAACTAATTTAGCTGTTTTCCGTCTTTGTCTCTCAGCCACTTTCCTTGGGCTTCCTCCTCACTCCTTGGCTACAGCTAAGAGCTATTGCTAGGCAGAGATTTTAGAAAAGGGAGGGGTAGGAGAAAAAGGGGCTGGAAAAGGGAAAAGGGAAGGAAATGAAGAGGAATAAAATAGATACCTGGGAAGAAACCTAAGAAATTCCTGTGTAGGGGTTGTATTCCCTTAAAAGAAAGGAGAAGGGTGGGGCATGAAACAAATTACCCAGATACTACCACCATTGATTCATTGATTCATTTGTTCATTCATTTCACAAGTACCTGCTGACATCCTCCTTGTGCCAGGGACTATGATAAACTGAGAATATACACAATTTGAGAAAAGTGATACCATTCCTCCCTATATTGGGGGTACGATGACAAGTTGGGTTCCCTAGGAAGACGATTCTGAGAGATTAGAACGCATAGCTTGCGTTAGGGAGCACACTTAGGATTAACACCATGAAAAGAACTGAAGGTAGCAGGATTGAGCAGGGGACAATGTCAAAATATGCAACAGGTTCAAAGGAAGCCTGGGCCAGCCTCACAAGGGGTTGTAAAGATGGGATGACCTTTCAGTGTTGTCCCCAGTGTAGAGAAGGAAGACAGGCATGAAATAATCACAAAAAAGTACAATGGCACTTGATTGGTGCTCCAAAGGACAGGTGCATAACACCATGGAAAAGTACCATGGAGGAATGAACCTGGGCTGCAGGAGAGGTTGAATTTCAGTCAAGGGGAGTATTCATGGAAAGGCTCTGGGTTGGGAGGGAGTGTCAAGGGAAATGGACAGATCGGAGAGCTTTTTTTAGTGCAAAATGGGCAGGTCTCATGTTTAGCAGTTTAGATACATCCTCTTATTATTATTTTTTTTTTTTTTTTGAGACGGAGTCTCGCTCTGTCGCCCAGGCTGGAGTGCAGTGGCCGGATCTCAGCTCACTGCAAGCTCCGCCTCCCGGGTTCACGCCATTCTCCTGCCTCAGCCTCCCGAGTAGCTGGGACTACAGGCGCCCGCCACCTCGCCCAGCTAGGTTTTTGTATTTTTTTTAGTAGAGACGGCGTTTCACCGTGTTAGCCAGGATGGTCTCGATCTCCTGACCTCGGGATCCGCCCGTCTCGGCCTCCCAAAGTGCTGGGATTACAGGCTTGAGCCACCGCACCCGGCCGGGGGGTACATCCTCTTATTTTGCTTCACAACCCCAAGAAGTAGGTGTTACTCACAGGGTCTTTCTAGCATCCCCTGGAATCAAAGAAAAACATTCCCTGGAGCTACTTGGAAAAGCTCCAATCCCAGAAATGACAAAGCCTGACTGAGCGTTGAGTCAAAAGCATAACCAGTAGACGGGGGCTGGTCAAACCAAATAAGCAGTTCTCTGAGCAGAGCGAGGAGCTGTAAAGAAAACAGAGAAGCAACCCAATGGAGGCCTCCTTTGTGATAGATGAAAAAAAAAATCAATACAAACTGAGTATCAAAGGAAGTCTTACCAAATTTACACATAGTAGTACTGATTATTGAAATAGAATACAATGAAATATGAGATTTGGTTTATTTCTACATTCATTTAGCAATTCTGCATTTTGGGGACTGCAGAAATTGGATAAATTGTGCTGAAGCATAAAATCAGAATAAAATATGACTCTTGGAGCCACCAATAATTACAGTGTAATGAAAGAGAATTTTTTAAAATACATTTTTGGTAAGCAATTAAGTGCTTTGGTTGCTATAGCTGATGGTGTGAAATTTGTTGAAATAATGCCGTCTGCAAAGTAAACATTGCTTCTTGGCCGGGCAAGGTGGCTCATGCACGTAATTCCAGCACTTTGGGAGGCCGAGGCAGGTGGATCACTTAAGGTCAGGAGTTAGAGACCAGCCTGGCCAACATGGTGAAACCCCGTCTCTACAAAAATACAAAAATTAGCTAGGCGTGGTGGCACACACCTGCAATCCCAGCTACTCAGGAGGCCAAGGCAGGAGAATTGCTTGAACCAAGGAGGTGGAGGTTGCAGTGAGCTGAGATCATACCACTGCACTCCAGCCTGGGTGACAAAGTGGGACTCTGTCTCCCATCTCAAAAAGAAAAAAAAAACAAAACACTTTTGACAGTTCCTAATTAGAAAAGGGATATGTAAGCAAAATGCACTCAGCAGAGGTCTGCACTTGAGTCTCTATGTGTCCACTGCAGATCTATGGTAATGACTGGCCAGAAGTTCATCTCCTGGCCAGTCTAGGCCAGGAGACTAGGGAGACTGGGGGGGACTAGGGCACCTCCTTGAATATTTATAAAATGAGAGTTAAAACACCAGTCTCATAGGGATGTAAGGACCCCTGTGGAGTTCTAAAAATTGAGCAATTCTCAACTTTTAGAAATGAAACACCAAGTATGGGCATTAGTATGATATTGCGAAAGTGTGTCTTAGTCCATTCCTATTGCTATTTTTTAAAAAAACACCTTAGACTGGGTAATTTAGAAACAACAGAAATTCATTGCTCGTAGTTTCAAAGGCTGAGAAGTCCAAGATGAAGTCTCTAGGAAATTCAGTGTCTGGTGAGGGTCCGTTCTCTGCTTCAAAGATGGCACCTTATGGCCATGTTCTTACATGGTAGAAGGGCAGAAAAGGGATGAACACTGTGTCCTCACGTGGCAAAAGAGATGGCAGGGCAAAAACGGACTAGGGCACTCCCTTCTACCTCTTCTACAAGAGTACTGATCCCATTCATGAAGCGGAGTGCTCATGACTCAATCACTTTCCAAAAGGCCCTACTTCTTAATATTATCACATTGGGTATTAGGTTTCAACATACGGATTTTGGAGGAACACATGGATTCAAGTCATAGCACAATGTTACTCAAACTGTGGTCTCAGACACCCCTGCAGCACTTGAGAGCTTTGTCAGAAATACAAATTCCCAGGCTCCCCTCCAGATCAGACCTGATGAATCAGAATCTCTAAAGGTGGGGGTCCAGGAAGTTGTGTTTGAACAAATCCTCCAGGCAGAGTGACCAACCATCCAGGTTAGCCCAGGGCTGAGGGGTGTCCCAGGATGAGGGGCTTTTAGTGTTAAAACTGGAAAGTCCAGGGCAATCTGAGATGACTTGGTTGCCCTAACTCCAGATGATTCTTGTGTGTGCTAAAGTCTGAGAACCACTGCTGTAACATATGTGTGGATATTTTTTAATTAATATAATATAGCAGGTGCTATAGTCTGAATGTGTCCCCTGAAGTTCATACGTTGAAAACTTAATCCTCAGTGCAACTGTGTTGGGAGGTGGGACCTTTAAAAGGTGATTAGGTCATGAGGGCTCTGCTCTCTTGTATGAATCAATGTCATTACCATGTGAATAGATTTCTTCTAAAAGTAACTTCAGCCCCTTCTTGCTCTCTTGTTCTCTCTTGCCCTTCCACCTTCCACCACGGGATGACACAGCAAGAAGGCGCTCTCCAGATACCAGCACCTTGATATTGGACTTTCCAGCCTCCTAAACTGTGAGAAATAAATTTCTTTTCTTTATAAATTACCCTAATTTGTGGTATTCTGTTATAGCAACACAAAACAAACTAAGACAGTAGGCAACATGTTTGAAGATTCCACTAGAGATTTCCACAGATCCCTAGGGAACAGTCATAAATTACTGCTTTTAAGTAAACCAATATTTATTGAACATCCTTTATAGCTCAAGTGTTTGAATAGATGCTATTTTATCTCTGATCTTATTTATTCCCATAGTTATAAACTATTATTACCAAATAATAAAGGTAATAAAGTAAACAACAAGGCAGTAAATTAAGATAAATAATTATTATTAAGGTAATATTTAGGTAAATCAATGTAATTAATTTATTATTAAGGTAATAAAAAATTAATAAATTAATAAATAAAATACTTTAAGTAAATCCTACAGTCTTTATTTATTTATTTATTTATTTACTTATTTATTTATTTTTGAGACAGAGTTTCACTCTTGCTGCCCAGGCTGGAGTGTAATGGCACAGTCTCGGCTCACCCCAACCTCTGTCTCCCGGGTTCAAGCAATTCTCCTGCCTCAGCCTCCCGAGTAGCTGGGATTACAGGCACATGCCACCATGCCCACATAATGTTTGTATTTTTAGTAGAGACAGAGTTTCACCATGTCGGTCAGGCAAGTCTTGAACTCCTGACCTCGAGTGATCAGGCTGCCTCGGCTTCCCAAAGTGCTGGGATTACAGGCATTAGCCACCATTCCTGGCCTATTTATTTTTAAATAGAGACAGGATGTCACCATGTTGCCCAGGCTGTTCTTGAACTTCTGAGCTCAAGTTATCTGCCCGCCTCAGCCTCCCAAAGTGCTGAAATTACAGGCATGAGCCACCATGCTCAGTCTCTTACAGTGTTTGTTAAGGTAAATATTTACCTCTGGAAAGTAAGTGTTTTTATCCTCATCTAGAAAACTCAAATTTAGAGAACTTAGTGACCTGCTTAAAGGAACACCAATTAAGCTGAGTATTTTCGAGTTCAGGGATATAACTTTCCAGAGCCTGTGGTGGTTCCATTAAACTGATGTTGTACTGAGTGGGATGCATCCCACCCAGAAATGGGAGATGATTTAATGTGATACAGGAAGTGATCTTTAGAAGGTAGAAAGCACAGCAATAAATAAGACATCACATTGTGAGAAATAATACCAAAAATTGCTAATACTTACATAGTTCAGCATTGCTTATGTCATGTTTATATAGTGCTTATGTCATGTTCTATAGTGTTTCATGTATATGAAGTATATGTATATGAACTATGTAATATCCTCGGTTTTATAGATGAGGAAACTGAGGCCCCAAGGTCACACAGTTAGTAAGTGATGTTATCCTGAAATTAGAACCTAGATGAACCATGACTCATCTAGCATGAAGAACAGGCTTCATAGAGGTCCAGGACAGCGCTCTATAGAGCCACATTAGAACCAGGAGCAAAAGAAAAATGTGCCCTCCTATATACATTCATCACAATATCCTTCTGTATTTTCGGCCAAGTGAGAAAAATTAATAAAAGCTTAACATTGCCAAGCATGGTGGTTCATGCCTGTAATCCCAACAGTTTGAGGGGCCAAGGTGGGGGAATCACTTAAGGACAGGAGTTTGAGACCAGCCTGGCCAATATAACAAGACCCTGTCATTGCAAAAAACAAAAACAAAAAAACTCCAGGCTTGTACCGTGCCTGTAGTCCTAGCTACTCAGGAGTTTGAGGCAGGAGGATCACTTGCGCTCAGGAGTTCAAGGCTGCAGCGAGTTACAATTGCACCACTGCATTCTAGCCTGGGCGATAAAGTGATACCCTGTCTCCAAAAAAAAAAAAAAAGATTTACAGTCAAAAGCCATGACTACTAAAAACAAAATTTAGTTGACAGACTATACTAATTTTCTTCCATAAAGTTGAGAATAAATTTTTTTAGAAGCCATAACTATAATAAAGCCCCACATCATCCAGTCTGTTCTCTCAATTGTCAATCCTCATAAATCCACACAATGAGGAGTATTCCAGGGGGCCAGGAACCTCAGGCTGATTGGAAATGACTGTTCCCATCACACAACGATGCAGAATGGTAAAACGAACAAACGGCAGCCTATTTTTATTTAAAATGTTGATGTGTGTTCGTCATGAAGTTTCAACTATTGCATTAAAATAGTATTGATTTTTATTACAAAGGGCTTGGCGCCCCTATGAATTTTGCTTGGCACCCCTGTGAATTTTGCTGCCGGAAGTGAATGCCTCATTTGTCTCACCCTAATCCTTACTCCAGTATTGCACCATTCAAAGACTTCAATTTTAATGTTTCCAAAGGCAGAGGTCCACAGCAGGTATGCCTGTGTTCTTCCTCCTGGGGTGTATCCTTTTGATCTGGCATGACCTTGAAAAATGTCAAATGTGAACTCTTGGGAACAGGTTCCCTTTTTAAGTTTTGTTTTCAGCACATGCCATCTCTTGGAGATTGTACTCTGGGTGGAAAAAAGGGATCACTCCCTTACCAAATTGTGTTTCATGGAAGATGCCAGTGGTTGGATGATGTAGAAAAGCAACAGCTGGTTTCAATGCTACTTTTTTTCTCCTTCAAATAAAACGATTCCTAGAAAATCTGCCATCTTTTATTTAATATGTAGGAGATAGTCTACAGTCTCAAGATAGGGCTCAGAAAAAGGTGTTACAGAAAAAGAACACATATTTTATTAAGGGATTTCCTTATTGAAAAAATTTTGGGAGCACATATTCTAGCCTAACCAGAAGCCAGGTATAATCTGAATCAAACTACAGAATGACATTTTCCTGCTAGATCCCCAGTTCTGATTAGGCAGCACCCAAATGTACTACCCATTGCTAAATAAGTGTCACAGAATTCCTTGAACAAAATTAAATGGGTCGGTTGTAGTGGCTCACGCCTGTAATCTCAGCATTTTAGGAGGCCAAGGCATGTGGATTACTTGGGGCCAGGAGTTGAAGACCAGCCTGGCTAACATGGCAAAGCCCCATCTCTACTAAAAATACAAAAATTAGCTGGGCGTCGTGGTGGGAGCCTGTAGTCCCAACAGCTCAGGAGGCTGAGGCCAGAGGATTGCTTGAACCTGGGAGGCAGAGGTTGCAGTGAGCCAAGATTGCACCATTGCACTCCAGTCTAGATGACAGTGCGAGACCCTGTCTCAAAAACAAAAACAAAAAAAATTTAATGTGTGCTTGTTTTCAACTCTAAAGAACACACCACAAAGTGCCTTGCTGGATAACTGTTTTAAAAGGTGTGATGAAATCAAGCAAACAGTGATGAGGTGTGGCAATCCCAAGGAGGCCAACTCTCAGCCCTGATTCTAGTATTAGAGCTTCTCAGCAAACTAGATGCAAAAGCAAAAAGGAACAAAAATAAAGTCACACCTCAGCAGTTCCACAAAGTACTAACTGTGTGACCTGAAGCATTCGACCTAGTCTTTTGCTCATGTGTTGAATGGGGTAAGTTGGGCTTGACTCCTAGTGTCAGAAGGATTAACAGAAACTCTCCACTTGTGGCACTTCTAGTGGCCCTCCGTATCCATCTCTTCTTCTACTACAGGAATAGAACCCCAATTTTTATGGCTGCCATCCATAGCTGTGCGGAACAAAGATCAAATTTCCCAGTTTTCCTTGCAGCCAGATGCACTCACATGATTAAATTCTGGCCAATGAAATGTAAGCAACAACTAGATGTTGTAGCGGAGAGTCAACAGCCATTTTAGGTCGTGAGTAAAAGGGCAATACTCTAGGAAGAGCAAAGCAACAAGATAGGAGGAGCTTGGATCCTTGACGCATGTGGAACCATCATATCAGTCATGGACTACATATGTCCAGACTGTCATGTGAGTGAGAAATAAAATTCTCTCTTGTTTAAGCTGCTGTTACTTTGGGTTCAGGCAGATGAAACTATACCCTATCTAATACCTCAAGTAAAGTCCTTGGCAAGTGACAGACACATTATAAAGCACTCAGTGAATATCATCTATGATGGTGATGGTGGGGGGTATGAATTCTGCCTCTACTGCCACTCAGAAGAGTGTCAGACAGAATAAAATTAGGAAGGACACAATTTGAAGTACATTTCCTTTCCCCGCTCCCATTCTTTTACATTTGCTTTTTCCCCATTACCTGACTCAAGTGATATTCATACCATAGAAATGCATGCAGGAGGCATCCACCTGTGGTCATTTCACATAATTCCTTTTTATTAATTATAAATGTGCCTGATTGGTGGAGGAGGTGCATTTCTAAGGGACCAGTTTCTGCCTGAAGAGTCAAACTGTCTTACCATATGCTCTACACTGAAAATCTCCAGGGATCAACAACTACTAACATTTCCCATATTCACCTCAGATAATTTTTTTAAAAATAAGGCTTCACAGATATGGTTGAAGCCCCTGGCCTCATCCACCCAATTTCTGACAGGTAATGGCCCTTCAGAAGTGGTTAAGTATTTTCCCCATTGTGTATTTATGTCTTAAGAAGCATAAGTATCCATAAGCAATACATAGCAGAGTTTGAGGTAATTTCTTATCTTATATACATTGGCTATATAGTGTATGTGACACTCAGCAACTTGCTCGTTTAAGAGAGTGAGAAAGACAAGCTGCAACAATTATCCTTGTTATATGTGGGCAGTGGTGGCATTGGTAATTACTGTGCTCTGTGCTTTTTGTATATTTGAAATACATTCATTATAAACACAATTTTAAATTAAAAGTAAGAAAATGTAAAAGTACTGAGAGCTGCTTTGACATATTTACAAGACTACTGGGGCTGGAGTGGGGAGTAGGCATGGCTATTTATTTCCTAAAAATTTTACCCTATACATGTAAGCAATCAACTTAAAAAAACAAACCCAGGCTGTGGGAACAGTGGCTGACACCTGTAATCCCAGCACTTTGCGGGGCCAAGGCTGGAGGATTGCTTGAAACCAGGAGTTTGACACCAGTCTGGGCAACATAATGGACCCTGTCTCTACAAAAATAAAAAAAAGTAGCCAGGTGTGGTGCCGTGCTCCTGTATCCCAGCTACTATGGGGGCTGAGGTGGGAGGATCACTAGAGCCCAGGAGGCCAAGGCTACAGTGAGCTGTGATCGCAGCACTACACTCCAGCCTGGGCAACAAAACGAAACCCTGTCTCAAAAAAACATAAATAAAAGCAAAGAAAAAGAAAAAAATCCAACATGCAAAAATTCTGAACTTGCTCGTATGTTAATAGGTGACTAAACACTTTACAAATGTAAGTCTAACTTTCTAAAATATCCACCACAGGTTTTTTTCATAAAACATTGAGTTTAGGTATATTTGGTAGGCATAAATGTGCCTATAATATAATTTGTCTGACAAAACTACATTTTTATTGCTGTTTTTGTTATTAATTTGAACAATAAAACTCTTTCAAGCATAAAAATATTAGATTAGGATAAAATGCATCATTTCTGCTTGGTCTGGGGAATAAAAGTGCAGATTATTGGGGTGTTAATTTTTTAAAATATGCATTGCCCAATATTTAATTTATATATGGCTTATTCATGTAAGAATGTCATCTGCTTTTCACATTCTTTTCACACATCAGAGGATTCATACTGAGAAAAACTCTTTTTTTTTTTTTGGAGAATCTATGAGTGCAGAAGAATAGGAACTAAGAATGCTTCAAAGCTTTTTTACACCCATATACCCAATGAGGACTCACCAGGAAGAAGCCAATGCCACAACTTTTTCCCTCTGAGAGCTGTCAAATTAGAAACAAGCATGTTGCCTCCATGTGGGTGTTTCACGTACTTTTATTTGGCAACCAAACTATCATTTGTTGTTTTCCATATGCCATTTACATGAAGTCAATAGATTTAAGTCGGAAATTTTCCAGGTGCAGCTACTCTGATAATGTGTGCCAATCATTTCAGTAAACACAGGATCCTAAACTTGATTTTTCTGCTAAAGCAATCAGCCCAAGGAGCAGGCGGCCACATTTCTGGTTCCGCCCTGAAGCTTGCTCATACTCTGATGGTTTTATTGGTCATTTTCAGACTACATTCCACATAACTGCTGCGTGCCCTTTAAATTGTCAGGCATTACCCCAAATAATACTGCATTGGAAAAATATCAGGTTTCTCTGTAAAAAGGGAACATGATGAGGAAGACAAGGTAACTTGTAAACCCAATGACTTTTTAAAAAATAATAAAATAATCAGAAAGGTAATAATCTCTTGATTATTTAACTTGATCGAATCCAGTTTACCAACAAAAGTGCTTTGAGGAAACTGGACCAGATCCATGTAATAAACATCCCACCACGGATGGCATTATGGGATGTGGAAAGGTAGGAAAGAGAAGTGGTCAAAACCATGGGCTGTGGCCTTAGGCTGTACTAACTTGGACTCAGGCTTGGCTCTGCTTCTGAAGGGCTGTGTGACTTGAGACAGAGGGCCTAACCTTTTTGAGTCTTCTTTATCCCATCTGAAAAAAATAGGGATAATAACAATGACCACCCAGCGTGAGGATTAAACAAAACAATGCGTGTAGCACAACGCTCTGCACACAGTGACCCCAGGTAAGTGTTAATGGTTTTTTTTATTGTTGTTGTTAAGACTGTTGTTGCCACAGGATGGTCTGTGAAGCTAAAGGCTGCTGAGACTTAAAGGTCTGGATTTCGAGCTATTTTTTGCAAGCAATTAACTACTAAAAATAGGAGGCAGTGTTTACTCTCATAGCTTCGGGGAACAGCTATGACTTGGTCTCGGACCAAGGTTAGGCAGTGGACTAAAAAGTCTGGTAACAGCCTCTTAGTTGAGCCCGCATCTTGAATGGACCTCACTCCAGGAAAGTTTGGAGAACCCAATAAAGCAGCAGCGCTCTCCAGGTCAGGCCCTTTGTCAGCTACTTCATCTAGAAAACTACAAAGATGGAAAGGACCCAGATGACAACATGGCTGTGAGTTGTATGAGTTCACTGACTTCTGTGTTTTCCCTGTCACCACCCTCTCCTTCTCACAGCGTCAAGGTGAGTACCTTAGTGGATTACAGAATGCAGGGCTCTGAAGCAAAAAAGAGCCTCCTTCTTTCCTGGGAGCTGAGTAGTGAAGGGGAGATTTGTTACAAAGCACCCTGTGAACTGCCCTGACCATAATCCTAAGTGGTGAGTACTACTCAAATTTGAGCCACTCCTGGTCTGAAAGGCCTGTTGAAGAGGAGAGACTCAACCCTGAAATAATATCTCCCAAAGTCTCTTGTAGACCTGTCATATACCTTTGAATCTTAATTGGAAACTGGTTCCATTTCCTGGAGATTATTCATTCACAGGAAGCACGTTCACATGTTCTCATGTCAATATGTTGTACAGGTCACATGACTTTATACATACACATACATATGTGTGGTGTGCATGTGTATGTATATGCTACAAATACCGAGGACTGACAAGTGACAGTGGCTTATGCTTGTAATCCCAGTACCCTGAAAGGCCAAGGCAGGAGGATTGTTTGACCTTAGGAGTTCGAGAACAGCCTGAGCAACATAGGGAGACTTGTCTCTACTAAAAATAAAAATAAAAAAAAGAAATTAGCCAGGTAGTGGCTGGGCGTGGTGGCTCACGCCTGTAATCCCAGCACTTTGGGAGGCCGAGGCGGGTGGATCACGAGGTCAGGAGATCGAGACTATCCTGGCTAACATGGTGAAACCCCGTCTCTACTAAAAATACAAAAAACTAGCCGGGCGTGGTGGCGGGCGCCTGTAGTCTCAGCTACTTGGGAGGCTGAGGCGGGAGAATGGCGTGAACCCGGGAGGCGGAGCTTGCAGTGAGCCAAGATCACGCCACTGCACTCCAGCCTGGGAGCACAGCGAGACTCCGTCTCAAAAAAAAAAAAAAAAAAAAAGAAATTAGCCAGGTAGAGTGGCACACGCCTGTAGTCTAGGATAAACTGAGGCAGAAGGCTTGCTTGAGCCCTGGAGATGGAGGCTTCAGGGAGCTGTGATCGCGCCACTGCACTCCAGCCTGGCCAACACAGCAAGCCCTTGTATTAAAACAAACAAACAAACAAATACTAAGGATTGACATAATTTTCTTTTTCTTGTTTTCTCTTGGCCACATCTTGCAATCTGTAATATGTCTAGTATGTGTCTGAGTCTATAGTCACACTCTGTCAGTAACTGTACATGCTGATGGTCATCAGAAAGTGATAAAAGGTTGTTGAATCTCTTAAAGATTTTTATTTTTGCTATATATTTTTAAAATCTTAATCTAAATTTACGTGAAAATTTTCTAGTAAATTCAATAGAGATGGGAATAGGAGGCAGGAATAAAAAAAGACAGTTGTATAATGCATCAAGATATTGTACAATGTATCAAGAATGAGTGCCCATGCTTAATTTTTACCCATACATAGATACAAAAGCACGGAATAGCATCATATATTCTAGAGTTTGGAAGAGAGACAAAGAGATCATCTAAATGCTGGTTCTTTGAGAAAACTAATAGCTACTTAAAAGCAATATGAACAACTATGTTTTAAAAATCCAGACTTGGGCCAGGCACTGTGGCTCTCATCTGTAATCCCAGCACTTTGGGAGGCCAAGGCAGGCAGATCACTTGAATTCAGGAGTTCAAGACCAGCCTGGCCAACATGGTGAAATCCAGTCTCTACTAAAAATATAACAGCCTGGCCAACATAGTGAAACCTGGTCTCTACTAAAATCCGGGCATGGTGGTGGGCACCTGTAATCCCAGCACTCGAGAGGCTGAGGATGGAAAATCCCTTGAACCCAGGAGGCGGAGGTTGCAGTGAGCCGAGATCACGCCACTGCACTCCAGCTTGGGTGATAGACCAAGACTCAGTCTTTAAAAAGTAATAATAATAAATAAATAAATATAAAATTTTTTAAAAAATCCAGACTCTTCAGACAAACTATTAGAATTAGTAAGAGTTCAGAAAGGTTGCTGGATATAAATGAATATCCAAAAATCAATAGTGATCCCAAATACCAGCACAAAACTAATAGAAGCTATATTTAAAAAAAAAAAAAAGAGAGAGAGAGAGAGAGATTCCAGCCAGGCAAAGTGGCTCACACCCATAATCCCAACACTTTTGGGGGATCGAGACGAGAGAATAACTTGAGCTCAAGAATTCAAGAGCAGCTTGGGCAATTTAGCAAAACCCTGTCTCTACAAAAAAATTTTAAAAATTAGTCAGGTGTGGTGATGCACAATCGTAGTCCCAGCTACTTGGGAGGCTGAAGCAAAAGGACCCCTTGAACCCAGGAGGTTAAGTCTTCAGTGAGCCATGATCACGTCACTGCACTCCCACCTGGGTGACAGATCAAGACCTCATCTCTAAAAAAAAAAAAAAATGAAAATAATAAATAATAAAAATTTTAAAAGATTCCATTAACAATAGTAAAAAAAAAATTTATGTAACTTATAAACAGATTTGACAAAGGAAATACAAGATCATTATGAAGTGAAGCTTGATTGAGGTACATAAAAAATCTCAATAAATGAAAGGATATTCATGTTCATGTATGGGATGGAAAAGCTCAAAGATGACAGTTGTTTTCAGATTAATCTATAAATTCATTGCAATTACAATTAAAATCTATACAATTTCCCATCAGAGCATTTGACAAGTTGATCCTTAAGTTAATATCAAAGAGTAAAGAATCAAAAATGGCCAAGATAACACAGAAGAATAAAGAAAATCACCCACCACACTAGATAGCAAGGTTATTATAAAGCTATAGTAATTACAAAAGAGTGGCATTGGTGTGGAGACAGACAAATAGAAGAGCAGAACAGAATAGTGAGCTCGTAAACAGACCCATGCTTATGGAAAACTTGATATATTACAAAGATAACATTAAAAATCAGTAAGGAAAGGAAAAGACTATCCAATAAATAGTACTGGGTTAGTCCATTTTCCATAAAGAAAAGAAAAATACTTTTTAATCTATACCTTCATCTCCATTCATGAAATTGTTTTTCAGGTGAATTCAACAACTAAAGTGAAAAGCACAACTTGAATATATTTATGACCTCAGGGTAGGAAAACACAAAACACAAAGAATAAGGTTGATAAATCTGACTACAGTAAAATTTTAAATGTAAAGCATTACTCTAAACAGTGAAAAGACAAGCTAAAAACTGGAAGAAAAAAATTCAGTGCATGTCTTAGTCCATTTTGCATTGCTATAACACAGTACCTGAGGCAGGGTAGCATATGAAGAATTTTATTTCTCACAGCTCTAGAGGCTGGGAAATCTAATATCTAGGTGCCAGCATCTGGCAAGGGCCTTCTTGCTGTGTCATCTTATGGTAGAAGACAAAAGAGCAAGAGAGCATGCATGTGCAAGACAGCAAGAGAAAGCCAAACTTGCTTTTATAACAAACCCACTCTTGAAATAATAAACTCACTCTCATGATAACTACATTAATCCATTTGAGAAGGCAGAGCCCTCATGACCTAATCATCTATTAAAGGTCCCACCTCTCCTCAACACTGTTGCACTAGGGATTAACTCTGGGGGATACGTTCAAACCACAGCAGTGCATAAAAGCCAACAAAGGTTTTTTTCAATGCATATCTCAATGCTTAAAATCCAACAAAGCATTGTTTACCTGGAATATGTAAAGAAGTCCTATAAATCAAAAAGAAAAAACAGCCTGGGCACAGTGGCTCATGCCCATAATCCCAGCGCTTTGGGAGGCCAAAGTGGGAGGATCACTTGAGGCCAGGAATTCAAGACCAACCTAGGCAACATAGCAAGACCCCATCTATACAAATAAAAATTAAAATTGAAAACTAGCCAGGAGTGGTAGTGCACACCTGTAGTTCCAGCTACTTGAAAGGCTGAGGCAGGAGGATAGCTTGACCCTGAATTTGAAGTTACAGTGAGCACTTCACCCTGGGCCACAAAGTGAGACCCCGTCTCAAAAAAAAAAAAAAAAAAAAAAAGACAAACAGCACAACAGAAATCTGGACATAGGATAGGAATAGGAATTAGAAAAGAAATCTAAATCTAAAGGGTCAAAAAGCATACTGACTAGTAAGCAGGAAATGCAAATTATAACAATGACATATGATTTTAAATCCATCAGATTAGCAATGGTTAAAAGCCTAACACTAACTGTTGAGGATGTGAGGAAATGGAAATTCTCATATACAGCTAGGGACTTGGGACAATAATTGGTATAACCTCTTTGGAGAGCAATTTTGAACTATCTGACAAAGTTGACAATGAGTATATCAAAAAGACCCCAGCAATTCTATTGCTAAATATACACTCCAGAGAAACTCTAGTATCCTATCCACAAACCTCTCTCTATAAGGATGCTTTGGCAGAATTGTATCCAGGAGTAAAAAAGTTAGATATTTCTTTAACATCTACTAATAAGTAAATTAATAGATAAAGAAAATTTGTTATACTGTACTCATAGATTGGAATATACATAGCAATGAAAATGAGTTAACTTTATCTAAAAGTATCAACATAAGTAAATTTTGAAACACAACGTTGAATCCTTCAGGTAAATCCAGAAAGATAAATCAGTATCAAGCATTTCCATCTTAATAGAAGACATCACCATCCCTCTGGTTGAGTTCTTCCCTGGAAAACGGAAATGGCGTCCTAACTCTTCCCATTTGAATGCCTTTTATGCCATCCTCTACATGATAACTATGTCATGACCCTGCTTATATCTTTCAATGGCTTCCCATTGCAGCCTTAATAAAACCCAGACTCCTCAGTGCCATCTCTTTGGCCCTGCCTAATCTCCCCCTCTCCTCCCACCTTCACCTTCTACCCCTCTGAGCTCATCTCCTACTTCCTCCCTGGCGTCTGCACTGTTCCAGCCACATTGTGCTTGTAGCCCTTCCTTGTACAAACCAAACTCATTCCTACATTAGGGCATCAACACTTGCTCTTCCTTCTCATCATTCAGGTTTTAATCTAAAACACAGTATCGTCACCAACGCCTTTCCTCAGTGCCCTGCCAATCCCATCACTTCCCCACCTCCCCTGCCAGTCTGAACCACAGTATCATTTTCTTAAAATTGTATTAAAATACAGTATATTGTCATTTTCACACAGTTACAGATGCCTGCAATTATCTCATGTACTCAAATATTTACATATTTAGAACAAAAGGTTTGCCTTGTTCACTACCATATTCCTGAGGTCTAGCACACAGTTGGCACTCAATATATATTTGTTGACTTATGTGAATTTTTAAAACCTACAAAGCTAAACTACGTAGTGTTTGTAGACACCTAGTTATGCAGTAAAAGAGAAAAAACATGGACAGGAAGGATATACAATAACTTTTGGGTAGAGTTTATCTCTAGGGAGGGTAGGAGGTCAGTAGGGTCAAAAAGTAGGACAAAGATGCCTTAAAATAAATCAGCAAAGGAAGTACAACAGTATTTATTAAATCTGGCTATCTGTTATGGCTAAGTGGTGACTGCATAAGTATTGTTACAATATTCCCTGTACTTTTCTGATTGAGCTATTTCATAATACAAAAAATTATTTTTTAAAAGAGAGATTTGAGTTTGGGCATAGCAGCTCACGCCTGGAATCTCAGCACTTTTGGAGTCTGAGGTGGGTAGATTGCTTGAGGTCACGAGTTCGAGACTAGCCTGGCCAAAATGACAAAGCCCCATCTTTACTGAAAATACAAAAATGAGGCGGGTGTGGTGGTGCACAACTGTAGTCCAAGCTACTCAGGAGGCTGAGGCAGGAGAATTGCTTGAACCCGGGAGACGGAGGTTTTGCAGTGAGCCAAGATCATGCCTGGGCAACAGAGCAAGACTCTGTCTTAAAAAAAAAAAAAAAAAAAAAAGGAGGCATTTGAAATGATAAAAATTATAGCGATAGGTAACAAATCAGCAGCTGCAAAGGATTAGGAATGTGGGGGTCACTATAAATGGGTAGCATAAAGGAGATCTTTGTGATGATAGTTCTGTATCCTGATTTCAGTGGTGGTTACGCCAATCTACAGGCAATAAAATGGCACAGAACTACACAGACACTTTATAGCAAGATCAGTTTTTTGGTTTACTTGTGCTATAGTTACAAAAGATGTAACCAACCACTGGGGGGAAACTGTGTGACAGGTACACAGGCCTTCTCTGTACTATCCCCACAACTTCCTTTGAGATCTATAATTATTTAAAAATTTTTAAAAATATGTTCTTTTTAAAGGAGAGATATAGTCCACATGAAATAATACTTCTATTTTACAGACAAGACAAGTGAGGCCCCCAAGAAGAAAGGTAATTTGTAGTAGGTGGTGGAGGGTGTAGGGAAGAAAGGCCTGCAGAACCTGCAGCTTTTGTTGTTGTTGTTGTTGTTGTTGTTGTTGTTTGTTTGAGACAGGGTCTCGCTCTGTCTCCCAGGCTAGAGTGCAGTGGTGTAATCTCAGCTCACTGCAACCTCCGGCTCCCAGATTCAAGCAATTCTCATGCCTCAGCCTCTCAAGTAGCTGGAGTTAGAGGCGCAGGCCAACATGCCCAGCTAATTTTTGTATTTTTAGTAGAGATGGAGTTTGGCCATACTAGCCAGGCTGGTCTTGAACTCCTGGCCTCATGTGATCTGCCCGCCTCAGCCTCCCAAAGTGCTGGGATTACAAGTGTGTGTCACTGTGCCCAGCCCCTGCAGTTTTCTTTGAACATTCAAGAGATCAAATGCCTGGGCCTGGGTCTCTTGGTAGTCTTATCTTAGGAATCTGATATAACAATGACTTCCCAGTTAGTAACTCAGGCTGCATGGCGTAACTTAAGATCCCAAATATTAACTATTGAATCAGGTATTAAAATCAGATAAGCTGGGTTTAAATCCCGGCTCTGCCACTTAGTAAAGGGATGCCTTTCTACTTTAACCTCCTTTGAGCCTCAGTTTCTTCATCTGCAAAATGTAAAGAGACTATGTGGTTTCATACCAAGCATGGTGTTATGGGAATTAAGTCAAATAATGTATGTAAAGTGCATGGAATAAAATTTGGCAAGAGTAAGTGCTCAACTAAAAGTCAAGAAACACAGCCTAATACCTGTGAAATAAATCCAAATATGTCATTATTGATCCCAAGGACTCTCCTTCACACAGTACTATCCAACCATTTAACAATCAGGTTTCCGTGCTAGGTGAAATGTGAAAGTTCTGAGAAGTATTAAATTGTGAGTAAATAGAAGCAGGGGCAAACACAGGGGTGAGGCAAATTCAATAAAATTATGACTGTTTCTGCCCTCTATTTGCTACTGGAAAGTAGCTGGAAGAATCACATCCCTACTAAAAAATAAATTAAAAAACAAAAAGACCAGAAAAGAAAGTAAAATAAAATAAAATAAAATTGCTTATTTTGTTGATGTGACTCTGTAGACTGCAATAAGGGATAATCACAAATTAAATGCCCTCTAAAAATGTAGACTCTATTAGATTAACCAAACACAGAGTCAAACATAGTTATATAACTTGAAGCTCTCAAAGACTACAGGAAGACTGTAGATGTGGTTGTTTAAAATTAAAAAGAAAAAGGAGAGCACTTCTTTTCTTTTGGTCATGAACTAACTGAATTTAACACGAATGAAAGCAGATTTAATCTGTGAGAGGAGAAGGAGCAGGCTCTACTTCCAGTTGGCCGAAGAAAAGCATTCCAGCTCTAGGGGCACAAACACATGCAAGAAATGAGAGACTCAATTTATTTCTCAAAAGGTACATTAAAGTTGACAACAAACCGGCCTGGAGTTCTGAAATCAGAACAACAAAGAAGGGTAGAACGATCGGTCTTTCAACTGAATTTATAGTGACTGGATCTGCAATTTATCTTCAGAAACACGTAAGTCAGGTATCTAAAAGGGGGAAAAAAATTCTAAAATGTACCTCCTTTTTAAAAATTAAATCATAAAATTAGTTAAAATATGTGAAGCATTTCCTAAAGTTAACTATCAGCTTGGAACTCAGTAAAATAAATGTCTACTGGAAAAAGAAAAAGCTGAGCATATTTTATTTTCAGTAACGAGTAAGATTCCAAAAGCAAAATCACCCCCCATCCCTTCACAAATGCTTTTAAATCAGCAATACTGATGACAAAAAGAGCGTGTTTCATTTTGGCAAGATGTTAAGTACCCTAATAAATCTAAGTGTAATGCCCATCACATAGTTTACAAACCTAAGGAAGTCAAGGCAATAAAAGAACTCTCAATAAATCCCTACTTTCAAAGTATTGCTGACAAGAGGAATTGGTACCCTATGTTTTGGATTGGATTATTCAATTCGATGTATTAACAAAATGCAGTAAAACCTAATTCATGTACTGATTACGTAATCATAAAATTCTTGGTTAATTCTTATTTAAAACACAAAGATCAGTGACCTATAAATTCATTTCTTTCCCTAACTCCCAGTGTTCGAGAGCTGCTATTCCCCGACAAACTCCCTTACATAACATTCTTTCTAGTAATGTGGGTCAAACATATATTTATATTATCAGCTGTCAGAACAGAGTTCTCGACAATAAATAAATTCTATACTAATTATCCAGGAGAAAAAAGAATTATATCTAAAGAAATAAAATGAGAATAGTAAAAGGAACCTGGAGATTTCTTGATTTGGAAAATAAAAATGGAAAAATCCTATCAATGCCATTAGCAAATTGTTAATTAAATGACAGATTTGAGAAAGAATATCTTCTAAAGTCTTAATGGACTCAAAAAATTAAAAGAGTTAGGCAATAGAAATTTTAATAGTTAAGAAACATCTTCATTTCACTTTTTAAAAGCTTTGTTACAGAATATGTAAAGAGCTGTAAAAATGAAAGTACTATCATATTGAAGGTCAACTTGAGTCAAATACGAAAAGGAGACTCAGAGTTCGGCTCAACTGTTCTATTGCAATTTCCTATTTTGGCATTCCCTGCATTATCCTTAAATTTAAATCCACGATTAACTTGAATTCATTGTCTTCTGAATTGGGATTATAAAAATTGATGTATGTGAAATGTTAAAAACAACCTGAACTGAGAAACCAATTTGTTTTTCCCTTCTTATTTCAAAAAACAATTTATTTTTGAATTTCTAAAGCAAATAATCATAATCCCCCAGGTGCTTCCTGTCAGTTGTGAACATTCTATTTGGGGACATCATGGAGCTGTACATTTCGCCTCCCCTCTCTTCCTGCTGGCTTGTAATGTGTTATGGAAACACTGATTTGAAATTAAGAGTTTTGATTAAACAGGTTTTCTATGCTCTTGGTTTATTTCCTTTATTTTAAGGCAGAAGCCTCTGTATGGTAACAGTGGCTTACAAAGCCAAAGAGATTCAGACCTTAAATGGGAAATTTATTTTATTTTATTTTATTTTAGTGTGGTTTGGTTTGATTTTTTGTTTGTTTTCCTTTTTGCTGACACCCAGATCCTATTCTGACTTGACTTGGCTTTGTTTAAGATGAGTTTTCAGGATGAGTGGGCTTGGTCTTACTAGGGTTATTTTCCAGATAAGCAGGTAATTTAAAAAATAAAATACATGTAAAAGTCCTGTAATTCCCAAAAAGTTGGCTATAATCTAAAAGGTAATTGGGATGCTACTACGATCACTTATAAAACAATTTAATATCAATGTGAAACACATGTGTTTTGAAACATATTTAGTATCTGGTTTCATCTGTAATAGGTCTTACCTATACAAATCTAAATTAAAATTTGATTTTAATTTAATTTTGACATCTAATTTATTTCTGTTCCTTGTATATGTAAATCAAGGTCGAATCACTTCTAGAATCTTGGGCTGAGCCCTGTTTGTTTTTTTTAAACCTCCTTCTCTAACCATAAAAGCTCTCTCTTCTGGTGCTTTAAAGAAGATGCGGTGTTTCTGTGTAGGTGGAGTGCTTTCGGCATTTTGGAGTCATAGCAGATCAAGTATCCCTTGGGAAGCAGGATCTAGATATAGAGTCGGGTCAGCGTGATAATAACCTTAGGCAAAGCTAATTCCCTCTCCAGAACCACCTTCCAGTTGTAGGAAATCAGTTCTACTATTCCTAGAACTGGCCACTCAATCTGGTATCAGGAGTGGGTGCAGAGGATAACTGCTATGAAAAGAAACAAACACAAAAGGGGAGAGAGAAGATGGGAAACCAGGATAAGGGGACAGAGAGTAGGGAACTGGAGAAATTTTTACCATAGTTGTGCTTAATCAATGTCCTTTGAACAGAACTAATTGAAGATATTATTACACATACCGAAAAAAAAAAAAGCTTTCTCAATCCTACCCTAGGGTTTTTAAAGACAGCTGTCTTTGAAGCCACAGTCAAGGAATACAGCCATGTGCCTGTCCGATAGCTGTGAATGTCTCTGATCAAGGCTGGGACGAAGTTGTTGAGGCCTTTCCATTAGGTTTCTGAGACATCTTTTCTAGAATAGAGATTTAACTTCAAGGGCAATTAATTAGCAAATAAACAAGTTTATTTGATCTCAATGGAAAATATGCTGTTTAAAAATGAACAGGATTTTAAGGAAAACCCTCAGCTATGTGTACAACTTGAAAGACAGAATTTATTTCCATCTGAAATATGCATGGGTACAACCTTTTAGGAATGTGATTTGGAAATAAATATCTATTAAAATGTTTAGTGCCATGTATCCTTGGACCCCAAAGTTCCACTGCTAAGAATGTACTCATCATATATGTTCCCATAAGCACACAGCAACATTAGTACACAGATTTGTACCGCACCATTGTTTGTAACAGCAGGAAACTGGGAACAACCTGAATATCCACTAGTAGGAGATTGATTCAATCAGCAATGGTACATTCATATCATGGAATATTGTGCAGCTGTTGAAAAGAATGAGGCAAAGTCTTATGTTGCCATGAAGATATGAATAGATATAGATATAGGTAAATATAGAGAGTCCAAATATTAAATGTTAAAGCAAATTGCAAAGCAGAAAGTATAGTACAATAATATTTGTGTGTGCTTTAAAAAAATGATTTAAATAGAGGCTTCGATTGCATTAAAAATTCTGGAACAATAAAAAGGAAACTTTTAATAAAAGATACCTCTGGGGAGTGGGATGGGAGTTAGGCAATTTTTTCATTTTGTGCACTTCTGAACTGACTAAATTTTGAAACATGAGCATGTTATCACTTTTAGAATAATTGAAAAACTAGCTACTAAGAAGAGGTTGTATTTACCCTGCATTAACACAAACAAAAGGGATGCTCTTATCTGGGACAATCTATGGAAGCCACATCCCTGGCCACATTCTCATATACTGTCGAGTGAGACTCTTAAGGCTACGTGAAAAGATAAAATAACCCATGAGATATGCTGCAAAAACGTTGCACCCAGCCGTCTGCTCTCAATACCACACTCAACTGGTGCACTTCCAAAGTGAAACGCCTTGACGTGGGTCAGCCTGTGACCGGCTCCTTGCTGCCGACGCTGGGTTATATAAGGTCCTGGGAGACCCTAGCGGCGCCCCGGACGCGTCTGGGAGGAACTGCCACGCCACAGCTCCATGGGGCTCCGCACTCGAGCCTGGCCACAGACAAAAAGAACTTTTGCTGCATCACCCCGTGGCGCCAGGATCACTTCCCTCTCAAGAGACAGTGTATGCACATCGTAGACGCTAGAGCCAGCCCTGCAGGAACTCCGTTTGAAAATTCTTCAAGAAGAAATAACCGAAACTCTGAGATTCCTCTTTCCGCAGACAGACAGACAGACAGACAGCCACACACGAACGCACACACGCTTTCTTCTCGCTCCCATCTTGTTCATTCTCCCTTAACTAGTTCCTAGAAATATCTAGCCGGGCTAATTCATTTCTGTTCCTTGTATATGTAAATCAAGGTCAAGTCGCTTCCAGTATCTCGGGCTGAGACTTGTTTTTTTGTGTGTGTGTTTTTTTTAAAAAAACCTCCTTTTCTAACCATAAAAGCTCTCTCTTTTGGCGCTTCATTAACCTGGTGATTAAATGTCAAGTCTCAGGGAAAAAAGCTGGATTTGAAGGTCTGTAACCTAAATACTTCTTCCAAATCGAAAATGTTTACTCTTCTAAAGTTTATATTTCAATAAAGCGTTAAAAAAATTAGTCATTTTGTTCCAAGAGTATTCGGAGGCTAAACTGCACTGCCAACAAGTAAAAACTTGTTATCCAGTCCATTAGTGTTTAGGGAAAAGCCAGTAAGTTTAAAGAAAAAGTAACTCATCATATTACCAGGTAATCACTCTCATTTCTTCACTAACAATATCTAATTTGCTCTTCAAATAATTATAATATAAATGAAGAAAAGGAATGTAATTTTCATGTGTACATTGGGAAGCTAACTTTTTTTTTTTTTTTTTAGGTGGAGTCTTCCTCTGTTGCCCAGGCTGGAGTGCAGTGGCGCGATCTCGGCTCACTGCAACCTCTGCCTCCTGGGTTCAAGCGATTCTTCTGCCTCAGCCTCCCGAGTAGCTGGGACGTGCCACCACGCCCAGCTAATTTTTGTATTTTTAGTAGAGATGGGGTTTCACCATGTTGGCCAGGATGGTCTCGATTTCCTGACTTCGTGATCTGCCCGCTTCGGCCTCCCAAAGTGCTGAGATTACAGGTGTGAGCCACCACACCCGTACGGGAAGCTAACTTTTAATAGTTCATTTCTCCCAAACTCTGCTCTCCTCTCCAAAAAACAAGAACAGTAAACAGCAATCAAACCTCAAGTTAACCCCAGAGTAGTCTCCCTGGTTACCAGATTGAGAAATGTTATTGGAAAATAAAAGGGAAAAAGTGCCTTTTTCTAAAATCTTGGGTGCTAGTCTTGCGTCAGTAGCTAAAACTGTATTTTACTGTATCAGTAATGCTTAAAAGTCCAAATACAGTACTTGCTTATTATTATTATTATTTTATTTTATTTTATTTTATTTTTTTGAGACTGAGTCTCGCTCTGTCACCCAGGCTGGAGTGCAGTGGTGCAATCTTGGCTTACTACAACCTCTGCCTACTGGGTTCAAGCAATTCTCCTGCCTCAGCCTCCTGAGTAGCTGGGATTATAGGTGCATGCTACCATGCCCGGCCAATTTTTGTATTTTTAGTAGAGATGGGGTTTCACCATGTTGGTCAGGCTGACCTCATGATCTGCCCACCTTGGCCTCCCAAAGTGCTGGGATTACAGGCGTGAGCCACTGCACCCGGCCTAGAAAGTCCATCTTAACAATCCAGTACTTTGTCAACCTTCTCAGCTTTGGCACTAAAGGGAGTGCTGTTAACAGCCCTCAAAACTGAAGTTCCTTTATTTCTTCTGCCACTTAGAAAAAGTTTAGCCACAAAGTGCTAATAACACTAAATTCCTACAAATCAACTTGGAAATGTCTACATGTGTTTCTCCTAGAAAGAGTGCCAGACATCAGTTTTATCTGGCAATCATCAAAATACATCAGACCGCAAATCTATACATTCCTGGACCTCACAAGAAGCATAGCGAGGAATTTCAGCAAGCGAACCAAAGTACTCAGCTACACTGCAACATCTGCAGTCTACAACATGGGCAACAATACTGACATCAACCACTGCTGCCAAGAACATGCAACACCAAAAACAAAACAAAACAAAAACAAAAACAAAAAAAGGTAATGGGGACATTTCAAATCCATATTCTCAATTTCTGGCTTAAGATTACAGTATTATTTAACCCACCATCACTAAACTCACTTAAGAAAAACAATCAGGAAGCCCAAGGATATGGATTTATTTTTATTTGCACATTTTGTATTATTTTATGAGAAGACAAATGATAGAACCCATGGGAATTTAGGTTAAAAAAAAAAAATTTCCCAGAATGTCAAGGTTGGTATAACTTCTCTAACTAGAATAGGGTGTACATGGTGACCTCAAAACAGGAAGTGCATTTGAAATCTGTCAGTCATATATTCACCACCTACTGTGAAAAATATATGATGGGGGTTGCAGACTGCAAGGCACTGCCTGCCCAGAATCTGCAGTCTAACTAGAGAAGATAACACTAAAAGAGTTGAGAAAGGTATAGGACGGGCAGGCACAGAGGAGGGAAGCAAAGGATGGATGTTTTCCATGTTTTAAACCATGCTGCACGGTAAATAATGATAGCATTGGGAAGAAAGGAACACATATGACAAGCATAAGAATTCTGCTCCAGCCAGAAACCTGCTGGAGGAAATGGGGTCTATGCATACCCCTACCCCTGCTTTATGTCCCTGATCTATCAACAAATTCACTCTGTCAGGCCAGGCGCGGTGGCTCATGCCTGTAATCTCAGCACTTTGGGAGGCCGAGGCGGGTGGATCACCTGAGGTCAGGAGTTCAAGGCCAGCCTGGCCAACATGGCAAAACCCCTTCTCCACTAAAAATAAAAAAAAATTAGCTGGGCTTGGTCGTGCTGCCTGTAGTCCCAGATACTTAGGAGGCTGAGACAGGAGAGTCACTTGAACCCGGGAGCTGGAGATTGCAGTGAGCCGAGAACATGCCATTGTACTCCAGCCTAGGCAACAAAGCGAGACTCTGGCTCAAAAAAAAGAAAAAAAAAAAAAGACAATCACTCTGTCTCCAGAATTTCTCACAAATTCCTCCAACTCCTCTTCTTCCTTCTCCCCATTGCTGCCTTAGGCTGCATTGACCTCCTCAACGATCACTTTCCTTTGGTGATGTTGAGTGTTGACTCACATCCTCTGGTGTGTGAGTTTTGACTTTTTTTTATGGACCCCCTCTCAGAATACTGTGCTTAAATCATAAAGTAAAATACAATAGATAAATTATATTAAAATGTAAATATCAAATTTTTTTAAAGTTGTCACACAGTATATATGTGCTCCTTTATTAATTCATTAAGTAACAATTTATGGCAGTGAGTCTAATATCTACAATAATTTCAGTTTAGTGATAAGTGTAAAAGATATTTTGAGATACCTACAACAGCTGTAATATGCTATCAGAACATTTCTACTGGTGATAAACTCATATCTTCTGTTAATTCTACTGTGATCCATTGCCTAGATTCAGATTTAAAGGAAAGGCTAGATTTCAGTTTAGAGGATAGTGACAATGGCCAGTATAACTTTTTTCCAGTCCAAGTTCATAGATCCCAGACATCTTATCCATGGGTCCCTTGGAAGTCTAGGGATAAAGTTCAGAAGCCCTGACCTCAGGTCATGTCCCTCCAGAGCAGCCTCCACATTGCCACCAAATCTGATGCAGTTACTCTGTTGTTCAAAAGCCTTCGATAGCTCCTTCACTGCCCAGGTAAAATACTAACTCTTTTGAAAGGCAGGCAAAGCCCTAAGTGCTCAGTTCCCTGCCCACCAACTCCGGGTTATCTCCTGGTTGGTTTCCCCTTTTGTGTTTGGAGTTCCACCCACAGTGGTAGAACTTATGGGAACAAACTGTGTTCTCTCACACCTTCGTGTGGTCTGCTCTACTTGGAACTGCCTTGCCTGGCTTTTTGGCCACGCCAACTCTTTTTTTTTTTTTTTTTTTTAGACAGAGTCTCGCTCTGTCACCCACGTTGGAGTGCAGTGGCACTATCTCAGCTCACTGCAACCTCTGCCTCCCAGGTTCAAGCGATTCTCCTGCCTCAGCCTCCTGAGTAGCTGGGACTACAGGCACCCGCCACCATGCCCGGCTACTTTTTTGTATTTTTAGTGGAGACGGGGTTTCACTGTGTTAGCCAGGATGGTCTTGATCTCACGACCTCGTGATCTGCCTGCCTCGACCTCCCAAAGTGCTGGGATTACAGGCGTGAGCCACTGCGCCCAGCTGCCAACTGATTTTTTAAGTCTCAGATGAAAAGCTGCCTCCTTTCTGATGTCTTTCTTGACTCCCTCAAATAGATCCAGATAGGTCTTCTCTGCTCCGCTGCTCTTTGCAGAGACCTCCATTGCAGGCATTATCTTACTGTACCATGCATCATGGCACTGCTGGCTTGTGTGTTTCTCTGCTACACAGAATCTCCTTGAGGTCGGGGACTGTGTTTTTTGTTTTTGTTTTTTGTTTTTTCTTTGAGACAGTCTCACTCTGTCACCCAGGCAGGAATGCAGTGGTGTCATCTCAGCCCACTGCAACCTCTGCCTCCCGGGTTCAAGTAATTCTCGTGCCTCAGCCTCCAGAGTAGCTGAGACTACAGGCGCACGCCATCACACCTGGCGAATTTTTGTAATTTCAGTAGAGACGGGGTTTTGCCATGTTGGCCAGGCTGGTCTTGAACTCCTGGCCTCAAGTGATCCACCCGTGTCGGCCTCCCAAAGTGTTGGGATTACAGGTGTGGGCCACTGCGCCCAGCCAGGGACTGTGTTTTTTAACATTCCCCAGAACCTGCCTCATGACTACAACAAGTAGATGTTCAGTAAATATTTATTGAATGAGTGAGTGAATGATCGAATAAATGAATAACTAAATAAATGAAAGAAATAAATATAAAGAGGGAGAAGTTAAAGATAATGCAAACTTTCAATCTGGGTTAGTGTAGAAAAACTGAAATGAAGAAAACATTGAACGAGGGAAAAAACAATGTGTTCAGTAGAGTGTTGTAAATTAAGTACGTTTTTCATATTCTAATTTTTTCAGAGATAGTGACCCATGAATGTAGTAGTGCATAATTGTCCATTAAAACACAGCATTTATTCTGGTATTTTCGTTATACAGAAATTTGCTACAGAAAAAGGCCCCATCCTAGAAAGAAGTTGCATTCTAAAGCAGGGTTTGCAAACCAGTTGTCTGGAATTTACAATACAATTTTCCTCAGAAGCAAATTAAAATTGGTGATTAGGTACCCAATTTATCACACAAAAGTCCATTTACTCTCTAATGTGCCTGAAAAGCTTCAAGTCTGATTAAAAACTGGTAGAAAATAATACTATTTAATATTATTTAAATATAGCCAATTAAGCAAAACAGTAAACAATAGAAGTGAATGTGAATGTAATTTATTTATCTCGAATATTGACACTGGAGAAAAGACAGGGTTAATTTTAGCAAGTGAGGAAGCCCAAGAGATGTTTGTGAAGATCAGAAGAACTTCCGGTCATTCAGAAACTTTTTGAGGTTAGTAGCCCTAGCTCTTTAATACATAAAGAGCTAGACCCCTAGCTCTTTAATAAAACTTTTTGAGGTTAGTAGCCCTAGCTCTTTAATATGGTTAGTCCTCTGTATCCGTAGGTTCCCATCCGCGGATCCAACCAACCAACAGAATGAAAATATTTGGCAGGAGGAAAAAGCAATAAAAAATAATAATACAACACTAATAAATAATACAAATCTTTAAAATACAGTATAACAACTATTTATATAGCATTTACATTGTATTAGGTATTATTAATTTAGAGATGATTTAAGGTATATGGGAGGATGTATGCAGGTTATATGCAAATACTATACCATTTCATATAAGAGACTTAAGCATCTTCAGATTTTGGTATCCTTGGCAGGGCTTGCGGGGGTGGGGGGGCGGGGGCGGGAGTCCTGGGATCAATCCCCAAAGATACTGAGGGATGAATTACATGTAATTTCACTTCAAGGCTTGAGATCTTTCCTTTGGCTTACACAAAGGACAGACACTGTTTTGCAGTACCTGAAAAACTTTTGGAAGACAAAGGCAAAAGAGAGATGGAATTAAAGAGGCTATGTGTGTCCTATAGAGTTTACGTGAAGTCAGATTTGCCAAGCTAGGCAGAAAAAAAGAAGGAAGCAGAATATATATGGCATGGTATATGTGGTGGTTATACCATGCTGCTCACCAAATATTTCTGTTTCTCTCCTCGGCACAGGGGAGAACTGTGCTTCCTGGCCCCCTTATGGTTGGGTGGCATTATTTTACAGAGTTCTGACCAAACATTCAGGAGCAGAAGTGACAGGGCATTTAAACACCAATAAGAGATCCTCTGATTCTCCTCGCCCATTGGCTCAGCACCTCAGCCCAATTTTTGGGGGAGATGCTGCAGCTGCTTCATCAACCTTGTTCTGAGTGGCTAAAAGAGCCTCCCTGGTGATTATGACAGACATGTATGGATGTAGAAACCTTTACTGTCTTAAGCCACTGAGAGTTTGGGGTTGTTTGTTCTGCAACATAAAATGGCTGTTATGATGGACACATCATTTATAAAATTTACCTCCATAGAAAGGAAAGGAGTAACAGGGAAGAGTTTGTGGGCTATGGTTGCCCCAGATAGACACCTAAAGGAGATTAAAAGAAGGGAGGAATGGCCAGGCGTGGTGGCTTACGCCTGTAATCCCAGCACTTTGGGAGGCCAAGGCAGGTGAATCACCTGAGGTCAGGAATTTGAGACTAGTCTGGCCAACATGGTGAAACCCCGTCTCTACAAAAAATACAAAAATTAGTTGGGCATGGTGGCAGGCACCTATAATCCCAGCTACTCGGAAGGCTGAGGCAGGAGAATCGCTTGAATCTGGGAGGTGGAAGTTCCCTTGAACCTGGGAGGCGGAGGTTTCTGTGAGCTGAGATCACGCCATTGCACTCCAGCCTAGGTAACAAAAGCGAAACTCCGTCTCAAAAAAAAAAAAAAAGGGAAGAAACGGTGTAAACTCAGATGTCAGGGACTCTTCCAAGCTGGATGATCAGGATTTGGGTAGATCTTATATTACTTCTGAAACCAAAGTCCCAATAACAGCATCATTATTAAGATGCATCATTGTTAAGAGGTCATAACCCTCTTAATGTTAACCACATGTTGATATATTAACTACATGTGACTAGCGGACAATATTGAGGTACATGCTGGTTGCAGGCATCAGAGGTTAAAAGCATTTGCAAGCTTATTGAGAAAATGAACAGAAGAGTGAGAAAACCATGGTTTTTGAGTCAGAGTGGCTTGAATTCAAATCTCAAGTTTCCCTCCTGTTAAATAAAAATTATAGAAAGTCATCGTTTTGGACTAAGGTCTTACACTAGATCCCAAAATCTAATCTAATCAAAATGGAGTCACTTAAGCTGAGGTTTTTACCAAACTGAAACTAAGTTGTTATCTGACCTTCTGAGAAGAAATTGGGAGAGAGATAACAGCCTAATTTCCCAAGCAGGCTAGTTTCAATCAGCATGATAATGAATTTCCCTCTACTGTAATCCTTACAAAAAAGTAACCTGGAGTAACCTGATGTTAACCAATCAGCTTCTTTTCTATTTTTCTGTCTCCCTGTCCCCACCTTACAAGGAACTTAACTCTGGAAAGGACTAAACCACTCTGGGTTCTGTTTTTGCTTTCTTCGGCTCCTCTCTGGCTGTAAAACCAACCTCTTCTGCTCAGCTCATTGGAACACTTACTCTATTTTACGGAATTAAGTGCTACCCAATTCTAGAATTGCAAATAAAGGTAATTAAGGTCTTTAAGAGAAATTATTGTGATTTTGTCTTTTGACACTGTTAAATCATTTAATCTGTGTACGTGTCAATCTCCTTGTCTCTGAAGTGGTGATAAAAGCAGAATCTACTTCAGAGGTTTGTTGGGAGTTTTCAGTGAGGTCATACTTGTAAAGTGTCAAATGTAATGCCTGGCATTAGTAAATGTTCTAGCTTTTTTCAGTCTTCTGGAAGCCCAAGAGTTGATTGCCTGTCATGCCTCGGATATAATAAATCCCATGGCCTACCCAATGCAGCTTCAAACTGGATCTCTGGGGGACCTTCAGCCATTACCAGGCCCAATGATGTACCTCTCCTTGAGACATCTGATTACCCCAACCTTCCTCCTTGCCTATCAAGACCAGAGATATGCCCCACTTTAACAAAGATCCAGGAAAAACCAAATATGCAAGGTGGATAGATTGGGGCAGGATGATTCATGCACCAAGATTCTTTTAATTTTACCAAAGAATCTAAGAATTTCCTTAGTATATTATAGCTTTTTTGTTTCTTTTACTTTTTTCTTAATTGCTTGACAGATGAAAATAAAGCTCAATGGCACTCTTATCTATTGAGGATCAATTGGAAATAAGAATTATCTATGTAATGGGAAAAATGACTTGCAAAAACACACCCTATGCTCATCATCTTCTGGGAACACCTCTGTATGTTAGCTGGGGCGCAGAGCGAAGACAGCCCTCCAGGTCCCTTGATAATGAAAATTCATCCAAAGGGTTATGATGATGATGATGATGACTGGCACGCACCAGATTCCTGTGTCTCCATCACAACCAAGATCTAAAAACCCAAGTCAAAACTTGTCGATGATAGGGTGGTGCTCAAAGATCCATAGCTAAAAGAAAACACAAAATTCTTCTAACCAGGATAAAAAACAGCTGGCTGTGAAAAAAAACCCAGAGTTAAGAAGGAAGCATATTTTCAAAATAAATGAGAATATATTATGGCATGGAGGTAAAATCTATACTACAATCTACGTAGAAACTGAGATTCCACAGTTATGTGGAGCCCGCCTCTCCTCTGAGCACTCCCACCCCAGTGCGCTATCACATCTGGGCAGATGGGGACCTCCTTGGAAGGGACCAAAAATCATGAAGGCTCCAGGTTCTTCAATTTACAGATAACAGAGATTCAATGTTTGGCCCAAGGTCAGAGAACCAGAGTGGACTCCAAGTTTTCCAATTCCTAGTTCAGGGTTGTGCCCACTGCACCATGACCTCTTGCTTTCCTGAGAATAGAATCTGTGCCAGTTACCCCAACTTGCCCAAAGTGGAAGCCAGTCCTCAAAGGGAAGCATGCAATCTGTGTGACTCAAAGCCCTAAACTCCAGGGCAAATCTGAGCCTGCAACCAAGGAAAGAGAGTCAACGTCTGACCCTCTCCCCAGTCTTCTCACAAGGACCACCTCCCTCCTACCCACCTCACACCTAACCGGTCTCCCTCACTCCGCCCTTGCTTTGTTCCATTTTTCCGAAGGACCTCCAAAGGGATGATATAAAACACAAACCTAGTTCTGCTGTCTCCCCCTCCATTTGAAAAGCTGACATCTGCTCCCTACTGCCCTCAGGATAAATTCCAAGATTTTCAGCCAGGCCTGCAAGATCTGCCCCAAGTCACCCTCAGACAGCACCTCCCACAAGCCTCATCTCTACCCTCTTCTTCAACCTTTCAGCCAAAATATCTTCCCCACTCAGCAGGTCTGAGGACTCCCTCCAGCCTATTAATACTCAGACACAAGATACCTTCCTCTGGGGGCTTGTCTTCTACAAACCCTCAAAGCAGGTCAATGGCACCCGGTCCGCAAAGTAACTACACTGCCTTTAACAATGCATTTTACAATAAGTTATTCATGTAGTTACATCTCCTGTACAATATGGTATCCTGAGATGCAGAACTTGGGTTTGATTCATGACTTCCCTACTTAACTGGGCAGGATATTTTTACCTAAGTTTCTGTTTCATTTGGAATAAATGAGGGTCATACATACCGCTTCAGGTTGTTGTGATGATTAAATGCAATGGCTAAGCAGGGTATGGGATATATTAGACTGTTTAATAAATGTTAGTCCTCCTCCTCTCCATCCCTTCTCACAGTCTGTAAGAGCTCCCTCCATGAAAGAACACTTCCTACTTGCCTTTGTATTCCTGTTGAGTAATACAGTATACATTCAATAAATGTTGGCAGAAAGGAAAGAAGGAGGGAGAAAGCAGGTGAGAAGGGAGGGAAGAAGAAAAAAATTAGAAAACTAATGAGATAAATGAACAAAGCTAGAAGGAAAAAAGAGGCCCTGATCTGTAAGAGCTGAGTTGTTATAAACAATGATCACGTGATTTTGAGATTGCCCAACATCTTCCTACTAAGAAATTAAAAAGGTAGCTACAGATACCACAGAGTAACTAGAAAAAGACACAGAATCGGGAGATGGCCTGATCCACAGTAGAAGACAATGTAGCCCAATATAATATTGACACACATTAAAATAACAATAATAATTCCTTGAATTGTTCACTCCTACTCTGCTCTAAGCACTGGACTTGGTATAAAAGAGGCTACAAAGAAACTGATCTTACTCTAATGAGGTCTAAATTATTGAGGAGGACATAATACCTAGATCAGTGCTATGTTGTTAAATCAGCTATCTGGTGGGAGGAGTCTTAATTTATAGCATCTGCCAATTTCTGTGGTGTAACACTCCCACCATGGCTGATTTTAATCTATCCATAATTTATGTATAATGATTTAGCTCACAAAATCTCTCAGTATTTAATAATTGGCTCTCAGGAGCCTCCACACACTACTGATGCTCCATCTCCCTTGTTTTTCTCTCTTGGTATTTTTTTTAGCCAGTTTGTTGCATATTAACATCCCTATCACATGACGGACAAGGAAAATAAAATGACAGAACGAAGAAGCAGCTGATTTTTCTGTCAGTGGTTCTAGCAAAGGAGATAGAATGGGGAGGAAATTGAAACTATTGGCTAGATGTGTTTATGGGCTTCTATTATTCCCCATTCTCTCTGCCTCTTCTTCCAAGAGATAATTATGAGCAGATGCTCTAATCCAATACGTAAAATACAAAGACGCTTTCTGACCAAATACAGAATTGATGGCCACAACGTAGAAATAAAAATGAAGAGAAACAAGCTATGCTGGAAACCTAAGATGGGTCAAGTTCATCAAGATGGCAGGGGGGATGTTAAAATGGGAAGTCAAACAACTTTCTCTGGGTAGAAATAACATGGTCTCTTTTTCTTTTCGTTTTCTTTTTTTTTGGAAACATAGTCTCACTCTGTTGCCCAGGCTGGAGTGCAGCGAGATCGCCACTCACAGCAACTTCCGCATCCCGGGTTCAAGCAATTCTCCTGCCTCAGCCTCCCCAGTAGCTGGGACTATAGGTGCGCGCCACCACACCCGGCTAAATTTTTGTATTTTTAGTAGAGACGTGGTTTCGCCATGCTGGCCAGGCTGGCTTGAACTCCTCCGTCCACCTGGGCCTCCCAAAGTGCTGGGATTACAGGCATGAGCCACTGCGCCCGGCCAACATGGACTTTTTCTGAATGTTGAAGATACAGCGGCATTCTGGACCAAATACTAAACAGGAAAAAGGATACCAAACTAACAGAAGGGAAAAAATGCTTAGCAAAAAAGAAACAAACAAACAAACAAACAAACAAACAAAAAACAGAAATGTTTATCTTTAACACTGTAGGAAACTGGGGAGATGTAGGAAAATTTTATGAAGTTCTGTGATGGTTTAACTGGCGAAAAAGCCTCACCCCACCATGACAAGGGGGCTCCTTGGGTGGCATTTATGCTGAGACAGGAGGAGAAGGCAGCTGGCGATATTTCCTTTTCTCTCACTGAGACTCTGGCAAGCCTTTCTCTAAGAGAAGCAAAGCCATGTGAATAATACATCACAAAATGCACTCCTGATCTAAGGCAAGTCAGAATGCCTGTAAGTTAAGGATGTGGGTCAAAGTGAGAGTTGTCTGTAAAAGCAGTTCGTTTCATCTTTATAGATACATGTTTACTGAAGTAAGTCCTATTCTCTGTGGCACACTTAGCTGATCCAGCCTCCTTTGCTGACAAAGCTCAGGAAGGTGTAGATAGGAATAGCCAGCTCTGCTCCATGACTTCAGACACTGGGGACTCCAGGACTTTTAGAGGCTACTCTAACAACGGTTGTTAACTTTATTACCTTAGTAATAAAGTCACCTGAACTCAAGCCACGCAGAGGACAAGTTAGAAAAATCAAAATATGTGAAGATGAGAATACAAGAACCATGCATATGAAGAAATGAAGCAAAACTCTCACAGAATCATTCTTACATATAGACGTATAGCAGAAGCAAAGGAATGGAGGGCATTTTTATTCCGTGCAAATGAAAATTAACTTAACACTGAAAAAGAAGCCTGCTATACTTAAAAAATAAGTGGATTTAAAAAAAAAATGCCCATAACAAAAGTGTGGCATCTGGGGCTGGCTACTTGCTTCACAACCTGAATGGAATCAAAGAGAGATACAAAGAGATTTAATCTTAAGGTAGTCCAAATCATTCAATTACCTAACTCAAGGAGAGTATAATTATCCTCTTTCACTGGAGTATCATGCGGCCAGAAGGGCTGTGTTAGATGAGTCAAGAGGGCAACTTTATGATGGGAAAGGGAGAAAGTAAGGCAGGAATTAACTATGCCCTTATGCCCATGAGCAGGCAAAAGCAAGAATGGGTCCTGCTGGTAAGGAAGGGAGGGTGGGCAGTGGCCCGGGCATTGTGGCTGGGTGTGAGTCACATCTGGCGGAGGTAGAAATGAGATCATCAAACAGCATGGATGGGAGGTTTTGGATTTTAAAACAGCAAACAGATTAGAAATGTTAAGGAGTTAAAATTAACAAAAAACTAATGTGGATCAAGACATGAAACCCAGCAGAGGCAGATTTTTCAGAATCGGGTAGAGGAGGCCGAGAACTGGAATTATCCCACAGGGTATTCCACAGGCCTGGTTTCTGAATCCCAGCAGAAGAAATATATGATGTTAAGAGAATGTAGGGCTTGCAGGAGAGCAAAGAAGAGTCTCGGCAATCTTAACAAAGGGTAGGAGCGTGCAACTTTTACAAATAGTAATCCTAAGACGAAAATATCTGTGTTTGAATCCTGACTCTGTCATTGATTGGCTGGGTTGTGTGCATGTGTGCGTGTGTGTGCGTGCAAATCTCCCAGCCCCTCTGGATTCGAAAGTCTTCCATAAAATCCATAATATGTGATCTAAAAAGTGGTTTCAAGCTTTAAAATTCTAAGAAGTTAAAAAAACTGGAAAAGGAGAATACAGAAGACCTCTTAAGTAAACGAAAGGCATACGACAATATTGTTTTGCTCTAAAGGCTAGGAAGGACCACTTAGAGACAGAGACTTCAGCCCAGCTGTTAGACGTAACCACAGCCACTCAAACCCCACCTACCCTGTGCCTAAACTCACAACTGAGAAGGGCACGGCCTGGTCTCAGGACATTCCATCCCTTGGATTATTTGACGAAGATGACGTCTCCGTCTCCTACAATCCTAACAGGGTACAATTTTCTAAAAGCAGAGAAAATCCTCCCCAAGAAAATAAACACTCCCAAACAACTGTCCCATTCTGTTACCTATTTGGATTACATAATTATTATGAAGTCAAGACTTTCTTACCGACACACCAAAAAAGACCTCTCATCTCATAAGCTGCACTGCCTTTTTCTCCACTATCCAAAGTTCCGAAAAATCTCCAAGTCCTTAAAAAGCAATCACCACTGCTCACTGTAATGGTCATGAAAAACTGCACTGCCTCATCTCTGCCCAGAACAGAAACTGAGGTCAAAATATTTTCAGAGTTTGGGGATATATAAATCCTGTATACCATATTCTTCAACAACAACAATAATAAATGTCCTCACAAAAGCCCTAAATTGCCATGCATTGGGAGAAAACACTGGATATTTTTCCAGGCTTTGCTGAGGATAATTCAGACAAGTGTACTTTTTGTTCCACCAGGTATAAAATGGGGCAACCAATAATTGGTAACTGGCATTGATCAGCCACTGAGTGAAATAGGAAGTCCCCTCCCCACCCACCTGCACAGCAGTCATTATGAGCTCCCCTTTCAGGCATGTTCGAGGGGGAAAAAAACCACTGGGCCAGGCTGACTAGAATCCCACAGAGCACAGTGCTAATTAAGGTATCTATACTTTTCCAGTTGATCTGGTTGAAGCAGCAGTAAAAACACCAAGGGTTCCTTTTCAGCCTGCTCTAACTTGTTTGTCTGGATCAATGTAGACATTTTCGGCAGCAATTTGCTCTTCCCAATTCCTCTCCCGGAAAAAAAAAAAAAAAAAAAAGAGCTAGGATATTTCTAGAAGGCCTCTTGACTCACCAATCGGGAGGGGAACCTCCTATCATCATTGTACTTTGCTCATTTTGTTCTTGGGAAAATTAAATGAGATAATACAAGTGCTGAGTAAGAACCTGGTTCACAATCAACTCAGTCAATAAATGATGTCGGTCATCGTAAAAAATAAAAATAAAAAAAATAATTGCCTCCTGATGTTTATCAACTTACTTGCAATACAGAAGATTAAAATATAAGGCAATAGGTTTCACGGCACACTCCAGAGATGTTTGTGCTGTCCTCCAGCCTTCTCATAATTAGTCACTTGTGAGCAGTAACTCAGAACTTTTTCCAATTTCACGGGTACGCATGCCCTACAACTGCCTCCCCGCTCCCAGTAACTGAGAAATACAGTGTTCGAAACAGTGACAACAGAAATGCAAAAGACCTTTAAAGAAATTCCACAAAGCCCCTTGGCACTGATCATATAGAAGTTGTGCCAGAAAAATCAAACATCCAACACTAAACAGATGTTGTCAGTGGGAGAAAAAGGGTGAATGAAGCACAGATTCTGAGCATCCTAATGAAACGGCTATGGCCCCATCATAGATCTGACCCTAAATGTCTAGCTTGTCTTGAAGTTTTAGGCCACAAATAAACTCTTCCTAAGGTACACCTAGTATTTGGCTCTGCTGTTTGGATATACATAGTATGTTTCCTGCCAGGCACAAAACCATTTTCAACTTCTTCATGAAAATAAGGTAAGATATGCAGTAAGCAGGTTTTATTATAATTTAGAACTGAATTTTCTCATTCACACAAGGTCCACCTTTATGGTGACACACCACAGTATTGTAGCTATGCAGGAAAATTTTAAAGGCCATAAAATGAATAATGTCTGGACTCTAGAAAAGATGGTACATTTATAACAGTTATGCAGACTAACATAGCAAAAAATAAGTGGCCATAAAACTTTGTATTTTTCTTTAGTATTATGCCTACTCAACTTGTAAAAGACTGGCCATGTCATAATGTTTGTAGCTTCTAAACCATGTTTTTGGAAACACAGAGGACATCAGTGTTATGCCTATTCAAATCGTAAAAGACCAGGCCACTTGGCAATTCCTGTAGTTTCTAAACCATGCTTTCTAAATTGCAAAGGGGGCAGGTACAGCCCATAACTTTACAGAAGGGCAAGTAATGTTCTACCTCTTGTTGAATATTTGGCTTATTTCACTTGACATAAGTTTTTATGGCGATCCTCTATTACCATGACAGTGTACGTTCTCTAGAACTCAATAAGTGCAACTTGTAGAAATCAGGTTTTTTTTATTTAATACATTCTAATCAAATAGTAACAGCAGTAAATAAACACTTTGAAAAACAGGCAGGTATCCCCCTGTATCTGGAAGAAAATTAAGTCAAAGTATTCTACACAGTAGAAGGGAGACAACGGTTTATGTCCATGGTTAGACAATTCAAGGACAACTTGGACATTTCTAAAGCCATTTCCAAAAAATCAATGGCAACAGGTTGGGACACAGCTATTTTAAAGGGTAAAATGCCTATACCTACATTGGTTTTTATTAACACGGATTGAGTTGCACCTGTATAGCATGACATTCTTGTCTTTAGCCTTAAAGGAAAAGAGAAAGTCTTTTCCATTTGCACCAGTTTGAAATATTTCTGAAATAAGGCTCCCTTAAAATGGATTACTACAGTACTCATTCACATGAGAGTTCATACATGTAGTAAAAAGACAAATACAGGACTTCATGGTCACTTTTTTTTGGTTGATTTGGTTAATTGCATAAAATGGGAAACTCACACACATAATCTGTTTAACAAAACTCCTAGGTACATCAGAATGCAAAATATAAAATGCCCAAAAGAGACTCTGATCAGCAGGCATATCAAATTGCAGTGAGGCCTGTGTCAGCTTGGTTCCTCCCACTTCTTCAGTATTCCTATGAGGAGTTCTTTCTCTCCTACTGGAGCCTGGACCTTTGACATAATGGAAAGGAACCTAAGAAGGCAAGCCATTCTGATAAAACGTGCCTTCAGCCTTTACATGCGACATTTTATTTTTAATCTAAAAGGATCAACTGGTCTTGGTCAGCCTTAAGAAGGGAAGCATCACTCAGGTAAAAGTATGTGGAGGAACTTTAAACACCTAGCTACCTCTTCAAGCATTTAAATTAGATTAGCTTCAGCTGTTCTTAGAAAGTATTCCGTATAGTTATCCAGAGCACTCAAGTTTTGGTTCTCTTTTACATAGCTGCATTCGGAGATACTCTATGTGAGACATGTTTAAAAAAAGAGAAACATTTATACCTGGAATTTATATTCTTCCAAGTAATCTTTTAGTCTTGTTGGTAAAGGCAGTCCCCAGATGGCACCGGTACATTTGTTAATGGTGAGCCTACAGAGATGCTGCAGAGATGGTGCTGATGTGTAGAGCGGGTTGGTCAGATAAAGGTGAACGGTGCCGTTCCGGGGGGCTTCTGGACCTGTCCGCTTATCCTTGCACATCTGAACATAGTAGTCGATCAGATGAACCACACTGTCAAATTGTTTCAGCTTGGATTTGACACATATGATAGAGTCCAATCTGAATTTTCCATCTTGGTATTCGATTCGAAGATTAGTTGGTCCAGCTGACGTTTTAACAGATATTGTTAGTAGGTAGTCTGAATGCGAGCTATCTCTAATCAAGAAAGTTCCTTCTGGTGCCTCTTTTAATTTCTCTTTGGCTTCATTAACAGTCATACTTCCCCAGTACCATCCTGGGGTTTTTGTTCAAAAAGAAAAAGAAAAGAGGGTAAAACAGTTATTATAAGAATTTTTAGAACAGAGCAAGTAATTGGCAATAATTTTTTTAGCTCTTAAAAAAAGGTGGTGTGTGAGTGAAAGTTTACCAGGGGCCACCACAAATACTTTCAGTACGAATTTAATAAAAATTTGGGTACATTTTACGAACACAGTGAGCCAGTTTTCTTTCTTTTTTAAAAAATTAACTTTCTGAAGCTCTTAAGATTTTCTTCTAATGAACCAAAAGAACATTTTCAGCATGACACACTGGCTGATGAAGCATGACACTTTGAACATTATTTAAGTAAAATAAAGATTTAAGTAAATTAGAAAAAAATCAGAAGTTAGAAATAAAAGCCATGCCCTTTAAAAAGTGGAAAACCCTACTCCTGTAATTGAACTACAGTAAAAACAGAAGCAACTTTTTTGGATGGTTTGTGTCCCCCTAACCACAAAAAAAAAAAAAAAAAAAAAAAAGGCTGCAAAGCCTGCTAATGAACAGCTTTCTATGTAGAAAGCACTGCTATGTACTGGTTGTAAAAGCACAGCTCTAGTACAATAGCTTCTGTTCGCTGCTTTATGACTACCTTACTAGTCACTAAGAAATGGGAAGTCCCCAGTGATAATTACTATTTCAGGTTTACAATCTTCCCTAAACTCTTTTGAACTTTGCCCTAATCCAAATCCAATCACAACCATCGGCCTCCCCTGCATTCTCGGTTTCATCTGCCTGCACCATCTCCCCGGCCCACCCTGCTTTCTAAGGAGGCTCAAAGCCCGTCCATATTTAAGAAGTCTGAACATTTGTGCTCCCCCCAACCCCACAATTACCAGGATACTTGCAATCTGCCGGTGCCTCCCCTGGAGGGAAAGCCCATGGCCCACACGTAAAGCCCGGAATCGCAAGCGAGAGAACTTTTCCCTCTCCCTCCCCCTGTTGCTACCAAAATTTTTAACTGTGCCACAACTGTAAGCTTTTAGGATACGGACTTGGAAAGCCAGAATGATTTGCCAGATACTTTACTTTTTTTTTTTTTTTTCTTTTTTCAGATGCCTAGAGATAGCGTGCCGCGCAAATTGCCTGACTGTACTTGAAAGCGTCAGTCTCCTGGGCACGCCGACCCTGGAAGCCGCGCTCGGCGGGGGCTTCGCAGCCTACTCTCGACGCCCGGGCAGCCGCCCTCGCGGCAGTGTCAGTCCCTCAACTTGGCCGCCAGGATCCTGGGCTGCAGCCGCAGCTCCGCCCGGGAGCCAGATGCTGCTGGGCCTGCGGGGCCCGCGGCACCCACTTGCTGACTGCACCCCGCGCAAAGGGAGGCGCCCGACGCTTTCCCCGGCCGGGGTTCGAGCCGGAACGCCCAACTCTGAGCAGCTGCGTAAAACAGTAAAGCTTCCATCGTGCTAAGAAGCTACTTCCAAGAAGCCCTTCCCGCGCTCTGCCAGGCCTGAGTCTCTGGAGAACCACTTTCCTTACGCATTCCCCAGGACCCAGGACCCAGGACCCTGCGAGCGTGCTCTCCGCGGTCCCTTGGAAGCAAGGGACGTATTTCCAGCTTATTCTTTGCTTCCCACCTCGGCCCCTCTTCCTAGCTGCGTCTTTGGGGAGGCGCCCCCTCCCGCACGCGTCGCGGCCGGTCGGCTCCCTACCTGTCTGACCCAGCTCCCGCAGGGCCTTCGCCAGACGTGCCGCCTCCGGGGATGGCTCCTCCGCCGACCCCGCGGTCCCCCACTGGCTCTGCGTCCCTTCTCCGCCATTCCCGGAGGGCTCGAGGCACCGCAGGGTCATGGGGGAAAGGTCACCGCGGCAAAGACAGGTGGCCGCCCGAGCTGGGGTCAGAGAAGGGCTCGTGTCCTTCCTTGAAGTCAGTGCGAATCCCAAAACGAGTCCCTGCGGGGTGTCCGAAATGGTGGCAGAGAGGGAAGGGATGGGGCTTTTTCTCCCCACGTCCTGGAGGACGGATGACAAAGTCCCTCGCAGACGCGGTCACCCACTGATGGCCTACAAAGAGAAAGCGGGAGGTTGGGTCAGTCCAAACTGGACCCCTGCTGCTGGGGTGGGGGTGGGGAAATGGACGTGGAAAATCCCAGGGACTCCTCCGCCTCTACGTTCCTGCACCATTTAACCCCAAGCTTCCAGTTAGCGCCCTGACCCAGCTCTAGAGAAAGAATGAAGAGAGCAGAGATCCAAGACACAAAGTTGGCTGAAGAGGTAGGGGGCGGAGGTCAGGATGAGGGTGAACAGGGTGTCTTCCCGCCCAGGGCCACTAGCTGAAATCAAAGACTGGCGACCTAGGAAGAGCAAATAGTCACCTGCAGATCCAGTGGGAATAGGCCCTTGTCAAGGACAAGTAGAAAAAATTAAAAAGGAAAGAACAGGAGAGACTCCCCAAATTGGCATTCCGGTCTCACACCTGGCGCAGCCCGAGGGCCCCCAGGAAGAAGCACCCACACAAACTTGGTTCTCCACCCTAAAGCGCTGCGGGGCCCTAAGGCACCAAACCCGGGTGCTGAGGTGCGGGAGCTGCCGCATCCCCACCCGGGAGGTTCCTCGCTCCCCTCCCCCCGCTTCCCGGTGCCAGCTCTGGAGGGGTTTGGGGGCGCCGCGGCGGTCGCTCCCGGACCAGGATGGCTGCGGTAGCTCTCGCCGCCGCGGGCGCTGTCGAGGAATCGGCCCCAGCGCGCAGCCCTCGCGGGGCTCCGAGCCGAGGCCGGGGCCGAGCGGGCGGTCGCGAGCGCTGTGGGAAGTGCAAACCTCCAACGCCGCGCTCTTACCTCGACCTCGGCTGCCGCCGCCTCCGCACCAGGCAGCCTCCTCAGCGGACATGGGGCGGGGTGGGGGGGGACGGGAGGGGCCCAGGAGAGGAGGGGCGTCTGCCCTTGTTTCCCCCGTTTACGTTTAATTTGGGAACGAGATGCCCGGGGATGCGACCAGCCCAGCGCTCGGAGGCGGCGGCCGGAGTTCCGTGCGCAGAGGGCACACAAAAGCCTCGAGGATCATTGCCTCCACCCCCTCCCCCACCGCGCGGCGACGCCCCCTCCGAGCTGGGACACCCCACCCTCGGACTGCTGCCGGGTTTCCCTCCGGCTGCGACCCTGGAGGTGGGGAAGGAGAGAGGGAGGGAGGAAGGAGCGAGGGCAGGAGGCAGGCCGGTGGGGAGGAGCGGGAGATCAGGTTATTAGGAGGATTATTAATTTGAATGGCAGTTTAGGTTAAATAAAAAAAAGAAACTCCAGACACTTCCCGACGCCGAGAAGGGACCGGAGAAAGCAGGCAGCAACGCCAGACCGCGGGGCAGAGCCGCGGCTCGGACTCTCTCTTCGCCGGTGCTCCGAGCGGCGGAAGCCCAGGCCGTCCGCCGCTCCCCGGCGCACGCGGCCGCGCCTCGCCGCCCTCCCCTGCAACTCTCCTTGGGGCGGAGCCTTCGGGCTTCTCCCTGCTACCGGTACCTGCCGCGGGCGCCCGAGCTGCGGGCACGGGGGATCCTGAGGCTGTGCGCCCGGGGCCCCGGCGCGCACTGTCCGCGGGCCACGCGGTGAGGGCGGCTGCGGGCGAGAGTGCTCATGCTTCAGGGGAAACCCAAGGCCCGCCAGCCGCGGCGGCGGCGGCGACGAGACTTGGCAAGAGTTAAACGTCGGTCCCAGGAGCAGCGAGTGCGCGCGACTTTCCAGCCCGACGCGCCTCCCTTGCTCCCCGCCTCCCTCCCAGTAAGCGCTCCGCTCGCGCCCCGCCCGGCTGCTGCGGAGGCCGCTTTCCAGGAACTTTCCAGGAATCCGCCTCACGTGACCGCGGGCCCCGCTACCGCTTTAAAGAGGCTCGGTCGCAATACACAGGCTTCAGAGAAGACCGGGTGAGAGCGCTCGAGTGCAAGGCGGACGGTGTGCACGCCGGGGTCGGCCTGCTTCTGGCCGCACACCCTGGGGTGCTCGGGCGCAAGCTGGAGATGTCCCCCGCCACCGGCCACAGCCAACCCCGTTTCAGCTGCCGGAGCCTGCCCCCTACCCGGGCCAGCTGAGCGCCTGGGTTCAGGGAAGGATGGCGGTCCTCGGCCCTGGGCCCGCCACGGGGGTGGGTTCCTGTAAACATCCCGGCGGCGCCCCCTCGACGCGACCCTCCTGGCCTCACATTTGCGGGGGGTGGGGGTGCAGGAGCGACTGTGGGTCCTCGGAAACGGGCCTCTCCGGCTCTAAGACACATTGATGGCGTAGGGACGCCGTGCTCGGCCCGGTGCCCACGGCCGGGGACCGGAGGCGGTCCCCTTGATCAGGTCCTGGAAGGCAGCGAGCGGGAGAGCAGCGCCTCCTTAAGCGGTGCCGGCCGTCCTTAGTCCCCTCCCCCTGGCGCTCCGGCTCCTTGTCACCAGCAACCACCCGACTCCTCCCTTCCTCCTCCCCTCTGCTCCAACGTCTCCGGCAGACCCGGCGGCCCGCCCCGCTCACCTGCGCCGGCTGCTAAGGGGGCGGCCTCACCTGCGCGCCCGGAAGGGGCTGGGTGACTGGCCTCGGTTCCCGCAGTCCGGCAGTCCGGAGAGTGCCTCTGCCATTCCCTGCAGGGCTGACGCCCCCGGGCCGGGAATTCGGAAGGATCCTGGCGCCTCTACCTCACCTGGGATTCTCACCTCCAACCCCGTTGGAAGCCACCCCGCCTCAGTGGAAACTCATCTCCTTGTCTGCGCACCCGCCCCAGAAATATGACCTACTTGAAATGTGACCTACTTTTTAAAAGAAACCCTTAACAATCACGGGAAAACCGGATCCAAAATTTCGATAAGCATTTTTCTTTGAAATACTATCCTATTGCATCACTGCTCAAAAGCTTGAAAGGTCAATGGCCACTTTTAGTTGAGGCCGTGGCTATGGGAAGTTAGGCGAGGAAGGGGGAGGGGTGGGAGGGAGGCGCGTCTTGCAAACCTTGCCTGGTGCCCCCCCTGCCGGCTCTGGGAGGAAACGTGAACCAGCTCCCAACCTTGGGGTCTGGAGCCGGGGACCAATGGTTTTCTCAATAATTTTCCTGCTTTTGAGTACATAACTCTATGCAGATGATAAGCAGATGAGTCGGGGAGGGGGGCATTTCCCAGCTAGCACAGAGCTTTGTTAACGCTGGAGCCTTGTGCCCGTAATCATGTTTCGTTTTTTAGAAAGAGCCTTTTATAGTGTGGGCGGAGCTAAATGAACCCTAGTTAAAATCCTCTACAAAGTAGTTGAATCATTTTGCACAAGGCACTTACCCTCTTTGGACCTCTGGCCCTTTTTATAATATGAAGGGCTAGATTCGGGTTCTGGGTGAAGGAGCGGGATAAAGGAACAAATCAGATTCCATGTGAAGCCTGTGTACACTCTGAGGCCCCAAGCCTTTAAGAACCACTATGTCTACTAGGGTTAACTGCCCTCTAAATTATCCTAATATGGCTTCTTCTTCCTTAATGGAAAATCCTAGAGGAAGGGTGTACCCACACTTTAGCTTAAATAAAAAGGTATTTATTCCTAAAATTGGCGGGGGCGGGGGAGGGAACGTGACCAAGTCTCTCTCTGTCGCCCAGGCTGGAGTGCAGGGGCGCGATCTCAGCTCACCACGACCTCCGCCTCCCGGGTTCAAGCAATTCTCCTGCCCCAGCTTCCCGAGAAGCTGGGATTACAGGCGCCTGCCACCATGCCCGGCTAGTTTTTGTATTTTTTTTTTATTATTATACTTTAAGTTCTAGGCACATGTGCATAACGCAGGTTTGTTATATATGTATACTCTGTGCTATGTTGGTGTGCTGTAACCCATCAACTCGCCAGCACTCCATCAACTCGCCATTTATATCAGGTATAACTCCCAATGCAATCCTCTCCGGCCCCTCCCATGATAGGCCCTGGTGTGTGTGATGTTCCCCTTCCTGAGTCCAAGTGGATCTCATTGTTCAAGTTCCCACCCATGAGTGAGAACATGTGTTTGGTTTTCTATTCTTGCCATAGTTTGCTGAGAATGATGGTTTCCAGCTGCATCCATGTCCCTACAAAGGACACAAACTCATCCTTTTTTATGGCTGCATAGCATTCCATGGTGCATAAGTGCCACATTTCTTTAATCCAGTTCGTCACTACGGACATTTGGGTTGATTCCCAAGTCTTTGCTATTGTGAATAGTGCTAACAAACATAATGTGCATGTCTTTATACAGCATGATTTATAATCCTTTGGGCATATACCCAGCAATGGGATGGCTGGGTCATATGGTACTTCTAGTTCTAGATCCCGAGGAACGCCATACCGTTTTCTACAACACAACCATTCTATATCTCCACGATGCCCGGCAGTTAATTTTTGTATTTTAGAGACAGCTTCGATACACTTCGACAGTGATTCATCGCCGCTCAGTGTTGATAGTGAGCCATTTCGGCCAGATTCTTTTATCATGCGATTATCGAGGTTGAGTATTTAGAAAGAGGGATCAGATTCCGCCAGGCGAGTTAATAGTGGGAGAAGACACCCCACAACTATAGATATTAAATTTACGTTGGTAAAAAATGTTAGGGCCAGGGAGAGGGGTGGGCTCACGCCTCTGCAAACCTGGCACTTTGAGAGCTGCTGGAGGATCGGGTTGAACCCAGGAGTCGGCACTACCGACCAAAGGGCTAAACCCCATCTCTACTAAAAATACAAAACCAACAGGCCTCAAAGTGCCATGTGTTACAGGCTGAGCCACCGCTTCCCATCTCTAACATTTATAACATAAACCCCACATCTACTTGGTTGTGGGTTGAAATGAATCTTCCAGCAACTCCTTTTTATGTGCTTTCCTGTTGCCTTGGCAGATGCTGTTCCCTCTTCCTAGAATGCTCCAACCCTGATGGCTGCATCACACTTGATTAAAAGAATCCTGGCCGGGAGCAGTGGCTCACGCCTGTAATCCCAGCACTTTGGGAGGCCGAGGCGGGTGGATCACTTGAGGTCAGGAGCTCCGAGACCAGCCTGGCCAACATGGGGAAACCCTGTCTCTACTGTAATACAAAAATTAGCTGGGCATGGTGGCTATGGCCTGTAACCCCAGCTACTAGGGAGACTGAGGCAGGAGAATCCCTTGAACCCGGGAGACGGAGGTTGCAGTGAGCCGAGACCGTTCCACTGCACTCCAGCCTGTTTACCTCTCTGACCTCATTTCCTCCTGTTCTGTTCTTTGATCACTCTGTTCAAGTTACACTGGACTCCTTGCTAATTCTAGAACTCATTAGCCTTGCCCCTGCTTCAGGATCTTTGTACCAGGTCGGGTAGAGAGCTGTCTCCTCTACCTCTCATGCTGGTCTTTTAGATAGCTGCAAGGTTTGCTCCCTCACTTCCTCAAATCTTTATTTAATGCCACGTTCTTAGTGAGACCTTGCCTGTTGTCTCACTCAGAATTGACCCTCCCGCTGCACATTTCTCTCTCCTCCTTGCTCTAGTTTTTTCCTTAATCGTGATCACCATCTAACCTAGTTTATATCTTTTTTCTCTAACTTACTTTCTCCCCTACTCTGCTTCATAGATTTGTACTTGTGTTGTTCACAGCTGTACTTCAGCACCTTGAATATAGTTCTTAGTATGTAGTAGGCATCCAATATAATCACTGAATGAATGGATGGATGGATGGATGGATGGATGCATTAGCACCATGGCTTTAAAGTTAAGCTGCCCAGGTATGAATCCTCACTCTGCCACTAGTGGCTACATATGTGATCTTTGGCAATTGATTTAACCTCTTCTGGAGATGATCGTGGCACCTACCTTACAGGGCTGTAGTGATAATTAATTGAGATAATCTATGAAAAGTGCTTTGGAACTTAGCAAATAATAACAATTAGCTGTTATTTCAACTATCATCCTTTTACTCTCAGTGAGTTTGGATTTTTCTCTCTATGGATAAGATTGTCTTACATTTACCTACGTAAAATCTACGGTCACCTCCACCCCCACCAAACCTCCCATCCTGTGGCTTCCAGAGAACTTCATGTAGTTGGTTCCCTGGAGCGCCCTTTTGGCTTTAAAATTTGCAGGTTTCCAAAGTTATTCCATTTGTCCCTAGATTTTCAGACCATATGTGTTCAGTGTGGCAGGTTCATGGCTGCAGTGATGAACACTTATTCTCCATGAGGAGGGAAGGGAGAAGATTTTCACAAAGCTGGAGCATTTCCTCCACTGCCTGCACTGAGGAGTTGCCAAGGCTTGAAAATCTCTTCAGTGTGCCAAACCAGGACTGGACATTTCTGGTTTTGCAATGCAGACATTCTAATGCTGGAATTGACAAATGCTCCACACTGAGCTACTGCCAAATTGCCAGGAGGGTTTTTCATTGTTTGTTTGGGGGATAGGGGAACAATAGGATGGCCTTTGAAGATTGTGTCTGACACACCTGTGGGCAGAAGGTAGGCTTTAAGTATCCACCATCTCTTCCTTTTAGAGTTTGCCGTCTCCCTACCACCCTACCACACACAGCGCCCTCAAGACTCCCTGTGATCCTGGGATGCACTCACTGAAGAGTGTGTGACCTGGGTGAGCCAATGGGAGTGCCTCGAGCTCTTGGACATAGAGGTTTGTCCAGTATCACAAGTCCAGTACAACTAACCAGATTATTTTTCTTTTCAGGATTTGATGGAAATGCTACAAGAGAAGTAGGCTCTCCCCTTCTGAAATGATGAGTGATAAAGACCATGCAGGTCAACTTTTCCACCACATGGAAGGAGCCTGTCAACGAACAAAGGCAACAGAGAAAAGAGCAGAGCTGAGGTTGGGTGAGAGGGAGAAATTTCTGAGTGTTTGAATCCCACATGCCGGAAGCTGCACCACACTTGGGCTTCTCACTACAGGAACCAGTGAGTTTATTTTTTCCTGACCTGGTTGGATTTGGGCATTCTCAAGAGTTTGGGGGTTGGGTGTGGGGGCATTTAGGGGAGAGAGCAGAATGCAGAATGGAGAAGGGGAAGAAGAGAGCTGCCTTCCACTTTAATGAGCATCTCCTACTTTTCCTCTGGTGCTTCTCAGCACTAAGTCCCTTTTACAATATACTACTTGCTCCATCTCCATAACGGAGGACACTCACTGGTAGACAAAGGGAGAGGGAGAGGAACAGAGCAGATGCCACTGGCATTAGTGCTCTGGGCCCAGGATGGGGCAGGGAGCAGTGAGGCAGATGGCTTTCCCCTAGACTTCTGGGACCCAGGAACATGGTAAATGTCCATGCCTTCTGGCTTTCCGCCACAGAATGGAGGGCAGTCATATTCTAGGACAGTGGTTATCAAACTTATGTAAGACACGAATCAATCTGAAATTCTGGGAGCATCTAGAGACCAGAGGTCACAAACCACCTGCCTACGGGGACCATATTTGACTCACTTAGAGTGTTCTGGTTGGTATGCCAAGATTCTCTAAAGAAAATGTGAACTAAATTGAGATTTCATCCCCAAAGAGAACCAGATTTCTGCTTTCCCTTAACCAGCCATAAGGTCTGTCAATACTGGGTCCCATTTCCTCAAGGCAACGATCAACTGAAGCAGAGGAGTGATTGCCCACCTTAGAAGGCATGTGCCCTCCCATTTGCCCAATCCTCACCAGCCCCAAGGTCTCCCCAACACTGAGCATTGCTTGCCTTTTGTCATCACCCTTGCATTACTGTTGTTCTTATAGTGGAGAGATATTTATCTGGACCCATCTCTACCAGAAGTGAGGAAATAAAAGATAGACCCAAAAGACTGAATATGTCAGAACAAAAGGGAGAAGGTATATTTCTCTGTGGCAGAAAATAATATTCCTCTGTGTTTAAGAGACTGGGTTCTCACACCTGATGTATTTCATTCTTCCATATTCCCACCTGACTCTGTAGGCATTTATTGGTAGGCCACATCTAAGACTTTCTCTGTAGAAAAAATGTTCTAGATGCACAGATTTGGGGGCTTAATTGACAACCTGAAGCCTCACTCTAAATCTGCAGGGGTCTGTTGACCTCAGGTGAGAACACTTGTTCTAAGGGAGTGGAAGATCTTTATTAAGATACTCCTGAGAGATAAAAGTCTGCCTTCAGCATTGTATGAGACTCATTTATTTGTTTATTGTCTTTCTTGCCACTGTGACATAAGCAGGGACTTTGTTATACTCACCACTATATCTTCAGTGCCTACAACAGCTTCTGGCCCAATATAAAGTTACTGAATGAATGAATAAATGAATCCAATGCGTCTGTAAGTGAGGGAACCGAAACACTTTTACCACCTTTTTCTGCCCTGGATCCACTTTTTTTATCTTCCCCTACTTGGATGTGCTTCCGCGCTTACACTTTGGCTTACCCTTCAGGCTCTGGTCTGCTACCAAGAGCAGTTTGGCTTTCTTGAAGTTTCTGCTTAATCTCCATGAGGCTGGCCCCAAAACAATAGTACCTAGCAGACAGCATGAGAGAGATTCACCAAGTCAACAAACATGCATGAGTACTTACAAGGTTCCAGGCCTAGTAGAACCCACTAGGGGGACTCAGCCTTCCTCTCAAAGAGGTCTAGTTCTAGTAAGAGAGAAACCATCAACAGATCATTCTAACAAAGGGTGAGAAGTCACGGGGGAGTGCACAGAATGGTTTTGCAAACAGCCAGAAGCACCACTGCAATCACCTTGGGATGTCCAGAAAGGCATCACAGTAGAGGGGACCTGGATGGAGCCCTCTAACATCTCTGGACTTTTGTTTTCCTATCTGTGTCATGAGAAATTTGGACTGGATGAGCTGTTAAGTTTCCTTCTCATTTGAATCATCTCCAACCTCTTTTCCATGACCTTGCAAAGGGCAGTTGATGGTGTTATTAGACCTAAGCCTGGTCAGGCTCTAGGTATGTTTGACTTTCCAGAGAGGTTCACAAAGGTCAAGGCCTGGTGTGATGATGTGGTAAGCAGAGCAGGCAGAAGAAATACCTATCAGTAAAGAACAAACACCACTCCTGGCTTAGTCATGGAATTCTGAGAAGCAGCAGCACCCAGTGAACCAACCTGCAGGCTGGCAATCACGGGTGAGGCTACCTTTAGCCAAGGCTTGTGGCAGAGCCACATGAGGGAGGCTCAGCAAACAGTAGCTGCTTCCTCAAACCACAGGACAACTTCTATATACATTCCACATGGGAAGGCCAGCTGATCACACATATAGGCCTTTTCTGCTATCCTATCACATTAAATTTACAATGATAATGATCATGTGCCACCATAAAGGAATGTAATATAATATCAGTTTGCCTTTATCACTTTGCCTTTACTTATGGTTTTAATCTCTCTTCACCAACATATTATAGCATATGCCTGATTTTATTCTTTGATGATGGTAGAAAAAAATACCTCAAATGTAAGTAAATTAAACCAAAGTACATTAAGTAGGTTATTCTGTACCTGTAAACAAATTGTCCTTAAGAAAATAGTATAGGGTTTAGTATAAATGAAAGTAACATTTTAAGTGAAAAAGCAGCTTGGCAATAAGTTGCTTTTAAAATAGGTGATTCAAATCACTGAGTACTATTCCAACAAATGTAACTATAATATTCTCAAATGTGCTTTACGATATTTAAACATAGGACAGGGATAAAGAATTGAGGAAAATTGTTTTTTTTTTTTTTCTGTTTTGTTATCAAAAACTCCCAATCAAAAAATCTGTTACATTTCAGTATGTGCCAACAATTCTAAAATAAATACTAAAGTCAAGTCTTGTTTCTTATAAAATGCCAAAAAAATAAATAAATAAATAAGAGAGAGAGAAAGCATCATGCTGGTAAGTCCTGCCAATTTATCTGGCTTTTCTCTGGCTTTTCCAATGCTTGCAGGGAAGGAGTATTTTTTTTATTACAAGTTTCTCTGAGCCAGTTACTCTTTTCTAAATTTTCTCCCGTTTTTAAAATCCATACTAATTAAAAGAGGCAAATTTGTCTGACAAAGCCATCAGGCAAATCCTTGTCTTTCTTATATTTTTAGCCCAAGGTCTACAATGCCTTCTACTTTGCCACAACCACAAAGTTCCCCCTGCCACATCTTCACTGACAACAGATTATACTGTGATCTATTGATTCCAGCCATTGAATGGACAAAAATGATAGCATAAGATGATATGAATAAATACATAGATGATCACTGTAGCAACTGGGAAGTCAGAAGATAGTTACATGCCAACATCCCACACAGAGACCACCACAAAATAAAACACAAACTAACAAAGCTTATTCAAGAAGAAGTAGATTGCTGATGTACCTTCAGAATAAAAATAAATAAATAAATAAACAATTAAAAAGTAGATAACTTTATAGCCCTATTTATATTAATGAAATAAACTCTCCAGGTTCAGAAGCCTTCATTGATGAATTATACCATTTAATGGAAAAATAATATCCACCCTACATAAACTTTAAAAAAAATCAGAGATGTGAGAACATTTAACAACTTGTATTAGGAGACCAACATTATATAGTCTGTCATACCAAAGACAGGCAAGACAGAAGAGAAAAGTATAGGCCAACATCTCTCATTTTTAATTTTTTTTTAAATTTTAAGTTCTGGAGTACATGTGAAGGATGTGCAGGTTTGTTACATAGGTAAATGTGTGCCGTGGTGGCTGGCTGCATCTATCAACCCATCACCTAGGTATTAAGCCCCGCATGCATTAGCTACTTTTCCTGATGCTCTCGCTCCCACCACCCCCATCACCCCTACAGGCCCCAGTGTGTGTTTTTCCCCTCCCTGTGTTCATGTGTTCTCATTGTTCACCTCCCACTTATAAGTGAGAACATGTGGTGTTTGATTTTCTGTTCCTGCATTAGTTTGCTGAGGATAATGGTTTCCAGTTCCATCCATGTCCCTGCAAAGGTCATGATCTCTTTCCTGTCTATGGCTGCATAGTATTCCATGGTGTATATCTACCACATTTTGTTTATCCAGTCTGTTATTGATAGGCATTTGGGTTGGTTCCATGTCTTTGCTATTGTGAATAATGCTGCAGTGAACATATGCATGCATGTATCTTTATAATAGAATGATTTATATTCCTTTGGGACCCAGTAATGGGATTGCTGGGTCAAATGGTATTTCTGGTTCTATGTCTCTGAGGAATTGCTATACTGTCTTCCACAATGATTGAACTAATTTACATTCCCACCAACAGTGTAAAAGCGTTCCTATTTCTCCACAGCCTCGCCAGCATCTATTGTTTCTTGACTTTTTAATAATCACCATTCTGACTGGCATGATATGATATCTCATTGTGGTTTTGATTTGCATTTCTCTAATGATCAGTGATGTTAAGTTTTTTTCCATATGTTTGTTGGCTCCATAAATGTCTTCTTTTGAGAAGCATCTGTTCATGTCCTTTCCTCACTTTTTAATGGAGTTGTTTGGTTTTTTTTTTTTCTTGTAAATTTGTTTAAGTTCCTTGTAGATTCTGGATATTAGGCCTTTGTCAGATGGATAGATTGCAAAAATTTTCTCCTATTCTGTAGGTTTCCTCTTCACTCTGATGATAGTTTCTTTTGCTGTGCAAAAGATCAAGATCCCGTTTGTCATTTTTTGCTTTCATTGTAATTGCTTTTGATATTTTTGTCATAAAATCTTTGCCTATGCCTATGTCCTGAATGGTATTCTCTAGATTTTCTTCTAGAGTTCTTATAGTTTTGAGTTTTACATTTAAGTCTTTAATCCATCTTGAGTCAATTTTGTATAAGGTGTAAGGAAGGGGTTCAGTTTCCGTTTTCTGCATATGGCTAGCCAGTTCTCCCAGCATCATTTATTAAGTAGGGAGTCCTTTCCCCCATTGCTTGTTTTTTCAGGTTTGGAGAAGATCAGGTGCTTGTAGATGTGCAGTCTTATTTCTGAGTTCTCTATTCCATTCCATTGGTCTATGTGTCTGTTTTTGCATCAGTACCATGCTGTTTTGGTTACTGTAGCCTTGTAGTATAGTTTGAAGTTGGGTAGCATTATGCTTCCAGCTTTGCTCTTGTTGCTTAGGGTTGTCTTGGCTACAGGGGCTCTTCTTTTGGTTCCATATGAATTTTAAAGTAGTTTTTTCTAACTCTGTGAAGAATGTCAATGGCAGTTTAATGGGAATAGCATTGAATCTATAAATTACTTTGGGCATTATGGCCGTTTTCATGATATTGATTCTTCCTATCCATGAGTATGGAGTGTTTTTGCATTTGTTTGTGTCCTCTCTGATTTCCTCAAGCAGTGGTTTATAGTTCTCCTTGAAGAGGTCCTTCACTTTGCTTGTTAGCTGTATTCTTAGGTATTTGATTCTCTTTGTAGCAGTCGTGAATGGGAGTTCATTCATGATTTGGCTCTCTACTTGTCTATTTTTTGTGTCTAGGAATGCTAGTGATTTTTGCACATTAATTTTGTATCCTGAGACTGCTGAAGTTGCTTATTACCTTAAGAAGCTTTGGGGCTGAGATGATGGGGTTTTCTAGATATAGGATCATGTGATCTGCCAAAAGAGATAGTTTGACTTCCTCTCTTTCAATTTGAATACCTTTTATTTCTTTCTCTTGCTTGACTGCCTTGGCCAGAACTTCCAATACTATGTTGAATAGGAATGGTGAGAGAGAGCATCTTTGTCTTGTGCAGGTTTTCAAGAGGAAGCTTTTGTACATTCAGTATGATATTGGCTGTGAGTGTGTCATAAATGGCCCTTATTATTTTGAGGTATGTTCCATCAATACCTAGTTTATTGAGAGTTTTTAACATGAAGGATGTTGAATTTTATCAAAAGCCTTTTCTGTGTCTCTTGAGATAATCTTGTGGTTTTTGCCTTTAGTGCTGTTTATGTGATGAATTATGTTTATTGATTTGCATATGTTGAACCAGCCTTGCATCCTGGGATGAAGCCAACTTGATCATGGTGGATAAGCTTTTTGATATGCTGCTGGATTTGGTTTGCCAGTATTTTATTGAGGATTTTTGCATCAGTGTTCATCAGGGATATTGGCCTGAAGTTTTCTTTATTTGTCTGATACCAGGTTTTGGTATCAGAATGATGCTGGCCTCATAAAATGAGTTAAGGATTAGTCCCTCCTTTTCAATTGTTTGGAATAGTTTCAGAAGAAATGCTACCAGCTCCTCTTTGTACATCTGGTAGAATTCAGCTGTAAATCCATCTGGTCCTGGGCTTTTTTTGGTTGGTAGGTTATTTATTACTGCCTCAATTTCAGAACTTGTTAGTCTATTCATGTATTCAACTTCTTCCTGGTTAGTCTTGGGAGGGTGTATGTGTCCAGGAATTTATCTGTTTCTTCTAGATTTTCTAGTTTATTTGCATAGAGGTGTTTATAGTATTCTCTGATGGTTGGTTGTATTTCTGTGAGGTCAGTGGTAATATCCCCTTTATCATTTTTTATTGTGTCTAATTGACTCCTCTCTCTTTTCTTCTTTATTAGTCTAGCTGGCAGTCTATCTATTTTATTAATTTTTTTAAAAATGCAGCTCCTGGATTCTTTGAGTTATTGAAGGGTTTTTCGTGTCTCTGTCTCCTTCAGTTCTGCTCCAATCTTGGTTATTTCTTGTCTTCTGCTAGCTTTCGACTTTCTTTGCTCTTAGTTCTCTAGTTCTTTTAGTTGTGATGTTAGGATGTCAATTTCAGATCTGTGGGCATTTAGTGCTATGAATTTCCCTCTTAACACTGCTTTAGCTGCATCCTAGAGATTCTGGGGTGTATGTTGACTCTTTGTTCACATTGGTTTCAAAGAACTTCTTGATTTCTGCCTTAATTTCATTATTTATCCAGGAGCAGGTTGTTCAATTTCCATATAGTTGTGTAGTTTCGAATGGGTTTCTTAATCTTGAGTTCTCATTTGATTGCACTGTGGTCTGAGAGCTGTTTGTTATTATTTCAGTTCTTTTGCATTTGCTGAGAAGTGTTTTACTTCCAATTATGTGATCAGTTTTAGAGTAAGCACCATGTGGCACTGAGAAGAATATATATTTGTTGTTTTTTTGGGTGGAGAGTTCTGTAGATATCTATCAGGTCCACTTGGTACAGAGCTAAATGCAAGTCCTGAATATCTTTTTAAATTTTCTGTCTTGATGACCTGTCTAATATTGACAGTGGGGTGTTAAAGTCTCCCACTATTATTGTGTGGGAGTCTAAGTCTCTTTGTAGGTCTCTAAGAACTTGTTTTATGAATCTGGTTGCTCCTGTATTGGGTGTATGTATATTTAGGATGGTTAGTTCTTCTTATTGAATTCAGCACTTTACCATTATGTAATGCCCTTCTTTGTCTTTTTTTATCTTTGTTGGTTTAAAGTCTGTTTTGTCAGAAACTGGGATTGCAACCCCTGCTTTTTCTGCTTTCCATTTGCTTGGTAAATTTTCCTCCGTTCCTTTATTTTGAGCCTAAGTGTGTCTTTGCACATGAGATGAGTCTCTTGAATATAGCACACTGATGGGTCTTGACTCTTTATCCAGCTTGCCATTCTATATCTTTTAATTGGGACATTTAGCCAATTTACATTTAAGGTTAGTATTATTATGTGTGAATTTGATCCTGTCATCATGATGCTAGCGACCAATATCTCTCACGAACATAGTCACAAAAGATTAGCAAACTGAATCCAGAAATATTTAAAAAGGACATACTTGGGCATATTCTAGGAAGGCAAGGTTAGTTCAACATTCAAAGTCAATCAGTAAAACTCTTGATCTCAATGGACTAAAATAGTACAATTATATAATTATCTCAATCCATGCAAAAAAAAGTGTTTATAAAATTCAACATACATTCATCATAAAAAAATTTCAGCAAACTGGTAATAGAAAGAAACTTCCTCAATCTGATAAATTTTATTTATAAACAACCTACAGTTAGCATAATTTTTAATGGTAAAAAATCAAATGCTTCCCCCTAAGGTTCTAGCCAGTGCTAGAAAAATAAAATATGTAAATTTAGTTAGGATTCAAGATACGAAGTCAATATAAAAAATAGTTTTTCTATTTACTAGCAAGAAACCATTGGAAATGTAAAATGTTAAAAATACAATTTATAATAATTTTTAAAACATGAAATACTTAGTGATGTAAGACCTCTACATTGAAATAATGTTTTTAAATACTGAGAGAAACTATGGTAGAACAAATAAAGAGACAGAGTATGCTCATGGCTTGGAAGAGTCAATATGGCTAAAATGTCAGTTCTCCCCAAATTAGTCTGTAGATTCAACATAATCTAAACAAAACCTCAACAGCCTTTTTGGGGGGTAAAAATTAACAAATTATATAAAAATGCAAAGGACCTAAAGATGATTCTGAAAAAGAATAACAAAGTTGGAAGAGTCATGTTATTTGATTTTAAGATTTATTCTAAGCTACAGGATTCAAGACAGTGCAATACTGGTGTAAGAATAGACATCTAGACCAAAGGAACAGACAAGGGAGTCCAGAAATAGACCACAAATATAGAGTCAATTGATTTTCAACAAAAGTGCCAAGGTAATTCAATGGAGAAAGGATAGCTCTTCAACAAATGGTACTATAACAATTGGACATTGACACATCAAAAGAAATGAACGTTGATCATTACTTCATACTATATACAAAAATTAACTTGAAATGGATTACAGACCTACATGTAAGTCAGAATTATAAAACTTCTGAGAAAACATAGGATAAAATTATATGATCTTGAATTAGGCAAAGCTTTCTCAGAAAGGACACAAACATCTCAAACCATATAAGAAAAATTTGATACATTGGAGCTTATCAAAATTAAAATGTTCTGCTCTTCAAAAGATGTCATATGAATGTAGCTCAATAAAGCTGCTATAAAAAAAATAAACTTTTTTCTTTTCTTTTCTTTCTTTTTTTTTTTTCAAAGACAGGGTCTTACTCTGTTGACCAAGCTGGAATGCAATGTCACGATATCCACTCACTGCAACCTCCATCTCCCAAGTTCAAGCAATTCTGCTGCCTCAGCCTCCAGAGTAGCTGAGATTACAGGCATGTGCCACCATACCCCGCTAATTTTTGTATTTTTAGTAGAGAAAGGGTTTCGCCAAGTTGGCCAGGCTGGTCTCAAACTCCTGACTTCAAGTGATCCACCCACCTCAACCTCCCAAAGTGCTGGGATTACCATGCCTGGGCAAAAAGATAATATTAAGAAAAAAATTTAAAGCCACAGACAGAAAAATTTTATAAAATTTTATGTCTATAACTTGTATCCAGAATATATAAAGAACTTTGACAGCTCAAAAATAAAAATATTTTTTGAATCGAACTAAAAAATGATCAAAATATTTGAACAGACACTTTTACCAACAAATATACATATTAATGTAAATTTGTTCATTAAAAGATGCTAATTTGAATTTTGGGGAATGTAAATTAAGATATGACAAAGTACCATTGCATACCCACTAGAATGTCTAAAATTACAAGGAGGGACATTATCAAACTTTTGACAAGCGTATGGAGCAACTGAAACTCTCTTACATCGATGGTGGGAATGAAAAATAATCAAACCACTTTAAAACAGTTTGGCAGTTTTTATAAAATTAAATACACATTTACTGTATGATCCAGCAATACCACTCTCAGGGATTTTTGCAAGAGAAATGAATTCATATGTCTACATAAAGACCTGTATTCATGTTACAATTACAACTTTATTCATAATAGCTAAACACTGGAAACAGCCCAAATGTCCACCGACAGGGAAATGGATAAACAAATTCCACTACATTCAGACCATGGAATAATAGTCAGCAATGAAAAAAAAAAACTACTGATTCATGCAACAATATGAATTATTCTCAAAACTGATATACTATTAGCAAGCAGAAACAAAAGGCTATATTTTATTTGATTCCATTAATATTACATTCTGGAAAACAGATCAGCTATTGCCAGGAAGTGGGGGTGGGTGAGGAGATCAACTGCAAAGATGCATGAGAGGATTTCTGGAGTTGATGGACGTATTCTGTATCTTGACAAGGCAGTTACATGACTGCAGGAAATCAACAATACTTACTGAATTATGTATATACAGGGGTAAATTTTGTTAAAATTAGTCCCTAATAAACCTGACTCTTAAAAGCAAAAGCAAAAGTAGAAAAGAACCACCTTAGAGAAGAACAAAGAAGGGGGAAAATGCTGAAATCTTACATTATTCAAGCTAAGAGGTCAGTGTGTATGGAGGACTCCATGACAGAATAACCTTTCTTCCCACTAACCAATAATTTAGCATTTATATGGTGCTCACCCTGGGAAAACAAATAAGGAAGTTAAGAATTTATATTTATATATTTATATTTTTTAATCCTTACCACTGGAAGGTCTAGACACACCTTCCAACCTTAATTCAGGTTGTTCAAGAAAGAACAGTTCAAGTTTAGTGAAATTACACATAGGAAAAGATATTGACATATCTTTAATACTAAAAATAGAATTAAAAAGGGTCTTTTACAGTTCCCCAGAGGAGGTAAAGATATTTTACACACATTCATTCTTAGCTCTTGATAGATCTATGGATGCATAGAAATTCAGACCCAGCAAGATGTTGTGGAACTAAATAGTTTTGCCCAAGAGAGAAACATGACTGGATTGACATGTTGGAAGTGCTGGAAGACACTCTGGCAGTCACAGTGTGGAAAGGGAATTTGATCAGGGCAAATCCAGATAGATAGACCCGGTTGCTGAAAGTATCCCTTGAACAGATGCTGAAGCCCTTGCCTAGGGAAATTGGGAGTGACAGAGTTAGAGGCAACAACTCAGTGGGACTCAGCCATTGGTCGAATGTGAGGGAGGGATGAGGGAGAAAGTAGCATGGGGGATCACATTAAGGTTTCTGACTTGGTGGAGGATGACGTTACACCAAGACTGGGAAGAGGGTCAAGATAGCATGCTTGGGAAGAGGAAGTGTTCCCTTGTGACACCTATCTGTGTTGATCTGGGCATTTCATCTTGGCTTTTTCTAGAACCCCTTCTCTGCCATAGTCAGGGTTTGGGGTCTCTTCTCTGTCTTCTCACATTATATTAAACTATGACATAATTAATAAATGATCTGTTTTATGTCCACCTCTCCTGTTTAACTTGAAGCTACTCAAGGGCAGGATCTGTGACTTCTCCATCTTTAGATCAAGTCCAAACTCCTTATCATGGCTTAACAGGTCTGGATGACCTTACTGTGGTGTCCCTTCTTTCCTCTCAGCACCCCACAACTTCTCCACCAAGCCGTTCCTCTCTTACCTGCAGACTGTACATTGCTAGACCCTCTGCCTGGAATGTTCTTCCTCCTCACAGTCTGATATGGTTTGACTGTGTCCCCAACCAAATCTCATCTTGAAATGTAGCTCGCATAATTTCCATGTGTTGTGGGAGGGACCTGGTGGGAGATAATTGAATCATGGGGGCTGTTTCCCCCATACTGTTCTCATGGTAGTGAGTAAGTCTCATGAGATATGATGGTTTTATGAGGGGAAACCCTTTTACTTGACTCTCGCTCTCTCTCTTGCCTGCCGTCATATAAGACATGACTTTTGCCTTCTGCCATGATTGTGAGGCCTCCCCAGGCAGGTGGAGATGTGAGTCCATTAAGCCTCTTTTACTTTGTAATTTACTCAGTCTTGGGTATGTCTTTAACATCAGCATGAAAATGGACTAATACACAGTCCCTCCTATACCTGGAAATGTCTTGATCACTTCTTGTTCTTAGCTAAGCCACTGTTTTCTTTAGGAAACCTTCAATAACCCCCAATCCTGTATAGGGGCCCTTCCAGAATATTCCCATGGCACCTCTGCTTCCAGGTGTATTAGTACCTACCACTCTATTATAATTGCTTGTTTTCCCCATTACCCTCTAAGTTCCATCTCACCGTGGTAGCAGTTGTCATAATGTCTTAGTCCATTCAGGCTGCTATAACAAAATACCTTAGACTGGGCAATTTATAAACAACAGAAATGTATTCCTCATGGTTCTGGAGGCTGGGAAGTCCAAGATCAAAGTGCCAGCAGAGTCATTGGCTGGTGAGGGCTGCACTCCGCTTCAAAGATAGTGTCTTCTGGCTGCCTACTCATATGGCAGTGGGGATGAACAAGCTCCCTCAGGCCTCTTTCCTAAGAGCACTAATCCCACAGATGAGGGCTCTGCCTCATGACCTAATAAGCTCCAAAAGGTTCCACCTCTTAATCATAGTGCACTGGAGGCCGGGTGCAGTGGCTCACACCTGTAATCCCAGCACTTCGGGAGGCAGAGGCGGGCAGATCAATTGAGGTCGGGAGTTCGAGACCAGCCTGGCCAACATATTGAAACTCCGTCTTTACTAATAACACACAAAAAATTAGCCAGGCGTGGTGGCACTCGCCTGTAATCCCAGCTACTCAGGAGGCTGAGGCATGAGAATCACCTGAACCCAGGAGGCAGAAGTTGGAGTGGGCTGAGATTGTGCCACTGAACTCCAGACTGGGGAACAGAGTGAAACTGTGTCTCAAAATGTGTGCGTATATACATATATATATACACACACACACACACAAATTTGGTGGGGACACAAACATCCAGGCTATAACAAATAATAAGAATTTTTAAAATAATGACAATATTGGCTAATATTTATTAGGTACGTAATATATGCCAGACATCCTACTGAGTATTTTGATGTATTAACTCACTTTGACTTTACTACAACCCTTCAGGGTGGGTCCTTTCACAGTCACATTTTACAGATCAGGAAACTGAAATATCGAGAAGCAAGTAACTTGCTCGAGGTCAACATTCTACAAAGAATATTAATAAACAACAGCTATTTATTTCATTCTCCGTGGTTCCTAGCATGATCCTGTCAGGGAATAGATGTTCAGTAAATGTTTGTGGACTTGATCTGACGTGAGCAGGTTGTACCTGAGCTGGCAGTGCTGCCTGGCACAGAAGAGAGGGCAGACCGGGCCAAATGCTCATAAACACAAGGCACCTATACCAGGCTTTGATGAACACTCTCTAGCACTGCTGCTTGGAGCCAGAAGAAGGCTTCTATATCTGACAGTTTGTATCCAGAACATATAAAGAACTTTTGGTCTGGACATGGTGGCTCACACCTGCAATCCTAGCACTTTGGGAGGTCAAGGTGGGAGAATTGCTTGAACCCAGGAGTTTGAGGACAGCCTGGTCAATATGGTGAGACTCCAACTCTACAAAAAAAAAAAAAAAAAAAGTTTTTTTAATTTTAAAAACTTTTACAGCACTTCATTTTATTTATATTTTATATCTATATCTATCTATCTATCTATCTATCTATCTATCTATATATATATATATATTTTTTTTTTTTTTTTTTTTGAGACGGGGTCTCGCTCTGTCACCCAGGCTGGAGTGCAGTGGCGTAATCTTGGCTAACTGCAACCTCCACCTTCCCAGGTTCAAGTGATTCTCCTGCCTCAGTCTCCCGAGTAGCTGGGATTACAGGCGCCCGCCACCATGCCTGGCTAATTTTAGCATTTTTAGTAGAGGTGGGGTTTCACCATGTTGGCCAGGCTAGTCTCGAACTCCTGACCTCAGATCCACCCACCTTGGCCTCCCAAAGTGCTGGGATTACAGGTGTGAGCCACCACACCCAACCAATAAAAAATATTTTCCAAAAATTGAACTAGTTGGACACAGTGGCTCACACCTGTAATCCCAGCACTCTGGGAAGCTGAGGGGGGCAGATCACCTGAGGTCAGGAGTTCGAGACTAGCCTGGCTAACATGGTGAAACCCTGTCCGTCTCTACTAAAAATTGCAAAATTAGCCAGGCGTGGTGGCGGGCGCCTGTAATCCCAGCTACTCGGGAGGCTGAGGCAGGAGAATCACTTGAACCTGGGAGATGGAGGTTGCAGTGAGCCAAGATTGCGCCACTGCACTCCAACCTGGGTGACAGAGTGAGACTCCATCTCAAAAAAAAAAAATTAAACTAAAAGATCAAAATATTTGAACAGACAGTTTCACCAAAGAATACACATTAATAGCAAATTAGTTCATTTAAAAAATGCTAATAGGAATTTAGCATGGTCGAAAGCTGCTCTCAGTACAGCTCCAAGAAGCTTTTGTATTTCCAGGGAACATGCCCTAGACACAGGCCTACAATCGACCCTGTGCTGACCCGGTGATCCTCCTTCTTCCCAAAATGATTCCACGTGCACAGGCCGTCCTCCCCTCGCCTGCAGTGGCTGGTTCTCTCTTGCAGTCATGCAGTGGGGTTCCTGAAGACCTTCCTGGATAGCTACTAAGGCAAGTTCATGCATCTGATTAATGGAGGTGCCTCTGAGGCGGTTGTTCACCCTGCCTGTCAGCCATTCAGAGAAGGATCCTCAGAGAATATCCCAGAACAGAGTGGGCGGGACAGCAGTGGCTCCCAGCCTCAAGTGCACAGTAGTAACCCCTGCTGAGTTTTCAAAATACTGATACATAGAATGCACCCTAAATTAATTAAATCAGAATTCCTGGGGGTGGGACCCAGGCATCAGTATTTTTTAAGCATCCTGGAACATTCCACAGTCCAGACCCACTGCAGAGGCACTCAGGCTTGTTCTCTCTCTCTGGCCTTGGTCCCCTGGCCCAGAGTTTGAGAACAGTGGATGTCTGCCGTGTGAGATGGGATGGGTGAACCCTGGAGAGCAAGCGAGACCACGTAATCTTGAATGTGGTGAAGCCCTGCGGGGAGAAGCCAGCCTCTGTGCAGGGTTCTTGTGCTCTGAACGTCATAACCTGGTCTAAATATTGAAAGGAAAGTGATACCTCCCCACTCACTCCTGAAGGGGCAGGAGGGGGTGGCTGTGGGAGTTGGATCTTTATCTCCAGGACTTGCTCTGTCCTCCTCTGAAGAACATCTGGAGCTTTCTACCCCTTAGAGATATTTATGTGTCTTTTACAGACTGGACACACAATCTCCAGGGAACAGTGGGGTGAAATGGTTTGCCTACGTTCTCCTCACACTCAGATTTCTCCCTCCAGGGCCAATTTCAGAGGATCTGAGTTTTTAGTTTGTTCTGGCAAACCTCAGCATCTTTACATATCTCCTCATGATTTGGCTTTTGGCAATAACTGGCTCTGACCTGAGGTGTCCCTCCCTAGCCCTGCCCTGCCCCTGTACTTCTCTAGTTTCTTTTCTGAAGACAGCAGAGGGGAAATAGGGGGCACTAGAAAAAGGCATCAGACACAACAGCCTGAACAAAAGTGAAGGTGGTGGCAGCAATAATAATTATGACTATTACTATTAGTGCCACTGCTAACATTTCCCGAGTATGTGCTTTGTTCCAACCACTGTGCCGGGCACTTTCAGGCATCCTTCTCTTTGTCCTCTCACCAAAGCATATGAGGCAGGAAATGCAGGAAATAGCATCACCATTTTACCGAGGAAAAGAGGAAAGTCACACTGTGGAGCAATGCTTTGCGCCTTTTTAAAAGAAAGGACTGGCTGGTCGCTATGACTCATGCCTGTAATCCCAGCACTTTGGAAGGCCAAAGTGGGTGGATCACCTGAGGTCAGGAGTTCAAGACCAGCCTGGTCAACATAGTGAAACCCCGTCTCTACTAAAAATACAAAAATTAGCCGGGTGTGGTGGCGGGCACCTGTAATCCCAGCTACTCAGGAGGCTAAGGCAGGAGAATCGCTTGAACCCAGGAGGCGGAGGTTGCGGTGAGCTGAGATTGTGCCATTGCACTCCAGCCTGGGCAACAAGAGCAAAACTCCGTCTCAAAGCAAAAAAAAAAAAAAGAAAAGAAAAAAGAAAAAAAAAGAAAAGAAAAGAAAGAAAGAAGAAAGAAAGGAAAGATCAACTGCTTCTCAGGGTCACCTGGGAACTTGCTAGAAATGTAAATATTCTCTGGCCAGAGTTGAATTCATGGGTGTGCAACTAGTGTCGCCACACAGAACGTCAAAGCTGAAGTTTGATTTTACCTTCGAATTTGTGTTTACTAAGTCCAATTGGACAATGGAGCAAGCATGGGGATTTGGAGACTTGGCTCACAGCTTGCCTCCCCTTTCCACCCTGGGTTCTCAGTACCTGCACCCCATCCTCCACACCCCACTTAGTCTTCCCACCCTGCCCAATGACCACTGCCACCCTCCACTCGAGGTGGCAGCTGGCTTGTGTTGATGAGAGGAGGCTTGTGTTTGCCATTGCCCTCTGTCCCTGGCGGGGGCCTGGGCACAAACACGGAGAGGATCGGGGTTGCATGCACACTGCGTGGTGCTCAGGCCAGGGCCAGGCAGCAGCTGTCCCCACTCTAGGGTGGCAGCACCAGTTCAATCCGTGGGCTACTTATCAGGGGCTTCTTCCCATCCCTGATCCAGGTACTAAGCATGTCCTGGTGTGAGGCTGCAATTAGCATTGGTGGGCATGGTGGCCTGTCTGCTATGGACTAGGGCACTGAGCCAGTGGGAAGGGGAAATTGACTTCCCCACCCTAGGATGAGACCTCTACATATTCTTTTTCTTTTTTCCTGAGATGAAGCCTTGCTCTGTTGCCCAGGCTGGAGTGCAGTGGCATGATCTCAGCTCACTGCAACCTCCACCCCTTGGGCGAAAGTGATTCTCCTGCCCTAGCCTCCCGAGTAGCTAGGATTACAGGTGTGCACCACCACACTCAGCTAATTTTTGTATTTTTAGTAGAGATGGAGTTTCACCAGGTTGGCCAGGCTGGTCTCGAACTCTTCACCTCAGGTGATCCACCTGCCTTGGCCTCCCAAAGTGCTGGGTTTACAGGCATGAGCCATCCCGCCCGGCCTGCATTTTCCTTTTGCACGAGGCTTTGCAAATAATGTAGCCGGCCATAGCTCTGGCTGGCACAGACGAACTGAATCAAAGCTGTCATGCTGGGGCCCAGAAATCTACTTGAAGAAGCAGTCCAGTGATTCTGCTGCATACTAGAGTTTGAGAACCACTGAGTGACAGGGAAGCTAGGGAGAAAACCTGAAGGTGGCCAGACCCTGTGGCCATGGAGAGCGGCAGCTTGGGGGTCCGACAAACCACAACTGAAATCCTAGTGTTTGCTGAGTGACCATAAGCAAGACCCACAGCTCACTGTTGAACAATCATAGATGGGTATATATAATTCAGACACACTGGAAGCTATTCCTGAGAGAATGACCAGCCTGGTAAACTGGATAAAAGCCACTGTAAGATCTATTTACCCTGAGAAGCGGGCTGCCCGACTCCACTTATCAATGCCAAGTGGAACACCCCAGAGGAAGCAACCAATAATATGCTTCATATGCAAGCCATTGGGAACTGGCTTTATAATGACGGGAATATTAACCTGGTGTTTTAAAAATATATTAACTAGTCTTTCTGAGCTTGCTTCCAACAGGCTCCAGCGTCCTACAGATGTGCCTCTTTTCTCTTTGAAGTTGAGAAACCAAGTCATGCTGAAGACCTGGAAATCCCAGCAGGCTGCAAACCAGCTGCAACCACCATGGATCAGTCCTTTTGAGATGCTGCTGATTACCCACTCATCCGCCAAGTTAGCCAGTGTTAAGCCACGGATTCACCACACTCAGATAAAACCTGTCCCTCTGGCATCCCTCCAGAAAAAAACAGGCATGCTCTTGTGAACCCTAAGATGGCCTTAAGTTAATATTCAATGCCCAGCCAAAGACCCTAAATCAGAAATCATAAATGGAACATGTGCTTTTCAGGTTGGCATTATTCTCCCCAAAACCCTTCTTGCATGCAGGATATAATGAACCAAAAACAATTTTTAGTAATTTTTTTTTGAGACAGAGTCTCACTCTGTCACCCAGGCTGGAGTACAGTGGTGCAATCTCAGCTCACTGCAACCTTCACTTCTCAAGTTCAAGCAATTCTCATTCTTCAGCCTCCCAAGTGGCTAGGACTACAGGCGTGCACCATCACGCCCAGCTAATTTTTGTATTTTTAGTAGAGACAGGGTTTCATCACTTTGCTCAGGCTGGTCTTGAACTCCTGACCTCAAGTGAGCCACATCTGCCTCGGCCTCCCAGAGTGCTAGGATTACAGGCGTGAGCCACTGCACCCAGCTATGAATCAGAAATACTTTTTAATAGGCTTAGGATTGTTCTCTTGGATTCGTTAAGGGATTCACTTTAATACTTGGGCATTTTTTTTTTTTTTTAAATCATGGTGCTCCAACAAGCAGGATGCCGATCAGGTGCTCCTGAGCCCTTCAGATTCAGGGGTGATGTTTTCATTGCCCATCATTATCCCACAATGCACCCCTTAGCATTAAGTAGCCAAAAAGGTAGACAACCATATTCCCCATGATTGAAAAATTAATGAATAGAAAAAGGGGATTAAAACCAGCCCAATTGTCCCATAGAAATGTTATTACAGTTTTTAAAAGAAACATAAAAACCCTTCCTGTTTTTAAAATTTAAAACTTACATTTATCTCATCTGAATTCCTTCCTCGAAAAACAGACACTCAGGCAAAAACAAAAACCTAAAACTCATCAGATCACTGTATCCAGATGGAGACGCCAGACCCCTCATCCGTCATGATTACTTCCATACTCCTCCTTAATTCCTGTTTTCCCACATTTCCTGCTATATAAAACCCTCAATTTTAGTCTGTCAAACACACTTGAGACTTTATCTCCTATTCTCCTTGGTTGCAACACCCCATTAAAGCCTTCTTCCCCGGCAATACTTATTGTCTCAGTGATTGGCATTCTGTGTAACAAGCAGCAGGACCTAGACTGGATCTCTGGTGTTTCAGTAGCATTACCTTTTAGTAAACGCTGTTGTGTTGTGCCCAGATTCCCTTTATGAAACCCAGCTCCCACAGGTTAAAGGGCTCAGCTCCACAAGACTTCAGACACAAGCCACAAATGGGGTCCCCAGGTGACCCACACTTCTGCCCAGTGGACTATGAATTCAGGGGTTCTGTGACTTTCCCCACCCAGCTTTGATAATTCACTAGAATCCTCACAGAACTCAGGAAAATGCCATACCTACTATTACACTTTATTATGATGGACACACACGAGCAGCCAGATGGAGGGGTATTGAGGAAGGGTCTGAATGCAGGAGCCTCTGTCCCTGGGGAGGTGGGATGAGCCACTCTCCTGGATATGTTCACCAACTCAGAAGCTCTCCAAGCCCCATTGTGTAGGAATTTTTTTATGGCAGTTTCAGTAAGTACACACGATTGATTAAATCATTGGCCATTGGTGATTGAACTCCATCTCTAGCCTCTCTCCAGCTCTCAGAGGTGGGAGAGCAAGGCTGGAAGTTCTAACCTTCTCGGTACATGGTTGGTTTTTCCTGTGTCCAGGCCCCATCCTAAAGCTACCTAGGCCCCCTCTCCCAGCAAAAATCATCTCATTTGCAAAAGAATAATTTCCAAGGGGGTTAGGAGCTCTATGCTGGGAACCACAGACCAAGATTAATATATATTTTGTATTATACCACAGGTACCAATCACCCTCCAGATCTAAGAATGGCTTCAGGCTGGGGCTATGGTCACCTCTTTACCCAGCTTCTCCCCTGCCCTATTCTGCTTCACTTGCATCCTTAAAGGTTTCACTCAAGAGCTCTTCTTCAAGATAGCACCTATAAAGCCAGACACCCTGGCATATGCCTATAATCCTAGCACTTTGGGAGGCCAAGGTAGGAGGATGGTTTGAGCCCAGGAGTTCAAGACCAGCCTGGACAACATAGTGAGGCCCCATCTCTACAAAAAAAATAATAAATTACCCAGGTGTGGTGCTGCATGCCTCTAGTCTCAGCTATTCAGGAGGCTGTGGCAGGAAGATGGCTTGAGCCCAGGAGGTCGAGGCTGCTGTGAGCTAAGATCATGCCACTGCACCCATCTTGGGCAACAAAGGGAGACCCTGTCTCTAAAAAAAATAAAAACAATTTACAACAGTAAGCACCTGTACACAAACCCCATCTCCAGCCCTTTTTCTAGGGCTTCCAATTTAACACACCTAGAGGCTGGGCATAGTGGCTCATGCCTATAATCCCAACACTTTGGGAGGCTGAGGTGAGTGGATCACTTGAGGTCAGGAGTTTGAGACCAGCCTGGCCAACATGGCAAAAACCCATCTCTACTGAAAATGCAAAAATTAGCTGGGCATGATGGCACACGCCTGTACTCCCAGCTACTCAGGAGGCTGAGACAGGAGAATCAGTTGAACCCAGGAGGTGGAGGTTGCAGTGAGCCAAGATCACACCACTGTACCCCAGCCTGGGCAATGAAGGAAGACTCTGTCTCAATAAATAAATAAATAAATAAATAAATAAATAAATAAATAAAACAAAACATACCTGGAGCTTTCTACATCCCATAGGTATCTGTGTGTCTTTCTCATGCCCTATTTGATGAAGAAATTCTTGAGCTCAAATCTATGTCTACTTTAGCGTTGCCTTCTTGTAACACCTGTCTCAGTGTCTTGCACATATAGAATGCTCAGTAAAGTTTTTGGAATAAGTGTTTCATATTTTGGAATCATTTACAGAGCAAGGGTTACATTTCTGACTTGTTTTCTCTGGTTCTTATTCTGCACCCCCTGCCCTGCAAACCTGCCACATAAGCAGGTCATTTCTCCACCCCTCAAGATGAGGGCAAAGAACTTCAGAAACTGCTCACAAACAGGCCCCTGTGGAAATACCTCCAGGCCACTGGCATTCCTGCCTGCTGCCAGAGACCTGGGAGGCTGTTCACTGCCTTGAGTATTTTTGTTCTTTCCAACTTCTCTGCCCCATCAAGTTAAACAGTCCTTAAGAGTAAATAAATGTGGCAAAGATAAAACAAATATTTTTTTCCAATTGGATTGGTTCATTCCTTGTGTGGGTTCAGATGAGGGAGAACCAGAATGTTTTGATTAAATCAGCCTTTGCCATTAGCTGATTTGCTTGTTTACTAACGGGCTGTCGGCTGTCGTATTTCTTGTCATTATCTACCAAAGTGCGAATTCTTGGTATTGTTGAAAGGACTGCTCTGAAAAGGGAAATGGCAAGCTTCCTTAACCTAATGTTCTCACATAGTGTAAAAACACTAAATCAAAAGCATCAGGCAAATGCAACCCTGTAGAATTGCAGAGCAGAGAAATAGGAGGCGTAAGTGGGTTCTCTCTACATCCCTTTCAGGAGTCTTACAGTGTGTTTCTGCTGACGAATTTTTCCACTGTCTTTTCTTTTCATATATTATATAGCCATCTCACCGGGGTGCTTCCATGGTTTGAGTTTCTGATAGGAAGATAGATAAGGTTGCTCCCAGAGGTCCCTACAGTTTGGGAACCGTGGTTCTTCCCAACCTAAAAGGTCTTCACGATCACATAAGATGCCATTGCATCATCACAGTGGTGGTGCTTTAGTTATTAGTCCTCCAAAGTGATGGTGACCTCATACTAGTACTAACGATGATGACGCTAGATAACAAGTATCGTGTATATCAGGCGTTGTTCTAGTACTTTACATAAATTAATGTATTCATTCTCATCACAACTCTATGAGGTAAGTACTTTAATATCCCCATTTTACACATGAAAAAACCTGGGGCTCACAGATGCTAAGTAACTCGCCCAAGCATAGAAGTTCTAAGTGGCAGAGCTGGGCTTTGAACCCAGGTAGTCTGACTCCAGAGCTAGGTTATAGTATGAGTCATATTAGCAGCCATTAACATTTATTGAGCCTTAACCATATGCCAGAAGTGATTCTTAATTCTTTTTTTTAATAGTTGATCCTCCATATCCATGGGATTTGCATCCACAGATTTTTTTTTTATTAATTCCTTATGTGTTTAATTGTCATTGATCTCCATGAAAAATCCGATCAGATATTTCTCATCTTCATTTTACTGAAGCATAGACAGTCTAAGTAACTTGCCCAGAGTTACGCAGCTGGTGCATGAGGGAACCAGGTTTCCAGTCTCTGTGGAGTGCCTTCAGAGGCCACACTCCTAACTCCAGGTCTTCTGGGCTTGCTGACAGGTGCTATGAGCTTAGCTTTTGCTTTGTGGAATGGGTCCATACCACTATTGATACTTTGAAAGTATATTCTGTCTCCCCTGGGAAATATCCATCCAGGGAGCTGTAGAACAAGCGCTCCCATGATCTCATCTGCAGTACACATCTGTTCTGATCTTTTTGTTGGCCTGCCCAGCATCTTCCTTCTCATTTTGGTAAGAGCACCCTAATTTCCTGTTGGGGAATGTATTTATTTTATATTGTTGCCACAACAAATGACGATAAACTTAGTGGCTTAAAACAACACAAATTTATTATCTTATAATTCTGGCCATCAGAAGTCCAAAATAGATCTCTCTGGGCTAAAATCAAAGTGTTAACTGGGCTGTGTTCTTTCCGGAGGCCCTAGGGAGAATCTGTCTCATTGCGTTTTTCAGCTTTTCTTCCTTGGCTGGTAGTCCCTTCCTCCAGCCTCAAAGCCAGCAACGCCAGGCCAGATCCCTCTTATGCTGCCTTCTCTTTGGTGGTTCCTCTTCCACTTCCTTCTTCTTCTCTTAAAGATCCTTGGGATTACATTGCGCCTACCTGGAAAACCTAGAGTAATCTCCCTATGTTACAGTCGACGGATTGGCAACCTTAATTCCCATTCCCCTTTACTATGTAACATATTCACAGATTCTGGGGATTCGCATATAGGCCTCTTTGGGGTGGGTTTGGGGACATTATTCTGCCTACTGCAGGGAAGCTTCCCTTTCTACTCTCAGACCGTATGTTCTGGATCAGTTCAACCCAACAACGGTGGCTCCCAGCGCAGGCTTGGAACTTGGACTGGGATTCTTGGGAAAGAGATGCTCCCCTTCTGATGAGCCAGTCTGATCACAGCCCATCTGCTTGGCAGATGGGTCAGGAACAGGGCCTCTCCCTGATTGTTCAGAACCCTTTCTGGACCAGCTGTTAATTCTGGTGAATATCGTTCCTCTCCGCTGCCGGCCCATGCACCAGCAGCTGATGTGTCCACCTTTACCCGAGCATAAGGCAAGCTTTCCTAAAAATGAGGCCTCTTCCTCCTGCTGCTTCTTTAAGGAAACCTATGGAGTACTTGCAATCTCTAAAAAACAAACAAAGACAACTAGAATAAGATCTATTTAATGATGTCCAAAAAAAGCTCTCTTGGCAAGTTTGGAATCAGCAAGGAAATTAGAATCTGGCTAGGAGTTTACATAATCTGTAATAAGAATGAAAGATTCTTTTTCTACTTGTCTTAAATACATTCTCTTCAAAATCTGTATGCAGCTCTAAATAAATGAAGCCTCCTTGAGGGCATATTAGAGCATTGTCAAAGAGACCTGCTCATATGTAATGACCTGGAGGGAGAAGGACAAATGTCTGGATTATACCATGCTTTAATATATTCATGCTGTAAGAATGGCCTCAGGCACCACACAGTCACCAAGAAGCCTGGCTGAGGGGCATTCAGAGAAGTGTAGAAAGGCAGGGGCATGCGTTCTTACTGACATTTAGCCATAAACCTGATTCTCCTTTTGCAAACCCTTCCCACATACCTTGAAGGCTTTTGTATCTCAAGGTCTTCTTGTGGGGCCAGTTCTAAGGTTGGGAATGGTAGCTACATCCCGCGAGAAAGAGCCCTGGGCTATGCAATCAAGTGGATTATTGGCCCAGTTTCCTCAGACACATCATGCTAGGTAAGGAGAGTGGAGTTTGGGCTGCTGGGAGTTGGGAGCATCATCTACTCGGGCATCAAACTCAAGGTGTGGGTGAAGACAAGAGCAAAGAAACAGGTATTTGAGTTGATCTTCAAGGAGGAGGCAGAAGGAGAAGCGGTCTGAAGTCAAGTCAAGTTCAGGACACAGATAAAAGTACCTTGAATTTCCCCAGGACCTTCCTTTACTTTTTATTTTTGAGACAGGGTCTCACTTCTGCTCAGGCTGGAGTGCAGCGGTGCGATCTCGGCTCACTGCAACCTCTTCTTCCTGGGCTCAAGTGATTCTCCAGCCTCAGCATCCCAAGTAGCTGGGACCGCAGGTGCAAGCCACAAGGCCTGACTAATTTTTGTATTTTTTGTAGAGATAGGGTTTCACCACGTTGCCCAGGCTGGTCTCAAACTCCTGGCCTCAAGTGATCTGCCCACCTTGGCCTCCCAAAGTGCTGGGATTACAGGCATGAGCCACCTGCCCTTGTTTTTTAGATGGCAATGTAGCAAGGCGTGGTGATTAAGTGTGCAGCGCTGGATCCATCCCACCTGAGTTAGGATCCTGGCTTCACTACTTCCAAGCTGTGTGGCCTTAGCTGAGTTACTTACATCTCTCTGATTTTTTGCTCCCATAACTGAAAATGACAATGATATTAGCAACCTCACTCATAGTGTTACAGGGAGGATTACTTGAATTAAAGCTTGCAAAGTGCTTAGCACTGAGTTTGTTTAGGACTTATTGACTTGATTTGAGCATCATGTTAAACCATCTTTTGAGCAGGATTGTATACCAATATTCATCATTAATTTTGATTCTTTTTCTAGTCTCTCTTGTTCTTTTTCAGCATCCTCAAAATTTAAAAAAAACACAGTTGATATTCATTTACTAGGATCCTCCTGAAGGATACCTTCTTATGTTTCTGTTATGTAAATGCTGTGTAACAAAAGACTCCAAGACCTTGTTGGCTTACCAAAAACATTTCTTTTTCATCCTTCTATGTAGGTCTGCAAGTTAGCTAGGGCAGCTGATTGGGATCAAGTCTACCCCATATTTCTGTCATTTGCTTGAGCCAACAGCTACCGGGGACAGTTCTCATGGTAAAGGACAGAGCCTGAGAAGCAAAGTCAAACCACATGGGCACATTTACAGCCTCCGATCATGCCCACTGACATTCCATTGGCCAAAGCAAGCCTCACGATCCAGCCCAACATGAGGAAGTGGGGAAACAGACTCCAATCTCTCCAGCAGGAGGCATTGTAGAGCAACATGGCAAAGAAAGGATACACTCCAAGGAGGAAGAAAAGAATTGGGATAATCCAATCCTATCACAGACAAACTTCATTTTTAATGTTGCCTTGTTTTTCATGGAAAAGGAGAAAATAACTACATAAAAAGGTCATGGCCGGGCACAGTGGCTCATGCTTGTAATCCTAGCACTTTGGGAGGCCGAGGCAGGTGGATCACCTGAGGTCAGGAGTTCGAGACCAGCCTGGGCCAACTAAGTTTAGTGAAACCCCATCTCCACTAAAACTACAATAATAATAATAATAGCTGGGCATCATGGTGGGCACCTGTAATCCCAGGTACCCGGGAGGCAGAGGTTGCAGTGAGCTGAGATCACACCACTGTACTCCAGCTTGGGCGACAGAGTGAGATTCCATCTTAAAATAAAATAAAATAAAAAGGTCATTTCAAGGACTTCTGGGAAAAAAAGCCATTTCCCGAAAATTACCAGGATCGGTAAAATTTTGTCCCATTCCTTACCTGCTGGGCTGGCTTCGTGGGTGTGACTTGTGCAGGAGCACCGGGCTCCACACTCGGAAGAGCCGCGTGCTCGGCTGAATACTCTGCTAATGCTGTCTCACAGTTATTAATTTTTGAACAAGAAGCTCTGCATTTTTATTCTGCACTGGCCCCAACAAATTATGCAGCCAGTGCTGCCTACACATGCTATATTTAGGGTCCCAGATGGTGAGAATTAATGCTCAGACTGGTGACCCTGAATCTGTAGGTTTCTGAGTGATCCAGGATTCAATTATAATTATCATTTTTTTCATTCATTCAACACATGTATTGTGTGCTATTCTAGGTATCGGGGATAAAACATTGAATCGACCAGCCCTGTCTTCATAGAATTTACATGGTGCCACACTTCCTGTATCTGCCCACCCAACAAATGACATTCATGTATCAGCTATTAATAGGACCTCAGCTACAGACACGCATACCAGCGTGTGTCACAGACACTGTATGTCGGGGATCACATGCAAATCCCAGCAGCCAGCAGGAACTCCAAGCATCCCAATCTCTTTCTCTCAAGAAAGCAAATCAGAATGCAAGTAAGAGTGACATTAGAGAGCTACATCTTAAACCCATTCTGATTTGTGAAGATAAAAAAAATCTTTCACAAACTTTGCTCTTTTGGATTTTATTCTAGCCTCTAGAGTAGCAAAAAGACAGATGCATTTGAGAAAGGTTTTCACCCATAAAGACTGAAATCAAAGAGCAAACTGAGTCTCCAGTTAACATTTCCCAGGGCCTCTGCAAATACTGTGAGAAATGCCACTTTGTGACAGCTTCAGCCAAGCACCAGGCTCATCCTTCAAGAGATCCACTTAACACTGTGTTGCTCAGAGGAGTGGAAAGATGTCGAATTGCTCATCTGCTTGAAAAACCCAAACAGGTGGATTTCATACTCAGACAGCAGTGACCCTGCCCTGGAAAGGCAACAGTCCTTTTTCTCATTTGATTGCTGTATAGAAATCTGTGCCCTTACCCCCTACTCAAATCAGATTTTTTGCTTCCAGCAAGCCCAGTTGAAGTAAACATGTTAACAACACACACATTTGTCTCCCTGAGACAGATAATATAGTTCAGCTCCATAAAAACCTAGTCCTAAGGCCCTAGTTCTCAAACTTTAGCCTGCATCCAAATCACCTGGAGTGCTTGTTAAAACACAGATCACAGTACCTCACCTTGGAGTTTCTGATTCGGTAGGTCTTGGGTGGGTTCCCAAAATTGGCTTTTCTAGTAAATCCCAGGTGGTGGCTGCTGATGATCTTTGAGAACTGCTGCTCTAGGGCATTGCCTTGGGCCCTGCAGGGCTGCATGGGCAATTCTGTCCTCAATGCAGAGAATGTCCCCACACAAACCTTAATTCTCTTTGACTTCTGACCACCCTACCTCATTTTCCTCAATTCTCATTCATTCCTCAACTCCCTTTAGCTGGCCTCCTGCCCTGCACTCTATTGAAAATGTTCTCAGTGAAGTTGAAGGTGACAAATTTGCTGCCAAATTTAATGGGCAGGGGACATCATCATTTGGGTATCTGATATGATTTGGGTCTGTGTCCCCACCCAAATCTCATATCGAATTTTAATACTCAACGTTGGAAGAGGGGCCTGATGGGAGGTGATTGGATCATGAGGGCAGATTTCCCCCTTGCCGTTCTCACGAGTAAGTTCTCACAAGGTCTGGTTGTTTATAAAAGTGTGTAGCAGCTGGGCGCAGTGACTCACGCCTATAATGCCAGCACTTTGAGAGGCTGAGGCAAGTGGATCACCTGAGGTCAAGAATTTGAGACCAGCCAGGTCAACATGGTGAAACACCATCTCTACTAAAAATACAAAAATTATCTGGGTGTGTGCCTGTAATCCCAGCTACTTAGGAGGCTGAGGCAGTTGCTTGAACCAGGGTGTCGGAGCTTGCAGTAAGCCGAGATCGCACCACGGCACTCCAGCCTGGCGATAGACTGAGACTCTGTCTCAAAAAAACAAAAAACAACAACAAAAAAGTGTGTAGCACTTCCCCCTTCTCTAGCTCTTCCTCCTTCTCTGGCCATGTAAGACATGCCTGCTTCCCCTTCACCGTCCACCATGATTGTAAGCTTCCTGAGGCCTCCCCAGCCATGCTTCCTGTGCATCCTGTGGAACCATGAGTCAATTAAACCTCTTTTCTTTATAAAGTACCCAGCCTCGGCTGGGCACGGTGGCTCATGCCTGTAATCTCAGCACTTTGGGAGGCCAAGGCGGTTGGATCACGTGAGGTCAGGAGTTCAAGACCAGCCTGGCCAACATGATGAGACCCTGTCTCTACTAAAAATACAAAAATTAGTCGGGCATGGTGGTGCACGCCTGTAGTCCCAGCTACTCTGGAGGCTGAGGCACAAGAATTGCTTGAACCCAGGAGGTGGAGGCTGCAGTGAGCCAAGATTGTGCCACTGCACTCCAGCCTGGGTGACAGAGTGGGACTCTATCTCCAAATAAATAAATAACCCATTCTCAGGTCATTCTTTACGGCAGTGTGAGAACAGACTAATACAGTATCTCACCAGCCAGCTTAGCCACCAGTCTACATTGAACTCACTGTTTTCTCAAGCACTCGTCATCGTGTGTTTGGGCCTGAGCAGCTTCATGTGTTATTTGCAGTAACTGCCACTCCCTGCTAAGTGTAGTTCAGACGGGATTTTCAATCATAGCACCCTATAGCACTGGCCACAGGGATGGGCCTGTATCCCAGTACTGATCATCATACTCCCCTATCTCTTGGGTCACCATGATTGGCCCAGGGACAGTCAATGACACACACCAAACCAATCAGAGCCCTTCTCTAAAATTTTATATGGATTTCATTACATCTAAGACTCCATTACAGTAAGAAACACTATTATTTTATCCATCACTAAGAAATAATACTGCCAATTGGAACAACAAAAAAGGAAGATGCCATCTATTAAAAGATGCTTCCAATTTCAGAAATGTTAAAATTGGATGGGGCTAAACCTTGCACAGTGAAATTCAAACTAAGATGCTGGGAGAAAAAATCTCTCTCTCCTGGAGTCCCTGAGCTGGGAAGATGTAAATGTCAAGTTGCAACAATACCACCTTCTCTCCATTGCCTGGAGGAAGCAAGTCTGCAGTAGGAAAGAGTGAGGCCAACACACCGAGAGAAGTGAAAATTTTAAAAAGAGAAATAAAGAGGGTGGAGCAGCTCTGTTTCTTCACATCAGTCCTTTATCCTTAAATTATTTGAAATCAGTTTCTGTCACTTGCAACCATGGAAATCCTGATAAATACAATCCCTTCCCCCATAAGCATCCCCAATATTCCCCAAAGTGAAAGACTCATTACCCATCAAATTATCCAAATCATACTTAACTCCTTGCTCCTCCTCAACCCTTCGACACTGAACTAATGAGGAAATGTGTTTTCTTCAACTTCCTAAATATCTAATTCTTCCATTTCTCTCCATCTGCACTCAATCTCTCACCCCATCCACGATCCCCCTTCGCAGACCCCTGGGACAGCCTCCTAACTGAGTCTCCTGGTTCTAGTCTTCCCCTGTCTAACTCTGGCTCCACACTTTAGTCAGAATGATCTTTCCAATAAGAACATCCCTGCCCAAAACCCTTTGGCGTCTTCTCATTGTCCTTTCACAATATGGCCCAGTCTACCTCTGCAGCTTTCTCTAGTTTTTTGAGCATTTTTCTGCTTTACACTTTTTCTTTTTTTTTTTTTTTTTTTTGAGACAGGTTCTGACTCTGTCACCCAGGATGGAGTGCAGTGGTGCAATCACAGCTCAGTGCACTCCCCACCTCCCCGTCTTAAACAATCCTCTCACTTCAGCCTCCTGAGTGGCTGGAACAACAGGTGCACCACCACGCCCAGCTAATTTTTTGTGTTTTTCCTAGAGGCAGGATTTCACCACGTTGCTCAGGCTTTCTTTAGACTTTTACTTTTCCCTGACTGGAACATTCCTCCTCGCTCACCCGTGATTTATTCATTTTTGATCCCAGTTTAAACATCGCATTGTCTAAGCCTGGGTGGACTCCTCTAGTTTCACTGAACCCTTTCACAGTTTCTATGGCATCTTCCTCATTATACTTTCAAAAATCAGCTGTTTACTGTAGCTTTTTATATTTGAAGACATAATAAACCCTTGTTTACACTCAAATCTTTAGAATAATAAACCATATCACTGAGATGTTAGTAAGAAACAAATAGTCCTGCTCTGGGGGCAGTTGGTGGGCTATCTGGACTAAAATGGTAATTATCTCCAGACTCACAGCTAGTCCCCAGGCAGGATGTGCCTCTGCCTTGTGGAAGATGTGGCAGAGAGTGGGTTCTTAGCAACTGCACTAGTTCCCAAGGGCTGCTGTAACAAAGTACCACAGACTGAGTGGCTTCAACAACAGAAATATACTTTGTCATAGTCCTGGAGGCTAGAAGTCTGAGATCAAGTTGTTGGCAGCATTGATTTCTTCTGAGTTCTCTCTCCCTGGTTTGCAGATGGCTGCCTTCTCCTCATCTCCCCCTCTTATAAGGACGCCAGTCATGTTGCATCAGGGCCCACCCCAATGACCTCATTTAACCTTAATACCAATTTAAAGACCTTGATATGGTTCGGCTGTGTCCCCACCCAAATCTCATCTTGAATTGTAGCTCTCATAATTCCCACCTGTTGTAGGGACCCCATGGGAGATAATTGAATCATGGGAGGAGTTTCCCCCATACTGTTCTCACGGTATTGAATAAGTCTCACGAGATCTGGTGGTTTTATAAGGGGGAACCCCTTTCACTTTGTTCTCATTCTGTTTTGTCTGCTGTGTTGTAAGATGTGCCTTTTGCCTTCCCCCGTGATTGTGAGGCATTCCCCAGCCATGTGGAACTGTGAGTCCATTAAGCCTCTTTTTCTTTATAAATTGCCCAGTCTTAGGTATGTCTTTATCAGCAGCATAAAAATGGACTAATACAGGCCCCACCTCTAAATACAGTCACATTCTGAGGTACTGGGTGTTGAGTTAGGACTTCAAGATATGACTTTGAGAGCAGTGGGAGAACACAATTCAGCCCATTACAGTAATGAATGAATGAACTTGTGAAGATTCCACATGCCACCACTTGAAAGAGTCAGCTCTCAAGAGTCACCATCACCTCTGGGAGAAGATGGGGCCAGGCGGTCATAAACCCTTATCCACTGTAGTGGGTTAAATTGTGGCATAAAAAGATATGTCCATGCCCTAACCCCTTTCACCTGAGAATATGATCTAACATCCTGGTTAGAGTGGGCCCTAAATCCAATGGTAAGTATCACCATAAAAGACACATGACCAGGCATAGTAGCTCACGCCTGTAATCCCAGCACTTTGGGAGGCTGAGGCAGGAGGATTGCTTTAGCTGAGGAGTTCAAAACCAGCCTGGATAACATAATGAGACCCCCAATCTCTACTAAAAATTGAAAATTCAGCCAGGCGTTGTGGCACATGTCTGTGGTCCTAGCTACTCGGGGTGCTGAGGCAGGAGGATCGTCTGAGCCTGGGAAGTTAAGGCTACAATAAGCCATGACAGTGTCACTGCACTCCAGCCTGGGCAACAGAGCAAGACCCTGACTCAAAAAAAAAAAAAAAAAGGAAAAAAGAAAAAAAAAGAAGAGACATGAAGAGAAGGGAGAAGACACATGGAGAAGGGGCCATGCAAATGGAGGTAGAGATCAGAGGGATGCACCTACGAGCTAAGGAATGCCAAGGATGGTGGCAGCCTCCGGAAGACAGGAGCCAGGCATGGAACTCACTCTCCCCCAGTGCTGCAGAGGGAGCCAGGCGTGGAACTCACTCTCCCGCCATGCTGCAGAGGGAGCCAGTCCTGCCGACACCTTGAGTTTGGACTTTTGGCCTCAGAACTATGAGAGAATAAATTTCTGGGGTTTCGAGCCCCCCAGTTTGTGGTAATTTGTTACAGCAGTCACAGAAAACTAGCACCTCTACTTCCATTAGAGGGAAAGGAGACCCTGTTCAGGAGATCTGACCTAGGATAGAGAAAGCGAGACACTTCAAAGCTTCATCAGGAGAAGTCTGGTTGCTTGAAAAATAGTCCAGTTACCAAGCTAGCCAATCTGAAGATAGTCAGCATTTTGGCATAGATCAGGAGTCTCCATTCCCGCGGCTGCGGACCAGTACCTGTCCATGGCCTGCTAGAAACCAGACCACACAGCAGGAATTGAGCAGCCAGTGAGCGATCATTACCACCTGAGCGTGGCTTCCTGTCAGATCAGTGGTGCCACTAGATTCTCTTGGGAGCACGAACCCTATTGTGAACTGAACATGTGAGGGATCTAGGTTGCCCGCTGCTTATGAGAATCTAATGTGTGATGATCTAAGGTGAAACCATTTCATCCCCAAACCATCCCCCACCCCAGTCTGTGGAAAAATGATCTTCCATGAAATAGGTCCCTGGTGCCAAAAAGGTTGGGGACCGCTGGCACAGATACTTAGCCCACTAAATATCCCCAAAATAGAACTCTCTCTTATACCAGGCCTGTTTATTTAGTACCTTGAGGTTGCAGGCATTCTGTCTCTGGCAGATAAAGGACAAAATTTCCTTGTATAATAATAATTTCTTAAATGTTTACTTTCACTGAAGGGTTTCTTTCCCAGAAAGCTTGAAATTAATTTGCTTTGTAATTTCTGGCAACAAATACTGATAGCAAATTTTTTTGCTGGCTTTTGTAATCCCAGTGACATCAAAGAACCTCCATCATTGTGGGAAATTGTTCTTCTAGGTAGCTGTGATGACATCACTTGCTATGAAGGAAAGGAAAAAAAAAGGAACAACAGGAAATTCTGCATTCGGTGGTTAACTGATAAATGAAGGAGGAACTGGTTTTGAAAGTCAGTTCCCATAACTAAGCAGCCTTCTCCATTACTTAGCTTTATTTATTTAATGTATTTATTCGTACAATCTCACTGGTAGTAGAAGTCCCTAGTCAAAAAGGCTCTTCACTCCTAGCAAATTAGGGAACATAGGCCAGAGCCCCTCACTTTGGGGGATGCCTGTTCACAGAGAGGATCTAAAAAAAGATCTGGGCAAAGAACAAAAAGAAAGAGAGGGAAAGGAGGAGGAAGAGGAAGGAGGAAATGGAAGGTGGAAGGGAATAAGATGAAATGAAATACAGATGACCAATAAACATTTGACCTAGGTAACCTCACTAATTGTATTAGACAAGGTTCTTCAGAGAAGCAGAACCCATAGGATAGGTGTGTATATGTGTGTGTGTGTGTGTGTGTGTGTGTGTATGTGTACTTACATATAAAGAGACATTTAGATTAGTTTAGTGATTACCCGGGGAAGCATAAAGGCAAGATCTCAGAAAATCTGGAAAAGGAGCAAATTTGTGGAAGCAGATTCACCTGGCAAGCTGTTTATAGGTGGCCTTAATACAGAACCCAATGGAAAGGCTCTTGAAGCAGTATTTGGGAAATACGGCCACATAGTGGAAGTTCTTTTGATGAAGGATGGGGAAATCAAGTCAAGAGACTTTGCACTGATTACTTTTGAGAGCCCTGCAGATGCTAACAATGCTGCCAATGAGATGAATGGAAAGTCTTTGGATGGAAAAGCAATTCAAGTAGAGCAAGCCAAGGAACCATCTTTTGAAAGTGGTGGTAGGTGGAGACCACCACCTCTTTCAAGAAACAGAGGCCCTCCAAGATGTCTGAGATGTGAAAGAAAAGGTAGCGGAGGAGCAAGAGGGCATCCCTCATGTGGAGGACACATGGATGATGGCAGATACACTCTTAATCCCAACATGAGTTCTTCTAGGACAGGGGTCCCCAAAGTTTTGGGCACCAGGGACCAGTTTCATGAAAGACAATTTTTCTACAGACCAGGGGTGGCGGGGGATGGTTTTGGGATGAAACTGTTCCACCTCAGATCACCAGGTATTAGATTCTCATAAGGAGCACAAAACCTACCCACGTTATGGAGGTAATCTGCTTTACTCAGTCTACTGATTTAAATATTGTTTTGTTTTGTTTGAGACAGGGTCTCACTGTGTTGCCCAGACTGGAATGCAGTAGCACAGTTATGGCTCACTGCAGACTTAACCTCCAAGGCTCAAGTGATCCTCCCACCTCAGCCTCCCAGGTAGCTGGGACTACAGGTACACACCACCATGCCCAGCTAACTTTTTCCTTCCTTCCTTCCTTCCTTCCTTCCTTCCTTCCTTCCTTCCTTCCTTCCCTTCCTTCCTTCCTTCCTTCCTTCCTTCCTTCCTTCCTTCCCTTCCTTCTTCCTTCCTTTTTAGAGACAAAAGGTTTGTCCTTAATAAGCCCAGGCTGGTCTTGAACTACAGATAAGTGATCCTCTCAAATGCTGAGATTACAGGCATGATCCACCATACGCCTAAATATTAGTCTCATCTAAAAAAATACCATCACAGCAACATCTAGACTGGTGTTTGACCAAAACTGGTGCGGCTGGTAGCAGTGGCGTGAGCCTGTAATCCCAGCACTTTGGGAGGCGAGAGACAGGCCGAGATCCACGCGAGGTCAGGAGATAGAGACCATCCTGTCTAACCGGTGAAACCCGTCTCTACTAAAAAAATACACCACAAAAAAACTAGCCCGGTGATGGCGGGCGCCTGTAGTCCCAGCTACTCGGGAGGCTGAGGCAGGAGAATGGCGTGGCCAGAGGTGGGCTTTGCAGTGAGCTGAGATCGGCCACTGCAGCGCCAGCCTGAAGCGACAGAAGCGAGACTCCGTCTCAAAACAAACAAACAAACAAACAAACAAACAAAAAAAAACTGGGTACCAGAGCCTAACCAAATTGACACACAAAATTAGCCATCAGGCTAATAGTAAAAATAGCAAATATAATTGACAATAAGCTGTTTTCCTGTATGAGTTACGAGGGGATTAAAAAAAGAATCTCAGTTTTGTTGAGGGATGAGAGAACACTTGTGTACCATTGTCAGCCTACAGGCATCAACTTTTCTGAGGGCATTTTGCCAGTACCAAAATGGAAAGTGTGCATACCTTTTGAGAAAAAAAAAATATATATATATATTTTTTGGAGACAGAGCCTTGCTCTGTCACCCAGGCTGGAGCGCAGTGTTGTGATCTCAGCTCACTGCAACCTCCACTTCCCAGGTTCAAGTGATTCTCCTGCCTCGGCCTCCCAAGTCGTTGGGACTACGGGTGCATGCTGCCATGCCTAGCTGTTTTTTGTTTTGTTTTGTTTTTGTTTTTGTTCTTGTATTTTAGTAGAGACGGGGTTTCACCGTGTTGCCCAGGCTGCTCTCGAACTCCAGAGCTCAGGAAATCTGCCCACCTTGGCCTCCCAAAGTACTAGGATTACAGGCATGAGCCACTGCGCCCAGCCTTTAGTTTTTGAGATGGAATTTCACTCTTGTTGCCCAGGCTGGTGTGCAACGGCAAGCTCTCGGCTCACTGCAACCTCTGCCTCCTAGATTCCAGTGATTCTCCTGCCTCAGCCTCCTGAGTAGCTGGGATTACAGGTGCCTGCTACCATACCCGGCTAATTTTTGTATTTTTTAATAGAGATGGGGTTTCACTGTGTTGGCCAGGCTGGTCTCAAACTCCTGACCTCAGGTGATCCGCCTACCTCTGCCTCCCAAAGTGCTGTGATTACAGACATCAGCCACCGCACCTGGCCATGCATTTTAACAAATATGTCCTTTCTCTCTGACTTTTCTTCCATCACAATCTCCCTTGTGTCAGAGAACTCTGGAGTGCCCCTGGACACTATGGAATCTGGCTTAGAGAAAGTTGGCTTAGGGATACACGAAGTCGGGTGTAGTGGATATATTTATGTGTTTAGTAATCACTACCACGTCATCTTTTTATTGTACAGATGGACCCCAACTTATGATTTTTTGACTTTACAATGGTGTAAAAGTGATACACACTCAGTAGAAATCGTACTTCGCATTTTGAATTGGGATCTTTTCCTGGGCTAGCAATATGCAGTAGATACTCTCAAGATGCTGGGCAGTGGTATCAACTGCAGCTCCCAGCCAGCCACAAGATCACAAGGGTAAACAACTGATACTGTATTCTACAATGTACTGTATTTAGTACATTACATGAGATGCTCTACACTTTATTATAAAACACACTTGTGTTCAATGATTTTGTCCAACTGTAGGCTCATGTAAGTGTCCTGAGCACAGTTAAGGTAGGCTGGGCTGATAGGTGCATTTCCTTTTTTCCCTTTTTTTTTTCTTTTTTTTTTTTTTTTTAAAGAGAGAGAGACAGGGTCTCACTCTGTTGCCCAAGCTGGAATGTAGTAGTGCCATCATGGCTCACTGCAGTCTCTACTTCCCAGGCTCAAGTGAGCCTCCCAGCTCCATCTCCCAAGTAGCTAGGACTACAGGCACATGCCACCACACTTGGCTAATTTTTAAATTTTTTTGTAGAGACAGGGTCTTATTATGTTGCCTGGGCTGATCTAGAACTCCTGGGCTCAAGCAGTCCTCCCACCTTGGCCTCTCAAAATGCTAGGATTACAGGCATGAGCCACTATACCTGACCACATTTCTGACTTAGGGTATTTTCAATTTATGGTAGGTATATCAGGATGCAATTCCATCTAAGTTGAGGAGCATCTGTATTTGCATCCTAAAATTGTATTCTTTCTTCAAGAGGGTTTCCAAAATTATAACATTTCCCCAGACTCCTCAAAGCTAGGTCTGCCCACACACTGAGGCACAGTGTCATTTGCTTCAGACCCATGTATCTATCCCCCAGAGTAACCTTAGACTTTGATGGCTTTGTCCTGATCTTAGTTTTATAGCATTGTAGTTGTAGGTTGGCCCCTAATTTCCAGTTAAGTGCAGTGCTTAGCTCAGAGTATGGCTTCCAACCCACTCTTCTTTGTTCATTTTCTTTTTGTACCTCTCTCCACCATTCCTCTACACACACACACACACACTCTCTCACTCACTCTTAAGTATCAAAGGCTGGAGTGCAGACTGGCCATGAGTCATTCTTTAAAAATGAGCTCAAATAGACAAGGCAAACACTTTTCAGGAGTGCCCACAGTTGCCTGTCTTTATTTTAGAGGACAAGAGTAGGAAATCAGGCAGGTGGTCTGTCTTTGAATCGACACTGTTTAATGAGACAGAAATATTTCCAACTCTTCACCTAACAAAACAGTGAACAAATAAAATTATCTTAAATTAGGAAAGACCCTCAAACCAAGATCTCAGAAAAAAATTTTAGCACACACAAAGTGCTCTAGAACTATTAACAGTTCATTTTAGATGAAAGCACGCCCACTCCTGCATATGGACTCTATTTCCATCTAAAATGTCCTGAAAGAGAGTTTCTTGTTTTTTGTTGTTTATTTTGGGGGAGGGGAAAGAGTTGTTTTCATCTTCTTTCCTTCTTCCATTCAATGCTTTTCCAGGAGTGTTAACGTCATCTATGTTGTTGTTGTTTTATGTTAACCTTCATTTCTCTGCTAGATTTTTAAATCATTTTCTGTTTTAATTATAAAAGCAATCCAGGCTGGGTGCAGTGGCTCACGCCTGTATTGCCAGCACTTTGGGAGGCTGAGGCAGGAGGATAGCTTAAACCCAGGAGTTTGAGGCCAACCTGGGCAACACAGTGAGATACCATCTCTACAAAAAATAAAAAAATTAGCCAGGCACAGTGGCATGCACTCAGGAGGCTGAAGCAGGAGAATCCTTTGAACCCGGGAGGATGAGGTTGCAGTGAACACCACTGCACACCAGCCTGAGTGACAGAGTGAGTCCCTGTCTCAAAAAATAATAATAATAATCGCTTCTCGGCCTTTTGGCTAATATCAAGTACAAAAGAATAATAATAAATATTTTAAAATAAAAAGCAATCCATCACCTGTCCCCCCAAAAACTTTCTAATGTATGTCATCACCTTTGACTTCCTCAAATCCTCTTCAACAATCACCCATCCCTGTTTCAAGACTGGTGGGCATCATTCTATTCTTTGCATAGGGATTTGCTGTTTTCTAAAACACTTTCATTTTCTGGTGGCAATAAAAGTAGTCTGGCGGTGATACAAACTAATGTTGTTTCCTTTAACACTTACAGTTCATCTGTAGAATCACTTCGATTTGCACTCTTTTTGCAAAGGCAAAACTTAGACAGTATCCACACACTTGTCTACTCATTATTATCATTCGAGACAAAGAGCCCACCTGGGGAGGAAATTATCCATGAGAAAGATAGTCATGTGAAGGAATCATCTTCATTACTGCACATATTGGGATTTTGGGGGGATGCATAGCAAAACACATCCCTCAATAGCCTTGCTCACAAAAACAACACGTTGTTAAACGTGCCTTTCGACTCAGCACCTCCACTCTGGCCACTCGGACAGTAAAAATGCCCCACGGTTGTGCATTTCCACATGGGAAACAAATTTTATTGATGGAAAAGCATTATGCCCGTAATTTTTCTTTTGTTTTTTTGTTTGTTGGTTGGTTTGTTTTGAGACGGAACTTTACTCTTATCATCCAGACTGGAGTGCAATGGTGCATTCTCAGCTCACTGCAACTTCTGCCTCCTGGGTTCAAGTGATTCTCCTGCCTCAACTTCCCGAGTAGCTGGGATTACAGGCATGTGCCACCACACCCAGCTAATTTTTTTGTTTTTTTAGTAGAGACGGGGTTTTACTATGTTGGCCAGGCTGGTCTCGAACTCCTGACCTCAGGTGATCCGCCTGCCTCGGCCTCCCAAAATGCTGAGATTACAGGCATGAGCCATCGCACCCGGCCTCTGGAACAACTTTCTACCAAGAAACAGTCCCACTTTCCAAGAAATGCAGTGCCGTCTTGAGAATGCCCCCAGTACCCAGTTGTTCCAGAAGACAAACCAAGGGGAAAAAACGCCAGGAGCAAATCTCTTGGCCTCCTTCAAGGTGAAATATTTGCTAACTGCATTGCCTTGTTGTCTTATTTGGATCGGAAGCCTGTTTAGCAGGAATTTGGTTTACATAATGGTTTAGGACAAGAATGATCAAGATTGAAGTTTAAGCTTTTCTCTTTCCTGGAAGCCAGGTAGCCTGAACGTAACTGATTGCCTGGTCTTTTCCCCTCTTGCTGTGTCCAGATCATGAAGAAATCCATGATGAGGGCACGGAGGGTTTCTTCTCTGGGTGACCAAATGGGACTTCACCAAAGCAGAGAAGAAGATTCGCAGTGGGGTATAGAGCAGTCATCATTCATGCGTCCACCAATGGTTTGTTGAGTGATTAGTATGTGCCAGAAGCTAGGCTAGGCACTGTGTGAATAAAACAGACACAACATCTGCCCTAGTGACGCTTGCTGTTGCATGAGAAGCAAACATTAAACAAATACTCATACATGTCAATATAAAGCCACAGTCTTGGTAAGTGCTAGGGCATCAAGAACAGAGTTGGGAATGCCTATGATAAGGGGCTTTACCTTAATGTTGCTAGCGTTTACATCTGAAGGATGAGTCAAGGTTAACAGGAAGAGAGGGAAGGAAGCATGTTCTGGGCAGAGGGAAGAACATATACATAGAGGCTGAAATTCAGAGTTAAAGGAAGGGGCAAGTGTGCAGGATGCCTCCAGAGAAGTGGTCAGGACCATGCGGGGCCTTAGGTTTGGGTCTTCATCCTAAAAACAATGGGTCTTTAGACTATCAAAGGCCCTATGATCTGGTGAGTCTACTCATAGGTATTTACCTGAGAGAAATGAAAACTTATATACACAAAGGACTTGAAGACAAATATTCATAGCAGGCTTAAAATAGCTCCAAGCTAGAACCAACCCAAATGTCAATCAACAGGAGAGTGGATAAATAAATTGCCATAGGCTGGGCGCAGTGGCTCATGCCTGAAATCCCAGCACTTTGGGAGACTGAGGCGGGCAGATCACTTGAGGTCAGGAGTTTGAGACCAGCCTGCCAATATGGTGAAATCCCGTCTCTACTAATAATACAAAAATTAGCCGATTGTGGTGGTACATGCCTGTAATCTCAGCTACTTGGGAGGCTGAGGCAGGAGAATCGCTTGAACCCAGCAGGCGGAGATTGCAGTGTGCCCAGAACATGCCACTGTACTCCAGCCTGGGTGACAGAGCAAGACTCTGTCTCAAGAAAAAAAAAAAAAAAAAAAAAAGCTATATATTCATACAGCTTTCACACTCAGCATTTAAAAGGAACAGACTTAGCCAGGCACAGTAGCTCACGCCTGTAATTCCAGCACTTTGGGAGACCGAGGCGGGCAGATCACCTGAGGTTGGGAGTTCGAGACCAGCCTGACCAACATGGAGAAACCCCATCTCCACTAAAAATACAAAATTAGCCGGGCATGGTGGCACATGCCTGTAATCCCAGCTACTCAGGAGGCTGAGCCAGGAGAATCGCTTGAACCCAGGAGGCGGAGGTTGTGGTAAGCTCGTACCACTGCATTCCAGCCTGGGCAACAAGAGTGAAACTCCATATAAATGAATGAATGAATGAATGAATGAATAAATAAATAAATAAATAAATAAATAAATAAATAAAACAGACTACTGATCACACACCACCACAGGAAAATCTCAGAAAGATTATGTGCAGTAAAATTAGCCTGACACAAAAAAGTCTATCTTGTATGACTGTATTTGTATGAAATCCAAAAATAGATAAAATCAATCTATGGTGACAAAAATCAGAAACTGGTTGCCTCTCGGGGTAGTGGGTAAGAAGAGGGTGAAATGGCAGGAAATGGGGAGCAAGGGAACTTTCTGAGATGATGGTAGTCTATTATCTTGTTTAGGGTGGTGGTTTCACAGGTATATCAAAACTCATCAAACTGTACTGAAGATCTGTGCATTTTATTATTTGTCTATTATATATCAAAAAGTTTTTAAAAAGTTAAATACACATGCTAAAGTGTTGAAAGCACAGAAATGACATCAGATTTGCACTGCAAATAGAGCACCCTGGTTTTGGTCAGAGAAAGATTAGAAGGGGCTAGAATGGAAGTGGATAGACCAGTTTCTCTCCTTTATGTGAATGACCTAGGAGCCAGTATACCCTTGAGCATTAATGAATGTCAGTCCCTCGCCTGAATTTAATATAGAAGATTACAGACTTCACCTGGCTGACTCCCCTAGGAATGGTTCAAAACAGCTGTCAATGGACAGCAAGAGGAATTTAGCTGGAGAAAAAAGGCTGGGAAGCTCGGGTAAGACAACTAAGGAAGCCACAGGAAAAAAAGACAGACTGAACCAAACTTCTATTGTATAGACTCTTTCTAGGCAGGATTAATCATATTTGTTTTTAATATTTCAAATCTGTCAAATGTCTTCTTGGGTTCTTTTCCTCACAGCTACAATTTCCTTCTGAAATTAAGAAACCTAGCAGACCAGGCTGGGCATAGTGGCTCACCCTTATAATCCTAGCACTTTGGGAGGCCAAGGCAGGCAGATCACTTGAGGGCAGGAGTTCAAGACCAACCTGGAAAACATGGTGAAAACCTATCTCTACTAAAAATACAAAAAAATTAGCCAGGCGTGGTAGTGCACCCCTGTAATTCTAGCTATTCGGAGGCTGAGGTACGAGAATCGCTTGAACCCAGGAGGCAGAGGTTGCAGTGAACCGTATCATTCCACTGCACTCCAGCCTGGTCTACAGAGTGAGACTCTGTCTCAAAAATAAATAAATAAATAAATAAATAAATCTAACAGACCGAAACTGGCTAATGTAATAGGAAGGCAAAGATTATCTTTAATCCATAGTTGGAAATAACAGAATTAAAATGAGATAAAACAGAGTCAGGTTATGTCTCAAAAAGATCATGGGCAAAATTATAGCAATGAAAGAGGATTTGAGGGCAAGAGGGTTAGCTTGTAGAATCACATGCAGGATCCTAAAGGGTCAACAAAATTTCAAAGGCACTTGCTGAAAGTTTAAAAGAAACACAGAATCTAAGCGTTTTAGAGCTGGAAAGGACTCCTAGAGAACATTCCAGCCTACACGTTTCACAGATGATGGGCAGAGGTAACGCAACCAACCAAATTACCCAGGAATATTTACAGCTAATATTTAACTGGCACTTTATCAAATGTTTCCACATTTATTGCCTATTTAATCTTCATGAAGTGCTGGCAAATAGCAATGATTAATTCCTCTTTCAAAAGAAGTTGGGGCTCAGAGTGAAGCCAAGCAAGCTAACATTCACCAGTGTTCGAGTTTCTCTTCTTCCAGGGCACACCGCTAGAGCATAGTTCCCAGCTCTCCTGCAGTTGCAGTGGTGAGCTTGCATAAAACTTGGTTCTGACCAATGGGATGTGAGTGGAAGTGATTTGAGTCCCCTCCAGGGCTGGCCATTGAAACCTTGAAACCTAGCGCATGATCCTCTGTTTTCCACATTCTTTTTTCCTTGCCGGCTGGCTGGGTGTCCTCAATCTAGTAGAGGAGCCCACGGCCCCAAGGGATGGGGAAGCCACCACTACCACGTGGAAGGAGGCTGTATCCCTGAATGGCACTGTGGAGCATACACATTTCTCCCCATTCATTGGCCAGAGTGAGACTGTAACAAAGGTGAGAAGTAAACATTTACTGTATCAAGGCACTGAGGTTTTGCTGGTTGTTGCAGCAGTTAGCCTAACTAAGAAAGGATAAGAAACTCATGCAAAATCCATATATGAGTTTATTCAAAGAAAATTTATTGAGCACCTAGTATATGTGGCAGACACTGTGCTTGGCATTGGTCATATGTCAATGAATTAAGACAGATCTGGGCCATACCCTGATGGGGCTTACCCTACATCTAGCTTAAGCTCCATCTAGTAGTTCTCAGAGTTATGGACAGGGGTAGAATTCAGATGAACCTGCTAATTGTAAATTTCTTCCATTTTCTTCCAGTCCCAGCATAGGAGTTACAGGATGGGGAAAAGTAGTGTTTATTATGTTCTCCAAGACCTAAGAAGGCCCAGCCATGGTAAAAACTCTCTTGTGCAGTAGTTTTTGTCAAGAAGGGATTTTCGTCAAGAAGGGAAGGCACTGGAAAAACCATTGTTTTCATATATTTAATCTTTTAGTTATTTAAAGATTCAACCCTACATCTGTATTTTTATTATACTGTTGAAAATGGCATTACTAAGCAGTAGGTGATGTAATGCCTCCAGATCTAAAATTCTGTAAGACTATGCATCTTTTTCTGATGACTGGCTTTAGCGCATCTCAAGGTCACTATTCAGAACAACTGTTTTATTGTAGTAGATTGTTGCCATAGAGATTGTAAGGGACTGGGTTAAATCTCTCCAGCTCTGGATGTCCCAAGACACTGACTGAATGTCTTAGAAGAAAATGCTCAGAGCCTTGTTTCTCTTTCCAGATAAATAATTGTGGCAAACACATAGGTACAAGCTGATATGGCCAATAGATTCTGAGTTTTTGTTCCTTTCTCAGATCTTATTCTTTTTTAAAAACTCAGATACACATGTATTTATCCACTTTTTCTTCTTACTCAATTGAATTTCACATGATAAGTATAATATCAGTTAAGAATCTTTTGGTTGTAAGTAACAAAGATCCATTTGAATGAGGTTTAGCAAAAAAAAATCACTTTTTTGGCTTAGGTAATTAGTAAGTAATTAGAACCTGGTTTCCCTTTCTCTACCTCTCAGAAGACTTTTGGGCTGACTTCATTCTCAGATAATCTTTTCATGATCGTAAGATGGCTGCAGAAATGCCAGCCTCACAGTCCCTCAAGGTCATGTCCAGCAGAGAGAAAAAACGTATCTGTTGGTGGCACTCATAAAAGTCTTGAAATGTCCTCTAATTGTGCTGGTTTAGGTCATGTGCCCACTTAAGGAATACATGTGCAGGTTGTCTTGGCCCTGGGCTGTGACTCTATTCCTAATGCAGGGGGTTACAGTACCAGTGAGATCTGACAGGAAATGGGGAAAAGGGTGAATCCCAGGAGAAAAGAGGAGACTGATTCTCTATGAAGGTATAGACAAAACAAAAAAACAAACCAAAAACTATTGGTGCAATGATTAACCCTGCTATTATAAGCAAACCCAGGATTCTTTTCAAAGAACAAAACCACTAACAAGCTTAGATAGCTGTCTTTGAAATTAGCACTTGTCTGGATAAACACAAGGATTAGGGTTTCTGCTTAACCTTAACGACTTGGAAATCTGAAAGAGCAAATAGGGACAGTCCAACCAATTAAAATAAGTTGTGGTTAGAGATACTATAAGCTTGAGTAGGTATCTGGGAAATTATATGTAACTTAGAGAAGAAAATAAGAAAGTACATGTACTTTTTCTGACAAATGATTTACTTCTTGTTGCTTTAGAGAAGAAAGTATTTGAATAAAGTGATAATACACATTCAATGCAATCATGTGATAGGAAGGAGAGAAGTGGAAATACAATTTAGACTAAGGTGATTCACAAGAAAGAGATCCTTGGGGGTTGCCTGGATAAATGTTCTAATATGTTAGGTATAGATAAAAAAAAATTATTTTGAACAATTGCTACTTTTATTAGGAAAAATGCATCAGCCGTTTGTGGTCACTTTATTTCTTGGCATTTGGGGTGGGATATTTGAGATACTTATCAAAAGGAAGTTAGTTTTTGACAATGTAAATTAAAACCAAGCTTATCTGAAGTCACTTTATGAGCGAGGTCTCTCTTTTTTGGTGAAATGTGGTTGAAACCCAAAGTCAAACTAGTGGAGGCCGAAAGGAATCTATGTTGGAACAGAGGTTCGCATGATTCTGAGATGACCAGAGCACACCTGGGCCTCACAGACCAGGAATCAGAGATTCGAACACTGCCTGGAATCTTCTCTCTCCATCTCTGTTTCTCTTGCACTGGCTTCTTCTAGGAACTATGCCACAAACAAACCTAATGTCCCCCATCTCTGTTGGTCCTAGAAAAGGAATAAGCCTTTTGGGCCAGCTCTGGTTTTTCAAATCCTGAGAAAGGATCCTCACTGGCCTGGGGTGTGAGTCATGTGCTCACCAAGAAACAAAACACCATAAATGGCTCAGCCCTACTTAATGTAGTTACTGACCTCGGTCCAGTCTACTCTGGCCAGGAGGAGGGAATGAGATGCATTTACAGTAGGAAAATGGGCATTTTCCAGAGCAAAAAAGGTTGGGGGTGTTTCAACCTTCTTTGGAAGATTTTAATTCAAATACTGGAACTAAAACATTCCATTATTTCCTTGATAATGAGAAATATTAAAGTCAATAAAAATAATTCTCACTTTAATAAACAAAGTTATAATTGATTTGTTTATACAAAGCTTATACACCGGGATAACATTCTTGGCACAGGTAGCTTTCCCAAACATTTCAGAGGTGATTTCAGGTTTTGCTTGGTGCCCAGCCTGGGCACATGGCCTCTTTCCTCTGCTGAGATCACTTCATGTCTATTGAGAAGCAGAGCTTCACCCACATTTCTTAAAAAATGAATCCTAACCTTAGGAGCTCTATTCGCTACTCTGGGACTCAAGGTCAAATAATCTTCAGACCTGCTTCTGACCTTAAGCTTCAGTTTGTTGTTGTTTTTGAGACAGCCTGTTGCCCAGGCTAGAGTACAGCGGCACAACCTTGGGTCACTGCAACCTCCACCTCCCAGGCTCAAGCGATTCTCGTGCCTCAGCCTCCCGAGTAGCTGGGATTAGAGGCATGCACCACCATGCCAGGCTAATTTTTATATTTTTAGTAGAGACGAGTTTCACCATGTTGGCCAGACTGGTCTCGAACTCCTGACCTCAGGTGATCCACCCAATTTGGCCTCCCAAAATGTTGAGATGACAGAAGTGAGCCACCACGCCTGGCCTTAAGCTTCAGTTCTGATCATACTATCTCTGCTTCGAGTTTTGTTTGTTTGAGGCAGGTTTCACTCTGTTGCCCTGGCTTAGTGTAGTGGCACACTCATGGGTCACAGCAACCTCAACCTCCCAGGCTGAGGGGATCCTCCCACCTTAGCCTCCTGAGTAGCTGGGACTACAGGTGCCTGCTACTATGCCTGGCTACTTTTTAATTTTTTTTGTAGAGACAAGGTCTCTTTATGTTGCCTAGGCTGGTCTCAAACACCTGGGCTGAAGCAATCCTCCCACCTTGGCCTCCCAAAGTGCTGGGAGTCCAGGCATGAGCCACCATGCCCAGCAATGTTTTGCTCACCTTTACCTGAGTCAGGTATCCCCTCTGTCCTTCCAGTCCCACGTGTGATCATACAGCCATAACCCTGCACAGACAAGCTTCTTAAAAGGAATACTATGCCAGATCTTGTTTTCTAGACACCACTTTCCACTAAAAGGATATGGGACTCGTTAGAGAAATGGCTGGTTCCAGGGCTAGGACAGGAAAATATAAGAGGAGACTGAACATCTTATTGTGCCAAAAAATAGAGGTGCTCGAAAAATTATGGGGATATATATCAAATAGCTTGAAGGGCACTTTATCTTACTTGACTTTTTAGTAGCGTATGAAACTACTAATCTCATCCACCTTCTTGAAACTCTCTCCTCTAACATCTGATCTTCTGCTTCTGATTATCTTTCCTCAATGACGGCTCCTTCTTTTTTTTTTTTTTTGAGACGGAGTCATGCACTGTTGCCCAGGCTGGAGTGCAGTGGTGCGATCTCGGCTCACTGCAAGCTCCGCCTCCCGGGTTCACGCCATTCTCCTGCCTCAGCCTCCCGAGTAGCTGGGACTACAGGCGTCCGCCACCACGCCCGGCTAATTTTTTGTACTTTTAGTAGAGACGGGGTTTCACCGTGTTAGCCAGGATGGTCTCGATCTCCTGACCTCGTGATCCGCCCACCTCGGCCTCCCAAAGTGCTGGGATTGCAGGCCTGAGCCACCGCACCCGGCCAATGGTGGCTCCTTCTAAGAGTCTTTTCTGGGTATCTCATTTTCTGCTCATCCCGTAACTATATGGGATATTCCTTACTGCTCCGTCCTCAGCCCTTTTCTCATTGTTTTCCTTCTCTGGGTGCTCTTTGCCAGTCCTACAGCTTCAGCTATTATATACACAATGGGCCAGGTGCAGCAGCTCACACCTGTAATCCCAACACTGCGGGAGGCCGCGGCAGGCAGATTGCTTGAGCCCAGGGGTTCGAGACCAGCCTGGGCAACATGGTGAACCTCCATTTCTACTAAAAATACAAAAATTAGCTAGGTGTGATGGTATGTGCCTGTAGTCCCAGCTACTTGGGAGGTTGAGGTGGGAGGATTGCTTGGGCCCAGGAGGTCAAGGCTGCAGTGAGGCAAGATTGAGCCATGACACTCCAGCCTCAGCAACAGTGTGAGATCCTGCCCCCCCCCCAAAAAAAGCTCTCAAATATATATATTTCTGAGTATATTATGTGTAGCTACAGGTAGGTAGGTAGGTAGGTAGGTAGGTAGATGGATGATTGATTGATTGATAGACAGACAGACAGACAGATAGATTCAGCACAGACATCTCTCTTGAGCCCCAGAGCCATAAATCCATCCAATTACTTCTTGGATATCTCCACTTGGAGTAACCCACTAATATCTCAAAGGCACCTTGTTAAAAACTGAAGACATTTTCTTCTTCTCCTCCAGTATTCTTTATCTCTATTACTGGCAGTACTCACACCTGATTGTCCAAGCAAGAAAACTCTGAAATTATTCTTAATGTCAATGCCCTTTAACCAGAGACCACTAGGAACACACCTCTAGTTAAACAAGTTGAGTTTATTACTCATTGCAGCAAAGAACACACAACATAGGAAACCATGGGGTGTCTCAGTAGGAGTGTTTAGAAGAACCTAGTACAGAATTTGGGATTGGGAGAGGGTCTAAGGAAACAGGGGTTTGCTCCAGATTGGATACTATCAGAAAGAAGAATTTCATGATTATCTCAATACATCTTCTCTACAGGGAAGGCAGACTAGAGCTGGGACAAAGCTGTCACTAGTAAAGTAGCAGTTGCTCATTTTAGCTGAGAGAGGGTGATTTTTGGTATTTTCTGGATGGCACTGTGACCCTCTTTTTGCCTGTGCTTAGACAAAATTACGAAGTGGACTTGTTTTTTCTCACTTTATTAAGGTCTCAGAGTAATCTTGTTTAATGTTGGTATTCTGTGAGACTTAATGCCCAACAGGAAAATAACATACCCTAGCTGTGAATGTCAAGTCAGCTTTCAGATGTCAAGAGCAGCTTTTCTCCCCCGATTTTTCATTAACCACTCTCTGTCATTCCATATAAATTAGTTGCCAACCCAGGTGCAGTGGCTCACAGCTGTAATCCCAGCACTTTGGGAGGCCGAGGTGGGTGAATCACTTGAGGTCAGGAGTTCGAGACCAGTCTGGCGAAACTCCATCTCTACTAAAAATACAAAAATTACCTTGGAGTGGTGACGCACACCTGTAGTCCCAGCTACTCAGGAGGTTGAGGCACGAGAATTGCTTGAACCCAGGAGGCAGAGGTTGCAGTGAGCTGAGATCACACCACTGCACTCCAGCCTGGGAGACATAGCAAGACTCTGTCTCAAAAAAAAAAAAAAATTAGTTGCCAAGGCCTATTAATTTTTACTCTCTACGTATCTCTGGCATCTCTTGGTCCCCTCTTCTCCTCCCTTAATCCAGGCCATTATCATTTCTCAGCTGAATGACTCCATCAGTCACTTAACAGTGTGCCCAGCATGCCATCACGCTCCCGTTCCAGCCCATCCTCCATAGTCTCCCTGTAGCCAGAATGAAGGCTCTGAATGCATCATCCCCTGCCAAAAATCTTCTTTGGTTACATTACCAGCTGTGTTTCTAACATTTAAATAGTAAAATTAAAAATCAGTGAGGTTAGCAATGAAAATAAACTTTTTTCTTTTCTCCCGAAAAGGAATCGAGAAGGGTGGAGAGTGTATTTGCAGAAGGAATCAGCTGAGTTTGGAGACTATTTTGATATCCTGATTCTCTCTTAAGAAATGATGACTCAATGCAAATCAACAGGGTGGCATGACTGCTAAAAAAAAATGTAATGCATTATTGGCACCATTCGTAAAAGTATACTGTCCACAGTAAAAAAAAAAAAAAAAAGTTGTTCCGGGTAATACATTTTAAGAAATATATTATTAAAAGCATTTGCCTAGAGGAGGGCAACCAAGATAGGGAGGGTTCTGGAAGCATGTCGTATGGATAATAAGAAAAAATAAAGCTTAAAGAAAAATAAGGAATATGACAAATATTTTCAAATAGGAGTAAATTTATTTCATACAGATTCAGGGGCAGAATCAAGTCTGAGGATTATAAACCATAAGCAGACTGATTTCCATTCAATATAAGGAAAGATTTTCCATTAAAACTGTCCAATAATGGCCAGATGCAGTGGCTCACACTTGTAATCCCAGCACTTTGGGAGGCCAAGGCAGCTGGATTACCTGAGGTCAAGAGTTCAAGACCAGCCTGTTCAACATGGTGAAACCCTGTCTCTACCAAAAAAAAAAAGTTAGCCAGATGTGGTGGTGTGTGCCTGTAATTCCAGCTACTCAGGAGGCTGAGGCACAAGAATTGCTTGAGCTCGGGAGGCAGAAGTTGCAATGAGCCGAGATCGACATAGGAGACGCCATCTCAAAAAAAAAGAGAGAGAGAGAAAACTGTCCAATAATGGAGTTAGGTCCATGGAAACATAGTGAACTCCCAGTTACTAAAAGAATTCAAGAGAAAGCTAAATAACATTCCAGAAAGTACACTATAAAACAGGAGCTGGCTGGGCATGGTGGCTCACGCCTGTAATCCCAGCACTTTGGGAGGCCAAGGCAGGTGGATCACGAGGTCAGGAGTTCGAGACCAGCCTGACCAACACGGTGAAACCCCGTCTCTACTAAAAATACAAAAATTAGCTGGGTGTGGTGGGGTGCACCTGTAGTCCCAGCTACTTGGGAGGCTGAAGCAGGAGAATCCCTTGAACCTGGGAGGCAGAGGTTGCAGTGAGCCAAGATCGCACCACTGCACTCCAGCTGGGGTGACAGAGCAAGCCTCGATCTAAAAAAAAAAAAAAAAAAAAAAAAGGAGACATTGAACTATCTGTGATGAAAGGATAGTTCTTTAATCCATTGTGGCCCAGTACTTTTATAAATTATAAAATGAAACTAGTAGAATGAAAAGAGAAAACATTTTTTTAAATGCCCCACTTTTTAATTACCTTAATGGATATAAAATTAAATTTCAATAAATAGAATTGGAACATACATAAAAGGGAAAGAGAAAAAAGTATTAAAAAACTTTTTCACTGAAAATGTGAATTTAAGATTAATATAGAGAATTTCTATAACTCAACTTTTTGTCATTCTTCAATTATAACTGAAGATTATAATTGAAATAGTGATTCTGTTTATTAGACCATTAGATATACTTTGAATAAACACAGTGCATATTAATATTTAAAAGTTTTTAGGTCAAGCGAGGTGGGTCACACCTGTAATCCCAACAACTGTGGGGGCCAAGACGGGAGGATCACTTGAGGCCAGGAGTTTGATACCAACCTGGGTAACACAGGGAGACTTGGTCTCTACAAAAAATTAATTAGCCAGGCATGATGGCAGACACCTGAAGCTCCAGCTGCAGGCTGAGGTGGAAGGATTGCTTGAGCCCAGAAGTTCAAGGTTACAGTGAGCTATGATTGCACCACCATACTCCAGCCTGGGCAATAAAATGAATGAGACCCTCTCTCAAAAAAAAAAAAAAGTTCTAAATGTCACAAATGAGCTGGTTTCTTTCTCGTCAAAATATGTAATCCAGGGTAGATTGACAATAATGCTACTCTCATGGACTGATATATATCTAAACTGTTTCCAGGTTCTTTTTTAATATTATTCATAAGATGAAACCAGATTTACAAAGGGATAATAGTGGGAATGGGAAAAAAAGTTTTTTGTTTTTTTTGTTTTTTTTTTTTTGAGACGGAGTCTCGCTTTGTGGCCCAGGCTGGAGTGCAGTGGCCGGACCTCAGCTCACTGCAAGCTCCGCCTCCTGGGTTTATGCTATTCTCCTGCCTCAGCCTCCCGAGTAGCTGGGACTATAGTCGCCCGCCACCTCGCCCGGCTAGTTTTTTGTATTTTTTAGTAGAGACGGGGTTTCACCGTGTTAGCCAGGATGGTCTCGATCTCCTGACCTCGTGATCCGCCCGTCTCGGCCTCCCAAAGTGCTGGGATTACAGGCTTGAGCCACCGCGCCCGGCTGACGAAAAAAAGTTTTAAAAATAATTTCAGCATATTCAGAATATTCACTTTTAACTTTTATCCAAAATGAAGCAAGTGGTGTGCTATTTTCAAAACTCATTTTTAATTATTCATTAGTTGCCAGTTAGAACAATGTATCATATAAGCTTACAATTAAACTTTAATCCTCTTTTGATGAAATAAATGGATTCCAGATCTATGAATTTGCCATATGTAGGCATTCTTTTGTTGGAAAATAAAACTTAAAGCATTCTATCAAATTCATAATAGTTTGATTACTTCTCACAAATGTGCAATATCAAGATAATCACCAACTTCAATGACAATTGTTAAATTATGGAACATGTAATAACAATCTGTAGAAACTCTGGTCTTTCAAGCTTCTACCTTTTGCTTTTGCTCTTTGATTTTATCTGCCATTGAAAAACAAGTTACATTCCTGCCTTGTATGAAAGAATTCTGAAGCTATCAGAACTATCTTCAGATAATTGATGGTAACTCTAGCTGGCCAATTTGTATCTTTATTTTATTTTATTATTTTATTTTGAGGCAGCGTTTCACTCTTTTCATCCAGGCTGGAGTGCAGTGGCACAATCTTGACTCACTGCAACCTCCACTTTTTGGGTTAAAGCTATTCTCCTGCCTCAGCCTCCCGAGTAGCTAGGAATACAGGTGTGCACCACCACACCCAGCTAATTTTTGTATTTTTAGTAGAGATGGGGTTTCATCATGTTGGCCAGGCTGGTCTTGAACCTCTAACCTCAGGTGATCCGCCTGCCTTGGCCTCCCAAAGTGCTGGGATTACAGGCATGAGCCACTGTGCCCGGCCCAAAGTATATCTTTATAAAGCTGGGACCAAACTGGCTTCTTGCAGCAATAATAAACGTTCAAATATGCTAAACAGAACTTTCCCTCTAGATAACCATCATATCTCTATCACAGTTGTTTAAGTTTCCAAACTATTACATAATAAAGAGAACAATCTCAAACTTATTGCATTAGCCTTTATACAAGTTATAGTCTTTACTAAGTCACTGAGCACACTGTACTGTTCAGTTGATACACTTTTTCTACCAAGAATTTTTCAAATAAAGATATAGTATGTTGATTTACATTCTAGGGCAAGCTCCTTAACTTAGGTAATTATTCTGGAATGTTTTCTTACCACTGCAGCTATCCATCCAACTGTATTGCTACACAAAGCTTCAAATCACATTTATTGGCAAGGTAATTTATTCCATACTTTTTTGTTGTTTAGAGTTAGTTGTTTGTTGGCAATGAAGCGGAAAAAAGAGAATTCTTCCTTCATATTACTATCATATTCAAATAGCATATAAACTAATTGCCATATTAGTAATATCTATACATTAATGGCACATCAAACCAATTGCAAGAAAAGGTAATTTATTAGCTTTCTTTGTTCTATGGGTTGATCTTCCTGGATATTTCAAATTGTTGTACTGGTAATTGAGGTACTTTCTTTGCCACACAGTCTCCCAACATTTTCTAAGAATCTTTGATGCAGTTTTTCACTATTGTCTTAATAATTGCATTTTTTTTTTTTTTTTTAGTTTTAGCAATCTAAAGTTGCTTACTTTATAAGATGTCTAAAAAGTATTAACGTTTATTTGTGAAATACTGAATATCTGTGCTTTCAGTTTTTTAATTAGGTTTTTCTTTCAAAGAGATCTTCTGCTTCTGGACTTATCTCTTTACGTTCTGTATTTAAATGTTGATTTAGTTTTCATGATTTTATTGCTTCATTTGCCAGAACTTCTCAGCAAATAACATGTTATGGTTTTCCCATGTCTTCATTTATGGCTAAAAAACTGAACTCAGTATATGAAGAATTATATTTGTGAGTAAAACTAGAACAATCTCTTTTGGTTTTCATTTATTCAGAATCACTTTTATTGTCACCATTAGGTTTACTAATACTGCTTCATTCAGAAAAGGTCTTTTCTTGATTAAAAAAAAAAAAGCCAATGAAGTTATTTTGCCATCGATAACATGGTGTTAAAGATAAATGAAACAAATTACCCCAAACCTTCACATCGATTGCATTCCCTGCCTGAAACGTTCTCTCCTTTCTCTTTAAACAGATCCAATCAACACTGGTCCCCCATAAAAATATTTCCAGTGCATACATCTGACAAAAGATTTATCCAAAATATTTAAAGAAATATTATAACTTCAATCATAAGAAAAAATAATAAGAGTAAATAGACATTCCATATCACATATTATCAGGGAAATGCAAATTAAAATAACTGTGATGTGGATGAGCTGTCTGAGCAGAGAAAAACAACACAGGCGCATGCCTGTAATTCCAGCTACTCAGGAGACTGAAGTAGGAGAATCGCTTGAACCCAAGAAGCAAAGGTTCCGGTGAGCTGAGATCATGCCATTGCACTCCAGCCTGGGTAACAAGAGCGAAACTCCATCTTGGGAAAAAAAAAATTTTTTTTTTACAAATGGGCTGTCACTATGTTGCCCAGGCTGGTCTTGAACTCCTGGGCTCAAGCAATCCCCCAACCTTGGCCTCCCAAAGTGCTAGGATTACCAGTGTGAGTCATCATGCCCAGCCCTAATCTTACACTCTAGAAACCCTAAAGCCATGTGAATAATCCAGGCCTAGTTTGCTGGATGATGAGACACAGTCCCCCTAATGCCCCAGCTGACAGTCACTCAATACCAGACATACAAGTGATGCCACCTAGGACCAGCCAGCCTCAAGAACCCAACTAATGACCTCAGCTGCATGGGCAAGTTCAGCCAAGATAAGCTGAGCTGGATCCAGACAAGAATTACCTGGAAGAACACAAACTAATGAAAGATTGTTGTTTTAAGCCAATGAACTTTGGGGTGATTTATGAATTAGCAACAGATAACTGATATTCAAGGATTCATCCAAAGTTCCCTTAAAAGATAGAACCCATTAAGTCATTTTTAACACTTATTAGCAAGTTATTAAATCCTTAAAAGAAACTGAAAGTTTCAAAGGTATAGTGGGTTGGAAAAAGGAACAGAAAAAGAAACTAAAAGTGAAGGTTGAGACTGACAAGTAAGGAGTTATTTCTCCCTGCAAATGTAATCAGAAAATAAGGTAAAGTGTCTCTGAATGCATAACTAGAACAAGTAAAGAAGCGATCTAATGGTTTTAGTAGTAAATATATGATTTCAGGGGCACATCCAGTGGAACGGTGGAGTCAGTGTACACCAACTTGTAAGATCCAGTCATGGAAACTGGAAAACATTACAAGTTAGAACCAGTTGTTAAACCTTTATTAGTACATCACTGGAGACATCTATTGCTACAGGCACATTTCATCAGTATGTATATGCATAAATATATATACAAAATATTCTTAATGTTTAAAAAAGACATTGGTTGGTTCTGCCACAATCTGTGATCTTGGGCAAGTCAATTAGTCTCTTTGGATCTGTTTCCATATCAGTGCCCAAAAATCATCTTTAAGATGTCTTTCAGCTTTACCATTCTATCTTTTATGCTTTTATGGTAATTACACCTGGATGCAGCAATTGAAAAGTCCAATGGGATCAATCCAAATTGCCACACTTACCATGTTACTGACTACATATGTTACTCATCAGGACTGTTATTCAAGTAAGTGGTATAATAGTTATCCAATGTACTTTGCATTATGAGTGAGGAAGAGATTAATTTTGACTAGAGGGGAAAGAAGGGATGGTCTGGGCAAGATATTTTGTCAATCAGGAATGAGGAGGGCTCATCTTTGAACCCACAGTGGCTTGAACTCTATAGGTGCTTAATAAAATTTGCCGAAAATATTACATGCTTGGAGACAATATTATAAAGAAGAGACATTCTTGGCCAGACGCGGTGGCTCATGCTTGTAATCCCAGCACTTCAGGAGGCCAAAGCGAGTGGATCACCTGAGGTCAGGAGTTCAACTCAAGACCCGCCTGACCAACATGGAGAAACCCCGTCTCTACTAAATACAAAAAATTAGCCGGACGTGGTGTTGCATGCCTGTAGTCCCAGCTACTTGGGAGGCTGAGGCAGGAGAATCGCTTGAACCCAGGAGGCAGAGGTTGCAGTAAGCCGAGATTGCGCCATTGCACTCCAGCCAGGGCAACAACAGCAAGACTCTGTCTCAAAAAAAAAGAGACATTCTTGCTGAATTGAAGACTCAGAAGAGGCTGGGCGTGGTAGCTCACCCTTGTAATCCTGGCATTTTGGGGGGCCAAGGTGGGCAGATCACCTGAGGTCAGGAGTTCGAGACCAGGCTGGTCAACATGGTGAAACCCCATCTCTACTAAAAATACAAAAAATCAGCCAGGCATGCTGGTGCACACTCATAATCCCAGCTACTCAGGAGGCTGAGGCAGGAGAATCGCTTGAGCCCATGAGGCGGAGGTTGCAGTAGGCCGAGATCGTGCCACTGCACTGCACTCCAGCCTCGGTGACAAAAGTGAAACTCCAGCTCAAAAAAAAAAGACTCAGAAGTAATCATAAGGTTTCTACTTGCTATTCTCATATATAATTGTGAGACTCTGCCTCCATTTCTCCATCTAAAAACAGGAGCTCATTTACAAGCAACATGACAAGAATTCAAGCAGTCATGACTGTGAAGCATTTCTGCAGGAGGATATGCTTTATAAGTATGAGGTTGTTACTAAATCAAAATGAATGCCTTTGTGCAAAACGAGAAAGCACATTACATATTGTTCCTGAGTATTCCTTCCCAGTGCATTCAAAGTATTTTCACATTCAGAAGGTTAAATAGCACATTAAAAAATAGTAGGAGGCTGATGGCTGAGCTCAATTGGGAAGATCTTTCTTTGGTGTTAGAATGTTTGAAAATTATTTTGGGAAGACTACGAGCAAGTTATTTTGAACTTCTGGGGAAAAAAATCTGCCTAAAAGCAGCGGAGACATTTATTTATGCCTTTAGCAAATAAAAGTTTACTTACTACCAGTGTTTGTGGGCTGATATTCAACTTATCTCCTGGAAATTTTAAAAATACACATTGAACCTGAAAAAGTATTATTTGAGTAAGGGTTTACCTGAAGTGCCCAGAACCATTCAAAATGATGGCACATAATATCTTTTTTTTTTTTTCTTAAAAATTTTTGGAATCTAATTGAAGATGCCTCTTAGAATATGTGGAAACCACACGTGCTATCTTGCATATCACTATCATTTCAGTTCTAATGTTATTACGTGTTTAGCTACAGGCAAGTAGAATTATGGCATGATGTGATAGACTTTAATCAGTTGCTGAGAAACTACATACTCTATCCCCAGGAAAACACATATTCTCAAAAGTCTATATAATTTCAGGAGTTTCATAGATACCTCCACCCCAAATCCCATTCATGAAATCCTTAGCTTAAAATCCTGTGCACTAGAGCAATGTATTTTACAAAACCATATTCGGATGCCTGTGAAGCAATGAATGTGCTAGGCAATGTTAGGCGGTAGGAACAGTGATACACCTAATCAGACAGGGTCCCTAGAAGTCATGGAGCTTATAGTCTAGTAGGGGAGATGGATATTTATCAAATAATCACACAAAAAGATGCCTAATTACAAACTCTGATTAAGTGCTATGGAGAGATATACAGTCTTGCATGTAACAATGGAATCTAAAGAAGTTACATTTTAGGGGGCATATAAAGAATGTTGTGCAGGGAAGGTAGAGGAAACACATTATGGTAAAGTGCTGCAAAGGAAATAAGCCCATAATAAGGCCTCTTATAGGTTTAAGTTAGGACCTGAAACTTGTATACTTTATATGCTTTGAAATGAGACATATACTAAATTTAAAGTGGCTGATCGAATTAAAACATTTTCCATTCCTTGCCTACTAAATTGATAAAGATTTTTAAAAATTTTAATAGAAGTAAAGAGAAAATATTTCCATCTACTGCTGTTAGAAGTATGCAGTTTAGGCTGGGCATGGAGATCACACCTATAATCCCACCCAGCACTTTGGGAGGCCGAGGTGGGTGGATCACCTGAGGTCAGGAGTTCGAGACCAGCCTGACCAACATGGTGAAACCCTGTCTCTACTAAAAATACAAAATTACCTGAGTATAGTGGTGCACACCTGTAATTCCAACTACTTAGGAGGCTGAGGCAGGAGAATTGCTTGAACCCGGGAGGCGGAGGTTGCAGTGAGCCAAGATCGCGCCATTGCATTCCAGCCAGGGCAGAGCAAACCTCCATCTCCAAAACCCAAAAAGGATACAGTTTAAACTACTGACTTTAAAAATGTACATAAACATGGATGCCTTCTGATTCAATGATTGCACTTACAGAAACAAATCTAAGAAAATAGTAATGATCTTGCCAGCTTCTGATGAGATTATAAGAAAAAAAAAGAAATTTGAAAAATAATTTAAAAAACGGTAATAATCCACCAGGATATTAATAACAGCATTATTTATAAGATGGAACAAACAGAAACAATGATTACATCTAACAGCAGGGAGTTAATTAAATTATGACAAGCTAGATTATAGAAGAATATGCACCCATTAAATCAGAGTACTTACGGAAAAAATTTCTATTAAGTGAAAAAAGCATTCCAAAATGGCATACATTATGAGCTCTATTTTTATTTTTGAAATATATTTATGCAGAGAAATACAAAGAAAGAAGGTATACAAAATGTTAATATTAAAAAAAAAAAAAAAGGCTGGGCACAGTGGCTCACACCTGTAATCCCACACTTTTGGAGGCCAAGGCAGGTGGATTGCTTTGAGCCCAGGAGTTCAAGACCAGCCGGGGCAACATGGCGAAACCCCATCTCTATAAAAAAATTAAAACAATTAGCCAGGCGTGGCAGCACACATGCGTAGTGCCAGCAGCTCAGGAGGCTGTGGTGGGAGGATTGCTTGAGCCCAGGATATTGAGGTTGCACTGCAATGTGATTGTGCCACTGTTACTCCATTCTGGGCGACACAGCAGGATCTCTTTAAAAAAAAAAAAATCAGTTTTTGCTATTGGCCTACTCAGAATATTCCAGCACTTAATTTCACTATTACCATCTATTCTACTAGTCATTCTCAACTAATGAACATCCAAATTCTCTGCTAATTAAGTGCTTTTAAAAGTCACTTTTGGGTGAGATGTTCAAATGAAGCCCTGGGTGAGAGTGCCCTCTGGTGGTTTCCAATAATGCTTGAACAGTAACTGTGCAGTGAGTTTTTCATGAAGCTAAATATATTTAATTTAAAGAAGCATCCCATTTTACGAATTTTAAAATGTCTGCAAAACAGAAATAAGTAGATCTTTCATAAAATGTTAGTGATGGTGGATAACAGGTTCTTATCCCTGGGGGGCGGGGGAGGAACAGAGGGCAGGTGATGCTGGTGATGGAATATGTGCTTATTTAGCAAAATTAAACATCAGCAAACCATGAAAAGCAAAATCCCAGAAAGCACAGTGTTAATCTATACTTCCAGTACAATAAAGTCAAAGTTAATTCTCCAAAGCATTGACACATAAGCATGTGGATTTAGGTGTCTTGGGTAAATCCCTAATTTAGTAGAGCTTTCTACTTGGAAGAGAAGAAAATCTTCGTCATTACATTTTGATTTGTTTTTCACTTCTTTCTACATTTATAACATAGCTAAAAATTTGTAGGATTCTGGATATAAGTCAACCTGAAAGAAAACCAAACATTTTTCAAGAATACACCATCAATAAAGCTGGTAAATATTTCTGATTTATCAAGTTCAATCAAACTTGTTTTTTTAATCTTTCCAAATGAAATTTATATTAATGGAAAAAGTAAACCACTTAAAAATATTTCCTTTGGGTAACAGAGGGTCAACATTATTATTTCCTTTACTCTCTCCTAGTCACTATTCCTCACACTTCACTGGCCACTTGAAACTTCAACTAGAGTTCCTTTATTAAAAGAACTAGATCAAACAATAGACTGAATGAGAAATTATTTTTCACATCAACTTTACAAATACTGTATCACAAACATTCTACAGTACAAATTTAAATAAAGCAAGCTTTCTACCTTATTAAAAGATTCTTCACCTCCTAAATAGAAACTGAAGGGGAAGCAATGCTATTAAGGATCACATATAAGCTAATAGAGGCAGCAGAATTATCTATTAACATTCTCATAACACCAGTCTAGTGACCTTAATGTTTTAATCACAGAGCTGCAGCTGTTTGCATGTGTTCTAAAGCTAGCATAATCTTTAAGACAGCCAGGAAAAAAAACCCTCAAAACAAATTACATAATATTCTATCTAGAAAAATTTCCAGGAAAGCGCATTCTTGGGTGAAAGAAAACCACCCCTTTGTCATTGTGATGCACTGAAAAAAAGCTTTGGAGCCTGATAGTTTGGCTCCTGGCTCTCCCACTTTTTTGGTAGGGTTCAAGTCACTGTAAAATGTAATTATACTCCTTCAAAGGATTATTTTGAGAATTTAATAAGAATGGATGGAAGGGGCCTAGCAGATAGTAAAACCTGATTAAAATATCACTAATTTAATTATTTCCTAGAAGATAACTGAAACATTACAATATTTGTTTTCTTGGTAGACCGTATGAGTTTATTCTCAAAGGCAATTTAAAAATCTCCTTCATGAAAGCTATGTACCTTTTTATTAATCATATTTACCCTACTAACAATGTTTTGCTGATGATTAAAAATACTTAAATCACAGTAGACACCCAAAAAGAGATGTTTCTCAACTTATGGTAGAGTTACATCCCAATAAACCTACTATCAGTTGAAAATATTGTAAATTGAAAATGCTAGCCTGTCTTAAATATGCTCAGAACACTTACAGTAGCCTACAGTTGAGCAAAATTATCTAACACAAAGCCCGTTTTATAATAAAGTGTTGAATTTCTGATGTAATTTATTGATATTCTACTGAATATGTATGGCTTTGGCACTATGGAAAAGTCCTAAATTGGAGACTGTACATAAATGAAAGACTAAAATCGAAAAAGAAAAAAAAGAAAATAGGTTTCTCTAAATAAGAATGTCAAATCCAGAACTACTTTATATAAAAGTACACATTCTAATATATGAAAAGATATTTTATCATTATTACTTTACTGTATATTAGTGAATACACCAGACTACATTTTCTCAAATGGCAAATGAGGCACATTTCTGATTCCCCCAGGAACCTCAGCATCATCTGTCTTTTGGAGGATTCAGATTCATACGACGTCTGTGATACCTTGAAAAGAAGAAAATACTTGGAATGAGACGATTTTAATAAAAATCATTCCTGATAAAAATCTAACTTCTATGATTATTTTGCTATTGGAACTATTTTTTAAAAATCAATGAAACTATGTATCAGGCATTTCTTAATAATAAGCCACATTCTCCCATTGTGAAAATTTGTTTTCCTTTTTTTATGTAATCATTTTTTTTTTTCTAGAGACTGGGTCTTGCTTTATTGCCCAGGCTGAAGTACAGAGGTTATTCATAAGTTCAACAATAGGGTACTACAGCCTCAAACTCCTGGCACAAGGGCTCCTCCTACCTTATTCTGCCTAGTAGCTGGGACTACAGGCACACCACCACATGTGGCTAAGTTGTTGACTATTAATTATATTAAGCATTTGAAACAGTTTTCTTTCATATCTTGAGGATAATTACAACATGGTAACCTAGATGACTGATTTTGAATTAAAAACTAATGTTTTTTTGTCTTAGTAGTAAAGCAATATCACATCTGGTGAGATTTAGGCTTCTAAAACATAAAAGAAACATCACATTGTGAACACGAATGTGTTCTGTTAAAGTTTTATTTACAAGGGGCTATTTTCCTCTAAATGGAGGTCTTTAAAATGCAAAATCATGTTTTAATATAAAATAAGATATAACTAGTAATATGTTTGTGGAAAAATGTATGATGTCATGAAAAATGGAGGAATTGCAAATCAGAACAGGGAGGAACCTTTTACTTGTTTTTGAGATCACAAACATGTTAAAAATCATAATGCCCAATCCAAGCCCAGGTGTGGTGAAATTAGCACTATCAGACCGGACTGGTTAAAAGTATAAACTTTTACTTCAAAATACTTTTGAAAAGCAATATGATAAGATGTATCAAAAAATATTCATAACTTTTGACCTAGTAATTCCTCTTCTAGCACTCTGTCCCAAAGGAATATAGAAAAAGTAGTTAAAATATTCAGGAAGAACACAGGAGCAAATTTACATATACAGTATGATTATAACCATATAAAAATAAGCAAACTAACGAAACTTACGTACAGATATAGAGAAATGAAATGCATTGTTAGCAGTGATAGTTTTTGAGTGATTTCACCATGGAGAATTTTTTGTTTTGCTCCTCTGCATTTCCTTATTTTCTTCACTGATTTAAGAAAAATGTCTGCATACAGTACATGTGCTTTTGTGATGAGTTATCTTCAAAAATTTCCTTCTGGTCAGATTTTGGAAGTTGGTCACAAGTTAATTTTTGTTTTCAATTTTTTGCTAATGTGGAAATTCAGTTTTATACTATAAATGGTAAGACATGTACCCTACGATCTTTAGTTGTTGTGATTAAGATAGCTAAAGCATTTTTTTGCTTCAGGTTTCATAAAGGCAACTTCCTGACACACTTATTTTTTTTCTGGAAAATTTGCAAAATACAAGAACTAAATTGAAAAGAATGAATTACATCTGTATATATCAACATGGAACAGTAAGTTGTCAAAAAATACACACAGTAAAATACCATTTGCAAAACCTTTCTACATGTACTTATGTTGGCATAGAGAAAATACTGCTTTTTTTCTAAAAGGTTCCATTGACATACCAGATAATCAAGGTTGTACTAGTGAAATAGCGTCTCTGAAAGGCATTCTCTCAAAGCAAGGAGAATGGTCATTGGGAATAGCGAGCGGTTCTAGAAGGGGTTTGGGAAGTCAATAACCTCTTGAAATTATTTGTAAAAATTGTGAATATGTGTTTTTCTGGGCAGTGGATTGAAAACTTTTATTAGACTCTCAATGAAGTCTGAGACTTTCAAAATGCTAAGAACCATCCATTAAAAATGTCATTCAGCATACACTGTTCAACTGTATTTACTACTCAAAACTGAAAATGTTTGAGACTCTGATAGCCCTAAACTGAACAAAGTCAAGTTCTAAAATATGCTCAACAAATGTCAAATGGCATTTACAGATTTCTTATCATGCATGAATTTTAGTGTACACTACAATCACTAGCCAAAAGCAAGCACCTTAATTTTAGGATGACCTTATTCTATCATCCAGACTGGGAACCTTGCAGGCACTATTAATAATTAATACACAAGTTAAATTGAGATTGCTCCTGGCAAACCAAGTTATATTGTTACACTTCTTAAATTACACAATAACTCGGTGACATCTGGAACACTGGTCCACAGCTCTTAACCCAGAAAACTTTACCTCCTGGTTCATACTAAGCTAGGTAATCAAATCTGTTTCCTACTGATGGAAGTAGCTAATTTTTGTTGTCTCCATGGGAAAATATTAAAGTCGTTTCTTAAATGAAGTAGTACTATTATTCATGCGTTTGTAAGATTGCCCTATATTTCAGAAATTTAGAATTATTTTCTCCTTCCTTCATGCCCGTCTGCCTCCCTCCCTACACCCCCTTTCTTTTTCTCTCCTCCTTTCTTTCCTAGAGTCAGGGTCTTGCTCTGACACCCAGGATGGAGTGTAATGACACAATTATAGCTCATTGCACCCTCAAACTCCTGGGCTCAAGTGATCCTCCCACCTCAGTCTTCTCAGTAGGTAGGACTACAGGCATGCACCACCATGCCCAACTAATTTTTTAAAATTGTGGGGACCGGGCACAGTGGCTCATCCCTGTAATTCCAGCACTCTGGTAGGTCAAGGAGGGCAGATCAGTTGAGTCCAGGAGTTCGAGACCAGCCTGGGCAACATAGCGAAACCCCATCTCTACAAAAAATTTAAAAAGTAGCCAGGCATGGTGGTATGCATCTGTAGTCCCAGCTACTCAGGAGGCTGAGGCAGGAGAATCTCTTGAACCCAGGAAGCAGAGGTCATAGTGCGCTGAGATCAGGCCACTGCATTCCAGTCTGGGTGACAGGGCACGACCCTGTCTCAAAAAAAAAAAAAAAAAAACAGGTATTACGAGAATCAGAATCATTTATCCATTTTAAAATGTGTGAGCACCTACTATGTGTAGATCCTAATCATTCTGTAGTACACAAAACAAGATAAAAATCCCGACTTTCATGGATCTTACATTCCAATACAGGAGACAGGAAAATAAGATAAACAAACTGGTCAGGGAAGGCTTCATTGAGTAAAACCATGAAGGAAGTAAGAGAGCTAGCTTTACTGATACTGCGAGGAAGAGTGTTCTATGCAGACAAACAGCAAGTATAAAGGCCCTGAGGTGGAAGGAAGGGCATGTTCAAAAGCAAAAACGAGGCCATCTAGCCAGAATACATGAACAAGGAAAAGACAGTAGGGCATGAGAGCAGAAAGGTAATGCAGGACCAAATCATGTAGGTAGTTGTAGGCCTAGAGTATTTGAGTGAGACAGGAAGCTGTTTGAGGATTTCCTTTTTTTTTTTTTGGAGACGGAGTCTTGCTCTGTCACCCAGACTGCCATGCAGTGGCGCAATCTCAGCTCACTGCAAGCTCTGCCTCCTGGGTTCACGCCATTCTCCTGCCTCAGGCTCCTGAGTGGCGTACAGGCGCCCGCCACCATGCCTGGCTAATTTTTTTTGTATTTTTAGTAGAGACGGGGTTTCACCGTGTTAGCCAGGATGGTCTTGATCTCCTGACTTCGTGATCTGCCCGCCTCTGCCTCCCAAAGTGCTGGGATTACAGGTGTGAGCCACTGCGCCCGGCCTGTTTGAGGATTTTCAACAGAAAAATTACAAGAACCAAGGGAAGTATTAACATGGTTACTCTGGCTGCTATGCTACAAACACACTGCAGCAAAGCAAAGGAAGCAGCTGGGAGACCAGTTAGGAAATTATTTCAACAAAACAGGCAAGAATGGTGATTTGGACTAGGATAGTGGCAGAGGGAATGGTGATAAGTAGTCACATCTGGATATATTTTAGAGATAGAGCTAACAAGATTTGCTAACAGACCAGATGTTGGGTATGAGATAGAGAGAGGAATCAAGAGTGGTACCAAGGTTTTGGCCCAAGCAGCTAGAAGAACAGAACTGGCATTAACTGAGAGAGCAGGCTGTAGGAAAAGCTGGTTTGTGGAGGACCATCAGAAGCGCAGTTAGACACATACCAAGTTAAGGATACCTACTACACATGTCAAGTAGGCAATAGGATATATAAGCCTAGAGGTCAAGGGACAGGTCTTGACCACAGATGGATTTGGAAGCCATCATCACACAGATGGTATTTAATGCCATGGGACTGGATGAGATTCCTGTCCTAGAGAATGGAAGAGAAAAGTGGAGAGGTCCAAGGACTGATTCTTGGGGCACTCCAAAATCTAGAGACAAGGGAGATGAAAAGGAAGCACCAAGATAAATCAAGATAGTATATTAACTTTAGATAGAATGGTGTGAACCCGGGAGGCAGAGCTTGCAGTGAGCTGAGATCCGGCCACTGCACTCCAGCCTGGGTGACAGACCGAGACTCCGCCTCAAAAAAAAAAAAAAAAAAAGAATTTCAACAGTTACTAAGGTCGAATTAATGAGAAAAGTAACAGACACATCATCAGGAACTCTATAGAGATACGGGGTTCCCCAGAGAAACTCCGACCAGCCTGTGCACTGGGAAAATGGGGTAGAGCCTCGGGAAGTTCGTGCTGTTTGCAGGAAAAAGGAGCCTGGCCTCTCATGATCTGGTGTGGTAACCTGGGGATTCAATCTGTGAGATGTGGGCCTGTTAACAGGAACCTCTCTCGCTTTGCTGAGTTTTTTCCTTTTCACCTGATAAACCGTGTCCTTCCTCACCCTTCAAATTGTCTGCGACCATAATTTTTTGTGGTTGTGTGTCTTTAGCTGACCTAAGAAAAAAGTCCTGCAACAATAATATTGCTTAAATGATGTGTTCTAGGAAGATTATATTAGAAGGAATACTTCGTGACTTGATTTTTTTTCATGCCAACTAAGGAAGACTAAAGACTCAACCTCCTAAGTAGCTGGGACTACAGAAGCATACTACCATAGCTGGCTGATTTTTTTTGTTGTTGTTTGCATTTTCTGGAGAGATGGGGTTTGCCATGTTGCCCATGCTGGTCTCCAACTGCTGGGCTCAAGCAATCTGTCCACCTCAGCCTCCCAAAGTGCTGGGATTACAAGCGTGTAATCCTGGCCCACAGATTTAATAGTAAACACTTCAGATTTTCAGACATGAGATAATCTAATCAACGATACTTATTAGCCACTGGCCTATTCAGCATTGATTCTTCAGTCATACAACTTACACTCCCAGTTCACCCACCTTGGGTGAGGCCAGTAATTAGACTCAGGTAGTTTCAAGACTGAATGAAGTGGGGCAACACCTTCGGATCATTAAGGATCTGCTGACCTTGATTAAGAATCTGATAATGAGGAACATCTTAACCCACCTGTGACCTACCTGGATAAAATGGAACTGGATAAACCCATATAACCTGGTAGCTGAACTCTGGAAATAAAACTTCCAAGAATCACTGGGAAATTTACCAGTGTATCCTCAAAACTACCATAAAGTACCATTTCAAAGAGGAACTAAACACCTTAAAGAAGCTGTGAAGACAATTAGGTGAGATAGTATTCCATCAGATAACAATTCAGTACCCATACATTGTATTAAGGATACTGTGTTAGAATTCTTATGACAAATTACAAAACAAATGTTTGGGTTTTATTTTGTTTGTTTGTTTGTTTGTTTGACACAGAGTCTTACTCTGTCACCCAGGCTGGTTGCACAATCTCAGCTAACTGCAACCACCACCTCCTGAGTTCAAACAATTCTCCTGCCTCAGCCTCCTGAGTAGCTGGGATTACAGGCATCCACCATCATACTCAGCTAATTTTTGTATTTTTAGTAGAGACAGGGTTTTGCCATGTTGGCCAGGCTGGTCTCGAACTCCTGATCTCAAGTGATCCACCCACCTCGGCCTCCCAAAGTGCTGGGATTACAGGCATGAGCCACCACGCCCAACCACATCCTTGACAAAGAGAAAATAATCCAGAGAAGAAGATTTAACCAAAAAAAGTCACCTAAAAATGTAAATATAACATTAACAGATACCTAATAATCTATAATTATATATAGTTGTGCTAAGAGGGACAGTAGACATTCAAAGTGAATATAAAGAAGTAAAATGTCAGGCCGGGCGCGGTGGCTCAAGCCTGTAATCCCAGCACTTTGGGAGGCCGAGACGGGTGGATCACGAGGTCAGGAGATCGAGACCATCCTGGCTAACACGGTGAAACCCCGTCTCTACTAAAAAATACAAAAAACTAGCCGGGCGAGGTGGCAGGCGCCTGTAGTCCCAGCTACTCGGGAGGCTGAGGCAGGAGAATGGCGGGAACCCGGGAGGCGGAGCTTGCAGTGAGCTGAGATCCAGCCACAGCACTCCAGCCTGGGCGACAGAGCGAGACTCCGTCTCAAAAAAAAAAAAAAAAAAAAAAGAAGTAAAATGTCATGAAGAAAGTAAGCTAAGAGCAAATAGCAGAGGAAGAGTAAAAGTGCTGAAAACTGAGGGATAAAGCATTTTAAATAGCTTGATGTTGAAATGAGATGGGACACTGAGGTCAGATTAGCTGAGAAAAAAAAAAAAAGGCAAGCCCCAACTATATGCTGCCAATAAGAAATCCACTTTAAAAATAAAGACAGCCAGGTTAAAAGTAATACAGAAATGACAAAGGTGACATTACAACCAATCCCAGAGAAATACAACAGATTCTCACAGACTATTATTTTTTTTTGGGGGGGGGGGGGGGGCAGGGACAGAGTTTTGCTCTTGTCCCCCAGGCTGGAGTGCAATGGCGCACAATCTAGGCTCACTGTAACCTCCATCTCCCAGGTTCAAGAGATTCCTCAGAGACTATTATTACGAACACTTCCAAGCACACAAACTAGAAAATCTAGAGGCAATGGATAAATTCCTGAAAACGTACAACCTCCCATGATTGAATCAGGAAGAAACTGAAACCCTGAACAGATGAATAATGAGTTCTGAAACTGAATCAGTAATATAAAACCAACAACCAAAAAAAGCTCTGGACCAGATAGATTCACAGCTGAATCCTACCAGATGTGCAAAGAGCCAGTACCAATCCTACTGAAACTATTCCCCCCAACAACAACAACAAAAAATCGAGGAGGAAGGACTCCTCCCCAACTAATTCTACAAAAACGGCATCATCCTGATACCCAAATCTGACAGAGACATAACAAAAAAACAAAACTATGGGCCAATATCCTGATAAACACGGACGCTAAAATCCTCAACAAAATACGAGCAAACCAAATCTAGCAGCACATCAAATAATTAATTCACCATGATCAAGCAAGCTTTCTGCCTGGGATGCAAGGCTGATTCAACATATGCAAATAAATAAATGTGATTCATCATATAAACAGAATTAAAAACAAAAAAAAGATCATTTCAATAAACACAGAAAAAAACTTTCAGTAAAATCCAACATCCCTTCATGATGAAAATCCTCAGTAAACTAGGCATTGAGGGAACATACTTCAGAACAATAAGAGCCATTTATGACAAACCCACAGCCAACATACTGAACAAGCAAAAGCTGAGAGCATTTCCTTTAATAACAGAAACAAGACAAGGATGCCCACTCTCACTACTCCTATTCAACATAGTACTGGGGAAGTCCTAGCCAGAGCAATCAGGCAAGAAAAAAAAAAGAAAAGGCATCCATTCAGGAAAAGAAAAAGTCAAATAATCTCTCTTCGCTGATAAAACGATTCAATGCCTAGAAAACCCTAAAGATTCAGCCAAAAGGCTCCTAGACCTGATAAACAACTTCAGTAAAGTTTCAGGATACAAAATCAATGTACAAAAATCAGTAGTATTCCTATATACCAATAATGTTCAAGCTGAGAGCCTGAAGTCTACAATTACAGTTGCAGATTTCAACATTCCTCTCACAATAATTGATTAAATAAAAAATGAGTAAGGATAAAGAAAACAAACAACACTATCAACACAATCCCATTTACAACAGCCACAAGAAAATGTAAAATGCCTAGGAATACATCTAACCAAGGAGGTGAAAAGGCTCTACAACAACTACAAAGCACTGCTGAAAGAAATCACAGGAGACGGCCGGACGCTGTGGCTCACGCCTGTAATCCCAGCACTTTGGGAGGCCGAGGCGGGCAGATCATGAGGTCAGGATTTCAAGACCAGCCTGGCCAACATAGTGAAACCCCATCTTTACTAAAAATACAAAAATTAGCTAGGTGTGGTGGCATGCGCCTGTAGTCCCAGCTACTCTGGAGGCTGAGGCAGGAGAATCGCTTGAACTCGGGCGGCAGAGGTTGTAGTGAGCGGAGACCATGACATTGCACTCCAGCCTGGGTGACAGAGTAAGACTCCATCTCAAAAATCAATCAATCAATCAATCACAGATGACACAAATGGACAAACATTCCATGCTCATGGGTTGGAAAAACCAATATTGTTAAAATGTCTATACTGCCCAAAGCAACCTACAGATTCAATGCTATTCCTATCAGACTACCAACACCATTTCACAGAATTAGAAAAAAACTATTCTAGGCCCGGCACTGTGGCTCACACCTGTAATCCCAGCACTTTGGGAGGCTGAGACAGGTGGATCACCTGAGGTCAGGAGTTTGAGAGCAGCCTGGCCACATGGTGAAACCCTGTATCTATTAATAATGCAAAACTTAGCCAGGTGTGGTGGCACATGCCTGTAATCCCAGCTACCCAGAAGGTTGAGGTGGGAGAATTGCTTGAACCCAGGATGCAAAGGCTGCAGTGAGCCAAGATCATGCCATTGCGTTCCAGTCTGGGCAACAAGAGCGAAATTCTGTCTCCAAAAAAAAAGGAAAAAATTATTCTAAAATTCATATGGAACCAAAAAAGAGTCCAAATAGCCAAAGCAATTCTAAGCAAAAAGAAAGAAGCCAGAGACATCACATTACTTGACTTCAAACTATACTACAAGGCTACAATAATCAAAACAGCATGGTAGTGATAAAAAAGAGACACAGAGATAAATGGAACAAAATAATAAACCCAAAAATAAAGCCATACACCTACAACCAAGTGATCTCTGACAAATGGTGCCAGGATAACTGGCTAACCATATACAAAATAATGAAACTGGACCCTTACCTACCATCATATATAAAAAACAACTGAAGACAGATTAAAGACTTAAATATAAGACCTCAAACTACAAAAATCCTAGAAGAAAACCTAGGAAATATTATTCTGCTTACATTTTTCTTTTCTTTCAAAGAAAGAAACATAAGCTACATTCAAAGAAACACCATGCTGGACATTGGTCTTGGTAAAGAATTTATGACTAAGTACTCAAAAGCGATTGCAAAAAAACACAAAAACTGACAAGTGGGACTTAATTAAAACAAAGAGTTCGCCAAGCACAGTGGCTCACACCTGTAATCCCAACACTTTGGGAGGCCAAGGCGGGTGGATCACCCGAGGTCGGGAGTTCGAGAGCAGCCTGACCAACATGGGGAAACCCTGTCTCTACTAAAAATATAAAATTAGTTGGGCATGGTGGTGCATGCTTGTAATCCCAGCTACTCGGGAGGCTGAGGCAGGAGAATCACTTCAACCCAGGAGGCAGAGGTTGTGGTGAGCCAAGATCGTGACATTGCACTCCACTCTGGGCAACAAGAGCAAAACTCCGCCTCAAAAATAAATAAATAAATAAATAAATAAATAAATAAATAAAGCAAAGAGCTTCTGCCCAGCAAAAAAAAAACTATCAACAGAGTAAACAGACAACCTACAGAATATAAGATATTCACAAAGTATGCATCCAACAAAGGTCTACTCTCTGGAATCTATAAGGAAATTAAGCAAAAAACAAATAACTCCACTAAAAAGTGGGCAAGGGAACATGAACAGATACTTCTCAAAAGAAGACATACAAGCAGCCAATAAACACATGAAAAAATGCTCAACATCACTAATCATCAGAGAAATGCAAATAAAAATCACAGTGTGATACCAGCTGACACTAGTTAGAACGGCTATTATTAAAAACAGAAAAAAATAACAAATGTTGGCAAGGCTGCAAAGAAAAGCGAATGCTTACATACTGTTGGTGGGAATGTAAATTAGTTCAGCCACTATGGAAAGCAATTGGAGATTTCTCAAAGAACTAAAAACAGAATTGCCATTTGACCCACCAATCCCGTTACTAGGTAAATACCCAAAGGAATAGAAATTGTTCCACCAAAAAGACACATGTAATTGTATGTTCACTGTAGCCCTACTCACAACAGCAAAGAGAGGGAATCAATCTAGGTGCCTGTCAATGGTGAACTGGATAAAGAAAATGTGGTACATATACACCATGGAACACTATACAGACATAAAAAAGAACAAAATCATGTCCTTTGCAGCAGCACAGATGCAGCTGGAAGCCATTATCCTAAGCGAATTAACACAGAAACGGAAAACCAAATACTACATGTTCTCACTTATAAGTGGGAGCCAAACATTGAGTACACATGGACATAAAGATGGAAACAAAAAACACTGGGGACAACAGGCAGGAGGGAAAGAGGTGAGAGAAGGCTGAAGAACTACCTATTGGGCACTATCTCACTGCCTGGGTGATGGGTTCAATCATACTCCAAACCTCAGCATCACACAATATATTCTTGTGTACCCCCCTGAAGCTAAAAATTGAAATAAAACAACAACAACAAAAAAATCCTTATCTTACGGTCTTCTAGGAAACCACATCTAAGACAGTATCTATTAAAATACATACATACATACATTAAACATACATAGTGAAAAGCAAGCTTAGATAACAAAATTTACAAAGCATATAGCTCATATACCACTTTGGTCTGTTAAGTTTTATACCTTAATAAGACACCCAATTTGCTTTTTAAAAAATAGACAAAATATTTCTACAGATACTTAACTGAAAACAAAAAAAAAACCCAAAACCCAAACATATGAATGGCCAATAAGCACACGAAAAGATGTTCAACATCTAGGTAGGTTAACCTCTACCTCTAAGAATAGCCCTACCTCATATTATACCCAATTCCCTATGGGGAACATAGAAATAGAGAACATTTCCATTTTATATTTTAAATACTTCTGCATAGTTTAAAAATACTTTTAAAAAATGTGTGTTTTGGCCAGGCGTGATGGCTCACACCTGTAATCCCAGCACTTTGGGAGGCCAACACAGGGGGATCACTTGAGGTCAGGAGTTTGAGACCAGCCTGGCCAACATGGTGAAAGCCCGTCTCTACTAAAAACACAAAAAACAGCCAGGCATGGTGGTGTGCGCCTGTAGTCCCAGCTACTTGGGAAGTTGAGGGACTAGAATTGCTTGAACCCAGGAGGCAGAGGTTGCAGTGAGCCGAGATGGCACCACTGCACTACAGCCTGGGCAACAGAGCAAGACTCTGTCTCAGAAAAATAAAAATAAAAATAAAATGTGTTTTATACCTTTTAATAAAAACTTATTTAAGAAGTTATATATCCCCAGTTAATAAATTCATAATGAGTCCCATTCTTTTGACTGCTGTAACTTAAGAACTGTGAAATATTTAGTAAAACATCCTTCTATATATTAAATGAGGTTTAAAAAGAAATAGTCTGACTAGGGAAAACAAGCTGAGAATGAATGAATGAATCAATCAATCAATGGATGGATGGACAGATGGACAGACGGACAGACAGATAGATAGAGGGATAGAAAAAAAGAAAGAAATGGTCACTGACATCCAGAAACCAACACCTGAAAATGACTCACATTAACCCAAAATATATATATAGATACCAAATAAATATGTGTTGAACGATAAGTGATTACACATAGGCTTATTGAAAATTCAGCAAGATGATACATCTACAAGGACAAGGCCTAGAGATAAAATTTCTCTTTATACACATAAACTAGTCTCTGGGGTTTTTTTGCCAAGCTCTTTATTAGGATAGATATTGGGACAATCAAGTCCCTCTAATTAAAGTTAATTTACAATAAAAAATGCCTAGTAGTTTTGATGGGAAAAAAAATATCAGGAGATTAAACTAACTAGTAGTCAAAAGCTGATTAGCAGTAAGATTAAGTAAATAAGATTAAACATAGTTAGGGTACTAAACACAAATGTCTAAAGATAACATGCTTGGTTTTAAGACTCCTAATTATTCTCCCTGTCTTCAGTCTTGTCTCTGTCAGGTTACACACCTTTAGAATTATTTGGTTCTGAATGCTTAAAACAGATTGTAGCAATATGGAACATGCAGGAAAGAAACAGGTATGGAAAGCCATTACAGAAGACGCTGAAACAAGGTTTGAACTCAAATACCTGGATAATGTGATACAAGACAAAAATAAACATGAGAGATGTTAAGAATCATAAAAAGAAATCTCAGAATATAATGAGATTTAATGATTTAAGATATAGGGCTATCAGATGGTTCCCTAATTTGTCTGCACATATCCTAACTTTACAATTAAAAATATAAGGAAAAATCCAGGTAGCATGCATAAACAAAGTGGGTATTAAATAAGAAGGCCGGAGGAGTGGCTCACGCCTGTAATCCCAGCACTTTGGGAGGCCAAGGTGGGCAGATCACCTGAGGTCAGGAGTTCGAGACCCGCCTGGCCAACATGGTGAAACCTCATCTCTACTAAAAATACAAAAAATTCGCCAGGTATGGTGGCACATGCCTATAGTCCCAGCTATTTGGGAGGCTGAGGCAGGAGAATCACTTGAACCTGGGAAGCGGAGGTTGCAGTGAGCTGAGATCACACCACCGTACTCCAGCCTAGGCGACAGAGTGAGACTATGTCTCAAAAAATAAATTAATTAATTAAATAAAATAAATAAGAAGGAAAAATCAAAGAAGGAGATACAAAAGAGAAGCAGGAATTGAAAGACCATGTTGGCCCCACCCCTGCAAAAAAAAAAAATCAATATTTTTCCTTGGGAAAATGATATAAAAAATCACTTTTATTATAGAGATTATTAAGAAAGGGGCTTCTTAACACAGAAAACAATGGGCTATGTTTTGTTATAATAAATTAATATTCTGGGTGCCATAATCTGACCTACTAGTAATTTCCCCCACACACTTTATCTGAAATGCTATTTCCTCTGCCTGTGAAGTTTACCCCTCATTCTCAATGGGTTAACTCCTAACCCTCCTTCAAGGCTCAATTACACTTGATTTAACCGTTTATTTACTCCACTTCCTTCCCTCCTTGACTATAAACAATTTGTAAACAGGGATTATGTTTTGCATTAACCAGCACTTAGAGCAGCTCGATGAATGTATATTCATTAATTCTCTAAATGTACCCAGCCCAGTGCTAGTTACTGAGTTAAACAAGTAAGAACAAAGTTTTGTTCAAACTAGCTGGGCATGGCAGAGTGTGCCTGTAATCCCAGCTACTTAGGAGGCTGAGGAAGGAGGATTGCTTGAGCCCAGGAATTCAAGATCAGCCTGGGTAACACAGTGAGACCTCCTTTTCAAAAAAAAAAAAAAGTTTGTTCAAATATAAACAACAAAAATATCTTATAGTTTGGTATGGAAGAAGACAGATACAAAAGAAAAAAATCAAAAAAAGGAAAACTAATTAATGCCAGAGTCAAATGGCAGGTAAGAATCGATGGAAAATGTGAGCGTTTGTGAACATCAGGGCAATTATAGTTTCTAAGGGAACTGAGAACAACATATGCTGCCCAATCATTTGCTGTAACCCAATATTTTTTGCAGTAACTCAAAATCTGATAAAGAAATTAATAAAAGGCTGAAGACACAATCAATTACTTAACAGGAAAATGAACAAAAACAACATATCAAATGAATACATCATAGAATGTAAAAATTTTCAAGAACTCTTATAAAATTCACTGAAAGCTCTGGTTAAATTCCCCCATTAAAATAAAGAAAAAAAGAAGTACTATTTCATTTTAGCTAAATTATATGTAAACTTAAAAGTACAGTGGCAGTGGCTCATGCTTATAATCCCAGCTGAGGGAGGAGGATCACTTGACTCCAGGAGTTTAAAATCAGCCTGGGTAACACAGTAAGTGAGCCCTTGCCTCTACAAAAGAAAAAAAATGAGCCAGGCTCAGTGGCTCACGTCCATAATCTCAGCACTTTGGGAGGCCAAGGCAGGTGGATCACAAGGTCAGGAGTTCGAGATCATCCTGGCTAACACGGTAAAACCCCATCTCTACTGAAAATACAAAAAATTAGCCGGGTGTGGTGGCACGTGCCTGTAGTCCCAGGTACTCAGGAGGCTGAAGCAGGAGAATCGCTTGAACCTGGAGGTGGAGGCTGCAGTGAAACGAGATCATGCCACTGCACTCCAGCCTGGTTGACAGAGCAAGACTCAAAAAAAAAGAACAAAATTAGCCAGGTGTGGTGGCACATGCCTGTAGTCCTAGCTACTCAGAAGGCTAAATGGGAAGATCACTTGAGCACTGGAGGTTGAGGCTGCAGTGAGCTGAGACTGTGGCACTGCACTCCAGTCTGGGTGACAAAGTGAGATCCTGTCTCAGAAAAGAAAAAAAAAAGTACAAAATAGTATGTGATTATACTTGGGGTTAATTTCCTCATGTAAAATACCACTTCACAAGTTTGTTTCTGCAAGAAAATCAAGGTGTTCCTTACTGTATCTAGTAGGGATTGAAGAAAAGAAAAGAAAACTTACTGTCCATGAGGATACCAACGGTGCTTAGTAGTAAAGAACATTTTGCTAAGTTTTTCTATCATAGGTCCTTCCTCAAGGTGTTCAACTTTTTCTTCCAATCTGGTTTTCAGCACTTGATCATGTGTTTCTTCATTGTTATGCACAGGATCTGGCCGAGGGATAGGCTACAAAATAATCAGTAACAAACATCATGAAGATGTGGGAATGTTAGCCAGCATTTGTTCGACATTACAATAAAACAATTACTATACTCAGTAATTCACTATAGTACTTTAGGGAGGGCAAATAAGTTATCAAAACAAAGTTTCACTTAGTTGCATTATTCATTAGTCAGAAATATTTTTCTTCTCACACCAAATTTTAGGTTTCTTTTCTAATAAAAAAGTTATTATTTAGGCCAGGTGCAGTGAGTGGCTCATGCCTGTAATCCCAGCACTTTGGGAAACCAAGACAGGAGAATCGTTTGAGCCCAGGAGTTCCAAAGCACGGGACCAGCTTGGACAACATGGTCAGACAAAAAAATTTAAAAACTATCTAGGCGTGATGGCATGCACCTGTAGTCCCAGCTACTCGAGAGGCTGAAGTGGGAGGATCACTTGAGACCAGGAGATCGAAGCTACCTGTGATCACACTACTGCGTTCCAGCCTGGGTGACAGGGTGAAACCGTGTCTCAAAAAAAAGAGAAAGAAAAATAGAAAGGCCGGGTGTGGTGGCTCATGCCTGTAATTCCAGCACTTTGGGAGGCCAAGGTGGGAGGATCACTTCAGTTTGAGTTCAAGACCAGCCTGGGCAACACAGCGAGACCTTGTCTCTACTACAAATAGAAAAAAAAAAGAAAAAAAGAAAAAAAGAAAGCCCTCATTTAACATTCTTATTTTCCACAGTAATAAAGTACTTATTACTTTAGTTTCTGTTTCTCAAAGGTATAAATTATGTCTATTATTATTTTTTAACTTAAAAGTTTACCATTCACTTTATATATCATTAAGGTGAGAAACTGAAAAACTTTTCATTGAAAATGACATTTTTTGGCTGGGCGCGGTGGCTCACGCCTGTAATCCCAGCACTTTGGGAGGCCGAGGCGGGTGGATCACCTGAGGTCAGGACAAGACCAGCCTGGCCAACAGGGTGAAACCCTGTCTCTACTAAAAATACAAAAATTAGCTTGGTATGGTAGCGCATGCCTGTAATTCCAGCTACTTGGGAGGCTGAGGAACGAGAATTGCTTTAGCCCGGGAGGCAGAGGGTGCAGTGAGCCAAGATTGCACCTTTGCACTCCAGCCTGGGTGACAGAACAAGACTCCGTCTCAAAAAAAAAAAAAAGAAAATGACATTTCTTATATCCAATGGAAGCAGAAAAATTTTCAACATTTTCATTTCAGGTGACTAAAATGCCACCAAACAGTGCTTTATTGTTATTTAAATACCTTTCCCCCAAAGTTAATGATTACTAAAAATCTCATCTCCTCGACACACATGAATGATATACAACATATTCCACCAGTAATAGTGGCTCACTAAAGAGTTTAAGAATCACTGTCTTGGCCAGCCACGTGTCTCACATTTGTAATCCCAGCACTTTCAGAGGCCAAGGTGGGAGGACCATTTGAGCCCAGGAGTTTGAAACCAGCCTGGCCAACACAGTGAGACCTCATCTCTACAAAAAATTTAAAAACAGCGGGCCGGGCGCGGTGGCTCAAGCCTGTAATCCCAGCACTTTGGGAGGCCGAGACGCGCAGATCACGAGGTCAGGAGATCGAGACCATCCTAACATGGGCTAACATGGTGAAACCCCGTCTCCACTAAAAAATACAAAAAACTAGCCGGGCGAGGTGGCGGGCGCCTGTAGTCCCAGCTACTCGGGAGGCTGAGGCAGGAGAATGGCATAAGCCCGGGAGGCAGAGCTTGCAGTGAGCTGAGATCCGGCCACCGCACTCCAGCCTGGGCGACAGAGCGAGACTCCGTCTCAAAAAAAAAAAAAAAAAAAAAAAAAAAAATTTTAAAAACAAAAAATAAATTAGCCAGGCGTGGTGGTGTACGGCTGCAGTCCCAGCTTCTTGGGGTCTGAGGCAGGATGATCCTTTGAGCCCAGGAGTTGAAGGCTGCAGTGAGCCATGACTGTACAGTACCCTCCTGCCTGAGCAAGAAAGAGACCCTGTATCAAAACAAAACAAAATAAAACAAAACAGAAAACAAAAGGAATCACTATCTTGGAGGGTCAAGTTACCTATATTTTAAATATTAAGTGTTATTAAGGTATGTAACAAAGATTGTAACATTCAATACTATATAAAGCTATCATAATGAAAGTAACATATTCAATAATAATATATATGTAACAAGACTGTAACACTGCCTTGCTTTAAAATTACTATATATATGTATTATAATACAATGAAAATCTGAATTTACAACCAGTAAGAAACAATTCAAACAGATATTTTCTTTACATTCATACACTATTAGTGACAACTACATTCTACCACTGTATTAAATATTATAGCATACATTTATATCTAGTTTATGCACATGAAACAAGACCTCTTTAAAAGGCAATGTGGTCAGGTGCGGTGGCTCACGTGTTAACCCTAGCACTTTGGGCAGATCACTTTGAGCTCAGGAGTTGGAGACTCCGTCTCTACAAAAAATACAAAAAATTAGCCAGGCATGATAGCTCATGCCTGTAGTCCCAGCTACTGAGGAGGCTGAAATGGGAGGATCGCTTAAGCCCAGGAAGCAGAGGCTGCAGTGAGCCAAGATCGCGCCACTGAATTCCAGTCTGGGTGACACAGACAGACTCCGTCTCAATTAAAAAAAAAAAAAAAAAGGCAATGTGGACCACGTGCAGTGGCTCACACCTGCAATCCCAGCACTTAGGAAGGTCAAAGTAGCAAAGGAATATTTCAGCCTAGGAGTTCGAGACCAGCCGGGGCACCATCGTGAGACCCCCCGCCATCTCTATTTTTATATGTATGTTTTTTAAAAAGCAATGGAGGTGGCACAATTAAGTAAAGTCATGGGCTGCATAAGAATGTTTTGAGGCTGGGCGCAGTGACACACGCCTGTAATCCCAGCACTTTGGGAGGCCGCGGTGGGCGGATCACATGAGGTAAGGAGTTCAAGACCAGCCTGGCCAACATGGTGAAACTCTTTGTCTCTACTGAAAATACAAAAATTAGCCAGGTATGGTGGTGCATGCCTGTAATCCCGGCTACTTGGGAGGCTGAGACAGGAGAATTGCTTGAACTCAGGAGGCAAAGGTTTCAGTGAGCCGAGATCATGCCACTGCATTCCACCCTGGGTGACAGGGCGAGATTCTGTCTGAAATAATAACAATGTTTTGGTCAACAATGTACAGTGATGAAGGACAGTGTATACTACAGTGGTCCCATAAGATTATCATGAAGCTAAAAAAATTCCTGTCACCTAGTGATGGTGCAGAAAGCCACAGTGCAATGCATTGCTTACATGTTTGTGGTGGTGCTAAAGTAAACAAACTGACTGCACTGCCAGCTGTATAAAAGTATAGCACATACAGTTATATATAGCACATAATACTTGATAATAATAATAAATAACGGCAGGGTACAGTGGCTCACGCCTGTAATCCCAGCACTTTGTGAGGCTTGAGCTTAGGAGTTCAAAACCAGCCAAAGCAACATGTAGTGAGACCCTGTCTCAACCAAAATAATTTAAAAATAATAATAATAATGATAATAAATGACTAGGCAACTGGTTTATGCATTTACTATACTATACTTTTTATCATTAGAGTGTACTCCTTCTACTTGTTAAAAAAGTCAATTGTAAAACAGCCTCAGGCAAGCCCTTCAGGAGGTATTCCAGAAGAAGGCATTGTTATCATAAGAGATGACAGCTCCAGGCATGTTATTGTCCCTGAAGACCTTCCAGTGGGACAAAATGTGGAGGTAGAAGACAGTAATATTGATCATCCTGACCCTGTGTAGGCCTAGACTATGTGTGTGTCTTAGTTTTCACAAAAAAAGTTTAAAAAGTGCAAACAAAAATTGCAATACAAAAAAGCTTATAGAATAAGGATATAAAGAAAATATTTATGTATAGCTGTACACGATATTTTAAGCTAAGTGTTATTACAAAAGAGTAAAAAAGTATTAAAAATGTTTTGGCCGGGTGCAGTGGCTCATGCCTGTAATCCTAGTACTTTGGGAGGCTGAGACAGGCGGATCACGAGGTCAGGAGATCGAGACCATCCTGGCTAACACGGTGAAACCCCGTCTCTACTAAAAATACAAAAAAATTAGCCGGCCGTAGTGGCGGCGCCTGTAGTCCCAGCTACTCGGGAGGCTGAGGCAGGAGAATGGCGTGAACCTGGGAGGCGGAGCTTGCAGTGAGCTGAGATAGCGCCACCACACTCCAGCCTGGGTGACTGAGCAAGACTCCGTCCCAAAAAAAAAAAAAAAAAAAAAAAAAAAAAAAATTTTTTAAGTTTATCAAGTTTAAAAGTGACAGTAACCTAAGGTTAATTTATTATTAAAGAAAGAAAAATATTTTTTAAAAAATTTAGTGTAGCCTAAACATATAGTGTTTGTTTATAAAGTATACAGCAGTGTACAATAATGTACTAGGCCTTCACACTCACTGACTCACCCAGGGCAACTTCCAGTCCTGTAAGCTCCATTTTTGGCTAAGTACCCTATACAGGTGTATTACATTTTATCTTTTATATCACATTTTTACTGTGCCTTTTCTATGTTTAAATACGTTTAGATACATAAATATTTACCATTGTGTTACAACTGCCTATAGTATTCACTACAGTAATATGTTGTATACATTTGTAGCCTGGGAGCAATAGGCTATACCATAATGTCTGGATGTGTAGTAGCCTACACCATCTAGGTTTGCATAAGTAACACTCTATGATGTTCACATAACAATGAAATTGCCTAATGATGCATTTCTCAGAACATATCCCCATCAGTAAGCAATGCATGACTGCACTACAGAAATGCAAAGTAACAAAGATATCAGTGAAAAGTAGAAAGGGAGCCAAGTCAGAGCTTTGTCAAAAAGACCAGAATGGGGCCAGGTATGGTGGGTCATGCCTGTAATCCCAGCACTCTGGGAGGCCAAGGCAGGTAGATCACTTGAGGCCAGGAGTTAGAGACCAGCCTGGCCAACATGGCAAAACCCCCTCTCCACTAAAAACACAAGAATTAGCTGGGCGTGGTCACGAGTGCCTGTAATCCCAGCTATTTGGGTGGCTGAGGCATAAGAATCCCTTGAACCTGGGGAGGCATGGAGGTTGCAATGAGACAAGATCACACTACTGCATTCTAGCCTGGTTGACAGAGACTCTGTCTCAAAAAAAAAAAAAAAAAAACCAGATTGGGCAAGGTACAGTGGCTCACGCCTGTAAGCTCAGCACTTTGGGAAGCCAAGGTGAGGACTGCTTGGGTCCAGGAATTCCATATCAGTTTGGACAACATAGTGAGACCCTGTCTACAAAAATTGTAAAAATTAGCTGGGCATGGTGGTGTGTGCCTCTATAGTCCCAGCTACTCAGGAGGCTAAAGTGGGAGGATTGCTTGAGCCCATGTTACTATTATTCTAATAGTAACATGTTCTCAAGAATGTTTCTTATTTTGCAGCCCAATCTACAATTTGTTGCTTGACAAACAAAAAACTTTCCTGCTTTCTCATGTGAATGTCTCTTAGCCCTAAAACATAAAACCCTTAAGCATGAAGAGGAAGGAACAATTTCATTCACTTAATAGAAAAATATTTATTGTGCACCTACCAAGTTCAAGTTCAAAGTGTTATTCCAGGTGCTGAAGACCAAGCATGGGAAAAAAACACACAAGGCCCTGTCCTCATCGAGCTTACATTTTAGTGATGGGAGACAGCCAGAAAACATCCAGTATGCTAGAAATAATAAATGCTATTGAGAAAAGTAAATCAAAGGACAACAAAGAGTACAGGAGCAAAGGTACAACTTGAAATGCAGTAGCCAAGGAAGGCCACACAAGATAACAGATAAGGAAAAAGACCTTAAGGAAAGGGAGTAAACTATGAGGTAAAAGCATTCCAGGCAAAGGAAGCAGGAAATACAAAAGCTCTGAGTGGGGAGCTCGCCTAATACAGTTGAAAAACAGCTGCGGTTGTGGTCAGTATGGTGGCAGTGGAGTGATTTACTTGAAAACTTGTAGGAGTGATTACTTACCTAAACTAGAGAAGAATATTGATGATGTGGCAGAGAAGATAATTGTCAAAACAAGGGAAATACAAGAAAGAAAGAGGATGCAGGGGAGGTGGGCATGTATACAGAGGAATGATGATAATGATAAACCATGATACGAATCTGTGCTGGGTAAGGAGGGAGTGAGAATGTGTGAGATACATGAGGGACTGTGAAAAAGTGGTTGGATCAATGGATGTAGGTTACAAAGAGGGAATGAATAATTCTTGGAGCTGGGAGACCAAGAGGGACTGGTAGTTAACGATTGGATTTCTTAAAATTTAGATTGGAAAAGAGGAGTAGCAATTATTGGTAATTAGAATATCTCTAGGGAATCCTCCCATGGAAATGGGTGGCTGACGTAGTGAGAGATCAAGAAGTGAGACACCACAGTATTAGATCATCTACATGGATATTGAAGTAACAAAGAATGAGGGTAAAACAGTATTGGAGAAAGTGTGACAGCAAGCTTAGAAAATTCAAGGAAGTGCAGAGTGGTAGAGGAGGAGAAATTACCTGGCAGTTGGTAGATAACAGCAACAAAAAAAGATAGTAAATGATGTAGTTGGATGATACAAGCTACAAAGCCAGAAATTGTTAGGAAGGAAGAGAAATTATCTAGATTTGACAATGAGGAGCTACAGAGATACCTTCCCCATCTTTAGACTCAGTGGTAAAAGAGTATGAGAGAGAAAACAGCAACTACTTAAAAGAACTGCTGAGGAAGTAATGTCTCCAGGGTACAGGCAGGTTTCTATTAGAGTCAGAAGGTGAAGCAACATTCTGGAATAGGTTAAGGTTGTAAGAGATTCTGTCAAGGGTGGTAAGTTCTACAAGTACAGTGGGAAAGTTTTGACAGTTGAGGACGGTCAGATTCAGAGATATAAAGAGCCATATGGGGATAAGAGTCTGGATGATGTGAAATGACCTGGCATTCTTAGTATAATTGCTAAAACAGGGCAAATAAACCGAAGATATTCAACAAAATAACAATGGACAAAGGCACAACATGGTGTGACCTGGAGGGTTTACAGGCCAAAACTCAGTGATGTAGGCCTATTTTTCTCAACGTTGCCCAACTAAGTGATACAAAAGAGGCACTGGATTAGTACCTATGATACCTGGCTTTTGTTTCCTAACAAAGCAGGGAGACAAAATGGTGAGTTTAAAAAGGAATATAGAAATTATTTGTTGGTCAGGCGCGGTGGCTCATGTCTGTAATCCCAGCGCTTTGGGAGGCTGAGGCAGGCAGATTATGAGGTCAAGAGATTGAGACCATCCTGCCCAACATGGTGAAACCCTGTCTCTACTAAAAATACAAAAATTAGCCGGGTGTGGTGGGGCACGCCTGTAGTCCCAGTTACTAAGGAGGCTGAGACAGAAGAATCACTTGAACCCAGGAGGCAGAGGCTGCTGTGAGCCGAGATCGCGCCATTGCACTCCAGCCTGGGCAACAGAGCAAGACTCGGTCTCAAAAAAAAAAAAAAAAAGAAAGAAAGAAATTATTTGTCAAATCAACCAGCACCCTGACTTTAATGATGATTTTTAAAAATAAGTACCACTAAATACATCATGTGATGACCTAAACCATCTAATTATTTTCTCCTCAAAAAGCAAGTCAAGGTCGGGCACAGTGGCTCATGCCTGTAATCCCAGCACTTTGGGAGGCCGAGGCAGGCAGATCACCTGAGCTTGGGAGTTTGAGATCAGCCTGGGCAACATGGTGAAACACCGTCTCTACTAAAAATACAAAAATTTAAAAAAATTAAAAAATTAGCTGGGCGTAGTGGCAGGTGCCTGTAGTCCCAGGTACTTGGGAGGCTGAGACAGGAGAATAGCTTGAACCCAGGAGGTGGAGGTTGCAGTGAGCCGGATCACGCCACTGCACTCCTGCCTGGGCGACAGAGTGAGACCCTGTCTCAAAAAAAAAAAAAAGCAAATCAAACATTACCTAGTAGAAGGAGGCTTAAAGAAATAGGAAAAAGCATTTCAAATACAAAACTAAAAAAAAGACTTGGGTCAAACTAAAAATAAATTATATTAAAAACAATACAAAATCCTCTTCTGTCTAGTACTTGATTTTTTTAAAAAAATAGGGAAAGAAATCTAACTGAGTCATTCAAAATACATACCTATGTTGTCCCATTAAAAAATAAAAATTAAAAAAACAAATTCACCAAATGTTAAAAAAAAAAAAAAAAAAAACCGTCAGAACCAACAGTAAAAAAGTAGTTGTAATCCCAGCACTCTAAAATATAACTTTTATTTGTAACAGCACTCTAAAATACAACTTATTCATAATTTTCTAGATTATAATATGGGGCAGTATGGGACAATGCATTTTATAATTTTATATTAGATGTATTTGATCTTTAACCAGAAATCTACCAAATCTTTTAGACCAGAAAACTGATGCCATAATTGTGTTTAAATGGTTCACTTTGTATTCTGAAAAAAACAAAAGACTGTAAAGAAAGCAGATGAAAAATAAATAAGAGAAAAATCAAAATAGTAAAATTAAAAAGCCAAAAGAAAATCTAAAGCAAGGAAAATCAGACGACTCCCTTCTTTTTGGATACTATAAAGAAGTACAAACATTTCTAACAGCAAATTAAAAACTACAAGACATTTTCTCATACATACTTTTGTGTGTTCATATGGAATGTCCACAGAAGGGTGGTAGCATACTATTGTCCTGCCATCAGAAGTCAGAGCAAGCTCTACGTTGCTAAAAAAGAATGTTTTAGAAATAAAGTTATATTGTATTTAAGGCAAAATGATTATTCTTTTCTTTTTTTTTTTTGAGATGGAATCTCACTGTGTCACCCAGGCTGGAGTGCAATGGGCACTCCAGGTTAAAGCTAAAATTAGTGCCCGGCCTAATTTTAGCTTTAAGAATAATCATTCTGGGCCCAGCGTGGTGGCTCATGCCTGTAATCCCAGCACTTTGTAAGGCCGAGGTGGGCAGATTGCTTGAGGTCAGGAGTTCAAGACCAGTCTAGCAAAACCCCGATTCTACTAAAAATACAAATATTAGCCAAGTGTAGTGGCACATACCTGTACTCCCAGCTACGCAGGAGGCTGAGGCAGGAGAATCACTTGAACCCAGGAGGCGGAGGCTGCAGTGAGTCAAGATCATGCCACTGCACTCCAGCCTGGGCAACAGAATGAGACTCCATCTCAAAAAAAAAAAAAAAAAAAAAAAAAAAAAAAAAAAAAAAAAGCTAAAATTAATTAATCACAAATTGCTGAAGAGAAGATACTACATCACTGGATTGGCAAACCTGGTACCCAAAACACAGGAGACAACTGAAGACCATCCCACAGAATATGTCAGCTTAAATACCACAACAAAATAATTTGTAGGTAACAGAGAATAGGTATTAGATTGTTTCACCATGGTTACAAGATTGAATACTATAACATGGCTACAATGAACATTTAATCTGTCAAATGATTTCTTCATGAGAAGGTAGTTTTATATAATGCAAAACACACATATGACTCAATCTTTCCAGGTTCAAAAAATGTTACCTACTCCAGTTTCATCGCTATCATAGTACTCATTAGATGAACAACTAGTGTCAAGGCCAGGTGTGGTAGCTCACATCTGCAATCCTTACACTTTGGGAGGCCAAGGCGGGAGGATCACTTAAGCTCAGGAGTTTGAGACCAGCCTGGGTAACATGACAAAATCCTGTCTCTACAAAAAATAAAAAAAATTAGCCAGGTGTGGTGGTACACACCTACAGTTCCAGTTACTTGGGGGCGCTGAGGCAGGAGGAGAGCTTGAATCCGGGAGGTTGAGGCTGCAGTGAGCTGACATAGCGTCACTGAACTCCAGTCTGGGCGACAAAGTGAGACCCTGTCTCAAAAATAAAAATAAAAGGCCAACCATGATGGCTCATACCTGTAATCCTTGCATGCTGGAAGGCCGAGGGAGGCAAATCGCTTGAGCTCAGGAGTTTAAGATCAGCCTGGGCAACATGCTGAAACCCCGTTTCTATAAAAAATACAGAATTAGCTGGGTGTGGTGGCACACACCTGTAGTCCCAGCCGCTTGGGGGCTGAGGCAAGAGGATTACTTGAACCTCGCAAGTTGAGGCTCCAGTGAGCTGAGATAGCGCCACTGCATTCCAGCCTGGGTGACAAAGTGAGAACCTGTCTCAAAAAAATAAAAGGTCAGTTGCAGTGCCTCACGCCTGTAATTCCAGCATTTTGGGAGGCCCAGGTGGGCAGATTACCTGAGGTAAGGACTTTGAGACCAGCCTGGCTAACATGGTGAAACCCCATCTCTACTAAAAATACAAAAATTAGCCAGGCATGGTGGCACGTGCCTATAGTCTCAGCTACTCAGGAGGCTGAGGCTGGAAAATCGCCTGAACATGGGAGGTGGAGGTTGCAGTGAGCCAAGATCACACCACTGCTCTCTAGCCTGGGCGACAGAACAAGACCCCATCTCGAAAACAAAATAAAAATAAAACTAGTGTCAAGAGAGAAGAAAAAATATTTTTATTATCATTTTGTAATAAAAACAACACAGATTAAGAAAATACGTTGCAGTTTCTGCATATCAGACTCTGCTGCAGAGGAAAAAGACAATGTCATATGTTATTCCTAGTTCTTATCATAGTGACTAAATTGAATAAGTACCAAATGAATGGTGGTTAAATTAAGTATGTGTAATTTAGGATTATTCAATATCAAACAAAAGAAAAGATAAATAATAGCTTAAGCTAACAGATATGAACCCTATAAAAACGAATTAACTTTTCCAAAAAGCTAAAGCATGCTTTAGAAAGGACGGCAGTTCTAAACAGCATGTCTGTCTTACAACAAATTAAATATTCAGTGAAACACAATGATAATAATTTTTATTTAAAATGTTTATAAGCTCAGATACTGGGTAAATAAAATCATTAAAACAATTTTTAAAAACAAAATTAAGGAAAGAATAATGAGAAACGAAAGCATAAGACATCAAAACAAGAAATAAAATTAAATTATTTCAGATATAGCTAAGACTATTATTTTTTCAATTGAGTTTTAATACATACCAATTATAGTCATCTGGTAGAGGAGAATACGTAGATTTATGACAAACACAATATAAAGCTCCATCTGCAAAAACCCCAAACAGTAAAATAGATTTAGTTAATTTGAGCATATTTTCTCCATAAATTTAAAGCTAGTTTTACTCATTCAACCAACATTTACTGTTTACTATGAAACAGGCCTGTGCTAGGGGCTAGAGATTCAACAACAAACAAAACTCAGTCCCAACCCTCAAAAGGGTATAGTCTGCTTGTGAGAGAGACAGACAAACAATTACAACATAGAGGATAAGCACTGTTAGGACTGGTAAACACTGGCAAAGATGGGTCACACAGAAAGGCTACCAAACAAATTGTGCAGGTTCAAGAAAGCCTTTTCAGTGGAGGTGATGTCCAAGGTGCTCTAAAGAATGAGAAAATAGGCCGGGCGCGGTGGCTCAAGCCTGTAATCCCAGCACTTTGGGAGGCCGAGGCGGGTGGATCATGAGGTCAGGAGATCGAGACTATCCTGGCTAACATGGTGAAACCCCGTCTCTACTAAAAATACAAAAAACTAGCCGGGCGTGGTGGCGGGCGCCTGTAGTCTCAGCTACTTGGGAGGCTGAGGCGGGAGAATGGCATGAACCCGGGAGGCGGAGCTTGCAGTGAGCCAAGATCACGCCACTGCACTCCAGCCTGGGAGCACAGCGAGACTCCGTCTCAAAAAAAAAAAAAAAAAAAAAAAAAGAATGAGAAAATAAGAATTGATAAGAGACAAAAACAATGTTTTTAGCAGAGGGAGTAACAGGTGCAAGGACTCCAGGTAAAATAAAAATTAAAAGTATTTGGGTACTCCAGCCTTTCCAAGAAAGAACTTAAAGTATTTGGGGCGAGGTGCAGTGGCTCATGCCTGTAATCCCAACACTTTGGGAGACCAAGGCGGGCAGATCACCCAAGGTCAAGGAGTTCGAGACCAGCCTGACCAACATGGTGAAACCTTGTCTCTACTAAAAATACAAAATTAGCCAGGCGTGGTCAGCTACTCAGGAGGCTGAAGCAGGAGAATTGCTTGAACCCAGGAGGCAGAGGTTGCAGTGAGCTGAGATCATGCCATTGCACTCCAGCCTGAGCAACAAGAGCGAAACTCCGTTTCAAAAAAATAAATAAATAAAAATAAAGTATTTGGGTTTTCCAAGGTGCAGAGTTTATAAGGGAGTGATGAAGTGATGAAATATGAAATAATCTGTTCAAAATTAACTTTTCTTAATCAAAATGCTTACATTTTAAAGCATATTTTCCTTTTTTAGAATACCTGCAAATTCAAGAGCCATAATTGCTCTTTTTTTTTTTTTTTTTTTTGAGATGCAGTCTCGCTCTGCCGCCCAGGCTGGAGTGCAGTGGCACGATCTCGGCTCACTGCAAGCTCTGCCTCCCGGGTTCACGCCATTCTCCTGCCTCAGCCTCCTGAGTAGCTAGGAGTACAGGCACCCGCCACCACGCCAGGCTAATTTTTTGTATTTTTAGTAGAGATGGGGTTTCACCATGTTAGCCAGGATGGTCTTAATCTCCTGACCTCGTGATCCACCTGCCTCAGCCTCCCAAAGTGCTGGGATTACAGGCGTGAGCCACCGTGCCCGGCCATAATTGCTTTTTTAAAAGCTTGTGAAAGGTTCTCCTATGTTCAAAAAAAGGATATTCTTTTAATACAAATAAAAAAATTTAAAAGTAATTCAATATAGTTAAAAGCAAGTTTTGAATGCATCTTGATCAATGCCAAGAATCAAAGTCAGAGCCTCTTGTTCCTGTGATATAGGACTGTAACCTATCCTGCCTTCCCTATCTCCATGCCTTCACCATGTCCTCAGTATGGAATTCCATCCCCATTTTGTTCAAATACCCCTCATCCTTAAAAGTCTAACACTTGCCAGGCGCAGTGGCTCATTCCTGTAATCCCAGCACTTCGGGAGGCCAGGGCAGGTGGATCACTTGAGGTCAGGAATTCGAGACCAGCCTGGCCAACATGGTGAAACCCCCTCTCTACTAAAAATACAAAAAACTGGCCAGGCATGTTCATGCATGCCTGTAATCCCAAGAGTGAAACTCCATCTCAAAAATAAATAAATAAATAAATAAGCAGACATGGTGGTGCACATCTGTAGTCTTGCTTACTTGGGAGACTAAGATAGTAGGATCATCTGAGCCCAGGGAGGTCAAGGCTGCAGTGGGCCAAGACTGCGCCACTGCACTCCAGCCTGGGCAACAGAGTGAGACCTACCTCGGAAAAAAAAAAAAAAAAAAAGAAACATTCATTACCTGACATTTTACCAGTGGAAGTTCTGGATATAGAGGTAGCAGAAGCTCTAAATATATAACTAGGACCAATGCCAAAGTTAACACCAATCAAGCCAAAGCAATTCAATGTGCCAAAAGAACTTCAATTAACAATAATTTCTGTAATTTATGAGCTATTCTTGTTACATATATATGTTTAATTACATTTTGAAAAGAGCTAGCCGGGCGCGGTGGCTCAAGCCTGTAATCCCAGCACTTTGGGAGGCCAAGATGGGCGGATCACGAGGTCAGGAGATCGAGACCATCCTGGCTAACACGGTGAAACCCCGTCTCTACTAAAAAATACAAAAAAACTAGCTGGACGAGGTGGCGGGCACCTGTAGTCCCAGCTACTAGGGAGGCTGAGGCAGGAGAATGGCATAAACCCAGGAGGCGGAGCTTGCAGTGAGCTGAGATCTGGCCACTGCCATCCAGCCTGGGCACAGAGCGAGACTCCGTCTCAACAACAACAACAAAAAAGAGCTATGAAAGCTAAAAGTTGTCCCATCTTCAAATGCTCAGTATTTTACCTTGCTACTGAAAAGGAAGTACAGTAGAAAGTATACTGGACAAAGTAAGGTGGGGAGATCCAGATTTTGGTCATAGTTCTCATTTACCAAATATGTGACCCTAGGTAAACTTATGAAGGCCACAGAACTCAAGTTTCTTTACCTTCATAAAGAGGATAATACTACATGGGTTACCAAAATCAAAACTGTTATAAGGATCAAATGGCTTAACATGCTTGGAAAACTGTAAAGTGGTCTACATTCCCAAGCTGACTGACCATTTGGGAAATTTTAAAATATTCCTTCTAGAATATAGGGAAGCCTTTTTATTTTTGCTCATTGAACTTCCTTCCTTAATCATGATTTCGCTTTGCCTCCAATCTTAATGTTCTTCCCTTTTTTATTAAACATCAATAATAACAGTAATGAAACTTTCTTTAATTTTAATTTTTTATTTTTGAGACAGGGTCTCGCTCTGTCTCCCAGGCTGGAATGCAATGGCACAATCACAGCCTCGAACTCCTGGACTCAAGCAGTCTTCCTACCTCAGCCTCCCGAGTAGGCTGCCTCCCTCCTGGGACCACAGGCGCACACCACCTCGCCCAGCTAATTTTTGTAACTTTTATAGAAATGGCATTTTGTCACATTGCCCAGCCTGGTCTCAAACTTCGGAGCCTGCCTCAGCCTCCCAAAGTGCTGGTATTACAGGTGTGAGCCACCATGCCCAGCCCTTTACTTTCAATAATAGTAGTAGTAGGAACTTCGCAGTATAAGGGACTTTTAGGACATAAGAAGTTAGGTCACTGAGTATTAGGATGACTGATAACGGAATGATTTTCTAGGGTAACCTAATGCTTAGTTAACTAGGTATTTTGAGAGTAACTCTAATCCATTCAGATTACTTCAACAAACACTGATATATCTCCTATCATGATGAGAGGCACCAGGGACACCAAAATGAATTAGATACAGTACAAACTTAGTGGGAAATCCAGTGGGGAAAAAGATATATAAACAATTTTCAATTATCCAGGGACACATTAATTGGTTTTCTGATGGGCCTGTGTGAGGACTAATTGCTTCAAAACATAGACTATGTAAAAACTGGTTGGATCTGACTTCTCATTAGTCTAGGAGCTGGGTTCCTGCAAGGCAAAGAGTAGGCTAAGAAGTAAGGGTCTTTCTTCCAATTCTCACAACAAAAATGCTCCTAGATAATCAAATGCTGATTGTAGTTTTGTTGTGACTTATTTTAGTTTATATCCAAAGTCTCTTAAGCAATCTCCTATTCCATTTACTGAATTCTAAGTTGATTTTACTTTGAATATAATGTAATAAATGTTATTATGTTTAGGGCCCTAAAAAAGGGGACAGTAGGGCAAGCAAGGAAGCAGGGATGGAAAGCTTCCTACAAGAGCAGGATTTGGTGGCTGGGTGCGGTGGCTCACGCCTATAATTCCAGCACTCTGGGAGGCTGAGGTGGCAGACCACTTGAGGTCAGGAGTTTGAGATCAGTCTGGCCAAGATGGTGAAACCCCTTCCCTACTAAAAATACAAAAACTAGGACAGGCGCAATGGCTCACACCTGCAATCCCAGCACTTTGGGAGGCCAAGGCAGGCAGATCACTTGAGGTTGGCAGTTCGAGACCAGCCTGGCCAACACGGTGAAACTCTACCTCTACTAAAAATACAAATATTAACCAGGCATGGTGGTAGGTGCCTATAATCCCGGCTACTCGGGAGGCTGAGGCAGGAGAATCACTTGAACCCGGGAAACAGAGGTTGCCATGTGCCAAGATCATGCCTCTGTGCTCCAGCCTGAACAATGGAGCAAGATTCAGTCTCAAAAAACAAAATAAAATAAAATAGAGTAGGATCTGACAAACCTTTGAGCATTCTATTCAACAAAGGTGTTTACTGAGTAAAATATTTTCCCCGCCTCAAGCATAACAAATTGCCTATTTATTACTTTACTTTTACTCTATTCTTCAAATAGCTCTTTTCTCTTTAATTCAATAAACAAACTTTCAATTACAAATGGTGGTAAACAGAAAATAAGAAAGAAGAGGCAGAGTTGTATTTACAAAGTCAGCTGCACCCCAGGCGCGATGGCTCACACGCCTGTAATCCCAGCACTTTGGGAGGCTGAGGCGGGCGGATCACCGGAGGTTGGGAGTTCGAGACCAGCCTGACCAACGTGGAGAAACCCCCGTCTCTACTGAAAATACAAAATTAGCTGGGTGTGGTGGCCTGTAATCCCAGCTGCTTGGGAAGTTGAGGCAGGAGAATTGCTTGAACTCAGGAGGCAGAGGTTGCGGTGAGCCGGAGATTGCACCATTGCACTCCAGCCTGGGCAACAAGAACAAAAAACTCCGTCTCAAAAAAAAAAAAAAAGTCAGCTGCACTTGCATGTTTATCAGAGCACTATTCACAATAGCAAAGACATGGAAACAAGCCCATCAACGGCAGACTGGATAAATAATATGTGGTATATATGTACACCATGGATTATTAGCCAGACATTAAAACAAATAAAATCACGTCCTTTGCAGCAACATAGATGCAGCTGGAGGCCATTATCCTAAGTGAATTAATGCAAAAACAGCCAAATACTACATATTCTCACTTACATGTAGGAGGTAAACATTGGGTACATATGGACACAAAAATGGGAACAATAAACACTGGTGACTCAAAACAGAAGGGAGGGATGGAGGGAAGGATTGAAAAACTAACTATTGGGCACTATATTCACTATTCGGGTGATGGGTTGAGTTGAAGCCCAAATCTCAGCATATGTAATATATCCATGTAACAAACCTGCATATGTACCCCCTGAATCTAAAATAAAAAATAAAAATAAAAAGTTGGCTGACATAGTTAAATATAAAAAGGCAAACCTACTGTAGCCTTCTATACATGTCTACTTTAGAAATGGGAGAACAGAGTTTACAAACAGGAAAAGAAAAAAGAAAGCACAGTTGGCTGAGAAAAAAGACTTTAATATTCTATTTACTTATTTGGGTCCATGCTTTGACTGTCAAACATGTATTAACAAGCTTTCGAGAAAATATTAACTATATACAGTTCTTTAGAAAAGGCAGAAATTACATTTCATATTTTTAAAATGGCTAGGTACATAGAAAAAACACAATGAGAATCCACCAAACTATTAACAATGATTATCTCTGGAATATGGGACTGTAAATTTACCCTTTATTCGCATATTTTAAGAACTACTAAAAAAGCAATACATGTAATTGAACAAGAGAAAGTTACCCTTGACCAATCCCTTACTCCTGCCCTCAGCTAAATCCCGAGTGGGCTACACAGATAGCCACTGTTTGGTCCAGACCTTTTACCTCTGCATTTATGCGTATGCACACATGCATATGATGGATCATCTTTTAAACATACAAATAAGATCATATGATAGATATACATAGATATGGTTCTGACACGCTTTTTTTTTTGTTTCTATTTGGAGATCTTTCCATGTCAGTAACAGCTGCATGATAGTCACAGTTAAGATGTACCATAATTTATCCATTCCCCTCCCCAATCCACTTTTTTTTTTTAGAGATGGGGGTCTTGCTATGTCACCCAGGCTGGTCTCAAACTCCTGGCCTTAAGCAGTCCTCCCACCTCCCAAAGTGCTGGGATTACAGGCATGAGACACCACATCTCATGTTTTCTCCCACTTTCCATTACTGCAAACACTCCTGCAAATTACAGGTGTATACAATAACTAAATGCTTTAAATTTTCTATATTCTTAAAAGTTTAAAACTTTTTAAACATTAAAAAAATTTCACTTACTTTGGATTGGAAATAAATGTTTCAAGATAGTTCTCTTTGACATCACCCATTTTACTGCAGCTACAGCCATGGTGTTTCAAGATGCTTATCAAGTGGTATGAAAAAAGATGTTCTGAAGAGAAACTGCTTTTAACATCTGCTTCTAGGCATACCAATTTCTACTCCTGCCGAAGAGATAAAGAAAAATCAGTGCTACCTATGGTAAACTTAAGTTAAATTAAACACCACAAGAACAAGGTAACAATCACTGCCTAGAAGTCAACTGAAGCAATGCTTTTAAACAACTTGGCAATTCACACGATTTAACAACAGGACGAAGAGCAACACGGTCAAAATATAAGATCAGAACCACTGGAACTATGTCCATTACTATTTATCCTAGATGCAAACTTCTCTGCACCCAGTGCAGCTCCTTCTACTTACTGAATACTCAGTACATGTGTAATTACTCTTGAAACAGTCATTCACAAATGGTACACAGAGTCTTCATTCTCATAATGCTAGCGTGTCTGTGTACAACCTCCAAGGTTCCATATACAAGATACTACGTCACTTACAGTACTATCCTGTTTCTGATTAAATATTTGTCTGCCCTGAGCCATTAATAATAAAGAAATATCAAACAAGAAGGCCTATCCTTAGCCTATTAAATACTCAATTGGAGGAACTCATACAAATGCCCTCAAGTCCCAGATAAAATTTCACCATTTTATATGTGTATAAGGTCTTTAACTTTCCAAGGTACTTTCGCCACCATTTCATTTTGCTCTCGTATTAATCATGTGATTATTCTGATTCATGAAGAAACTAAAGTATAAAATTTAAAAGTCTTGCTTCCAAGGACTTTAAAGTCAGTCACTGCCAAACTGGGAAACTTTATAACAAGTCATTAAATGATCCTCAGTTTCTCCAATGACAAAATGGGGAAAACCACAATCTTCATGGGCTGTTGTGAATAAATGACAAATAACCATTGTTAAACCTTGTTTTTAATAGTCTTCAACGATAGCCGGGCAAGGTGGCGGGCGCCTGTAGTCCCAGCTACTCGGGAGGCTGAGACAGGAGAATGGCGTAAACCTGGGAGGCGGAGCTTGCAGTGAGCTGAGATCTGGCCACTGCACTCCAGCCTGGGTGACAGAGCAAGACTCCGTCTCAAAAAAAAAAAAAAAAACAAACAAACAAACAAAAAACAAAAATAGTCTTCAACGACTATCCGTGCCCTTCCCCCAATAGTGATAAAAGGGAATTAGGACACAGGTCCCCATTTGCTAGGCTAAATCACTCACACTGATACCTTGCACTGCCAGTACATTAACACTGCTAACCGTGAGCTCATAAGTGTGCTTTTTAGTTTATAATCCACTTTCATATACATTACATGCTCTGACTTTCACAAGTCTGTGAAGCAGGCATCTCCATTTCACAGATTAAGAACAAAGGCTCAGAGAGGTCAATCGATTACTTGACCAGTATATCGTTGCTTAATAGGTGACATGCGTGGGACGTAAACCCATGACCTCTGACCACGAACAAAACATCTTGGGGGAAATTAGGTCCCCTCTGTCCGAAGCCCAGAGGCAAGCACACTCTGCTGGGAGTCAGATTATTCACCCCAGGAAGATCATTTCAGAGGTCAAGTCCCTTGGCCCGGAATTCAACCCCAAAACAAAAGCCACATAGCCTCTGAGGGTAAGAGGTTTGAGGAGCAGGCTACCAGGAGCACACGGACTCTTCGACCTAAATGAGTCCCTAGAGCCACAAGCTGCATCAGCCACTCCCGGGCGTCCGCCAGGTAACGAAGGGGGCGCTACAGGAAGCGCGCGGCCACATGCCGGCCCTTCTGCAGGAAGGGCAAAGGCTGGGGATGCAGGCAGCCTCGCCCTGCCGGGAACGACAGGCGGGAGACCTCGACACCTGCAGACAAACACTGTGGGCCTGCCTAGCTTCGAGGGAGTCCTCCACAGAAGGACTAGAGGGAAGCGGTTACCTTGACACCTTCTCACCACGAGCCCGCCATCTTGTTTCAATCCGGGTCCCAAGAAACAGCGCCGCGCGCGCCCTCCCGGCCGCGGGGCATTCTGGGAAATGTAGTCTCCGTGGAAAAGCAGCCCGGTCGCAGAGGGAAAGCGGAGTCGTTGCTATGGACTCTTGCCTTTATTTGTAGCAGCATGGCCGCAACGTTATCAAGGTGCCCAGAAAAACAAAATCACTGCCCCAAATACATACCCTTAGAAACTAACAAACATTTTTTTTTTTTTGTGAGGCAGTCTCATTCTGTCACCCAGAATGTAGTTCAATGGCTCCATTACGGCTCATTGCAGCCTGTACCTCCTGGGCCCAAGAGATCTTCCCACCTCAGCGTCCTGAGTAGCTGGTACTACAGGCGCACACCACCACACCTGGCTAATTTTTTAATATTTTTGTAGAGACGGGGTCTTGCTATGTTGACCACGCTGGTCTCAAGCGATCCTCCCACCTCGACCTCCCAAAGTGATGGAATTACAGGCCTGAGCCACCATGCAAGCCTACAAGTACTTTTTAAAAAAATTATGTTAATATTCAAAGAAATTGTAGATTGCCCTTTAGTAAATGAGTTAAAGTTTCCCAGGGGAAGAGACATTCCCGAGAAGCCCTGAAATGTGTAGGTTAGGAATTGGACGTTTGGAATCAGAACGTGAAGAGGCCCTCCACTTGGAGAACCTGGCACTGTGCCCTCAGAACTGTGCTGGCTACCTATTATGGGAGGAAGTAACTATGCAGAATCTTGGACCTTGCCTTCCATCTCAGGAGGAAGGAAAGGCCCCTGGGCCTTTGCACTCTCTGTTCCCATTGCCAACAATGCGCTTCTCTCACCTCTTCTCTTGACTTTACTGTATACAGGCCTTTCTCAAATATCATCTTAGAAAGGACCACACCACTAAAATAGCCTCACCCACCCTTATTCCATGCCCCCCTTTATTTTCCTTCAGAACATTTACCATTACCTGACTTTATATTGATTATTTGTTTGCTCGTTTAACTTTTTTTGTTTGTTTGTTCGTTTTTTGAGGCAGAGTCTCACTCTGTCGCCCAGGCTGGAGTGCAGTGGCATGATCTTGGCTTACTGCAACCTCTGCCTCTCGGCTTCAAGCGATTCTCCTTCCTCAGCCTCCCGAGTAGCTGGGATTACAGGTGCCCACCACCTCACCCAGCTAATTTTTGTATTTTTAGTACAGATGGGGCTTTGCCATGTTCGCCGGACTGATCTTGAACTCCTTACCTCAGGTGATCTGCCCACCTCCGCCTCCCAAAGTGCTGGGATTACAGGCGTGCGCCACTGCACCCAGCCTCGTTTAATGTCTCTTATGCTCGATAATGTAAGCTCCGTGAAGGCAGAGACATATGTCTATCTTGTTCTTCACCATGTGCAAACCCAGCATCTCAGACTGTGCTCGGCCTCATTATAGGTCTCCAGTAAGTGTTTGCTGAACAAATGAAAAGACTAGATAACATTGCAAGTATCCAAGACAGCAGATGATTGGCTGGTAAAGCAGAAGTGGTTGCCTAGAAATTCCCTTTTACCATGATTTGCAAAATGTTGCTTTTGTATATTTTTCTAAGAAAGAATCTATAACTTTTAGTATGTATTCCAGGGAATTGATAAACCTCTCAACAAGTTAAGAACCATATTCCTGAAGTGACAAGTATTGAAAGTAAGTGAACACAGATCACATAGTAAAGAAAACTGAATCTGGGCTGTGTAGTATGTCTCCTCATTTCCCAGGGAACATCAGGAGGCTAATCTTTGCTCTTGTAGAAGCCCACAGAGGGTCCATCTGTGTCCTTTCCAATCGCGTCCATCCTCCAAAGCTACCCATGAAGTCTTTCTGGACTATGCAATAGGAAGGGACAGAGAGGAGAAACAGATTTGAATGAGCAGTCAACTGGACTGGTCGAACATTCCCTGCGTAAAGTGTAAGAAGAATGGATCAAAGATTATTCCAGATGTCAAGTCTTGATGGCTGTGAGCAGAGTGGGACCAGTCCCCAATAGGGAGACTCACTTAGTGGGACCAGGGAAGGTCTCACAAAGCTGAGACCGGAAAAGAAACCAACATTTTTGGGGGACGAAAGAGGAGAGACAATTTAGGCTAAGCGAGGGAACAACTTACACAAAAGCTTTAATGTGGTGGAAATAGCTTACCATATACTGGAGTAGGGTGGACAGTGTGGAGAAGAGTGGCAGGAGATGAGGAGAGTTGGAGCCAGATCATGTTGGGCTTCATAAGCCTTGGAGGGGTTAACACGGAGTTAGGACACAGGACATATGTAGAGATTAAATGGAGTAGGTGGTGCTGTGTGCCTGTAGTCCTAGCTACCCTGGGAGTAGGAGGCTGAAGTGGGAGGATTGCTTGAGCCCAGGAGGTCAAGGTGGCAGTGAGCTATGATCGTGCCATGCACTCCAGCCTGGGTGACAGAGTGAGCCCCTGTCTCTTGAGATTTTTACACAAAAGAAGTGACATAATTTGATTTCTATTTTTAAAAGATTACTCTGGCTGCCCTGGGAGGAGTGGTTTGGAGAGTGGCAAGACCGCAGGCAAGTCTAGCAAGGAAGCTACTACAGTTCTGCAGTCAATAAATCATGTGATGGAGGGTGGTGGCAGTGGAGATGGAGAGAGAGAAAGAGTCCAGATGTATTTTAAAATTGGAAGTAATGACTTAACTTGCTGATGGATTGATTGAGAGAGAGGAAGACACTTCAGGTGATGCTTTGATGACTAGCTTGACAATGGCGCCATTCATAAGACAAGGAAGACTGAGAGAGGAGCAGGTTTGGGGAGTCTGATGAGGGCGGAAATGCATACTTCTGTTTGGGAGTTGTTGAGTTTGAGATGGCTCTGAGACACTCCAGTGGAGACACAAAACGAGGCAGCAGCCCGGGCAACATAGTGAGTGAGGCCTCATCTCTACAAAAAGTCCACAAAATTAGTCAGGCTGATGGTGCGCACCTGTGATCCCAGCTACTAAGGAGGCTGAGGTAGGAGAATCGTTTGAGCCCTGGAGGTTGAGGCTGCAGTGAGCTGTGGTCGTGCCACTGCACTCCAGCCTGAGTAACAGAGTGAGACCCCCATCCCCCAAAAAACAAAAAACAAAAGGCAGGTACTTGAAGAGGTGTGTTTAGAGAGTAGAGGTTGGACTAGGTATAGAAAAAAAGATAAAGGGCATGGAGGCTGGCCCCAGGGAATTCCAACACTTAGAAATCAGATGGAGGAGGATAACCTTGAGCAAGGGTCTCCCAGGAGTGGCAGTAAGAAAGGTAGAAGGAAAACAAATACGACAATGTCAGAATAGTTAAGAGAGGCCACGTCACAAAGTGTTCCTAACTTAAGAGTTCAGTGCTAGCAACTTATAAAGTATAATTTCCAAAAATACAAACTTGAAATACCAGCAAATAACTTATATTGACCTACATAAAAGTGCTTTATTTTATTTTATTTATTTATTTTTTTAAGACAGTGTCCCGCTCTGTCACCCAGGCTGGAGTGCAGTGATGTTATCTTGGCTCACTGCCCGCCACAATGCCCAGCTACTTTTTGAATTTTAGTAGAGACAGAGTTTCAGCATGTTGGCCAGACTGGTCTTGAACTCCTGACCTAAAGTGATCCGCCCACCTCAAGTGATCCGCCCACCTCAACCTCCCAAAGTGCTGGAATTATAGGCGTGAGCCACTGTGCTCAGCTACAAATGCTTTAAATTCATGCTAGTAAAATGACAAAACAGACAAAATTCTAGGACTTTGGAATTGGCATCAAATGACTTCGGTTTAAAAGGGGATTGCCTTTTCTTCTGTAACTTCCCAGAAAAAAAAGTCATTCTTTGTATCAATCAGAGAGCAAAGATTCCAGAGCAACCTTACAACCAAACTATGAGAATGATCTTTCTGGCCAGGTGCAGTGGCTGACACCTGTAATCCCAACACTTTGGGAGGCCGAGGCAGGCGGATCATGAGGTCAGGAGTTCCAGACCAGCCTGACCAACATGGTGAAACCCCGTCTCTACTAAAAATACAAAAATTAGCTGGGCGTGTTGGCACATGCCTGTAATTCCAGCTACTCAGGCGGCTGAGGCAGGAGTATCGCTTGTACCTGGGAGGCAGAGGTTGCAGTGAACTGAGATCACACCACTGCACTCCAGCCTGGGCAACAGAGTAAAACTCTGTCTCAAAAAAAAGATCTTTCTAAACACTTAATTATTGTGACTGTCATTTTACAAACAGAAGTGACAGAGGCACAGAGAGGTTAACAACTTGTTCAAAGTCACACAAGTTACTGTGCTTTGAACCCAGGAACTACTATTACCAGTGCTCGTGAACCTAACCTCTGTGCTAGACTGAGCCATGCTTACTTCAAAATACAAAATATAGATGAGACTAGGTGCTGTGGAGTGCACCCGCAATCCCAGCTACTCAAGAGACTGAGCGGGGAAGATTGACTGAGCCAATGAGTTCAAAACCAGCCTGAGCAACACAGCAAGATCCCATCTCAACAACAAATAAAACAGATTTTTAAAAAATGAATGCAGATTTAAAAAACAAAACCCAAGAGATAATCACTGCTAACATTTTGATGTATAACTTTTCACTTGACATTTCTTTTCTTCTTTTTCTTTGAGACAGGGTCTTGCTATAGTGCCCAGGTTGGTCTGAAACTCCTGGCCTCAGGCAATCCTTCTGCCTCATCCTCCTGAGTAATTGGGATTACAGGCTTGAGCCACAGAACCTGGCTCTCTTCTTATATCTATATTATGATAATAGCTAACATTTATCGAGCACATTATGTGTACTATTCTAAAGTTCTATGGCAAGTAAATGGTGGAGCTGAGATATGAACTAGATAGCCTTATTCTCCTTCAGTCTCCCTTTCTTTTACACAAACACATTATTTTTAGGTTTTCTCCTATTACTGTTAATATGCATATATAAATAAGTATACATATACATGTATGCACATATTTTTTTCCTATGAACACCCTATATACTGTCAGTGTAGAACTACAAGTCTCCTAGAGATCATCAGGACTTAAAGGGTTATTTCGATTATTAAAGATCTTTGCACTGGTTATGATGGCTCATGCCTGTAATCCCAGCACTATCAGAGGCCAAGGCAGAAGGATCTCTTGAGCCCAGGAGTTTAAGACCAGGCTGGGCCACATAGTGAGACCCTAAAACTTAAAATTTTGTTTTTTAAAAATGAAGTCTGGGGCCAGGTGTGGCAGTTTATGCCTGTAATCCCAGCACTTTGGGAGGCCGAAACAGGCAGATCATGAGGTCAGGAGTTCAAGACCAGCCTGGCCAACGTGGTGAAACCCCGTCTCTACTAAAAATACAAAATTAGCTGGGCATGGTGGCGGGTGCCTGTAATCCCAGATACTCGGGAGGCTGAGGCAGGAGAATCATTTGAAGCTGGGAGGCAGAGATTGCAGTGAGCCGAGATTGTGCCATTGCACTCCAGCCTGGGCAACAGGGCGAGACTCCATCTCAAAAAAAAAAAAAAAAAAAAAAGAAGTCTAGAAGTCTGGGCATGGTGGCTCCCACCTGTAATCCCAGCACTTTGGGAGGCCAAGGCAGGAGAATTGCTTGAGCCCAGGAGTTCGAGACCAGCCTGGGTGACATAGTGAGGCCCCTATTTCTACAAAAAAAAATTTAAAAAATTAGCCAGGTGTGGTGGCATACGCCTCTAGTCCCACCTACTCAGGAGGCTGAGGTGGGAGGATCACTTGAGCCCAGAAGGTTGAGGCTGCAGTGAGTCATGATTGCGCCACTGCACTCCAGCTTGGGCAACATAGCGAGACCCTGTCAAAAAAAAGAAAAGAAAGAGAAAGAAATCCTTACAATGTAACTCTCATCTTTTTTTCTGAGATGGGATCTTGTTGTTTTGCCCAGCCTGGACTCAAACTCCTGGGCTCAAGCGATTCTCTTTCCTCAGCCTCCCAAGATGATAGTTTTCATTTTAAAGTTAATTCATTGTTAGGTGCTTTCTTGCAACTCCTAGATTTTTAATTTATTCTAATTCATTTACTTATCTAATAAATATTTATTGAGGACCTATTATACGTACCAGACACCAGAGCAGCAGTCTTCACAGATTATATCGTCAGAGGGTGACAGATACTAAATATATACTGATGGGATTAATTATTTTATGACAATTTTGTTGAGTGTCTCAGAGGAAAGGGATGTCATGGAGCACATACCAGGAACATCTGACTAGTGTACTCAGGACAGGAAAGGCTTTCCTGAGGAAGTGAATTTAAGTGGAAATGTGAAGGAAGAGGAGAAGTTAGGTAGAGGAAGAGGGCCTGAGGGAGCAGCCCGTGTGAAGGCGCTGAAATAGGAAGTAGTATGATTCTTCTAAGAAACAAAAGAGCCGGAGTGGTGGCTCAACCTGTAATCCCAGCAACTGGTGGTAGGGGTGGAGGCATGGTAAGGCAGGAGGATCACTTGAAACCAGGAGTTCAAGACCAGCCTGGGAAGCATAGCAAGACCCTGTCTCTAAATAAATAAATAAATAAATAAATAAATAAGGCCTGTGTGACTAGAATATAGGGTGCTAGCAAAAGCAATGAGGCTGACGGCAAAGGCAGATTTATTTTCGTGTTATTCCTGACAGCCAACACTTAAAAACTGGCTGGTTCAAGTGCAGCGGGGTTTACAACTCATTGATCATAACCAGTTACAGATTTTTTTGTTCCTTCTCCACTCCCGCTGCTTCACTTGAGTGGCCTAAAAAAATAATTAACAAATAAAGCTTTCTAGGAGACCACATCATTTCAGACTTAACCAAAAATCAAGACCCTGTTTTTCTAGTAAGCACTAAGTGTTCTCTTTAAGAAGTGCTTGCTTTTTCTTGTTACGATAAATGTTATACCTTAAATCATAGGGATTAATGTTCCCACCACAAACTGAGAAATCTGTAGCAGAAACTGCAAGCTATCCCCTAACAGATGTTTCTCCCCTTCCTCTGTATTAACAGAACCCCTAATTCAGGGGTATGTGGTTACTCACAATTATAAAATTCACACTTTTTTTTTTTTTGACAAAAAATTAGCCTGGCATGGTGGCACGTGCCTGTAATCCCAGCTACTCAGGAGGCTGAGGCACAAGAACCGCCTGAACCTGCAAGGCAGAGGTTTGGCAGTGAGCCAAAATTGTGCCACTGCACTCCAGCCCAGGTGACAGACTGAGAGCCTGTCTCAAAAAAAAAAAAAAAAAAAAAAAATTTACATTTTTCAGCTTCCCTTGCAAGTCTAGATGTGGTCATGTGACTTCCTTCAAGCCAACTTGTATGCACCCTTTGCTCCCTACTTCATCCTTCCTCTTGGAGGGTGGATTTAATGGTCATTATTGTAGAATCTCAGGATGGCCTTAACCTTGGAATGATGGAGCAGTCAGCTGGAAAGAGTCTGGATTTTTGATGACTTTGTAGACAAAGTTCCTGAGACTTCCTACTACAGATTTTTATGAAAGAGAGAAGTAAACTTTTATCTTGTTTAAGCTGCTGTTATAGTGATTGCGGTTTTTGTCATTTACAGTAATGGCAAAAGTTAGTGCAAAAGTAATTGCACCAATTTTCGCCAGACACCAGAGCAGCAGTCTTCACAGATTACATAGTCAGAGGGTGACAGATATTAAATATATAACGATGGGATTAATTATTTTATGACAATTATGTTGAGTGTCTCAGAGGAAAGGGATGTCATGGAGCACATACCAGGAACATCTGACTAGTGTACTCAGGACAGGAAAGGCTTTCCTGAGGAAGTGAATATAATTTGCCATATAATCTGTGAAGACAAACGGCTGCTCTGTTAGTAAAAGACAAAGTATTAGCCTACTGTGCAGCAACCTAACACTTTGTCTTTTACTAACAGTGGAAACTAATCCTAACTGAAATGACAGGATCAAAATAATTCAAATCAGAAATAATTCAAGAAAAATATCTATGAAGGATTAGTAATGATAAAAATGTAAGGTCCTCTATTCCACTGAATACAATACAGATCACAAGTTATAAACTACTATAAATTCCTTCAAAAGTTTTCTTATGAACATTCCAAACGAGTTTTACACTTAATGTCTTCTCTATCCTTAAGATCTTAAAGGGTTCTCCATGTGTAGGACCGACCATCTTATTTCTTTTTTTAATAGGATTTTTAAAAATTATTGTTTTTAAAATTTTTGAGACTGGGTTCTGTGCTGTCACCCAGGCTGGAATGCATTGGTGCGATTTCAGCTCACTGCAACCTCTGCTTCCCAGGCTTAAGCAATCCTCCCACCTCAGCCTCCCTAGTGGCTGGGACTACAGGAACAAACCACCACCCCTGGCTGATTTTTTGTACTTTTTGTAAAGACTGAGTTTCGTCATGTTGCCCAGGCTGGTCTCAAACTCCTTGCCTCAAGTGATCCACCCACCTCAGCCTCTCAAAGTGCTTGGATTACAGGCATGAGCCACTATGCCCAGCCAGGACCATCTTAATCATTTTCTTTATAGCTCCTGGAGGCTCAACATAATGTTAGGTAGGCAGTAGAGTACAGAGGTTAAGAAATGGAGTCTGAGAATCTAGCTGCCTAAATTTGAATCTCCCTCCTTCCTTCTTAATTATGTTATTTGGGGTAATTTAGTTACTTAATATTTTTGAGTCACAGTTTAGCCTTTGTAAAAGTAGGATACTATGTTTTCTGGCTGGGTGCGGTGGTTCACACCTGTAATCTACTTTATAGAATTGTTGAGTGGAATAAATAACAGAAAGTGAGCAAAAAGCTTAGCAAAATACCTAGCAGGTAGTAAGCACTCCATCAAAGCTAACCATAATCATATCTTATAGATGCTTAACAAAATCTTGTCTAATAATTTTTGTGAAAATCTATACCAAGGAGATGACTTATTTCTTAGGCATTAAAATAAAAGCCTTCCCTTTTGACTACCAAGAATAATCTAATGAATGTAACTAAAAATGAAAAAATAAATCTGGTCTAAAATGAACAATAATGGCCAGGCACAGTGGCTCATTCCTGTAATTTCAGCACTTTAGGAGGCTGAGGCAGGTGGATCACCCGAGGTCAGGAGTTGGAGACCAGCCTCACCAACATGGCAAAATCCCATCTCTACTACAAATACAAAAATTAGCTGGGTGTGGTGGCACTCACCTGTAGTCCCAGCTACTTGGGAGGCTGAAGCAGGAGAATCGCTTGAATCCAGGAGGTGGAGGTTGCAATGAGCCAAGATCACGCCATTGCACTCCAGTCTGGGCAATAGAGGGAGACTCTGTCTAAACAAAAATAAAAACAAAAAGATTGCTATATCTGTTAGGGTCCCAGAAGAAAACAGTTGACTTACTCAAATCGGGATGGTTTCAGGAGGGTTTGTTTACAGAAGGTGTCTTCACAGAAGTGTGAGTGGTATGTAGGGGAATCACAGGATCACAGGTAGTAGCAGTAATAGTAGTAGTAGTAGTAGCAGTAATAGTAGTAGTAGTAGTAGTAGCAGTAGTAGTAGCAGTGGTAGCAGAAGAAGAAGAATTTGGGCTTAGTAAAACTGGCTGTTCCTTCATGCCCCTCCAGGCCTGAAGGTACAAAGAGAGGGAGTAGTTATCAGAGCCCAGAAAAAGAGAGTCCTGCAGCAGCTACCTTGAGAGGGGCAGTAACCTTCAACTGAAGGGCATAGCCAGCCTGAGGTGACCTTGAAGGAGTAACCCAGAGTAATAATTACCTGACCTCTCCATCTTTCCCATCTCCCATGGGTTAAGGGCCCAGTCTCATAAGACACAAGACTGTCCCCTGCCACTGCAGATGCCAATCTGTGATGTAGACATGCGTGTGTGTGTGTGCTTGTGCATGTATGCTGGAAAATAGCACTCTAGGTGGATCTGGTTTATTTCACTACAGATATATATATGTGTGTGTGTATATATGTCTGTGTGTGTATATATGTGTACACATCATATATAACATATGGTATGCACATATATACACATCATATATTACTATACATATGATTTGTGTGTATGTATTCTATATGTAAGTCCTTAGAATATATTAGATTCACTTTGTGGCCTATTAGTTTATCTTTGTAATTCTAATTTTTTTTTCAGATGGGGTCTCACTCTGTCACCCAGGGTGGAGGGCAGTGGTACCATCATGGCTCACTGCAGCCTTGACATTCTGGACTCAAGTGATCCCCCCATCTCAGCCTCCCAAGTAGCTGGAACCACAGGTGCACCACCATGCAAAGCTATTTTTTTAAATGTATATATGAGGGTCTCACCATGTTGCTCAGGCTTGTCTCAAACTCCTGGGTTCAAGACATCCTCCCACCTTATTCTCCCCAAATGCTGAAAGTACAGGTATGAACCACTGTGCCTGACCTATGATTCTAATATTTAAAGACTTATTACAGAAAATTTCAAACATATTCAAAATTAGAAAGAATAGTATAGTAAACAACCAGATACCTCTCATTCAGCTTCAACAATGATAACTCATGGCCAATTTTATTTCATCTGTACTCCCACCTTGTACCTTCTCCTATATTATTTTGAAGCAAATCACACATAGCCTGTAATTTCATCTATAACTATCTCAGTAAGAAACACTAGTAGGTAATAACTCCTTTCTTCTTTTTTTTTTTTTTTTGAGACGGAGTCTCGCGCTGTCGCCCAGGCTGGAGTGCAGTGGCCGGATCTCAGCTCACTCCAAGCTCCGCCTCCCGGGTTCACGCCATTCTCCGGCCTCAGCCTCCCGAGTAGCTGGGACTACAGGCGCTGCCACCTCGCCCGGCTATTTTTTGTATTTCTTAGTAGAGACGGGGTTTCACCGTGTTAGCCAGGATGGTCTCGATCTCCTGACCTCGTGATCCGCCCATCTCGGCCTCCCAAAGTGCTGGGATTACAGGCTTGAGCCACCGCGCCCGGCCATAACTCCTTTCTTCTAACATAACCATATGTAATTAGACAATTTTTAAAAATTGACATGGATTATTTAACATTCTCAAATATCCAGTGAATATACAGCTTTCCAGATGGTTCATAAATGTCATATTTTAAATTTGCTTTGCTTGTTTGAATCAGAATCCAAATTAGATCCATGCATTTTAACTGTTTAATGTCACTTTTAAGTTTCTTTAATTTACAAGTTCCTCCTCGATTCCTCTCTCTCTCTCTCTTTTTTTTTTTTTTCCTTGCATTTATTTGTCAAATAAACCAGGTTGTTTGCCCTGAAGAGATTCTCACAGTCTGGACTTTGCTGAGTGCATCCTTGGGGCAAACTTTAACATGTTCCAAGGTCCTTTGTATCTTCTGTAATTTGTGATCTCAATTTTTTTTAAAAAAATTATTTTCTTAGAAATCATTATATTAAAAAGGACAATTGCACTCATATGTTTATCACAGCACTAGTCACAATAGCAAAGTCATGAAACCAACCTAAGTGTGCATCAACAGTTGGCTGGATAAAGAAAATGTGAGATAGATAGATAGATAGATAGATAGATAGATAGATAGATAGATGATAGATATCTCATGGAACACTATGCAGCCATAAAAAAGAATGAAATCATGTCCTTTGCATCAACATGGATAGGGCCGGAGACTATTAATCTAAGTGATCTAATTCAGAAACAGGAAATCAAATACCCCATGTTCTCACTTATAAGTGGTAGCTTGACAATGGCATACATGGACATAAAGATGGAAATAATAGACACCCAAGGGAGGAAGGTTGCAGGGGGACTAGGGCTGAAAAATTACCTATCAGGTACAATGTTCACTATTTGGATAAGGATACACTAGAATCCCAATCCATCCCCACCAATATGAAATACAGTCATGTAGCAGACATACACATGTACTCCTTGAATCTAAAACTAAATTCATTTTTAAATAAATTTTAAAAATTTATCTTCAGGTAGCTAACTTAGACTTGTAAGTCTATGTAGGAGGGTGTAAAAAATTGTATTGGGTTTGGAAGCATTATTAGAGTATTTAATAGGTGAGTTGCCATATTTAGATTTTTTTAATTTATGAGAATTATTTCAGTACTTGAGAATATTTAGCAGCCAGAAAATTGAAGGGCTGGAAAAGAAAATCATATGCGCTAGATTTATGAATGCAATTTTAAATGTTTAAATGACCAGGCATGGTGACTCATGCCTATGATCCCAGCACACTGGGAGGCTGACACAGGAAGATCGCTTGAGCCCAGGAGTTCACGACCAGCCTAGGCAACATGGGGAGACCCTGTCTTAAAAAAAAGAAAAAAAATTAATATTTAAATGTATTTAACTTACTCAAGTATTATTTTAGCTGCTAGTCTATAAATAGAATAGTAAGAACTATTACAGCCATAAAAAAGGATGAGTTCATGTCCTTTGCGGGTACATGGATGAAGCTTGAAACCATCATTCTCAGCAAACTAACACAGGAACAGAAAACCACACACCTCATGTTCTCACTCATAAGTGGGAGTTGAACATTGAGAATACATGGACACAGGGAGGGGAACATCACACACAGGGGCCTGTCGGGGGTCGGGGGAAAGGGGAGGGAGAGCATTAGGAAAAATACCTAATGCATGTGGGGTGTAAAACCTAGATGACCAGCTGATAGGTGCCGCAAACCACAATGGCACATGTATTCCTATGTAACAAACCTGCGCATTCTATATATGTATACCAGGACTTAAAGTTAAAAAAAAAAAAAAAAGAATAATAAGAACTATAAATCAAACTTGAAAGTTTGAGGAAAAACTATACTTCACTGTTACACCAATCAATTTAATATTAATTTTTTAAATCTGTAAATGACCAGGCATGGTGGCTCACGCCTGTAATCCCAGCACTTTGAGAGGCCGAGGCAGGCAGATCACCTGAGGTCAAAAGTTCAAGATCAGCCTGGCCCACATGGTGAAACCCCATCTCTACTAAAAATATAAAAATTAGGGCAGGCACAGTGGCTTGTGCCTGTAATCCCAGCACTTTGGGAGGGCAAGGCAGATGGATCATTTGAGGTTGGGAGTTCCAGACCAGCCTGGTCAACATGGTGAAACCCCATCTCTACCAAAAAATACAAAAATTAGCCTGGCATGGTGGCAGATGCCTGTAATCCCAGCTACTCAGGAGGCTGAGGCAAGAGAATCGTTTCAATCTGGGAACCTGGGAGGCGAAGGTTGCAGTGAGCTGAGACTGTGCCACTGCACTGGGTGACAGAGTGAGACCCCAACTCCAAAAAAAAAAAAAAAAAAAAAAATTCTGTGAATAATCTTGTGTCTCAAAGACAACAAAATACATCAACTTAAAGATGTTTTTGCCCTCATCTCTCAAAAATCACACCCAAACAACAATGAGAACAAAAATGGAAGCCAACAGAAACAGGAATACCTGACTTGGTAGAGCAAAGTCAAGCATGCAAGTTGCACCAAGGCTTAGGAATTGGTGGTATTAAATATTTAGGAAGGCAGGAGGGATGAGGGGGCTGAAAAGTCATGTAGTATTTGAAAATCAGCATAAAGCACAGTTAGACCTCAGATTCCCATATCTAATAGCCTACCCCAGTTGGAAATGGAAATACAAATCCCAAAGGTTCTGGATTTAGGAAAGTTATACCTAGAAGAGGGCAGAGAAGAAGAGTCCAGTGGAAAACGGGGGAGGTGGCTGGGATGGTGGTTCACACCTGTAACACCAGCACTTTTGAGGTCCAAGTGGGAGGATTGCTTGAGGCCAGGAGTTAGATACCAGCCTGGGTAACATAGTGAGGTGCTATCTGCACAAAAAAGAAAAAGAAAAATTAGCCGGCTGTGGTGGTGCATCTGTAGTCCCAGCTACTCAGGAGGCTGAAGCTGAGGTTGCAGGATTGCTTGAACCCAGGAGTTTGAGGGTTCAGTGAGTTATGATCTTACCACTGTACTCCAGCCTGGGTGGCACAGCAAGACCCTGTCTCTAAAAAAAGGAAAAAAAAGAAAACAGAAAACTCGGGAGGAGGAATGCCAGGTCTGTTTTTTGAGCCTAGTCTGCAGCCTTTCCTGTGATCATGTGAACCTCCCCATGTCCTCCCAGTGAATTCCTTTTCTGTTTAAGTCAGCCTGAATCAGTTTCCATGCCTGTAACCACGAACCCTGACTAACATAATATTTTGCACTTACTTGGTGACAATTCTGTTAACATTATGTTTCCATCCCCCATAAACCCATAAGGGTAGTTTATTTTCCTGCAACCTCTGCCTCCTGGGTTCGAGCGATTCTCATGCCTCAGCCTCCTGAGTGGCTGGGATTACAGGCACATGGCCAGATCGTTTTTGTATTTTAAGTAGAGATGGGTTTTCACCGTGTTGGCCAGGCTGGTCTTGAACTCCTGACTTAAAGTAATTCACCTGTCTCGGCCTCCCGAAGTGCTGGGATTACAGGCGTGAGTCACCATGCCTGGCCCCATAAGAGTAGTTCTTCATCTGATTTTGCTAATAATTTTACTTGCAGAGTCTAGTATAGTGTCTGGCACTTAGTGGGCACTAACCAAATATATGTTTTGGTTTGTTTTTTTGTCATTTTTTGTTTTTTTGAGACAGAGTCTCGCTCTGTCACCTAAGCCAGAGTGCAATGGCGTGATCTCGGCTTACTGCAACCTCCTACTCCTGGAGTCAAGCAATTCTCCTGTCTCAGCCTCCTGAGTAGCTGGGATTACAGGCGCCTGCCACCATGCCTGGCTAATTTTTGTATTTTCAGTAGAAACAGGGTTTCACTATGTTCGTCAGGCTGGTCTCGAACTCCTGACCTCCAGAGATCCACCCGCCTCAGCCTCCCAAAGTGCTGGGGTTACAGGTGTGAGCCACCGAGGCTGGGATAAATGTTTATTGAATAATTGAATGGATGAAGGCCGGGCGCGGTGGCTCAAGCCTGTAATCCCAGCACTTTGGGAGGCCGAGGTGGGTGGATCACGAGGTCAGGAGATCGAGACCATCCTGGCTAACATGGTGAAACCCCGTCTCTACTAAAAATACAAAAAACTAGCCAGGCGTGGTGGCGGGCGCCTGTAGTCCCAGCTACTCGGAGGCTGAGGCAGGAGAATGGCGTGAACCTGGGAGGCGGAGCTTGCAGTGAGCCGAGATCACGCCACTGCACTCCAGCCTGGGTGACACAGCGCGAGACTCCGTCTCAAAAAAAAAAGAAAAAAAAAAAAAAAAAAAATTGAATGGATGAAGAAGCCTTCTCTGTGTCTTCTATATACTCCTCATTGCATCTTCTATATCTCAGTTTGACAACTTGTCACATCAAATTATATTAGTTTTTAAATATCTGTTTCATCTATTACAATGTAAGTTCAAGCCAGGTGCAGTGGCTCACACCTGTAATCCCAGCACTTTGGGAAGCTGAGGCAGGCGGATCACCTGAGGTCAGGAGTTTGAGCCAGCCTGACCGACATGGTGAAACCCTGTCTCTACTAAAAATACAAAATTAGCCAGGTGTGGTGGTACATGCCTATAATCCCAGCTACTTGGGAGGCTAAGGCAGGAGAATTGCTTGAGCCTGGGAGGCGGAGGTTGCAGTGAGCCGAGATCGCACTATCGCACTCCAGCCTGGGCAACAAGGGCAAAACTCCATCTCAAAAAAAAAAAAAAAAAAAAGTAAATTCAAGATCAGAGAGCCTACCTTGTTCATTAAAAAAAACTACTTCCTAGGCGTGTGTGACTCGCCTGTGACAGGTGTGGTGACTCATGCCTGTGAACCCAGCACTTTGGGAGGTCAAGGCCAGAGGATCGCTTGAGCTTGGGAGTTTGAGACCAGCCTGGGCGATATAGCAAGACCCCACCCTATCTTGAAAAAAAAATTTTTTTTTTAATTTAGTTCCTAAACCAGGTGTGGTGGCTGGTGGCTCAAAAAAAAAAAAACAAAAAAAAAAACAAAAATTAACCAGTTATGGTGGTATGTGCCTATGGTTTCAGCTACTCAGGAGGCTGAGGTGGGAAGATAGCTTGAACCCAGGAGGTCGGGGTTGCAGTGAACCACGATGGCACCACTGTGCTCCAGTCTGGGCAGCAGAGTGAGACCCTATCTCAAAAAAAAAAGTTCCTATAGATGGTCTAGTATAATACATCATAGGCAGAAAATGAGCGAAGGCAGGAAGGAGGGAATGTGTGCAGCCATTATGTTACCGCTGAACACATAACAAAGAAGAATATGGTGCTCCCTGCCTTAAAGGGGTGCACAATGTGGTGAGGGAGACAGGAAAACAGATTATTACAAGTGACCATTGTTAGAACATGATGAACAAGGTATTTTGGAGAATGTGGAGAAAACTTCATTGTAGAAAGTAAAAAGCTTCCTCTTCAAAGTTTCCCTTCTTGTTAAAGAATAAACCATAAGTGTTAGAAATAATAATTTATTTTAAAGACTAACTTCCTTCAAGCCTCCTTGCTTTGTGCTGATAACCGTTTGTTAAGCCCTATCCTATGTAGCTGTTAGACACGCTCACAAGCACATAGTACATTCTATGTCCTTGTACTTTAACCAAGATATTTGTGCTGGACGTGCTCACAGGCATATCCCAGCTCACAGCCTATGCCCCTTCCTTATTTGGGAATATTATTACTTTTCTAAGTCCTTTGGTAAGCAACTTCCTCTTTTACTCTGTTCTCCATTGCTTTTACCTATTTTTAAAAGTTTTTAAGCTGTTAGCCAATCAGGTGCAGTTTAGACTATGAGGTCTGGCTCCAGCCAATGGAGACAGGACATAGTAGCAAGAACAAGCTGCATAAGGAATAAAAATTGCTTACCTCCTTTGTTCAGATGTGCTCTTGCTATTGTTCCGTCTGCGAGGAGCACCCTTTCTGCAGAAAGTAAAATTGCCTTGTTGGAGAACTTTTTGTCTGAATGCTAATTTTTCCTTGCAGTACCAAGGAACAAGCATTCTGTTTTTAAATAAACATTTTACATATAACATTCATGGAGGAGGGCAAGAAACCATCAGGCAGATGGGGTGGAGAATCACTTGTGAAAAGGCAACCAGATGTGAAAATTATGGTGTTAGAGGGAGTGCAAGTATGATGCATTATAGGACATTCAAAGCAATGATGAGATTGCCCAGGGTGTGATCTGGGGTTGCTTTCAGGGAGTTGTCATAGAAACTGACATGTTGTTCTCTATTAACAACATGTTGCCTAGCCTGGTCTTGAACACATAACATCTTTCTTATGCTTCTGCTTACTTTTTGTTGTTATTGTTAATAGGGATGTTACAACAGCCTCTCTATTAACAACAACAACAACAAAAAGTAAGCAGAAGCATAAGAAAAAGTCAAGTGGTTTTGGGATTACAAGAGGAATAAGTTTTCCGATTGGTGAATTTAAAACTAATGAACTCAGTCTGCTCAGCCTTTTATCTTTCTCTCCTCCCATTTTTTCTCTCTCCTTTTTTTTTTTGGTCCCTGCCTCTGGCCTCATGCATTTCCATTTGCTGTCTTGGGTTAAGGAGCTTGCAGTTGTCTAGCTGTGCTAAGTGACTATGGAGCTATAATTGCAATTATGGGGCTAGTGGGGGAACATGAGTAAGCCCAACTGGTTGCTGATTTAGAGCTATATTCTTCAATCAAATTTATTAATAATGAAAGCAATATTTTAATTTCCATCTGTTGTGTTTTTCAGCTGGTTATAATTTCAGAAGTGGACAGCCGGGTGTGGTAGCTCACACCTGTAATCCCAGAACTTTGGGAGGCTGAGGCGGGCAGATCACGAGGTCAGGAGATCAAGACCATCTTGGCCAACATGGTGAAACCCCGTCTCTACTGAAAATACAAAAATTAGCTGGGCATGGTGGTGCGAGCCTGTAGTCCCAGCTACTCGGGAGGCTGAGGCAGGATAATTGCTTGAACCGGGGAGGCAGAGGCTGCAGTGAGCTGAGACTGCACCACTGCACTCCAGCCTGGGCAACAGAGTGAGACTCTGTCTCAAAAAATAATAATAATAATTCAGGAGTGGAAAGAGGTGAACAATATTGAACATCCAAAACCCAACAATCTGGAATACTGAACACCTGGGGTCAACTTAAACTTCGACAATCTGAAATATCTCACACTTGAACCAAAAGAATTTGAATAGGCAGGAGGAAAGATACAGGTATTGTATCAGAAGAGTTTAGAAAAACAGGAGTAGGCCGGGCGTGGTGGCTCAAGCCTGTAATCCCAGCACTTTGGGAGGCCGAGACGGGCGGATCACGAGGTCAGGAGATCGAGACCATCCTGGCTAACACAGTGAAACCCCGTCTCTACTAAAAATACAAAAACTTAGCCGGGCGAGGTGACAGGCGCCTGTGGTCCCAGCTACTCGGGAGGCTGAGGCAGGAGAATGGCGTGAACCCGGGAGGCGGAGGTTGCAGTGAGCTGAGATCCGGCCACTGCACTCCAGCCTGGGTGACAGAGCGAGACTCCGTCTCAAAAAAAAAAAAAGAAAAACAGGAGTAAGTAAATTATAAGTCAAGGTTCCTGTTGCAACTGTTTTGCTTTTCTTGAAAAGATCACATAATATGACACTGACTCTCAAGCTTTAGACCCTTCAACGGTCCTTAGGGAGCTTGTTAAAAACACAGAGACATGGGGACTATGACTTGAACTCAGAAGACCTTGGGCAGGGCCCCTTCACCGGTATGTTCAACTAGCCTCTGAGGTGAGCAAGCAGTCCAAAGTGTGAAAACATCTGTTCCAGGGCATATCGGATCCCAAATCATTGTACTCAGAAGAAAAACAACAATTTCAAAAACATTTCTAATCATACTAGAAGCAGGTGAGCAGTTTTTTGCAGATAGCAAGTGACATAATAGAGAAACATAGGAGAAATCAATCAGACTTGAGACAGACAGGTAGGTGATGGTGAAGGAGGAAGAAAGGTGATGGGAGTGAATTGAAAAGAAACTTGGGTGGGGCACATCAGGTGGGAGGAAATGGGAGAACAGTTTCGGCTGGGTAGGGGCTGAGTATGCAGTCACTGGCAGAGTTATGAAGTGACTGAAGCCCAAGGACGTGGAAAGCAAACAGTTCTCCTGGGAACCTAAAAGGGTGGCACACAGGCGGAGAAGTGAGCCCTACTTTGCAGAGTTCCAGTTCCAGCCAGGCTTCTGGCCAAACATCTTGAGTCACCAACCTCTGGAATCCTGTTTCCACTGGGAACTGGCTCAGAGAAAGGAGATGAATATATGTGTGGAACACCCCCCTCCATCCACTTTTATTTATTTGAGACAGAGTCTTGCTCTGTCACCTAGACTGGAGTGCAGTGGCGTGATCTTGGCTCACTGCAACCTCTACCTCCTGGGTTCAAGCGATTCTCCTGCCTCAGCCTCCCAAGTAGCTGGGATTACAGGCACGTACCACTACGCCCAGCTAATTTTTTTTTTCTTGTATTTTTAGTAGAAATGGGGTTTCACCATGTTGGCCAGGCTGGTCTCGAACTCCTGACCTCAAGTGATCCACCCACCTCAGCCTCCCAAAGTGCTGGGATTACAGGCATGAGCCACCCCGCCCAGCTCCATTTACTTTTATAGGAACACTGCAGAATCAATGATGGGTCCTACAAAATCATTCTAGTGGTGCATGCACCTAAAGGTACTCAAAGCTGTCACTGGGTGAGATAACATTCAGAAACACTTTGTAAAGCATAAAACACTAAACAAAGTAAAGTTGTATCACTCTGATTCTCCTGGGTCTCATGTTTTCCAGGGTCTTTCACATGAGACAGCACTCCTTAGGGATTGCCTGTGACCCTGGAAGATTCCACTCAGGTCCTTCTTACAGGCTGGTCTTGTGTTGGTTAACAGTTTGTAAGTGCTCAATGTCTTATGTGAAGGCATGAATATAAGCCACCAAGCAATTTTTCTTCCTTTTTTAAAATCAGTGAGCAGTCTTTTCTTCCCACACCCCCACCCCACCCACTGCCTGTTTGAATCAGTGTTCATGAACCCTCCTCTCACAAATTCTTCTATCTTGATCACCCACGAAACAGTTTCCCTATGCTGCAAGAAACAATAAGGGAACTTGCAAACAAATACTTCTGCCTGATGACAATTGTATATGAATTGAAATAGGACCTCTATTAAAGGTGACTGATACACCATTTTCCAAACTGAACTACTCTATTCTTTTTCTGCAAAGCATTAGTTTGTAGAAAAACTCTGTTGCTCTCCAGGAAGTCAAGTTGAAAGGTTTAGAGATTAACATAAACATCCTGTGCTTTCTGTAAGTGTTCACTTATGGATCATGAATCTATGGCAACCATTCTCAAACAGGTGTTTATATTCAGCCTGCACTGTTTGATGTATTCCCTTGACAAGTATTTTTTGAGAGCACACATGTAGTAGTCCCTGCACTTAGGCCCAGGATACAGTGGTGATCAAGACAGAGAAGATCCCTGACTCTGAGAAGATCAGGCACATATGTCCTAAGTTATTGCCTATAGGGTAAATAGCACTTAGGTCTCTGCCATTACAAGACCAAAGTAGAAAACCTGGAATATTTGGGGGTGGGTAATGAGGAAGCAGCAAGGGGTAGTAAAATATTGTTTGGGGGAGCAAGAGTTTCTCATACAATGGGACTCCTTTAACGCCTCCAACATAGCATTCATTCTTGCTTGCTTGTGCCCTGTAAGATAATGCAAAGGCACTTGTACTTTGAGTCCCAGAAGGAACAGAGACTGGAAAGAAACAAGGAGAAGAGGCCGGGCGCGGTGGCTCAAGCCTGTAATCCCAGCACTTTGGGAGGCCGAGACGGGCGGATCACGAGGTCAGGAGATCGAGACTATCCTGGCTGACACGGTGAAACCCCGTCTCTACTAAAAAATACAAAAACTTAGCCGGGCGAGGTGGCGGGCGCCTGTAGTCCCAGCTACTCGGGAGGCTGAGGCAGGAGAATGGCGTAAACCCGGGAGGTGGAGCTTGCAGTGAGCTGAGATCCGGCCACTGCACTCCAGCCTGGGCGACAGAGCGAGACTCCGTCTCAAAAAAAAAAAAAGAAAAAAGAAAAAAAAAGAAACAAGGAGAAGAGTGCGGCCTGACAAAGAACCAATAAAAGGTTAATTAGCTAAGAGTTCTGATCCAGGCGTGGTGGCTCATGTCTGTAATCTCAGCAATTTGGGAGGCTGAGGTGGGCGGATCACCTGAGGTCATGAGTTTGAAACCAGCCTGACCAACATGGCGAAACCCCGTCTATTAGTATAGACTAAAAAATACAAAAATTAGCCGGGTATGGTGATGTGTGCCTGTAGTCCCAGCTACTCGGGAGGCTGAGGCAGGAGAATTGCCTGAACCCGAAAGGCAGAGGTTGCAGTGAGTTGTGATCGCACCACTGCACTCTAGCCTGGGCAACAAAGTGAGAGACTCTGTCTCAAAAAAGAAAAGAAAAAGAAAAAGAAAGCCTGGGTGACAGAGCGAGACTCTGTCTCAAAAAAAAAAAAAAAAAGAAAAGAAAAAGGAAAAAGAGTTCTGGGCCAGACGTTGTGGCTCGCACCTGTAAGTCCAGCATTTTGGGAGGCAGAGGCAGACTAATTTCTCGAGGCCAGGAGCTTGAGACCAGCCTGCACAACATAGCCAGACCCAGTCTCTACAAAAAAATTAAAAATTACCCAGGTATGCTGAAGGCTGAGTGGGAAGGAGTTGGAGATTATAGTGAATTATGACTGCGTCACTTCACTCCAGCCTGGGGCAAGAGTGAGACCCTGTCTCTTAAAAAAAAAAAAAAAAAAAATTTAAAAAAAGAGATATGGCTAGCACTGCTCAGCTTAGTGAAGCTATCTGCCACTGTCATCATTTATTCAGTACCATGGACCTGGACCAGCATCTTTTTGCTGAGTTTTGAGTGTATTATGTAATTCCTGATCAGCATTGTTAGAGCTTTCAATACCTCTTGAGCAATCTATTGAAATTAGTGAACTGAATACATATTTCACATTTTGAATAGGTAAAACATTCACATGATTCATAATTCAAATGGTATAAGAGTATACAGTAAAAAGCCTCCCTTTTACATTTGTTCTCTAGCTGCTAAATATCCCACCTCTGAAGGAATCCAATTAGTTTTTTTAAAAAAAGTCTTGTAGGTACATAGTAAGTGTATATATTTATGAGGTACACGATCAGTTAGTTTTTTAGATATCCTATTTTATCCATATTTTATGGGTATAGTAAGTAGGATTTTTAAAAATAAGTTTTGGCCAGGAATGGTGGCTCACACCTGCAATCCAGCACTTCAGAAGGCTGAGGTGGGAGGGGTTGTTTAAGCCCAGGAGTTCGAGACCATTCTAGGCAACATGGTGAAACCCTGTTTCTAAAAAAATTAAAAAATTAGCTAGGCGTGGTGGTGTGCATCTGTAGTCCCAGCTTCTCGGGAGGCTGAGGCCCACTTGAGCCCAGGAGTTTGGGGCTGAGGCTGCAGTAAGCCATGTTTGTACCATTGCACTCCAGCCTGGGCAACAAGTGAGACCCTGCCTCAAAAAAATTTTAATTAATTAATTAATTTATTTATTTATTTTGAGACAGAGTTTAGCTCTTGTTGTCCAGGCTGGAGTGCAATGGCGCCATCTCGGCTCACTGCAAACTCTGCCTCCCGGGTTCAAGTGATTCTCCTGTCTCAGTCTCCCAAGTAGCTGAGATTACAGGCATGCTCCACCACACCCAGCTAATTTTGTATTTTTAGTAGAAACAGGGTTTCACCATGTTGGTCAGGCTGGTCTTGAACTCCTGACCTCGAGTGATCCACCTGCCTCAGCCTCCCAAAGTGCTGGAATTATAGGGGTGAGCTACTGCGCCTGGCCAAACAAAATTATTTTATTGTGTATATTGAAGGTATATGATGTTATGGAATACATCATGTATCAATAGTAAACAGGTTACTATTGTGAAGCAAATTAACATACCCATCATCTCACATAGTTACCTATGTTTTTGTTTTTGTGACAACAGTAGCTAAAATCTACTTATTTAGCATGAATCTCGTACATAGTGTAAACTTATTACCTATAGCTCTCATGTACATTAGCTCTCTAGACTTGTCCTAAATATCTGCTACTTTGTATCCTTTGATCTACATATCTGATTCTCCATCACTCCACCCCACAACCTGCTCTGGGTAACCACTGTTTTGTTATCTATCTCTGTATTAGATATAGAAATAGGGTTCTTAACTAGCCTTCTAATTTGAGAACCATATCTCAGCCGTGTGACAACCTGCTCTTCTAGAATGTATCCTGTTCCACAGGCTTTATATGAATCAGAAGTTCAGATTTTCGTTTCCAGATGAGTATAGTGTGAGCTGTCCTTAAGAGGGAAAACAACAGAAAAAACAATTCAGAGAGACAGGAAAAATGTGTATGTTAAAGTGTTAATACTCTCAGATGGATTTATGCCAACAATCCAATCTCTACCAAACAAGGTTATACTATCAAGTTTTAAAAATATGGTTTCCTAAAGAAAAATGTACATGGTTCTATCAAATTACAAAAAAATGAGTGATTGCTAAGTGCTGTGTACTGTTCTAAGTACCGTATACAAATTACGCAATTTAAACTTCACAACAACCACATGAAGGTAAGTATATTTAATAGGTGAAGAAAACGAAGGACAGAGAAATTAAGCAAAGTGTGTTTTCAAACCCGGACTAGGGGCTCCAGAGCTCTCACTCTTAACCTGAATGATATTTATTGTCTGTTCTGATAGAAAATAGACAAAAGGAGGCCGGTTGGAGTGGCTCACACCTGTAATCCCAGAATTTTGGGAGGCGGAGGCAGGCGGATCACTTGAGGCCAGGAATTCGAGACCAGCTTAGCTAATATGGTGAAACTCCATCTCTACTAAAAATATAAAAATTAGCGGGGGGCGATGGCACACACCTGTAATCTCAGCTACTCTGGAGGCTGAGGCAGAAGAACTGCTTGAACCTTGGAGGGAGAGGTTGCAGTGAGCCAAGATCATGTCACTGCACTCCAGCCTGGTTGACAGAGTGAGAGACTCTGTCTCAAAAATTTTTTTTTGCTTTGCTTATCGTTTCTTGTTCTCGTTTGTTCAGAATTTTTTGCCGTTAAGTGTTAGTATCTATCAAAATTACCCCTGATGTTTAAATGCAGATTCCCAGGTCTCAGCACTGACCTAGAGAATTAGAATCCCTGGGAGAAGGGCTCCAGCTGCAGGAATGCTTTTTTAAAAAAAACAAAAACAAAAACAAAAAACAGTGACCTAGGTGATTCCAAGGCGGCTATGAGTGGCAGTTTCTTTTCAAAGTTGGCCACAACCATACTTTCCATCACATATATGCTGCTAGTTTCTAGACTCTTGCAGCTCCCCTTTCAAGAGGTGGTGTCCACGTCCCCTGCCCTTGAGACAGGGGGGGTTTTGTGGCTGGCTGACTGATGGATTATGGTTATGGTGATGCCATGTGACTTCCACGAGGCCATGTGATTTCCATGGCTGGGTCAAAAAATGAGATTTAGTGCCCATTTTAGCTTGCTAAAACACTTACTCTTGGAGCCCAGCCACCATGCAATGGGGAAGCCCAAGATGCCCCGGGGAGAAGCCCACTTGGAGTGAAACTAACTCACCAGCACCAACTTGCCGGCCTTGTGAACCATCATGGAAGCCAATCTTCTGGTTGCACAGAATGATGCAGCACAAGCAGAGTGCCCCTTCCTGCCAAGCCCTGCCCAGACTGCAGACCTACACACTCCCAACGCAATAGCACTCTGCCTTTCTGCCTACCAGCATGAATTATCATGGGTCCTCTATAAAATATTCTGAAAAGTGTCTTTGTCCAGTTTCATTTACTTTTGCAGATTCTTCTAGTCACAGAACCACCTATTGCAGACTTCGGGTTATTTGAAATTCTCATTATTACCTCTGAACCTTGGCTTCTCATCTAAAACGTTCTGTTAATAATAGAGCCTACCTCATCTGTTTTATAATTAAATGATGTATTAAATTTATGTAATCATTTAGCATAGCGCCAGCACAAAATATTTCTTACTGTTCTTAGTTGGTTTCTTGTATTCAGAGTTCCAGTTTCTTTAGTGCACTATTTTTTCTTTCTCATAGCTCAATGCCATTTCACAGGCCATTTCCTATGCTTGGCATACTCTTCCCTACAAGGTCAGATAGGTTCTTACTTATCATTTAGGACTCCACTTATTTAAGGCTTCCCTGAGTTCTCAAGCAGTTAATGCCTCTGCTAAAACAGCACCTGGGAGGAACCTCTACTACAGCCCTTAACACATTGGATTGTAACTAATTGTTTACTGGTCTCTCTTCTCCATTGGAATCTAAGTTCCTGGAAGGCATGGTCAGTCCCGTCTTCATTTATTCACCATCTACTGTCAGTGTGCTAGGAAACACTGTGGTTAAGTAGTTAAGGGCCAGGTCTTGGCAGATCTGCCTGGGGACAAAACAGCTCCTTGGAAAAAGTTAACTCTCTAAGCCTCATTTGTAAAATGGAAACAACACCTCCTCTATACTATTGCTGTGAAGGTGAAGTAAAATGCTTGCAAACAGTCCATCACACAGCAAGCCATCCGTCATCAGGATAAAATGCTTCCCCAACAATTCAATTTTCGGGCACCCCCATTCTAATTCTCTCATAGGACCTCGCACTCTGGGTAATCTCTGGTTTACGGATTACTCTGGGTTCTTTAAACCTCTCCTTGGTCATTCTTTCTGTTAACAATTCTGAGTCTCAACCGTTAGGTCTAGGTCTTACCGCCTCCAGCTGGCTCCAAACCCTTTTCCTTCAGTCCACCCTGGGCCTACGGGGCGTGTCAGAGGCCCGATTTATACAATTTAAACATCAAAACTCCCCAACAGGGTGGGAGTAACTGGAGAGACCCCCAGTCAGAGCTTTGCCACTGAGTTTCGGTCTTGCCCTCCCTTTGAGGAAGGAGCAAGACGATCAGCCCCACCGCAGTCGTTCACTGCAGAGCCAGCAGGGAACGCGCGCAATGCAGGCTGAACTGAATGAACGAACGCGTGAATGAATGAATGGGCTACGTCGTAGGCCAGGCCTCTGTTACGTCGGCCACCGGCGCGGGCGTGGCCACGGTTAAGAGAGCGCGCGCGCGAATCGCGCGGTACCACCGTCGCGGGCAGGCTCGGCCACGAGCGCCGGAGCCCCGCGCCTCCCCGCGAGGCGTCTCCAAAGTCCCTGCCCCGCCGCGGAGCGTCACTTCCGCCATCCCCGGCCGGGTTTGGGGCGGGGCGCGCGGGGGAGGGGGCCAGGTCGGAGGGAAGCCCGCCCGTGCCCGAGCCCGCGCCTGAGCAGGGACTACATTTCCCGAGGGGCCTAGGCGGCGGCTGCGGCGACGGGCGCGGCAACGTCCCCCGGAAGTGGAGCCTGGGACTTCCACTCGTGCGTGAGGCGAGCGGAGCCGGAGACGAGACCAGAGGCCGAACTCGGGTTCTGACAAGATGGCCGGGCTGCCCCGCAGGATCATCAAGGTAACCGCCCAGGCCAGCCTCCAGCTCTTCGCTGGACTCTCTTCGGCTCAGCTGGGCAGGCAGCGCGGCCTCTCGCTGCCTTCGGCCCGCGGCCCGCGCTGGGAGGCCCGAGGCGGCTCGGAGAGGGCTTGGCCGCGGCGGCGAGGGAAGTCGGGTGCTGGGGAGGGGGCGCCGGGGAGACTTCCGGCCGCGGCGGGGCAGCGGGACAGCGGGGACCCGGGGCTTCCAGGCGCGCCCGTCGGGCTAGGGAGTCCTGGCCGGCGCCCCGGCGGAGGGTGGGGCGGCAAGGTTGCGGGTCTCTGGGCTTGGGCGCTGGCCTCCGTAGCTTCTGAGACCACCCCCCCGCCGGAGGCCGCGGGCGCGCGGGAATCGCGGCGGGGCTCGGACTCCTGGCGGGGGTTGTGGCCTGACAAGGTCCCTCGGCAGCCGAGCCCCTCTTCTCGGCCCCGACCGGGGCGCGGAGGTGCGGCAGCCGCGGGTACAGAATGAATGAACCCGGAGGGTCAGGCCGGGCGGGGCCGTGCGCCCCGGGAAGTGGCTCTGGGAGGCCCGCGCGTCTTGCCGCGGTCAGCACATGCTCGCCCCTGGTTGCCGCGGCTGTCTGAGTCCGGGGACGGGTCCGCGCCCCGCTGCCCTTGCTTCCGCGGTCTCTCTCTTCTAAATACGTTTCCGCTCGTTTATCTCTGCGAAGTGATTTTACTCTGGTTGGCAAACTCTTTCAGAGCTGTTCCGAGGAAATAGTTTTAACACAAGGGTCGGGGAGGGCCGCAGTTATGGGGGATTCTCTCTCCTCTCTTCTCTCCTCTCCTCTCTTTTTCGTATACATGAGGCCTCGCTATAGTACCCAGGCGGATCTCAAAACTCCTGGCTTCAGAGATCTTCCTACCTTGGCCTCTATGGGGGATCTCGTGAAATCTTTTGCCTCTCAATTTTGTGTGCTTTAATTATTAGTTGGCTATTTATGAATACTGTGCTTTGACAAGTATATACGGAACCATGACATTTTCGATTCTTTGATTTTGTAAAGTCTTCACCAAATACCGACAAGTCTTCCGATGTGAGATATTCCTTGTCATCCACAACAACTACACCTTAAATTTTTGAGTCAGTTTTTATGAAGGAAATTAGTTGAACATTTATGTGGCTAAATGCGCCAGTTAAAGTGACTCAATTGCAGCATCATTTTGCTTGATATAACCTGGTGAACGTGTATGTTAGTCTTGTTCATTCTTGTAAAATCTATGAGGAGGTGCATACTAAGTGGAAGACTTTCAATTGGATGATGTACTGTATACTGCTTCATCCAATTGCATTTAAATATATCTGAGATGAGGGTGATGTCACTGACCTAAGGGTGCTTGAAGCAGAGAAATAAGATATTTTCGTATGGTAGAAATTACTAGAAATGAGAGAAGTATAACAGATTGTCAGGGAGCCTTGGAGTCTAATAATGTGAACCTTCATAGTCCGAAATTTGTTGTGTGTGGATTTATCTAGGATTCTGTCCAAGGAGTTTTAATTGTCATATGTATTGGCAGGTCCTTACAATGTGGTTTTAGTTATAATGCAGTCACATGGTCCCCAAAGATCATGTTTATTGAGGCCCCAGTTGAAAAATGAATAGGGAGTGATAGAGCCATTTACCAAATATCCTTGTTTTTGTTGTTACTTAGCTGATTGACTAAGTACATAATGGAAGTTGACATTCATGATAATTCTCTAAATACATAGTGAACTAAAAATTTAACATGCATTTTTCTATTTTTGATTATGAAGATATGCCCGGTAATATGAAAGCCTTGGATGAAAAAATAAATTCTGTGGAACCTTGTTTATAAATTTACAGAAATGGTTTAAGGCAATAAGATGAAGTCCTCATGATTCAATTCATTTGGCACACAGTAATTTAATTTGTACTGGGCATTTACATTTTGCTGTTCAAAATAAGACAGTAGTAACTCATACTGTGATATATAATCTTAATTTTACGGTATCTTGTTGAGAACATCTATCTATTGAATGGTACCTTGATTTGGGTTTTATCTTGTTAGTTTAATGTCATTTATAGCTTAACAGGATGGTTTTCTCCAATCCTTACGGAAGACTAAAATACTAGATTTTCAAAAGTGTCCATGCTTGTGTTACGTAGGTTGTTCCATAATCAGTGACAATGCTTTAAAAAAAATCAGAATTTATTTTTAAAAGTTGCCTGTTTTCTGTCAATCACTATACAAAGTTCTATGTGGTGGATGGGGGTAGCAGTATTGTCCTGAGGCAATAGGGACATGACTTTCTTGATTGAACTGTTAATTTGTTTTATTTCTGGGTGATCTTTGACTTTCTTTTCTTTTCTCTTTTCTCTTTTCTTTTCTCTTGTCTTTTCTCTTCTCTTCTCTTTTTTTGAGACTCATCTCACTCCGCTCCCAGGCTGCAGTGCAGTGGCAGGATCTTGGCTCACCACAGCCTTGATCTCTTGGTCTTAGATGATCCTCCCAGTTAAGCTTCTTGAATAGCTGGGACTGCAAGATGCATGCCACCACACCCAGCTAATTTTCGTAGAGACAAGGTTTCGCCATGTTGCCCAGGCTGATCTCAAACTCTCGACCTCGAACAATCCACCCACCTCAGCCTCCCAACGTGCTGGGATCACAGGCGTGAGCCACTTTGCCCCGCCTGACCTTTGACTTTCAAAAAGGATGAAATTTGATGTTGATTATAACATCAGTATTACCATTCTCATCTAATGAAAATATTAAAATAAGATGGTTTGATTTGCATGACTGTTAATATGATGCTTTCTAACTTATAATGATCATTATTTACATTTGTAAATTTCTTAACCATTTGATTCTTACAGACATTTTTGTGAATATATTTTGCAGTCTAGAAACTGACTTAAATGACTTTCCTAAGGTAAAGCTGGTAAGAGGCAGAATTTGGATCTTGATTAGTGTCACATTCCCCTGTCTCTTGTTACTGTAAAATGACTAACTCTACAAATACAAGATGATTTTCTGGACTACTATTCACCGAGTTACTATCTCATTTAGATTCCTGTATCTAATCCAGTAGCAAATTCTGTAGGTTCTGCTTTCAATATATATACTAAATCAGACACTTTTCTCTCCGTCTCTTTCAAACCTCTGTTCACTTCCATCACTTACTGCCTGGCCTGCTGTATTAGCCTAATTTGGAGCAACAGTGTTATCTTCTTAAAATATAGACCATGTTACTCCCCTGCTAAAAACTCTGTAGAGGTTCTCCATCACACTTACAGTAGAATCTTGCCTTTTCCCGCCATTAGCTGTAAGGCCATACATTCATCTGGGATCTGCCTACTTCTGAGTGCATCTGCGCTTCTCTCCTTGGGTCACTTCACTGTAGTCACACTGTTGCTTTGGTGTACCCTGAACAATAAATGGTTGAGCTTATTCCAGTCACAGGACTTTCCTCCTGTTTGTTGCATTGCTTGCTTTGTCCACTTGTTCCGTTCTTAGCTCATATGTCATACCCTCTACCTAACCTGTCCCATATAAACCAGTTTTCTTTTTCCTTCCCCCGCAATTTTATCCTCCTATCTCCTTTTCTTCTGTATAAGTGCTTATTACTGTTCAAAGTTATGTTATTTACTGTTTATTTCTCTCTATTCCCCATTAAACCTTCATTAAGGACTCTTGGATGTCCCACATATTGCTCATTCATGCCTAGACCAATCCTTGGCGCATAGTAGATACTGAAATATTGATAGACTAACTGAATAGATGAGCCTTAATCTCAATGAGCAATAATTTGACATTGTTACTGCTTAGTATATTCTATCTGAACCAATGTCTGAGCTAAAAATTAAAGCTAGTCTCATTTTCCAGCCATAAGCTCATTTAAAAACAAGACATGAGTCTTTTACATTATTTCTTTTTTGTAAGCCTACTCTGCTTATGTATTTTTTGTTATTAACTAGGAAACGCACGTAGAGCATATTTGAAAGGTTCTGAAGGATACATAGAGAATCCCTCATCTGGCCTTCAGCATTCCAGTTCTCCTGCTTAGACAACCACTGTTTTTGTTTGTTTGTTTTTTGAGATGGAGTCTCCCCGTGTTGCCCAGGCTGGAGTGCAGTGGTACAATCTTGGCTCACTGCAAACTCCACCTTCCAGGTTCAAGTGATTCACCTGCCTCAGTCTCCTAAGTAGCTGGGACTACAGGCACGTGCCACCACGCCTGGCTAATTTTTAGTAGAGATGGGGTTTCACCATGTTGCCCATGCTGGTCTCAAACTCTTCTCCTCAAGTGATCCACCTGCCTCAGCCTCCCAAAGTGCTGGGATTACAGGTGCGAGCCACTGCACCTGACCTCAACCACTATTTTTATTGTGTATCCTTACAAAAAGACCAGAGCAACTTTCTGCTGTAAGTTAGGCTGCTGCTTCTCATGCAAATACCTTGATTCCCTTCTCTTCCCCTCTAACCACCTGTGTATCTTCAAGTTGACTCTTTTTTTTTTTTTCTTTTCTGTTTAAGAGACAGATTGTCACTTGGTTGCCCAGGCTGGAGTGCAGTGGCTTTTCACGGGCGTTATCATAAACTGTATACATACAGCCTCAAATTCCTGATATCAGGTGATCCTCTATCTTCAGCCTCCAGTATCTGGGATTACAGGCATGCACCATAGTGTCCCGCTTTGGCTCATTTTTATTTTTTTTTTCAGAGGACTGTTTAATGGAACCTTGCGGGTGGACTTTTTTTTAAAATTTTTTTTTTTAATTTTGGAAATTTAATACTTTCTCAATAGAGATGGGGTCTTTTCATGTTGCCTAAGCTGTTCCCGAGCTCCTAGGCTTAAGTGATTCTTCCACCTTGGCCTCCCAAAGTGCTAGGGTTACAGGCATGAACTGCCGTGCCTGGCCTAGACTTTATTGTAACTAATTGCTTATTCGTAACTTTCAGATTGTTTCCTAAATTGTGCTATATAAACAATGCTGTAATGAAGTTTTGTATGTATGGCATTTTGCACAAGTGTGAATGATACTGAGTCTTGGTAGTTCTGTTTTAAGCTAGAATTTTTAGTTTCGTCTTTCTGCCTTATCTCCTGGACCAAGCTCTTTTAGTCAATAAAAGTGACTGAAGCTGGACACGGTGGCTCACACCTGTAATAACAGCTCTTTGGGAGACTGAGGCCCAAGGATTGCTTGAAGCCAGGAGTTGAGACCGGCCTGAAGAACATAGTGAGATCTCCATCTCCACCAAAAAAAAAAAAAAAAAAAAAAAATGAACAGTTAAAAGCTTAAAGTCATAAAGGTTAAGAGGTACCTAAAAAAAAAAACTCTCAAATGAGAGGTTCTCCATAATCCTGTCATAAAGAAGGATCACTTTCGGGAACCGATAAATGAGATCTATAGTTATGGCCTTGGTCAAAACCAAATCTGTTTCAGCTTTACATGTTAAATTGATATAGTGACTGACATTCCTTTAATCGTCTTTTCAAAATGAATCGTGAGGGCTGGGCACTGTGACTCATTCCTGTAATCTCAGTACTTTGGGAGGCTGAGGCGAGAGGATCCCTTGATTCCAAGGTTTCAAGACTGGCCTGTGCAATATAGTGAGACCTTGTCTCTACAAAAAGTAAAGTGAAAATTAGCTAGGTGTTATGGCACACATCTGTAGTCCCAGTTACTCAGGAGACTGAGGTGGGAGGATTGGTTTGGCCTAGGAAGTTGAGGCTGCAGTGAGCCTAGATCACGCCACTGCACTCCAGCCTGGGTGACAGAGTTAAACCCTGTCTCAAAATAGTAATAATAATAATATTGAAAATGATAAAATACAGTCTTGGGAAAAAGTAGTTAACTTACCCTAGGGGTTGACTTATTTGATTAAAACCTAGTGAGTCAGCCTGCTGGAATTAGAATTTTACCAGTCTTTCCCAAAATTTATTTTATGTCTCCCTTCCCCACCGGTCCCTTTTCTATGGTGCTGAAAAATTTTACTTTAAAAAAAATACATTTAATTAATTTTTCTCACTCTGTCACCCAGGCTGAAGTACAGTGGAAAAATTTACTTTTCTATTTAGTGTGATTTAGCCTCAAATTCTTAAAAATCAGATATAGTCTGATTTTACATTGAGACTTGAGTTTACTTTTTTAATAATTAGGTTTTTTTTTTAAGTACACGCATTATTTTTTCCTCTTACTGTTTAAAAGCCACTCATCTGATAGGTATTCTAGTGCATAAGGTATTTTTTTTGTTGTTGTTAGAAAAGTGATTTAGAAAACTCACCTTTTAAAAAATTTATTTATCTATTTATTTTATTTATTTTTTTTGAGATGGAAGTCTTGCCTATTGCCCAGTCTGGAGTGCAATGGCATGATCTCGGCTTACTGCAACCTCTGCCTCCCAGGTTCAAGCAGTTCTCCTGCCTCAGCCTCCAGAGTAGCTTTCCTCACTGCCCCACCGCTCTGTCTTGGGCTTTTTTTTTTTTTTTTTTGAAATGAAGTTTTGCTCTCGTTGCTCAGGCTGGAGTGCCATGGCGTGATCTCAGCTCACTGCAACCTCTGCCCCCTGGGTTCAAGCGATTCTCCTGCCTCAGCCTCCCTAGTAGCTGGTATTACAGGTGTGTGCCACCACACCCAGCTAATTTTTGTATTTTTAGTAGAGGCGGGGTTTCACCATGTTGGTCAGGTTGGCTCGAATTCCTGACCTCTAGTGATCCACTACCTCGACCTCCCAAAGTGCTGGGACTACAGGTGTGAGCCACCATGCCCAGCCTACCTATTGTTTTAAGCTCTGAAAATACTTGTCTGATAATGTCTTTTTCCAGCTAAAAAAAGGACTGGAAAAGTTACCATGATGTTTCAGAAATATATCTACCTCCGGGTGGGGACAGGGGCACTTAGCCAGGTATGGTGGTTAATGCAGTAATCCTAACAGGAGACCGAGGCAGGAGGATCCCTTGAATCCAGGAGGCCGAGGCTGCAGTGAGCTATTAGTGGCACCACCGCAACCCAGCCTGGGTAATAGAGGCAAGATCCTGTCTCTAAAAAAAAAAAAAAAAAATTAAAAAAAAACATGATGAAGATGGATTTGATATAAATTGTAATTAAAATCACCATTGGAATTTAAAAAAAGCTTGTATAGTAAAAATTTGACCAGGAACAGTGGTTCTTTAGTTCTCTCAGTTGTCTCATTTAAGAATTTTTCTGACCTCTTCCTAGGAAAAAAAGCTACTTTTTTAATGTATGACTTCTGGGGATTCAGATTCTTGCCAAGTTTATTTGTGGATTCCCTAGGTCTCCATGTGCTCCATGTTAAGAATCCCTGGACTGCTTTTGGTAGTGATTAAACTTTCAGGCTCTAAAGATACTGTTTTAATATACTATCTAATGTTTTGATTATGAAATGTGAGCATAACTGAAAGTAAGTTAAAAATAGCGGTCAGTTCAGTATTCTTTTTTAAGCTCCTCTGTGTCAAGCAGTTCCTTTAGTCCAGATTGATCAGCCCCTGCACAATTGAAATTAAGTTTTGTCAAATTATCAAGCACTTTAGTATTCACTGTGCTAAATGACTGTGACTAGAAATGTTACGCATTTGCTTTGCTGAAGTTTAGAATTTTTTCCACACGTGTTAATGACCAGTCTTAAAACCAGAGGTTTTTTTTGAGACGGAGTCCCGCTCTGTCGCCAGGCTGGAGTGCAGTGGCATGATCTTGGTGATTTTTTTATTGCTCTATAACTTTCTTAAGATTCCTTTATAGCTTATACTGAGGAAAATGTTAGTAAGTAGCTGGTTTGTGTGTGTGTGTGTGTGTGTGTGTGACTCTTAAAGACAACTAGATTACCATCTTAGTATGAGGTAGGGACAAAGTGGTTTTAGTAATATAGGGCGATCCCAAGGCCAAATATCAGTTTTCTGTAACATTGTAATTTGTCTGTCTATTATCCATTCATAAGATGTGTTTCAGTTCAATTAATTGGGCATTCATTGAATTCATAATATGTATTTACCAGTAAGCCAGGTGAACAAGAAAGGCATCCCTGTGTGATGGAAAACACAGTTATGAAACAAGAAATTACAGTAAGGTGTGTTATAAAAGAGGAAATACACAGGATTTACCATAGTCTAAGGATGAAGGAAAGGTATCTGTTGAGGAAGTGAGAAAGTGTTTTTTGTTTTGTTTTGTTTATTTGGTTTTGAGACGGAGTCTCTCTCTGTGGCCCAGGCTGGAATGCAGTGGCGCGATCATCTTGGCTCACTGTAACCTCCGCCTCCCAGTCAAGCCATTCTTCTGCCTCAACCTCCTGAGTAGCTGGGATTACAGGTGCACGCCACCACACCCTGCTAATTTTGGTATTTTTAGTAGAGACAGGGTTTCACCATGTTGGTCAGGCTGGTCTCGAACTCCTGACCTCGTGATCTGCCTGCCTCGGCCTCCCAAAGCGCTGGGATTACAGGCATGAGCCACTGCGCCCAGCCGAGGAAGTGTTTTTAAACTTGAAGAGTAGAGTTGGCCAGGCCAAGAGAAGGAGGGAGTTTTGGGCACATGGGGCAGCAGATACGAAAGCTAGAAGGAGAGACAGAAGGCATGGCATCTATCTAGAAATATAGTATGTGATGGATAATAGAATCAGGGTCTCATCAAAAGTAGTTATTACTGTTTAATAACTGTGTTCAAAGAGTTGGCATCAAGAATTGTTAGGCAAACAAAGTGTTTCTAATTGTGAAATTCATATTTAGTCTGTGAACTATTCATCCGTGTGCAGTGTGGCAACTGTTCCTGAAGTGAGGTTGGTCATACAGTTTTTATTATGTAAAAATAGATACCTTTCATTGGCATTGTGTACCAGGCACTGTTCTCAGCATATTTCATGCATTAATTTACTTAGTTCTAATTGCAGTTTTATGATGTATGGATATTAGTATTATTCCAATTTTATAGCTATGGGAACCTGCACAGAGGGATTTACTAATTTGTAGAGCTGTGATTTGAACCCAGGTAGTCTGATTCTGTAGACTGTGGGTACCGAAGATAGAATACACCAGAACATATCTATTCCTAGATAATAACTGGCAGTGTATGTGTTTTTATACTGTACCATTTGGACACATGAAGTGGAAACATGTTTAAGAACAGGATCTAAGTGCTTAGCTTACTTGTTTTGGGGTTGTGTTTTTTGTTTGGTTGGTTGGTTGGGTTTTTTTGAGATGGGGTTTTGCTCTTGTTGCCCAGGCTGGAGTGCAATAGCATGATCTTGGCTCACTGCAATCTCCACCTCCCAGGTTCAAGCGATTCTCCTGCCTCAGCCTCCCGAGTAGCTGGGATTACAGGTGGCCACCACCATGCTCGGCTAATTTTTGTATTTTTAGTAGAGATGGGGTTTCACCATGTTGGCCAGGCTGGTCTTGAACTCCTGACCTCATGATTCGCCCGCCTTGGCCTCCCAAAGTGCTGGGATTACAGGCATGAGCCACTGCGCCCAGCCATGTTTTTTGTTTTTTTCTTTTAAGATAGGGTCTCACTGTGTTGCCCAGGCATGATCATGGCTCACTGCAGCCTCAGCCTCCCGAGTAGCTGGGATCACAGGCATGCACTACCATCCCCAACTAATTTAAAAAATATTTTTATATATATATATATAAACATATATATATATAAAATATATATTATACATATATATAATATATATTACGTAGAGACAAGGTCTCCCTATGTTGCCCAGGCTGGTTTTGAACTCCTGGGCTCAAGTGATCATCCTGTCTCAGCCTTCCACAGTGTTGGGATTACAGGCATGAGCCACTGAACCTGCCGCTTTGTTTTTTTTTTCTTTTTTTTTTTATCAGAAGTCTCTTTATTGTAATTTAATTAAAGACTTTCCGGCCGGGCGCGGTGGCTCAAGCCTGTAATCCCAGCACTTTGGGAGGCCGAGATGGGCGGATCATGAGGTCAGGAGATCGAGACCATCCTGGCTAACACGGTGAAACCCCGTCTCTACTAAAAAATACAAAAAACTAGCCGGGCGATGTGGCGGGTGCCTGTAGTCCCAGCTACTGGGGAGGCTGAGGCAGGAGAATGGCGTGAACCCGAGAGGAGGAGCTTGCAGTGAGCTGAGATCCGGCCACTGCACTCCAGCCTGGGTGACAGAGCAAGACTCCGTCTCAAAAAAAAAAAAAAAAAAAAAAAAAAAAAAAAAGACTTTCCTACAAACATGTAGACCCTGTTTAGTAACATAGTTCGTAACATAGTTCACCTTAAGATGGGATGCCTCTGGTCTGGATAGCATATTCTTTTCCTCCCGCTCCCCACCCAGCCAGTCCTGAATTTGAGGAAGTTTGTGGTTCTGGTGAAAAGAGACTCTTTGCTACTCTTTCTTACCAGCAAAATATACAGTCTTGAATCACTTAACAATGGAGATACTTTCTGAGAAATGCACCATAGGCAATGTCATCATTGTGTAAACATCATAGAGTGTATTTATACAAACCCAGATAGTGTAGCCTGCTACCCACCTAGGCTATATGGTATAGTCTGTTGATCCTAGGCTACCAACCTGTATAGCATGTTACTCTACTGAATATTGTAGGCAGTTGTAATACAGTGGGAAGTATGTGTGTATCAAAATAGGAAAGGTATAGTAAAAATCTAGTATGAAAGATAAAAAATGGCATACCTGTATAGGGCACTTACCATGAAGGAAGCTTGCAGTACTGGAGGTTGCCCTGTGTGAGTGAGTGGTAGTGGATTTGAAGGGCTGGGACATTACTGTACACTGCGATAGACTTTATAAGCGTTGTACACTTAGGCTATACCAAAAAATTATTTTTTTAAATGTTTCTTCAATCATAAGCTTTGGCTTACTGTAACTTTTTTATTTTATAAACTTATATTTTTAAACTTTTGATTCTTTTGTATTAACATTTTTGTATTAAACATTTTGTATTAAACATTTTTAATACATTTGTATTAAACATTTTTAATACAGCTGGGCGCGGTGGCTCAAGCCTGTAATCCCAGCACTTTGGGAGGCCGAGACAGGCGGATCACAAGGTCAGGAGATCGAGACCATCCTGGCTAACACGGTGAAACCCCGTCTCTACTAAAAAATACAAAAAACTAGCCGGGCGAGGTGGCGGGCGCCTGTAGTCCCAGCTACTCCGGAGGCTGAGGCAGGAGAATGGCGTGAACCCGGGAGGCGGAGCTTGCAGTGAGCCGAGATCTGGCCACTGCACTCCAGCCTGGGTGACAGAGCGAGACTCCGTCTCAAAAAAAAAAAAAAAACAAAACAAAACATTTTTAATACATTTGTATTAAACATTTTAAATAAATGTTTAATAAGCATTAATAAACAGATTTATTAACAGATTAATTATTCATTAATTAACAGATTTATTTAATAAACATTAATCAGATTTATTTAATAAACATTTTTAAACATTTTTAATAAAACATTTGTATTTAACATTTTTGTATTAACATTTTGTATTAAACTTTTGATTCTTTTGTATTAACATTTTGTATTAACTTTTGATTCATTGTATCATACAGCTGTGCAAAAATATTTTTTCTTTGTATCCTATAAGCTTTTTTCTCTGTTACAGTCTTTTTTAAAAAAACTTTTTTGTGAAAAACTAAGACACATACACACATATTAGGCCTATTCAGGATCATCAGTATCACTGTCTTCCAGCTCCTCTTCTCCTACTTGATGGTCTTCAGGGGCATTAACACACATGGAGCTGTCATCTCCTATGACAACATTGCCTTCTGGAATGCCTCCTGAAGGACCTGCCTGAACCTGTTTTACAGTCAACTTTTTTTTTTTTTTTTAATAAGCAGAAGGAGTACACTAAAATAATCATTAAAAGTATAGTATAGTAAATACTAGGCAATAGGAATTTTTCAGTTCCATTACAATCTTAGGGGACCACTGTCTTTCTTACAGTTCATCATTGACTGAAACTCACAGCGCATGACTGTATTTAAAGTACCACTGAATCAGATGAATTTTAAACAATATTTTTTTTCTCAGTAAGCCTAAAAATATATTAGAATTATCTTGCATTCATTTATATATCAAGTTGAGTTTTGTATTTTCTTTCTTTCTTTTTCTTTCTTTTCTTTTCTTTTCTTTTTTTTTTTTTTTTTTTGAGACAGTCTCCCTCTGTCGCTCAGGCTGGAGTGCAATTGCGCGATCTTGGCTCACTGCAACCTCTGCCTCCTGGGTTCAAGGAGCTCTACTTCCTCAGCCTCCTGAGTCGCTGGGATTACAGGCATGCACCACTACGCCCAGCTAATTTTGGTATTTTTAGTAGAGACAGGGTTTCACCATGTTGGTCAGGCTGGTCTCAAACTCCTGACCTCGTGATCCACCCGCCTTGGCCTCCCAAAGTGCTGGGATTACAGGCATGAGCCACCGTGCCCGGCCTCTACTTTTTCAAATAAAGCACACTATCTAGGACCCTGTCTTTATTGTTGTGGTTCAGGTAAGGGTTAAACTAAAAGTGCTGCAAGCTCTATTCAGGGGTCAGCACCGACTATGATTAGAGAAGTACTTGGCCAGACCTTGCCTATTTCTTCTCCTAGTTTAATCGGCAGGGCTGCTGATGTACTGACAAGGATGCCAAGACAAGAATGTACTGGCTATTTTCTCTGAACACTTGTTTCTAGTCTGAATACTTAGTTCATGGTTTTGCATCGGAATTATCTGGGGATGTTTGTAAATATAACATTGCCAGCCCAACATATTTTTGTTGTTTTAAGAGCTCCTGATGATTTTAGTGTACACTTTGCAGAAACACTGGTCATATGTGTGCTTGGCTTCAATGCAAAGATGGGTAGGATGGGAGACAAAAGTAAAATCATACAGCTAGCGCTGCTTTGTCTATAGAATACAAAGGCATCAATGGGAACACCAAAGAAGTGACAGGCCGGCCTGGAAAACCCTCAAGATTGGTTTAGGGAAAGGTTTTTAGAGGGTGATACTGGAGCTGAATTTTGAAGCATAAGTAGAAAAGTAGAGTAGGGGGAGTAGATTGTCATTCTAGGTTAGACATACCTTACCCAGGAGATATTTGAGCTAAGACTGTGTAACTTGAGTCAGCATGTCTATGCTTGGATCACAGATACTTAACTTCAAAAGTAATCTTTTAATTTGAAGTTTCTTTTCTTCAGAAGTGTAGTTCATGAATATAATTCATTACTAAAAATTCTGTTGGCTGGGTGCGGTGGCTCATGTCTGTGATTCCAACACTTTGGGAGGCTGAGGCAGGTAGGTTGCTTGAGCCCAATAATTCGAGAACAGCCTGGGCAACATGGAGAAACCCCATCTCGACAAAAAAATACAAAAATTAGCCAGGTGTAGTGGCACACATCTGTAGTCCCAGCTACTAGTTGGGAGGGTGAAATGGGAGGATCACTTGAGCCTGGGAGGTTGAGGCGGCAGTGAGCCAAGATTGTGCCACTATAGCCTGGGTGACAGAGCAAGATCCTGTCTCAAAAACCTGAAAACTCTGTTAACATGCTGTAAATATGTTATATACTAAATAGCCAAATAATAGATATTAATAAATTATTCCCCTTCACTTACTTTTACTATTCCAATCTAATTCATCGGTAAGATTCCAAAATCTCACTGAATATTGAAGGAAAACTCAAATGCTTCGTTTATTTTTTTGAGGTGTAATTCTCATACCATAAAATTGAGCCACTCAAAGTGTACAGTTTAGTAATTTTTCATATATTCACACAGTAGTACAACATCATCACTTGCTAATTCCAGAAGATTCTTGTCACCCCAAAAACAAAAACCCTGTACCCATTAGCAGTCACTCTACCTCCAACCCCTGGCAACCATTTATCTGCTTTCCGATTCTATGGATTTTCCTATTTTGCGCACTTCATATAAATGGAATTATACAATATGTGGCCTTTTCTTTCTGGCTTCTTTCATTTAGGATGTTTTCAAGGTTCATATATATTGTAGCATGTATTAGTACTTCATTCCTTCGTAAATATTTTAGCCAAGTGTTTTCTAAATAAAATCTTTAAAAAAGTGACAGTGCTGAAGGGAAGCAAGGTAGAATTTTTAGGAGATAGGTAATCTGTATTGGCTTTCATAAAACTAGTCACATTTGAAGCCTGCATTGCTTTAGAACAGGGGTTTTCAACCTTTTGGCTTCCCTGGGCCACACTGGAATAAGAATTGTCTCATGGCTGGGCACAGTGGCTCACACCTTTAATCCCAGCCCTTTGGAAGTCTGAGGCGGGCTGATCCCTTGAGGTCAGGAGCTTGAGACCAGCCTGGCCAACATGGTGAAACCCTATCTCTACTAAAAATACAAAAATTAGCTGGATGTGGTGGCGCACGCCTGTAATCCCAGCTACTTGGGAGGCTGAGGTGGGAGAATTGCTTCAGCCTGGGAAGCAGAGGCTGCAGTGAGCCAAGATCATGCCACTGCCCTCCAGCCTGGGCGACACAAGAAGAAAAAAAAAGAATTAGGCCACACATAAAATACACTAACACTAATGATAGATGATGAGCTTAAAAAAAAAAAAAAAATCTGCTGATGCACCCATGAGAGGGGAGACAGCACTGTTCTCTCTTGCAGTTTTCCCTTAGCAGCCCCTTATCTGCAGACTTAAACTAGGAGCCCCTGGCAGAGTCCCACCTCCAGCATCATCAAGTGTAGAAGGAAAGTGAGAGACATTGATTGACTTTATATCTGATTTACTAGTTTCCTAAGGCAGAGATTTTAAAGATAGAAAACTGCCTGGCCTGGCCCAGCCCATGATAGATAGGGATGGGTAAGAAGCCCCTGAGATGTGGCAGTATGTGACCTGACTTCAGACTTGTCAGATTAGGGGTTTTATAGGGTTTTTTGCTCTTGTTTTGATTAAGCTTGTTTGACGTGCAGGGTGTCTCCTGTGTTCCAGCCACCTGATTTCCTTCCTCAAGAAAACTAATGTTTACTTACACTATTTAAATTAGTTATTCCCAGGGCTATTTTTATGACTTTTTTTTTTTTTTTTTTTTTTTGGGATGCAGTTTCACATAATACATGGCAGGCTCGTGTTGCTAGGAAAAACTGATTCCAGGATTTAGATTCTTTGAGTGTATTGTTGCATTCTTTCGGAGGCTCAAGCTATCCACATGAAGTAGACGAATTTGACCCAGTATTATTGTCCATGGGTACTCTAGTGTAACACATCAGCCCTAGTATGAAAGTTTGTGCTTATTTCAGTTACATTAAAATCTGAGTTGTTGCCGGGCGCGGTGGCTCAAGCCTGTAATCCCAGCACTTTGGGAGGCCGAGACGGGCGGATCACGAGGTCAGGAGATCGAGACCATCCTGGCGAACACGGTGAAACCCCGTCTCTACTAAAAAATACAAAAAGCTAGCCGGGCGAGGTGGCGGGCGCCTGTAGTCCCAGCTACTCCGGAGGCTGAGGCAGGAGAATGGCGTGAACCCGGGAGGCGGAGCTTGCAGTGAGCTGAGATCCGGCCACTGCACTCCAGCCTGGGCGACAGAGCAAGACTCCGTCTCAAAAAAAAATAAAATCTGAGTTGTCTGGATCATTTCCTCCTCTGGCTTAGTAGTGCAGGACAAGATAATCTGAAATCATAGAAGAATAAAAAATCTGCTGAGTTATTTACTCCAGCTGGATCTCTTAAGACTGTTCAAATTTCAGACCTAATTGGTAATCTGTGAAATATTAAAGTCTCTAACTAAGCTGTTTCATTTCAGATTCTTCCCAAAACCTTGAGATGGGAAAGAATCATCTTTAATGTGTCAACTCGTGATTATTGAGGCAATGATCATTTTTTTAAGTAGAGGAAAATGCTTATTAGATTGTTGAAGCTGCTTAGAGGGGCAAAAGAAACGATAAGGCTGGTATCTCTGGTGCTTCGTATTTGGATCATTTAAGTGTATGACCTGTGAGGGATGGTGTCAAAGCTAAGACTTTTGGACAGAAGTGTGAAATAGTTTGTAAAGATTGGGTTTGGAGTCTTGCAAGTCTTTTCTTCTGCATACTCCTGCTCTTTATAGTCACTGCCTGGCTAGGCCTACCAGTTTTGGAAATTCTTGAATTTCCTTTTTACCCAGTCAGTAATTTTCTTTACTCTGTGGGATTGGTCTCAGGTAGTTCTGCAGTTGATCTGTTCATTAACTGGTAAGAAATGCGAGACACACTGTGGTGTCCAGCATTGGGTCTGCAAATGTTAGACACAGGCGTTGATCTCTAGGAACTAGTTTAGTTGGAGAGACAGTAAGGTAGGAAAGTGTGTAAGGGATGGCTTACAGAAGGTTCATTCCTACTGTTGTCTGTTGCTGACCTCTTAATTGACAATTGACTTTCAAGATGGTAGAAATGCTGCTTTTCATGACTAAAATAATGTTTTATGGCTCAGAGAGCCTTACTTCCTAATTCTCTAGCGTAAAACACTAATTTAGGGAATATGAAATGTATGTTTATGTATGGCAGGAGCAAAGAATCTGAGGCCAGACTCTGAGTTTGATTTCTAGCTCTGCCAAATAATAGCTTGGGTAACCTCATTTGACCTCTCTGCTTCTTTATCTGCTTAATATACTAATCTAGCTCTATGGTAATTGGAAGGATCAGAGTGTAAAGAACAGATCCTAACATAATACTGAGCTTTATGTAGTGTTGGTTATTACTGTTTTCTAACTTGGCAAAGATGCTGCTTCACCATAAACATAAAAAGACTGAATGTCTTCCTAGTGTGTGGGAAAATGGTTTGTTCATTTACGTATTTGTTTCACAAAATAGATAACATTAAATATAACTCTCTGAAGTGAGGCATAGATTTTGTGAAAGCACAGTGAATGTTCATTTACCAACAGTGAAGAGCAAAATCGGATGTTTTGGGTAAATAACATTTTGATTTTATTAAAATTATATATGTAATCCATTTTCTGTGGGTTAGGTAATAAGTTTATCTTTGCAACTGCTAAATTGAAGTTTTATTTTTTAATCCAAAGTATTTAGGCCCTTTCACTGTATGACTTCAAGAGGTTCCATTTATGCAGACTGTCATACGAATGGTCCTCTCCCGAAAGCTGTGCGCTATGGTTAGCCCTGCCAGAGGATGCTTACTGGGAGGGAGACAGCCCTCCAATATCTGCATGCTTTCATGCTTCCTAATTTATCTCAGAGTTAGTATGCAGAGTGTGAGAGACTATTTTAATTTTTCTTTCCTGATGGTTTGGATTTTATACAAAATTGTGTTACTGGCACAATTGAGAATGCAAATCTGAGCGAAATGTAACTTGTTTTTTGTTTGCTTCACTGAAAAGTTCATCTGCTCTGCTTCCATCTGTTCTTGTCTTGCCTTACCTATTACGGAGTCCTCAGGCGTTAAATTTTGTTGTGATTGCTGCATTTGAAACCAGAAGTAACCTGAAGAAAAAGGGTCGAGTAAGTAAATAGTCACTAGCTTGTAGGCCAGGAAAAGTACCTGTTTATGCCATATGGTTTTTAAAGAATATTGATTTGTCTGTAAATCAACCAGCCTTGAGGAAAGCAGGCTACAGTAACACAGGAGTGAAAAAATGTGGACATATTAAACTGTTTTTAAGGGCTTTTGTCTTTATCAGAACAAAAAATATAAACATTCTAGAATGTTAATTGGATTTTGGTTATTAGGAGAATGGTTAATTTTATTTAGGTTAATTTTGTGTATTTAATGAGCAAGTGAAAAAAACAACTAGGGAAAAAAGCAGGTGCCCTTGGCAACAAATTTTCTCTTTATTTAGATATTGAACGTTGGCATAAATACCAGTATTACAGTTCATAATATCTTTCTCCTTCAGCAGGGAAGACTAGAACAGTAATTATAGGCCTAAAGAATATTATTACAAAAGGGGACCTTCCAGTAGAAAGAAGCATATAGCAATAAGATTTAACTCATTCTAATAATAATAAAGTGTTCAGTCAATTTTAGTGCTAGAGAGAACCTTTTAAATGTTCAAGGGGCGTTTTAGAAGGCTGGAGAGGTAAATGATTTGTCTGTGGTCACGTATCACATTGGTACAATTAAAATTGGAACTAAATTCAGATGTGCTAACTCTTGAGCGCCCCCACCCGCCCGGCCCGCCCTTCCCTGCCCTGCCCTGCCCTGCCCTGCACTAGGTACACCAGGCTCTGCTTAGTTGAATTAACTGTAGTGTGAAATTAGCTCCTCCTTTACAAGCTCTTAAATAGAAGTTCTTTGATAAAGAGATTAGTTGACTTGTATGCTCTCCTCTTTTGACTTCATTTAATCCCAAAGAGATACTGAGCTTCTTAACTTCTTTACCAGCCCCCCAACTCCCTCCTGCCCTGGTCTGTTAACTCTTACCTTTTCTTCACTTCCTTTCCTATTGAGTTTAGACTTTATTTTTAGCAACCAACAGAAGCCAGCTTGGCTAGTTTAAGCAGAAATGATACTAAGAATTATTAGGTACCTCACACATTCTTCAGGAGGGCCAAAGAAAAGAGGGAGCCAGGAACTAACTTCAGAATCACATCACGGTGATTTCACTGCTCACACTGTGTGCAACACATTCTACAGTGTGTGCGGTGTCATTGTTGATGTCAAGCACAGAATGCTACCACTAGAACTCTGTTGCTATCTTAGTGGTAACCACTGCAGTTCTCTCCAGAATGGGTTATTTCTTTGCTTGTGATGCGCAGGGAGTGCTGCCATGCATACTACCAACCTCATTTTGCCCTAAATGCTTCCAGGCAGTCCTTTCGTGTGACCACAGGTTAAGTTTTTCTTTTTCTACAAGTTTCTTTAAATTTTTACAATTTTCTTAATCTCCCAGCTCCAACATTATACTAAGGAGTGGGAGCTAAAGGAACATATGAATGAGTGGGGGAATTTTTTAATAGTTAACATAGACAGATGACTAAAACTACACATAAGGGCCTGAAATGAATTACCAACTTGAAAAACCAAGTAAAATTTTATGAAAGAAGAAAACCCACAATCTACATCATTTTTTACATAAAATGGATTAAAGAAAAAAACAAGTTCATTAGTTTTTGCTAATCTTATGATTTTAGTGTTCACCACATAAAACAAGCTTTTAAAAATTTTCCCTAATTTTAATTCAGGATGAATACAGAAGAACATTTCCTACCTCACCTGCTAAGTTATATACCCACTCCCAGAACCTAAAATATGCAATGGGTTTGTTAATAGTGCCTTGAGGACCATGGCACACAGCAATCCCAGTGAACTGTGTTACTAAGCTAGGTCCTTTCTTTTCATTCAGCATTCTGAGACATCTCTGTCAAATCATTCCTGAGATACAGAGTTCATTAAGATAGACAGCTACATTATTTAAATCACTGAAGTCTTATTTTTATTTTTTGAGCTGGTGCTAAAAAAGAAAGTTCAGGCAATGAAGTGTTATGTCATTCATCAAATCAGGAACCATAGAAAATGGAGAAGCTTAACTGCCATGAGTCTACTAATTATAGTGCTGAATATTCAAAGAACATTTTTACCACCAAGAACTTCATGAATGTCTTATGAAGGAATAGTTGACACCGTCTTTAGCTGTGATGCCAATATTTGGAAATCTTTGAAAAAACAGAGGGAAAAAAAGATGGAGACAAAGTTTTTAATCTTTCCAGAAAACTTAAAAAATGACTTTAGAAATAAACAAGAACATAATAGCCCTGTAATCTAGCTCTGCTCTTCATGTATTAATAGTATCCTAACTCACACCTCCAGTACCTTCTCTTAAGACCTTGACTACTCAAACAATGAAATAAACTGCTGGATGCCAAGAAATTTTGCTCTTCCTTCCAGTTAGTTAGTACCACAGTGCCATGAACAAAATAAGCAGTGAATAAACATGTGTAAGTAAATTCATATTTCAGAATCACAAAACATTTTAGAGCATGTTGATTTCATGCAGTATCAAAGATGGGCAAAATGGTTTACTATCTAATAGATAATTCCAGGTCAAAATAGTATATACCAATTTTTCAATCAAAGCAGTTTTTTTCTGTTTATCTTAATAAGACTATACTTTCTGGTTACCAGTTCAAAAAGGAAAAAAAATTAATGACATTATGGCTTAAATTTGCCTTTTTCATGAAGCACCACTTCACAATTATGAAGGATTGAAAATAGCCCTTTTAACTCCTGTGCTGTTTACTATCCCTGCCAAACATTTGACATTTACTGCTTATGTAGTAAGCTGGGCCTGATGGCTCACGCCTGTAATCCCAGCACTTTGGGAGGCCGAGGCGGGCGGATCACGAGGTCAGGAGATCGAGACTATCCTGGCTAACATGGTGAAACACTGTCTCTACTAAAAATATAAAAAATTAGCTGGACGAGGTGGTGGGTGCCTGTAGTCCCAGCTACTCGGGAGGCTGAGACAGGAGAACGGTGTGAACCTGGGAGGTGGAGCTTGCAGTGAGCTGAGATCGGGCCACTGCCCTCCAGTCTCCAGCGAGACTCTGTCCCCCCCACCAAAAAAAAAAAAAAAAGATTAAGAAACAGACTCTGAAGCCAGACTGAATGGAGCCCAACAGCTTGGATTTGAATCTTGGCTCTGTTGTTCACTAGCTTTGGTTGATTACTCTTTGTTCCTCATTTGTAAAATGAGTATGAGGATTAAATGAGCTAATACATCTATAGCACTTAAGTCAGTATTTGGCAGAGTTTGTTTTTAATTGTTACCCGAGATTTTCTTTTATTGATTCTTTGCGTGGCTGGGAGCAGTGCTTGATAACTGCATGTGGTCCTTGCTTTTATGGGGCTTACAGACTGGTGGGGAGGAAAATATCCACAGACTGCAATACAACCTAATGTGTTTAGTGGGCAAAAGAATTGGGGAGGGAGGTGACAGACAAGAAATAAAGGAATTCAGCTTAACAGTTTTTCTTCTTGCTGTGATAGTTTGTTAGTAGGATTATTCTGGTTTTTGTTCATTGTCATTGTCAGTGATTGGGATAATCTTAAATGCTGTTCCTGAGATGGAATTTACTGACCGATGAACACAGCAAATATAGTATTCCTCATGAGCTCTGTGTGGTACCTAAGCATTGCATGTTTGTTCACTGAACAAGCATTTATTTAGAATTTACCACCATTTACTAGCTGGGGTTCCCCTCTTCAAATAGTTTAGGGTCTGAGAAGTAAACCAGCAGTTACTGGGCGTAGTTACAGTAAGTGGAGAGGTAGTAATGAACAGGAAACTGGAAGTACAAGGGAGAAACTTTCAGACTAATTCAGACCTGAGATACATTCTGATGTATCTCAGATTATATATACTTTGCCTTCCAGAAGTCCCTCCAGCTCCCAAGTCTCCATTCGTTTTCACTGAACTTCACAGAAATATTGATCTGGTCTTGGGTTGAGGAAAATTTAGGATGTAGAGATTTCTAGCCCAAGTCATCTGGCCCCATGTATTCATTATTACTTCAAGTGGAATAGAGAGTACTTACCTATTTGTTACCTATCAACTCATAAATAAAGCTTTTCCCAAAAAAGGAATACTCTGGTCTAAAGTACTCTGAGATTTAGTGTTTGGTGCCCAGAGTCTTAGAAATAGCTTCTTCCATTTTTCCTTCTCTGAATCTGTCACTTAAGAAATTGTGAGATTTAAGTATGTGGGAGTAGAGGAGAAAAGAAAGAACAAGGGAGGGGCATGTCTTGAGAACCATTATTCTCCATTTGACTTTAGGATAGGCATTTTCAGGAAGTTCTCATGGACCCAGTTAGCTTATCTGGGGGAGTCTAAGTGGTTAGGAGCAAGATAGGCACAAGAGGTGAAAGCAGAAAGGGAATAAAAATTGTCTTAGCTCTGCTTGGTTTGCTTTTATTAAGTTTTCTTAAGCTATTTTCATTTTATTTACTGTTGGAATCTATAGGTCTTTTCCAAGGACATGTTTAGGTGGGTGCTAACCTTGCTTTGGTTTTACCAAAGCAAGGAGTGATCATATAATGTAAGTTTAAAAAACTTAGCAAACTTAGGTACAATAACTTTTAAGAGCATCAGTTTTTTCATTTGCAAAGGAAAGGTGGCGAAATAAGTAGATGATGTCTTATGTCCACTAGGGGGTGGTGTGTACTGTAATAATTAAAATAGTTCCTCAGTGAACTCTTTACTTCATCATGCAGTTAGCTTGTTTGAATTAATTTTTGTTCATTTAATGTTTTGTTTTGGCACAAATTGTTTTTTTCAAACACAAATCTTGTGACTGTAGCAAACAGTAACTCTTGTTACATGTATTCCTGTTATTAGTGATGTCAAATGTTCTGACATTACTTTTTATATAGAATTTTTTGAGGGGAAAAGAGTGATGCTTTACAGTTTCTGTACAAAATTTTACCCATTATGTGAAATAAGTTAAATTCTTAATGACCAGGCAGTAACATTATAACATGATTGTCTTGTGTTTCACTGTCCAGACTAATATGGGAGCTACTAATCACTGCATGTGGCTGTTGAGTGGTTGAAATATGACTAGTTTAAATTAACATGTGGTACAGGTATAAATTGCACAGTGGGCATTGAAGGCTATGAAAAAAGATAAAATACATCATTAATTTCATACTGATTTCATGTTGAAATAATATTTTGAATACATTTTTAGATAAAATATATTAAAATTAATTTTACCTGTTTTTACTTTTTTATGTGGCTACTAGAAAATTTTAAAATACTTATGTGGCTTGCATTATATTTCCGTTGGACAGCAGTGCTGTAGAAAAAAGGCCTCATCAACCATTTTTATCTTAGCGTATCTCTAGATGGCCTTATGATTTGTAAGGAAGTAGTATAGTGGGGAGCTTGAGCAAAACTTTGGTTCTATTTCTAATCCCAGCTAGAAAATAGGCAGTCAGTTTTACTATAATGAGACGTTATATGTTCCTAATAATGTTATATGTTATCCAAAGTCATGTAAAATTCACAGGACTTACAGGTAAAATGAAGCAAGGGGTATGCACTTGAAAATGTCCATTGATGATAATTAACTTTTTTTTTTTTTTTTTTAAGAGACAGGGTCTCACTATCACCCACGCTGGGGTACAGTGGTGTGATCACAGCTAACTGTAACCTCAAACTCCTGGGCTCAGGCAATCCTCCCACCTCAACCTCCCAAGTATGCTAGGACTACAGGTGTATGCCAACATGCCCAGCTAAGTTTTTTAGTTTTTTTTGGTTTGGAGAGATGGGGTCTTGCTGTGTTGCCCAGGCTGGTGGTAACATTTTTTAAATGCTCACTTATGGGTCCAAGTGCAGTGGCTCACGCCTGTCATCCCATTGCTTTGGGAGGCCAAGGCGGGAAGATTGCTTGAGGCCAGGACTTCGAGATCAGCCCGGGCAACATAGAGAAACCCATCTCTACGAAAAAAAGTGATAAATAAAAATGCCCACTTGCATATGGAGGGTGAACTTGCAGATTTTCATAAGTAATTTACAGTTGTGTACATAATGAAGAATTGACTTGCTTTATTAGTGATCCCAAAAAAGGAGCCCTGTTTTATTTTATAAATTTTTCGTAATTTGTTTTTTCTTTATTATATATTTTTTTCTATAACACACAACTTTGCCCAGAACCGTATTTGTTAATATTTTAGAGTCACTGAAAGATGTAGTGACAGGTTGGAGTTTACAGAGTAGGTATCATTGAGGCATCACCCAGTTTTTTAACACTTATTTTTCAGTAATGAAATTGGCAGTTACTGAGTTATCACACAGCTCTTGTTTGAGATGAGCTAAAAGATATACAGTTGATACTACTGGTCATACATTGCAATTTTGTGTTTCAGAGAATATTCTAAAAAACCTAATCATTGTAGACAGGATGCACTGGGATATAGATAGTTACTATCTGTACCAACTTTTCTCACAGACAAATTAGCACTCTTTCTAAGAATACTGTTTATTATCCAAAAATTTTACTGCATATAATGTAATCATTGCCTTAGAGAAGAAATCTAAGACCTGATACTGCTTCGTACTGAGCACAAATTATTTTTCAACTTAAAAATAAGAGTCCTGGTTAATAGAGATTGGTTGACAGAATGTCAATTGTTATAATTTACTAACTACAGTATAGTTTACTGTAGTTTTGAGTCTAGGGTTTGCTCTTCAGGTCCCAGTAGATCTATTGATAATTAGATATTTGATTCCTTTTAAAAATATTTGTAGGCCGGGCGTGGTGGCTCACGCCTGTAATCCCAGCACTTTGGGAGGCCGAGGCGGGCGGATCACAAGGTCAGGAGATCGAGACCATCTTGGCTAACATGGTGAAACCCCATCTCTACTAAAAATACAAGAAAAATTAGCCGGGCATGGTGGCAGGCGCCTGTAGTCCCAGCTACTCGGGAGGCTGAGGCAGGATAATGGCGTGAACCCGGGAGGCAGAGCTTGCAGTGAGCTGAGATGCGCCACTGCACTCCAGCCTGGGCGACAGAGCGAGATTCCATCTCAAAAAAAAAAAAAATTTTTTTTGTAGCATTAACTATTGTATGCATTCTGTAAGATGAGACACCTTCCTTTAGACTTAATTTTGTTGCCATTTAAATCCATACCCTACTCCTTTACCAACTTCCTTGTCTTATTTTAGTAACTAATTTCCTGAACATAGTCTGTAGTACTTTCTGTCATGCGTGGCCCTAAACTCACTTGTATTTGGGATTCACTTTTTGGACTGCTTTTAAACATAATAGAATCACAAAATGCATTTAAGGGTTTTTCTGTTTTTCTGTAAACAACTATGGCCTTCCTATGTGATCTCATTTGTCAACTCTTTTTTTTTTAATCTTTGTAGAGATGGGGTCTCACTAATGCTTGCCCAGGCTGGTCTGGAACTCCTAGCCTCAAGTCATTCCCCTGCCTGCCTCAGCCACCCAAAGTGCAGGGATTACAGGCATGAACCACGGCGTCCCACCTGCAGTGTAAATTACTTATGCCAAAAGATAGATAAGGCCGGGCGTGGTGGCTCATGCTTGTAATCCCAGCACTTTGGGAGGCCGAGGCGGGCAGATGACTTTAAGTCAGGAGTTCGATACCTGCCTGGCCAACATGGTGAAACCCCGTCTCTGCTAAAAATACAAAAATTAGCCAGATCTGCTCGCTTGAATCCAGGAGGCGGAGGTTGCAGTGACCCGAGATCGTGCCACTGCACTGCAGCCTGGGCAACAGAGCAAGACTTGTCTCAAAAAAAAAAAAGACAAGTGAAACAGCAGGAATTTTAGCCCTTTACTTCTTCACTTAAAGAAATCATACTGTACTCTGTCTTTCCACCAAGAATATTGTAAAACCAGAAGGTATTTTAGTCAGTCATGTGTTGAATAGTGGCCGGAAAGATTTTATTTCCTAGCCGGTTTTTGCCTTTTTAGGAAAAAATTTGACATCAGTTTCTGTGGTTGAGACTTTTTCAGATGCTGCCATTTGAGAATTGTTTCATTTAGTTTGGATTTTATTCCTTTTTTCCCCTCCCACGATTTATGCTGTGAGTTTGTTAGGGAAAACAACACAGTTTAGTGAAATAATTAGGCGTGTTTTTGTGTCAGTCCATTAGAACTTGAGAGCAGCATAAGAACTATTTCAAAATGTTTTTTACATGCAAAAGCTTATTTTAGAATGTGTTCCGATTAAATCTAGGCTTGATCAGGTCACATGATGTGCTTAATATGTACATTCTTGACAAAGAATATCTGATTTTGAGGGTGAACTGAAGATGAGAAAGTAAATGCCATATCTATCTCTGCCACTGTGCACTGAGAGTGATTTTGAAGCTATTTTGGGATATGCTTTTGGAGGCCCTTCTGTAGCTTTTTATAGTAGATACAGAGCTGCTACTACTTTGTGTAACTGGTGAGTAGTGGATTGGGACTCTTGGGCCCTGGCTTTCTTTTTTTTCTAGTCAACCAATTTATGGCTTTCTAAAGACATAAAGATCTGGGGTAAAATTAAAGGATGGAGGTGAGGAGAGGCCAGAATTCAAGGAATTTTACCATCCAGTTATTTTCTCATTCTTCTACTCCTGCTGTTCATCCCTAATATCTTAACTTTTTCCTAAAAAATGAAGACCAGCCTCTTTTGTTCTGGTCACAGTGTTAAAGGACTTCCCAAGGTCAGAGGCTTCATTATTGCCTCTTGAGCTTTTTAATGCTCTAAAAATGTTTTAGTTTGAACCTAAAGAATATGTCAGTTTCTCACTTGCTCTTATATTACCATGATCAAAACAAAAAACTAGTCTTAAAATACCAGAGACATTACCTAAAATGGCCATGGGTTTAATTAACACATTTTGGGGAAGCATTTGATTTGTATTTACATCTTATGACTATTTCAGTGTATTACTGTGCTGAGAGAGAAGTTGTTTGTTGTTGTTGTTGTTGTTGTTGTTGTTGTTGTTGTTGTTGTTTTGAGACGGAGTCTGGCTTTGTCGCCCAGGCTGGAGTGCTGTGGCCGGATCTCAGCTCACTGCAAGCTCCGCCTCCCGGGTTTACGCCATTCTCCTGCCTCAGCCTCCCGAGTAGCTGGAACTACAGGCGCCCGCCACCTTGCCCGGCTAGTTTTTTGTATTTTTTAGTAGAGACGGGGTTTCACCGTGTTAGCCAGGATGGTCTCGATCTCCTGACCTCGTGATCCGCCCGTCTCGGCCTCCCAAAGTGCTGGGATTACAAGCTTGAGCCGCCGCGCCCCGCCGTTATTGTTGTTTTTAACATACGCCCTGTAGCTTGTGGAATGAAACAGTTTAAGATGTATTATTTTTCTTAGGTGAAGGCAGTGTAAATAAAATATTCTCATTTATTGTTTTTCATACCTAAAAGCTTATTTAAGTATGATTATTTTTCTGGTTAAAAATAAATATAAGTAGAAATTAGACTATTTTTCCCCATACTTGAGTGGCTCCTTTTGTTTTCCTTCCATAATGTGCACATCCTGCCTTGAAAATAACCCTGCTTTAATGATGTTAACGATGAAATTCTGATAGCTTATTTTCCTCTCTTTATAACATCAAAGAGATTCAGAATTCAGTAAATATTAATTGAATTATCTATTGTACCAGGCAGTGATCTAAATGCTGAGCATATAGCAGTCCATAAAACAGACTCAAATCCGTCCTCTCATGGAGCTTAAATTCTGAACAAAATAAGTAGAAATGAGATTTGTTAGTAGTGCTGTGGAGATAAATCTGGGGAGTGGGGATAGGGAGTGTACAGGATAGGGTGGAATGGGGTTTGCAATTTCAGTTATGAGGGCTTCACTGAGAAAACATGAAGATCTTAGGAGCTGAGGGAACCAGCCATATGGATATTTTGGGGAAGAAGAGCAAGTGCAAAGCCCTTGAGGTGAGAGGATGCCTGGCAGGTTAAAGAACTACAAGGAAGCTAATTTTTGTCTGGAACAGAGAAGGTAGGGGATGGAGGGAGAATAACTGAAGATGAGTCAGAGAGGTGGGTGGAGTGAGGGCATCATACAGAGCCTCTTTTGGGGGCCCATTACAAGGACTATGACATTTTTTTTTTTTTTTTTTGAGACGGAGTTTCGGTCTTGTTGCCCATGCTAGAGTGCAATGACATGATCTGTGCTCACCGCAACCTCCGCCTCTCCAGTTCAAGCGATTATCCTGCCTCAGCCTCCCGAGTAGCTGGGATTATGGGCATGCGCCACCACGCCTAGCTAATTTTGTATTTTCGTATTTTTATTAGAGATGAGATTTCTCCATGTTGATCAGACTGGTCTCGAACTCCTGACCTGAGGCGATCCACCCGCCTCAGTCTCCCAAATTGCTGGGATTACAGGTGTGAGCCACCGCACCGGCTCAGGACTATGACTTAAAGGGTCTGTGGGTAGCAGACCTGCGAGGGAGGTAGTGAGGTCAGAAGCAGGAAGAATAGGTTAGGAGGGTGTTGTAGTGTGCCAGGTGAGAGCTGATGGTTGCTTGGATCAGAGGTGTAGCAGTGGAAGGGTGAGAAACAGTCCAATCATGAGTAGAATTTGAGGTATTAAAAAAAAAAAATTTTTGCCAATCAGGCTAGATGTGTGTGGCATATGAAGGAAAAGGTGGATCATTTGGAAAGATGAGTTTGCCAATAACTGACATGGGGAAGTCTTTATGGGAGGAGCAAAGGTTGTGGGTAGGGAGATCATGTTAAGTTTGGGGTGCTTATTAGACATTCAAGAGCATATATCGAGCAGGGAGTTACAGAGGCAAGAGGCACGATCAGGGGAGAGGTCTGGGCTGGATATGAATTAGGGGAGGCTTCAGCTTAAAGAGTCTATTTAGTGTTTAAATTCATTGCATTACATGAGATCACTGTGGAAATGTATAAACAGAGAGGAAGCCCTAGGACAGAGCCCCAGTGCACTTCAGTGTTGCCACGGTGGGAGATAGGAAGAAACCAACAAGAAAACTAAAGGAAGCTGCTGCCAGACAAGGAGGAAGACAGCCATGAGAATGTGGTGATAGGAAATTAGATAAAGCTTTGCAAAGAGGAGGGAGACCAGCTGGATAAGATGTTGCATTTAGGTCAAGTAAGATAAAGATTAAGCACTGGACATTTGATTTAACCTTGTGGAAATCATTGGTGACGTTAACAAACAAGTTAGTGATAACTACAGCTTGATTGAAGGGTGTGTTCAAGACAGAAGAGGAGGAGAGAAATTGGAGATGAGCAATTACAGATCTCTTCAAAGAGGAGCAAAGCAAGGGGCAGTAGCAGTAGCTGTTTGGGCGAGTGGGGGTAAGTTTAGTTTTCTCCTTTTATGGGAACATAACAGCAAGTTTGTGTAGTTTGGGGAAAGATCCAGTAAAGAAGGGAGAACTGATGATTCAGGAGAGGAAAGAGATGCTATTCAGTGTCCTTGAATAGTTGAGAAGGAGATGTAAAAAGTAAAGTAGGGCCGGGCACGGTGGCTCATACCTGTAATCCCAGCACTTTGGGAGGCCGAGACAGGCGGATCACGAGGTCAGGAGATCGAGACCATCCTGGCTAACATGGTGAAACCCCGTCTCTACTAAAAATACAAAAAATTAGCTGAGCGCGGTGGCGGGCGCCTGTAGTCCCAGCTGCTCAGGAGGCGGAGGCAGGAGAATGGCGTGAACCCAGGAGGCGGAGCTTGCAGTGAGCCGAGATCGCCCAACTGCACTCCAGCCTGGGCCAAAGAGCGAGACTCCGTCTCAAAAAAAAAAAAAAAAAAGTAAAGTAGAGGTTCCTCTTCAAAGACTTTCCTCCCCATCTAATTAGGAATAAATAGTAACTTCTCTTAGAAGCAAAATTTATTCAAAGACCTGTGCTAACATTCTTAAATATCTGCTAACCATAATAAAGAAATCAATATACTTTATGTTCTTAGCTCCCACAATTTAGCCTAAATATTTGCCCTGGCATGCTTATACTGCTGCAAGCAAGCAGTAGGTCATAGCCTGTTCCTCTTCCTTATTTAAAAGTGTTTTTACCTTTCTCAGCATTCCACAAGTGGCTTCCTCCTTCCCGTGTTCCCCTCTACCTTTACTTCTTTTAAAAGTTCTAAGTTGCTAGCCAATCAGGATAAATATAGAATGTGAGGTCCCATTCGAGCCGATGGAAACCGGACACAGCAGTAGGGTGGACGCGTCAGGTTATAAATGACCCTGTCTCCTTTGTTCAGTGTACTCTCGTGGCAAAATTCCTGGCGAGTGTACCCTTTCTGCAGGAAGTAAAAATGGCCTTACTAAGTAAATTTATGTTCAAGTGCTATTTCTTTACAGCACCGAGGAACAAACATTTCAAACAGATAAGTAAGATCTAGTGCTCAAGAAGACCGATTGGCCCTAGCTAAGAGTACGTGGCATTTCATCTCTACAGGAGAAAAGCCAGAGCGTATAGGTGCAGATGCAGGGAAATGTCCAAATGCTACAGTGGAAACTGATGGAAGTATCTAACTTGTCATGAAATAGGAAGCAGAACATCAGCCACAAGTGAGGATGGGGATGGAGATGCTGGAGGTTTGAAGAGAGAAGAGAAAGAATAATATAGTTATTTAGGAGAGAGGGAGAATGATGAAAGAGAGAACTAATGATATGTTTGTTGGGAGTATTAAAGGTTCCTCTGAAGTTAATTGTCAATTTTAGACTAATCAGCATTGTTAAATATATTTCTTTAGCCCTGTTCAGGTACCTGGGCCTCTTATCTCCTTTCTTTAGTCCATTACATTTTTCAGAGGGGAAGTTTTCAGTGGTTTAAAAACTAATTTTTGGCCGGGTGTGTTGGCCTATACCTGTAATCCTAGCACTTTGGGAAGCCAAGGCGGGCAGATCACTTGAGGCCAAGAGGCCAGCAGGGCGATACCGTCTCTACTAAAAATACAAAAATTAGCTGGGCGTGGTGGTGCACACCTGTAATCCCAGCTATTCCGGAGGCCGAGTTGGGAGGATCACCTGGGTCCAGGGAGGTCGAGGCTGCAGTGAGCCAAGATCTTGCCACTGCACTCCAGCCTGAGTGACAGAGTGAGACCCTGTCTCAAAAACAAACAACAAAACACCACCAAAAAATCCCAATTTTACTTTTTAAATTTAAATAGCTTGGTTTTGGTTGAGTTTAGAGCAAGTTGCCTTACCTATGTAATCCTAATGCTACTTTATTTTACTTGAGTAAAATATCAGTTTTATTAACCTAATTTTATTATCAATGTATTTGTAGACATTTGTAGCCAAAATGTATGACAACATCATTGGTATTTGCTTGCAGTTGCATTCAGCTGGTTGTAATTATTTAAATGGTATTTTTTTGAATTTTGCATTTTATAAGCAAAATCAATCCTGTTGGAAGATTGGAGATGTTCTATTATGCCTATTTCCAAGAGATGAACTTTCTAATTTTACTTTTGGTGTCTAGTAAAATGACATTTGTTTCACAAATGTGTTTGTTTTTCTGTTGTAGGAAACCCAGCGTTTGCTGGCAGAACCAGTTCCTGGCATCAAAGCAGAACCAGATGAGAGCAACGCCCGTTATTTTCATGTGGTCATTGCTGGCCCTCAAGATTCCCCCTTTGAGGGAGGGACTTTTAAACTTGAACTATTCCTTCCTGAAGAATACCCAATGGCAGCCCCTAAAGTACGTTTCATGACCAAAATTTATCATCCTAATGTAGACAAGTTGGGAAGAATATGTTTAGATATTTTGAAAGGTAAGTGTTATCTTTATCAGCATATGCTATTATTAAGCTTTCTCCTTTTTCTCTTAAGCATCCCATGTTTAGAATGTAAATATACAAAGACCAGAGAGGTCTGCGGGAGGGAAGTGAAGCAGTTCTGGGCCTGTTTTTTCATGCTTCATCATACTGGGCCTGTTGCCTTCATAGATAAGTGGTCCCCAGCACTGCAGATCCGCACAGTTCTGCTATCGATCCAGGCCTTGTTAAGTGCTCCCAATCCAGATGATCCATTAGCAAATGATGTAGCGGAGCAGTGGAAGACCAACGAAGCCCAAGCCATAGAAACAGGTATCTAATATTCATTCTCCTTCGCACCACTTCCACTCTTACAAACAAATTTGTATTGCCACTTAAACTTTTCTAAAGTTTCTCTTGGCAAGGAAAAGAAATAGAAAAAAAATATATTGTAATGAGTGAGATCCTGCTTATAGTATGTAAATACCTCTTATAACAAAATGGCCTGCTATGGGAACCCCCCAAATTTAAAGACAACCTGTAATTGGGAGATCTTGGAGTCTCTTGTAACTACACCTGGTTTAACAAATACTGAGTGTGTACCATTTATCTAATTATATGTAAAGAACACTGGAAAACTTTTGAACTGTTTTTGTAACCTATTTGATTATTCAGCTGTTTATGGCTAGAGAATTTGGAGTCAAGAAGCTTCAGCTACAGATTTTAAGAAAATTAGTGGGGAGAATTGTGTATCCAGAAATGGACAACTTGGTTCATCCTCTTGAATTTTCTAGAACTTATGAATTTTATTGTAGTGTTTTGGTAATCGGACGTATACAAAATCTTTCAGCCCTGATCCGATTTATAGAAAAAGGCATGAATTTAAGAGATTACAGCATGACATTTCCATAATTAACTTAATAGTGTTTGTTTGCCATTTATAGTTTGGAAAGTAACATATTGAACTAAGTAAAATAATAATCGTGCGTTTGTTTCTGTCTACAGCTAGAGCATGGACTAGGCTATATGCCATGAATAATATTTAAATTGATCCGATCATCAAGTGTGCATCACTTCTCCTGTTCTGCCAAGACTTCCTCCTTTTTGTTTGCATTTAATGGACACAGTCTTAGAAACATTACAGAATAAAAAAGCCCAGACATCTTCAGTCCTTTGGTGATTAAATGCACATTAGCAAATCTATGTCTTGTCCTGATTCACTGTCATAAAGCATGAACAGAGGCTAGAAGTATCATCTGGATTGTTGTGAAACGTTTAAAAGCAGTGGCCCCTCCCTGCTTTTATTCATTTCCCCCATCCTGGTTTAAGTATAAAGCACTGTGAATGAAGGTAGTTGTCAGGTTAGCTGCAGGGGTGTGGGTGTTTTTCTTTATTTTATTTTATTTTTTTTGAGGGGGGAGGTAGTTTTATTTTTAATTTTATGGGCTCCTTTCCCCCTTTTTTGGTGATCTAATTGCATTGGTTAAAAGCAGCTAACCAGGTCTTTAGAATATGCTCTCTAGCCAAGTCTAACTTTATTTAGACGCTGTAGATGGACAAGCTTGATTGTTTGAACCAAAATGGGAACATTAAACAAACATCACAGCCCTCACTAATAACATTGCTGTCAAGTGTAGATTCCCCCCTTCAAAAAAAGCTTGTGACCATTTTGTATGGCTTGTCTGGAAACTTCTGTAAATCTTATGTTTTAGTAAAATATTTTTTGTTATTCTACTTTGCCTTTGTACAGTTTATTTTACTGTGTTTATTTCATTTTCCCAATGTGACAATCGTATTTTAAAATTAAAACTATGGAACATTCTGTCTTGGTCTTCACCATCTGGCAAATTGAATGGCAAGAGGTGGATTTCACCAGTTTCTTTTCACTGATGCAGATTTGTGTTAAGATAGTACTGAATGGAGTATTTATAAACTGGCCCTGAGCATGCATAAAGCATCAGTATCTGACCTTTTTTTAACCTCCTAGGAATTTGAAATGAATGTGTTTGTGTTGTCTGATTAGACGATCATTGGTGTCTTGCCACAATGTTTAAAAATTACTGTACAGGAAAGTCACAGCAAAGATAGCAGTTGTGACTGACATGTAGGACTTTCACAGTTGTGCCACATTTTTGCCTAAAATTTGGGTTATGACCTTTTTCTTGGTTCTTGTCTGAAAATTTCATCTGTAACCTTTCATGTGTTATTAAGAAACACTGATCTGATAATCATTTGGGATTTGCTGAGGCATTTGTGAGTCTTCCTTATAAACCTGATGAGCAGATCTCAAGCATCCAGCTTGTGTGTCATCAGAAAGGTTTATTCCTTTGAGAGTAGCAAGTCCTCAATTAATGATTCTTGCTTTCATCCCTCTAGTATTTGCTATGGGAGCTCCTTTTATTCTTTAATTTGGAATTCAGTAATTTTTCTTCTTTATTGACAGAATTCCTCCCCTCACAAAACTGTTCTTTCCCACTTCTCTCCATATCTAATTCCTGATTCTTGTAATTTTTAAGTCATAAATGTAGCCAGTCATAAATACATAAATGTTAACCTTGGGTTGGAACCTTGTCTCTTGCAGTTTAAGGTAATGGATATTGTAGCCCATCAGAATTTTCTTCACTCTTTTTCTCGTAATTCTGGAGTTTCTTCAGATTGTGGTGTATTTTATTGTGCTCCTATGTAAGATGAAGAATTAACTATTAAAATTACATTTTCAACATACAAAAGCTTTTGATGACTGGTAACTGGTATCCTTCCAAATAAATGCATTGCTTGGTAACAAATGTTAGCTTAATGCAGACTAAAATTGTTAACAACCCTAATATTGTAGAATTTGAAATAATAACAGCAGTCGTCATAACAGTTCTTGGGTTGTTTAAAGGGTGCATTTGACTATAGCTAAGGAAACTGAATCTCACTTTAAAAATGAACCACACAAAACTTCAAGAAACGAAATAGAGATCAACATTTACTGCCTGTAGTATCGCTCATGGTTATAGCTAGTATCACGTAGTGATTTACAAACCATGAAATTCCAGAGTTAAATCTGTTGCACTACAAAAATATGGCTAAATGATGTCTGCTAAATTTGTGAGTTACAGAAGTACAGAAATAAGTCATTTTCATTTCAAATGCCGTGAATTTCTAATTTCATGGTATCACATTTTTTTCCTTTGCAGTTTTGGTAAGAATCCCCCATTGCTTTGATAAGACTGTCTTTCTCAACCAGTGGGATGAAACAACTGCCAGTGTGATCACTGAGCCTTCTTAGGACTTAAGGGGCTCTGGGAGAGGCCAAGGCAGCAGTTGAAAACTGCAGCTTCACCTGGCCTTTGGGCCTGTTTTCCCTGGCCCACACAGTATGGCTGGTTAAAACATTCTGAATTTGATGCCAACATTTTTAAAAATTGGGAGATTTACATGAAAATGCATGCAGGATTCTGGTAACTTTTGAATGAGCTGAAGATCTGGCAACAGTAGACCTGACCCACCTTCGTGCATGGGACTTAACTGAGAGGATCTGAGTAGCAAACACCGTAAGAGCATGTCATGTCTTCTTACCAGCTACTCTCCAGTTGGCTAGAGTCTCCTCCAAGCACACCTGCTAGTCCTTCCTCCTTGTAAGCCTTTGACTTTGTAATCCCTGGGCTAAAGGAAACATTATTCAACAAAAGTGTTTCATGTTTGCCCACTAGTTGTTGGGGATCATTAGGTGGTGAGTTAATGGCATGGAGCTTTCCTTTGGGACCTTTTACTCTAATGGGGAAGGGGGACAGACAAATAGTTGTAACTCTGTCATGGAAAAGGGAAGTGACTTGGACAGACTTTTGGATTCAGGCCAGATGAACATCTCCAGGCAGAGGGAACAGCAGCATCTGCAAAGTTCTGGGAGAGAAGAAAAGAATCTGAACATTAATAAGCGGCTTCCTGAAAATCGACTGCCCAGGCCAGGCACAGTGGCTCACGCCTGTGATCCCCAGCACTTTAGGAGGCCGAGGCAGGAGGATCACTTGAGTCCAGGAGTTTGTGACCAGTCTGGGTAACATAGTGGGACCCAGTCTCTTTAAAATTGCCTGTTAAGAGGCTTTTCTAAAATCTTGAGGTGTTGATAGGAGCTTTATGTTTTTTGACTTTTTTGATTTGTTGTAGTCTACTTTGCTGTGATTTGCTTGTGCTCTAGTTACCCTTAGTCCTCTCAAAGGCTGTCTAGCAAGATATTAGGTCTAAAGTCAAGTCATCTCTTGGTATTTGTCTGGAACTGGTTCTAGGACTTCCCTTGGATATCCAAATCCACAGATGCTCAAGTCTCTGGAATAAAATGATGCAGTATTTGCATACAATCTACGCAAATCTTCCCGCATACTTTAATATTTAGGTTACTTGTAATACCTATTATAATGTAAGTGCTATGTAAATAGTTACACTATTGTTTAAGGAATAATGACAAAAATATACATGTTGACTACAGACACAATGTTTTTTGGAATATTTTCTATCTGGTGGTTTGAATCCACAGAAGTGGACCCATGGATATGGAGGGCCGACTGTATATAGAACCTTACTCTACACCAAGAATGTACTTGTAAAACAATTTCAAAGAAGCACTTACAAATAAGATTAAATACAAACCAATAGATAAAAGTGACAGGTGCTATGGTGGTTTTGTGGAAAATGGGGAAGGAAATCTATCCTACAAGACATTATAAACACAGTGGCCTAAGTGGAACTAAATGGGATCATGGAAATGATAGGAATAGGCTTTATTTTTCTGTTAAATGCTTCAGGAACCTTTTTTTGGCTGCTCTAGCCACTTTTTTTTTTTTTTTTTTTTTTTAGACAGTCTCGCTCTAGTTCAGGCTGGAGTGCAGTGGCACAATCTCAGCTCACTGCAGCTTCTGCCTCCTGCATTCAAGCGATTCTCCTGCCTCAGCCTCTGGAGTAGCTGGGGCTACAGACACCTGCCACCACGTCCGGCTAATTTTTTGTATTTTTAGTAGAGATGGGGTTTCACCATGTTGGGCCAGGATGGTCTCCATCTCCTGACATCATGATCTGCCCGCCTTGGCCTCGCAAAGTGCTGGGATTACAGGCATGAGCCACCGTGCCCGGCCCCGCCACATCTTTTTTTGTTAGTTGCAGTAGCAATACAACCTTATCTAGAAAAGCTGGCCAAAAAAAGAAAATACCATAATAGGGTACCTAAATTATTGCTTTATATAAAAAAAATGTAATATTCGAATAAGTACTTTTGGGCTGGGATGGTATTTCATTTAGCTACTTGGTATGACATCCATCTTAGGGAATTATATGAAGGTTTATATTTTAAATAACATAAAAAGCAAAACATGCTGAATGTAATAATTTGAGTGAAGTGTAAATAATAAAAATCTGTAATCTACCACCTGGACTGGTAATATGTTGTTTGTTTTCTTAACTATACATTCACCACTGCACTAGTCTCCATTTTATCATGGAAATTAGGTCTATTCCAAGAGTTGGCTTTATGGTACTAACTGGGTAACTTGCCATTAGCTGCCATGCTGGGAGCTGGACTAAAATTTTTCCTGTTAAGTGTGGAACTGAATATTAAGAGTTTGGGTCTCCCCAGCCCTCTCCCAGTTTCATCTTTGTCACCCTTGAGCTGATCTCATTTCATGTATCTTGTATGGCCCTGTTGGGTGGCACTCCTAAGTGTATGAACGTAGACTTGATACCAAGCTGTGCCTCTACTACTGAATTGATCACATGATTTTTTTCATTTTCTTGTGGATTGTAGAAACATATAATTACTGCCTGAATGTTTAGATTTTAAGTTCCTTGTAGCAGAGCATTTTATAGTGATCATTAAGGAACTTTTTCTTTCTGCCAATCACCTTATCTATGGGGACAGAATGTTTTAGAAATTAGAAAAGATTTAACCCCATGTTACCAACTAGAATAGCATATTTCCTTTTTTTTTTAAGACTCCTGATCCATCTCACCATATGACTGCTTTTGAAATAGTTCCATGATCTATTAGTAAATATCGATAGTGCTTAAGTTTTATTATAACCTAGTAAGTTTACAAAGTCTTCTGGTTTAAAGTCAGGAGTACTTATCAGATCTGGCAAAAGCAGCTTAGATGTGATAGGTTGGTTGCACTAGATTGAACTTGGCCCTGTTTCCCTTAGGTTTTAGCAGGATGCATTAGGACTGAGCAACCAAGTAGGGCCAAGTTCTTGCAATTCATGTTGTTTTCTTCTAAAACAGTAAATATTTTGGCCTTTGTGGGCCACAGGTCTGTCTCAACTACTGAATTCTGCCATTGTAGTGAGAAAGCACCCATAGACGATTTGTAAACAAATAGGCATAGTGTGTGGTTTTTTTTTAAACCACCTAAAACATTAAAAAAAAAATTTTAACTTGAAGGCCATACAAACAGGCAGTGGGGTGGGGTTTGGCCTGTAGGTTGTAGTTCTCTGCCCTGCTCTTCTGGCACCGATTACTCACTGCTCATGTCTATTTCCCAAAACATGTTTTAAACCATACAGGCCTTTAAAAACAAAATCTAAAATCTGTACAACCTCATTTTAAGTGACTAAGTTTTTTCAGTGTATGCAAATGCGTGCATAAAACATAGTTCTGTCCTAGTGTTCTGCCTTTTTCAATCACTGTTGAAAGGATTCTCCTTGTGGCAGCACATAGCTCTTTGGTAACCACGAAGTATCCATTAAATAGATTGCCATGACTTAATCCCATTTGAATATTAAATTGGTACCAGTTTCATAAGTCCTACAACACACGTATCTGACCATAGTTTGGTTGTGCAACTTGTGCATTTGTTGACTAGATTCCCAGAAGTGGAACTGTTGGGTGAAAGGGTATGTATGCAGCTGTGATAAATACTAAGTAGCTCTCCGACAGGGTGTATCAGTTTCCACAATCAGATCCTTACCCGAATGTCATTTCTAATGACTATAATATTCCACTATATGGAAATTAACCGTTACAATCCCTTTGCTGCTGAGCATTTTATTTTCATGGCTTTCCACTCCAGTGCCTTGTCTTGATATGTAAGTCTTTGTCCACATTCCTGTAGATAAATTGAATTCCTAGTATATTTACTTGGTCAATAGGCATGTTTCTTAAAGTTGATAAATAATGATGGCCAAATGAAAGTATTTTACTAACTTAAGGAATGAATTTGAGTAAAAGCCGAGAAAAGCAGAAAAATTTACTTTCATTGTCTGATACTGATTAGCATCAGGAGAGTGGCAGTCTACATATTGGGAGATGTTTGTCAAATGTTACAAAAATGCATTAATAATATCAGGTATCATAATTTGTTGAAATCATATCAAGGTGGAAGAATTAAAGAATAGTTCCCTGGCTAAAAGACATTTTGAGTGTTAAGGTCTTTGCTATAATGTCTTGCTAAAATAGGCCTTAATGGCCCTCTCATCTTACTGCTTGAATTTAGCCACTGGCACCAGTCAGGAAGGTATTAAAGTAGCACCAGAGACAGATTACTTTTCATCCTGACTTTTGTCCTATAGCTCCATAAAATGTTACACATTTTGTGGAAGAAATCACATCTACAAATAAAACTGTATTGCTTTTGAAGATGATACAAGCCTACATATAAAAAGCTGTAAAACCTTGAAAAATACTAAAGGATGTAAAAACACCAAGATAAGCCGGGCATGGTGGCTCATGCCCATAATCCCAGCACTTTGGGAGGCTGAGGCAGGCAGATCACAAGGTCAGGAATTTGAGACCATCCTGGCCAACAAGGTGAAACCCCGTCTCTACTAAAAATACAAAAAAATTAGCCCGGCGTGGTGGCAGGCACCTGTAATCCCAGCTACTAGGGAGGATGAGGCAGGAGAATCGCTTGAACCCGGGAGGTGGAGGTTGCAGTGAGCCGAGACTGTGCCACTGCACTCCAGCCTGGGCGACAGTGCGAGACTGTCTCAAAAAAAACAAAACAAAAACCACACCAAGGTAAATCACTTAGCTCTACCCCACTAGAATATAAACTCTTTGAGATCAGAAACTTGTTTTTTGCTCTTATCACAAATACTAGGCATAAAGATGCTTGTTATCGAACAGCAAATGCTTTAAAAGACCTGTAGGCCAGATGAGGTGGCTCATGTCAATTATCCTAGCACTTTTGAGAAGGCTGAGGCTGGAGGACTGCTTAAGCCTAGGAGTTTGAGACCAGCCTGGGCAACATAGCCAGACCCCATCTCTACCAAAAAAAAGTAGAGTCCTGTAGAGAATTCTTATACTCCAAAGTGAAGGCAACATTGCAAAGGGCCAAGTTTCTCATCCCCTCCAACTATTAAAACCTTAATAAAAAATAAATGACACTTGAACAAGACTTTTACATGAAGATTCTACAGTTGGTCTTGGATAGCAGTATATTTTAAGAAATGTAATGCCGGCGGGGGTGGGGAGTGCCTTAGCCACTTATGCTTTTAAATGGAACTGCAATAATAAAAGTGATAGTAGTGCAGAAAGTATCTGTAATGTATTAGAATTCTAGGGTAAGTCAAGAGCTCATATTCATTAAAATAATGACACAACTCCATGGGGGTGGGGAGAACAGCAGTAAAGCAACCACATACTATACTATTAGACTGGCAACATTAAGATGGAGAATATCCATCAGGAGAATACTGATATCTTAGTGGTAAGCAGTTCCTTTTAACCCAGTAATTCCACTGGTAAGGATGATACAAATGTACCACTAGGAAGAGATAATGTATATGATCATCAATGGGAGAACAGTAAAGGTGTTACTGTGGAATTCCCGACAGGCTTCCACTTGGAAGGGGAATATTTGACCACAGTTTAAACAACCCATGATGAGCACATAATGCACTATGCCCTGAAAGGTATACGTTTCCACTGGGTGTTTATACATTTCAAAGTTAAAAGCATGCACCTTACCCAAAGTTTCAGAAAGCTGGTTTGCAAATCTGAGTTCATGTGTGTGTGTGTGTTTTTTTTCCAAAAAGCCATGATCATTTTTTCCATTTTTATTTGATGTTTCCAAATATAAAAAAGTCAAGATTCTTACACCAATTATCTCAAATGAGACCATGCAAAGCAATTCAGTGTGTACAACAATCATTTTTCCCCTTCAGTTCTGCTGCTTTATACAACAGCGTGATTGACAGAAAATTGGATGGCATGTGCTTGGTTGGAAAATGTCATCCATTTACAAAACAACAACATCATGCAGGACAGTTCCTACTTTGTCTGCAAGTCAATTCACAAAAAACTACTTATTTTCTGTTTTTTATTTGGGAGGCACATGGAACTGAAATTTAACTGCCCAATTTTATTCAACTACCCCACCAAAAAGAAATCACATATGACAGTCCCAACACTGCAAATGTTGGAGGGTTGAGATAGTAGACACTATTTGTTATACTCAGTAGAGTTAACTATTTAACAGAAATAAATCTCCCTAGGGCCTTTCCTCTAATTTTGCTAGACTGGGTTCCAGGAGAATCGTGAAGAACCCCTCATGTAAAATTTGAAGTGTGAAAACTGTATTGTTGCATTATGCAGATTTTTGCTAGTTGCATAGACTAAAGACAGTTGGTTTGCTAAATGGCACTGAAAATCCTTAGTGAGTGTCACTATTCAGTCCAAATGTTTCTGACCAAAGAAAATTATACAACAATATTTATAGGCTAACTTTAAAGAGATGGTTGACATTAATACTGTACATATTTTACATGTCAAATACATAGTCCAAGAGTTTATAAAACAAGTTCATGCATTATTACCTTATTACCTCTAAGAATATCATGTACAAGATAGGCACTCCCCCACCCCCCAGTACTTATGACAGCATTTCAGGTGGAAGCAGTCTTATATACAAAAACAATCCAGTTTCTCTGCTATAGTAAGTATATAATTTAAGGAAATTTCAGAGATTACTGACCAAAAAAATCTTTGAAGATAGAAAGCGTCAATTTGTGGGATTTAAAATGTTTCCTTTATAAAAGAACACCCAGAAGATGTAACCTCTGTACAAAGAAAAAATATAAAAATTCTGGATGATCATGTTTGATCACACTACATACTTTAGAATGAAATGCTGCTGGTTAAAAGTTTTTCTGCTTTACTCATTCCTTTGACAGCATTAATTTGTGAACGTTTATATTTAGTTCAGCTGTATTTATGGCACGAGATCTCATTTTCAAAATGGCACTAATTTTCCTTAAGTGTAACAGCACTCTATTTTTAGCAGTAATATTATTTTTAAAGGTTAATTTGTAGAACAAATGTTTTAACTATACTTTCTTCTACTCTATACTCCCCAGTTACAATATTTACAAAGGGCTGAAGTCTATATAAAAAAAAAAGATCTTTGGCTGGGCGCGGCGGCTCATGCCTGCAATCCCAGCACTTTGGGAGGTCCAGGTGGGTGGATCACGAGGTTAGGAGTTTGAGACCAGCCTGACCAACATGAAGAAACCCCACCTCTACTAAAAATACAAAATTAGCTGGGCCTGGTGGGAGGTGCCTGTAATTCCAGCTACTCGAGAGGCTGAGGCAGGAGAACCGCTTGAACCCAGGAGGCACAGGTTGCAGTGAGTCGAGATCGTGCCATTGCACTCCAGCCTGGGCGACAAAGGGAGTCTCAAAAATAAAAATAAATAAATAAATCTTTTACTTTCCCCCATCCCTCATTTTAGTCAAACTTCTCCCACCTCATTTCTGCCCTGGTTGGGGAAGTGCAAGAGTTTCAGATAAGGTATCTACTATGTGTTTTAGATGGGATTCTGGATTTTAAATGAGTATAAAGTAAAAGATTTAATTCTTAGTTCAGGTATGTTCCAGTGCCTCGAAAGTTAGTTATGTGACAAATAGTACCTGTTGACAACCTAGGAAAGATGAGACATTCTAAGGTGCCCTAACAATCTTCAGCCTCTAACAGCTGAACAGGAAGGCCATTTCACTCAACTGTGATGCAATCATCACTGACTGGCATTTAGAGTTAGATTTCAAGACTCCACTCCTGTGGGGGGCCACTAGATTAAATAACTGAATACATTTTAAGAGCAGTGTACACTGAGGGAAACACGGTTCTAAGGTATTATGCGTAGAAAGAGTATCGATAATGGGAACTGGCAACCTGAGCATGCTAAACCAAATTCCATGAATATAGTTTTCATGTCTTTACTACATGCATTTTGCTAATATTTCCCTAAAATATTCACCAACTCTATAGAGTTATACTTTGTGTTAAGGTTCTATTGAGTTATAAGGGAAATAGGCATATCAGGTAGCTAGTGACATAATACCAGTTGTGAAAATTCAGACAAATGAGTCGACAAATCCCCAAAAATGGCAAATTAAGCCCCGTGACAAAATAAGTTAGTGGCTCATACAGAGATAGCCCAAATCTGGAAATTTTGAATTAAAATTGTAATCCTGTAAAACAAGTTTTGGGGTGCATGGATTTCTTTAATACCAATAATATTTTTTGTTCCCACCACAGATGGATTTGCTGAATATGCTAATGCTGTGAATGAGAAAACAATTTTGGGGGAGGTATACTCACAAGTAATCTGATGACAAAATAAATCACAGACTGATGTCAAATGGGCAAAAAATTGAAAATATGCTGTGAGAAACAGACAACCAAAATAATATAGGGGTTTGCGGGGTGTGGCACAGTTAAGGCATCTAAACAAAAATTCCACATGGCTTTGGCTTATTAAAATATTTTACACTATTTTTTTTTAAAAAAAGATTTGAAAGCATCTGAAAAACATGCAAATTGTTTGAAAACCTTGCATGGCAAATTCAGACAGTTTGCAAGCGTCATTCAGATGTTTGATGAGGAAAACAAAGAAGCCTCTCCCGATGAGACTGCACATGGTGGGAGAGGCCTACCCAGTTCTCTCTATCTTATACTAGATGGCAACCCAGAGGTCTGTGCAGCAGTTACAAACAAGGCATTATTATCTGGAAGGGAAGGGACCGTAGAATTTCCATTGGCTGGGGAACAACCCAGCTTTAGCTTTTCCAGATACTCTGCATGTACAGGTTTATGACACTGGAGAACTTTGATAGCATCTTCTACTTTGAACCACTCTCTCTTCCTTCCTAGAGAAAAGAATGACATTGGTTACAAGACAGTCCATTTTAAAAAGTAAACCGTGTAAGTAATGTCCACTTACTCCCTGACAAATGACTGGGACAACAACATGTTGGGGAAGAACTAAGATGAATGTGCATCTCTGCATTTCAATTACCTTCCCTGCTCTAAATGAAGTGACCAGAAATAATCTAAGATGGAAACTGGACACAGGAATATAGCATCTGACTTAAGAGTATTCAGATAACAAAAGGGAACTTACTTATATTAACAGGATCTTCCCAACCTTCTGTTAGAACAGAGTATTCAGATATCAAAAGGGAACTTACCAATATTAACAGAATCTTCCCAATCTTCTAATATTTCAGTGACTGTTAGAACATAAACATATGTTCTGTGCTTTCGGTCTTGGTTCTGCTTGAATATAAAAAGAAAATGCATTTTAATCTACAGGAGGTAGCCATTGACACATTTTCCAAGGGACAAAAATTAGTCTTCCTTACTGCTGATTAGCATAGCATATTTCCCAGCACAAACAAACATATTCAGTTGTATAGTCCAGCACGAAAGTGATTTTATATAAGACAAAACATTTAAAAGTTAAAAAGATAGAAGACTAGAACTAGAGCGTCATCACTACTGGTGGTGAAATCGGCTCTCGATACTACTTTTTTTGTAGAAGTCTGAAGATGTTGCCCAGACTGCTCCACTCCTGCCCTCAAGGGAACCTCCTGCTTTGGCCTTCCCAAAAACTGAGCTTACAGCTATGAGGACCCAGCCTCCAGTACTAAACTTTTAACACTGATTTCTATATATCTGATGTTATTTTCTTTTTTTCGTTTTGAGATAGGGAGTCTCACTCTGTCGCCCAGGCTGGAGTGCAGTGGCTCGATCTCAGCTCACCACAATCTCTGCCTCCTGGGTTCAAGTGATTCTCCTGCCTCAGCCTCCTGAGTAGCTGGGATTACAGGCGTGCGCCACACCACGCCTGGCTAATTTTTGTATTTTTAGTAGAGATAGGGTTTCACCATGTTGGTCAGGCTGGTCTCAGACCCTGACCTCATGATCTGCCCGCCTTGGCCTCCCAAAGTGCTGGGATTACAGGTGTGAGCCACTGTGCCCAGTCTATCTGATGTTATTTTCATAAAGAAAATCTTAAGAGTTAAAATAACAGACCTGCATTCCCATAGTTTTTATCTGATATCCCCCTCTTCCCTGGGGCTAATCCTGACAACCTTTCAATGCCATGGAAAACTGCTTCCTTTAGGACCTTTGTAAGAGCAAACAGCACCAATTCCTTTAAGCACTCCTCCTACAGGCCTGTCAAGGTGCACATAAACAACAGTCCATGGCCTGGCGCAGTAGCTCACGTCTATAATCCCAGTACTTTGGGAGGTCAAGGCGGGCAGATCACTTGAGGTCAGGAGGTCGAGCCCAGCCTGTCCAACATGGTGAAACCCTGTCTCTACTAAAAATACAAAAATATTAGCTGGGCGTGGTGGCGCATGCCTGTAATCCCAGCTACTCGGGAGGCTGAAGTGGAAGGATCTCTTGAGCCCAGGAGGCGGACGTGGCAATGAGCCCAGATCATGCCACTGCACTCCAGCCTGGATGACAGAATGATACCCCATCTCAAAACAACAACAAAAAACCATAAACACATAAAACAGGCACATGAGCTTGTTTCTAGGTTAAAAATTAAACAAGTTGGCCTTCCTTCATCCTGATTAAAGTTAGCCTTCTTTGCCATAGTCCACAACTTTAGATACTTGGTCCTGATTTTGGCCACAAACAACCTGAATAATCTACTCAAAACAGTGGGTTTTTATAGCTGGGAAGGATTATATTTTTATATCTGAGAAGGAATAAAAACAACAATAAATTAGAGGCAACTGTCACTTAACACATCATTATTTTTAAGCATCAGTTGTTTTATTTCTATGTCTGACAAATCAATACATTTATTATGCTAAATTCACAAATTCATTAAAATCACTGGGATGAATGGGCAGGGCAATCCAATTTTCCCTTATACTTTCTATGGGGAAAGGTATTTTTTGATTGACATGTCCTGGTAAACAGTATTTGTAAAGCACTTAATACTGTTACCTTCCCATATTATTTAAGCTTTATTTATAATGTGAGACGTTTTCTTCAAAAACCCTGTCAACTTACTGACAAATGTGTTATTTGTAAAAACCTCAATATGTTTTTCAGTTTAACCAGGAGATGGTGCTATTTAACTGGGTGAAGCAACTGCTGAATTCTGGAAAAGACTGAATTCTACCTGAATGAGTCTCGATCTGCAACCTCCACCTCCCAGGTTCAAGAATTCTTCTGCCTCAGCCTCCCAAGTAGCTGGTACTACAGGCACGCATCACCACGCCCGGCTAATTTTTGTATTTATTTAGTAGAGACAGGGTTTCACCATATTGGCCAAGCTGGTCTTGAATTCCTGACCTCGTGATCTGCCTGCCTTGGCCTCCCCAAAGTGCTGGGATTACAGGCATGAGCCACCACGCCCGGTCAACTTTACTCTTAATAATTTAATTACTGTATTCTGGTAAAAGTCATCAATTCTACCAAGTGCTATAGAATCGGGATTTTTTTCTGAATTCCTAAGGCTTAAAAATAAAATTTATATGGTTCATAGTACTATAAAGACTGAACTAAGCTATAAATAGTACTCTGAAAAAAAGGAAAGTGACCATGTTTCTGGTATACTATGTATCTAGGTCTGAATCTTGGATGAAAATACATCTGGACCTCCTTTCTCCCTGGCTGCCAAAGAGTGCCTATCACATTCACATTCCCTCCCTGAAAATTCTATTCTGCCCTCAGTAATAAGAGAATATATGAAAGAGAATTCTGTTCTTTTAGCATCTGTTCTATGTACCTGAGATTTATATTTTCATACAATCCTTTAAGTCACTATGTATATCATACAATATTATTTGCTAAGCGCAATGGGGACATTTCCAGATAAAATACATGAGATCTAAGCCTTTAGGTCATACTAAAAATATTGTACCTCCTAAAATATCTATACCCTAAATAGTCTACAGTGGATTAAGAGAAACATTTCAGTATCAGCTCCACTGTATTGTCAAACAGAAGTAATCGCTACATAATAATGCTGTATAAAAGTGATGGCAGCTGGGTGCCATGGCTCATACCTGTAATCCCAGCACTTTGGGAGGCCAAGGCGGGCAGATCATGAGGTCAAGAGATGGAGACCATCCTGGCCAACATGGTGAAACCCCATCTCTATTAAAAATACAAAACTGGGCCAGGCGCGGTGGCTCAAGCCTGTAATCCCAGCACTTTGGGAGGCCGAGACGGGCGGATCACGAGGTCAGGAGATCGAGACCATCCTGGCTAACATGGTGAAACCCCGTCTCTACTAAAAAAATACAAAAAACTAGCCGGGCGAGGTGGCGAGCACCTGTAGTCCCAGCTACTCGGGAGGCTGAGGCAGGAGAATGGCGTGAACCTGGGAGGCGGAGCTTGCAGTGAGCTGAGATCCGGCCACTGCACTCCAGCCTGGGCAACAGAGCGAGACTCCATCTCAAAAAAAATAAATAAATAAAAAATAAAAAATCATAAAAATAAAAAAAAATAATAAAAATAAAATAAAAATACAAAACTTAGCTGGGCGTGGTGGTGTGTGCCTGTAGTCCCAGCTACTCAGGAGGCTGAGACAGGAGAATCGCTTGAATCCGGGAGGCAGAGGTTGCAGTGACCCAAGATTGTGCCACTGCACTCCAGTCTGGTGACAGAGCGAGACTCTGTCTTAAAGAAAATTAAAAATATAAGTAAATAAATAAATAAATAAACGTGATGGCATATGAAAAAGTGGCTTTTACTTCCTTTCCTACCTAATCCTGGACTGATGCCTACTGCTAGTCTGACAGAAATGTCTGGTTCAGGCTGCTGCCACATTATTTGTTTGGTTAGGAAGAAATCATTAATTCTATTATCAGCAAAGTGAAGATTACTTTTTAACTCACCTCAAATATGCCCAGAAGTCTGCCTAGTTTTCCTTTGACTCCAGCCTATTAAAAAAAGATAAAATATAAAATGTTTACCTTTTTATAACAAAATGTATATAAATACAACTTATACTCTGGCTATTTACTTAAATCTAAATACAATACCTCTCCCCATACCAACTCACTATCTTCCTGCTTCTGTGAAGTTTTTATTGTCATTTACTTCATAAGTAGCAAGGACTGATCAAAAATTAGTATTTCTGGCTGGGCACTATGGCTCATGCCTGTAATCCCAGCACTTTGGGAGGCCGAGGCAGAAGGATCACTTGAGGTCAGGAGTTTGAGACCAGCCTGGCCAACATGGTGAAACCCTGTCCCTACTAAAAATACAAAAATTAAGGCCGGGCGTAGTGGCTCATGCCTATAATCCCCAGCACTTTGGGAGGCTGAGGCGGGTGGATCACCTGAGGTCAGGAGTTCGAGACCAGTCTGGCCAACATGGTGAAACCCTGTCTCTAATAAAAATACAAAAATTAGCCAGACACGGTGGCATGTGCCTATAATCCCAGCTACTTGGAAGGCTGGAGAATCACTTGAACCTGGGAGGCGGAGGTGGCAGTGAGCCAAGATCATGCCACTGTACCCCAGCCTAGCAACAGAGCAAGACTCCATCTCAAAAAAAAAACGAAAAAAAAATTAAAATTAAAGTTGTGTCAGGCAACAAAAAGCACTCCTGCACCCATCTCCTTGTCTTAGTGTTATGTAGCAAAGGGCCTTGTTTTTAAAACTCCAAAACAGAATTTGTGTGAAAGAACATCTCACCTCCTCATAAACTTCCCTCACGGCAGCACCACCAGGTTCCTCCTCAGGTTCCATTCCTCCTCCTGGGACAATCCACTGGTCTGGGTACCGGCTGCTACTCACCAGCAGCACCTGTAAGGTGAACCGCAACTGTATTCTTCCAGCCTGAGAAACACTTCATATATAAACAACATTCTCAAACCTCTGCAAGGTTGTAACTCTACTCTAGATTAATCCATTTTAAAATTTAATTAAAATTATTAGGGGTACGCATTATACCACAAAATGCGATTACGAACCTTTATGTTAAACACCATCTCTCTGAAATCAGAATTAACATTAACATGGTCACACTACCAAATCACCTGTATCTAATAAAATAATTTAAACTACCAGATTCAATTGGTAAAACTCTCGAATTATTGGATACTAACAAAGAATAAAAACAGAAACTTGGCTTATTAGCCGGAGCTGTATGCACTGAGATCTATGGTCACATAAGTTTCTTTAGTTATGGAATATTCCAAATTTAAGGACATGACCATAGGTAGGTTTCCTTGTTTCCTCACCTAGAAAATAATAATACTAAGAAAACAGATTTATGAGAAAGAAATGGGGAAATGCACCTAAAGTCGATTCTTGATACAGAGTGCTTGTTACTGTTATGATTAGGTGGCAAGAAGCATCCTTCATATTTTAAACCTGCATACTTGGGCCAAAGTCACTTCATTCTGCTAACAGGCAGCTATCATTTATGATCTAGAACAGGACTGGCAATCTGCAATTCACCACCTGTTTTTGTACAGTCTGCGAGTCAAAAGTATTTTTACATTTTAAAATTATGTGAAATTCAAATTTCAGTGTCCACAGACGGAATTATTAGAATCGAGTCACACTTACTCATTTTTACATATTGTCTATGGTTGTTTTAGTGATGCAACAGCAGAGTCAAAGTAGTTGCGACAGAGACTGTGTGGCCCTCAAAGCTTAAAACGTTTATCTGGCGCTTAATTTGGAAAAGTCTATGGACCCCTTACCAAGTACTAAGACTGAAATGTGGCCGGGCATGGTGGCTCACACCTATAATCCCAGCACTTTGGGAGGCCGAGGTGGGCGATCACCTGAGGTCAGGACTTTGAGACCAACCTCGCCAATATGGTGAAACCCCATCTCTACTAAAAATACAAAAATTAGCTGGCGTGGTGGTGCATGCCTGTAATCCCAGCTACTTGGGAGACTGATGTATGAGAATCACTTGAACCTGGGAGGCGGAGGTTGCAGTGAGCCAACACTGCACCACTGCACCACCAGCCTAGGCTGATTGGAGAGCGAGACTCCATCTCAAAAAAAAAAAAAAGACTGAAATGTACAAACTGTTACAAAAATACCCTATTACCTTAGACAAGTATCCTAGAGTTTAACTATTTAAAGATGGTATTACATACCCATCTTTTAAATGAATACTTGGCCGGGCGCGGTGGCTCAATGCCTGTAATCCTAGTACTTTGGAAGGCTGAGGTGGACAGATAACCTGAGGTCAGGAGTTCAAGACTAGCCTGGCCAACATGTTGAAACCCCATCTCTACTAAAAATACAAAAAATTAGCCAGGTGTGGTGGCAGGCACCTGTAATCCCAGCTACTTAGGAGGCCGTGGCAGGAGAATCACTTGAACCTGGGAGGCGGAGGTTGCAGTGAGCCGAGATTGTGCCACTACACTCCAGCCTGGGCAACAGAGCTAGATTCTGTCTCAAAAAAATGAGACAGAGCTAGATTCTGATTTTGAGACAGAGCTAGATTCTGTCTCCAAAAAAAAAAAAAAAAAAAAAGGCCGGGCGCGGTGGCTCAAGCCTGTAATCCCAGCACTTTGGGAGGCCGAGACGGGCGGATCACAAGGTCAGGAGATCGAGACCATCCTGGTTAACACGGTGAAACCCCGTCTCTACTAAAAAATACAAAAAAACTAGCCGGGTGAGGTGGCAGGCGCCTGTAGTCCCAGCTACTCGGGAGGCTGAGCCAGGAGAATGGTGTAAACCCGGGAGGCAGAGCTTGCAGTGAGCTGAGATCTGGCCACTGCACTCCAGCCTGGGCGACAGAGCTAGACTCCGTCTCAAAAAAAAAAAAAAAGAATATTTGTGGGCTAGCTTATGTTGAACTTCACTAAAGTTAAAAATCAACTCGAGGTGAGCGTGGTGGCTCACGCCTATAATCCCAGCACTTCACATCTATAATCCCAGCACTTTGGGAGGCTGAAGTGGGCGGATATCTGAGGTCAGAGGTTCAAGACCAGCCTGGCCAACATGGTGAAACCCCATCTCTACTAAAAATACACAAATTAGCTGGGTGTGGTAGCACATTCCTGTAGTCCCAGCTACTCAGGAGGCTGGGGCACAAGAATTGCTTGAATTTAGGAAGCAAAGTTGCAGTGAGCTGAGATTGTGCCACTGCACTTCAGCCAGGGCAACAGAGCGAGACTCTGTCTCAAAAAAATAAAAATCAATAAACCAATTTGAACAAAAGTGTCAACAAAATTATCTTAGTATATTGCCTTCCAGTAAATTTAAACAGTTCTCCCTGGAAAACACATAGGGTTTATCATGAAGTTTCATTCCCAATGTGGATAGAGAGGATGATGACAGAAAGGGTCTCACTCGAACATCCAGGTTGGAGTGCAGTGGCACAATCCCTGCTGACTGCAGCCTTCACTTCCCGGGCTCAAGTGATCCTCTCACTCCAGCTTCCCAAGCAGCTGGGAATGAATACAGGCACCCACCACCAGGCCTGTCTTAATTTTGTACTTTTTTTTTTTTTTTTTAATGGAGTCTCACCCTGTCATCCAGGCTGGAGTGCAGTGGCATGGTCTTGGCTCACAGCAACCTCCGCCTCCTGGGTTCAAGTGATTCTCCCATCTCAGCCTCCAAAGTAGGTAGGATTACAGGCACCTGACACCACGACCAGCTAATTTTTGTATTTTGAGTAGAGACAGGGTTTCACCATGTTGGCCAGACTGATCTCAAACTCCTGACCTCAAGTGATCTGCCTGCCTTGGCCTCCCAAAGTGCTGGGATTACAGGTGTAAGCCACCCTGTCCAGTCTGATTTTTGTATTATTTTATAGAGGTGGGGTCTTGTCATGTTGCCTAGATAGATCTCAAAACCCTGGGCTCAAGTGATCTTTCCACCTTGGCCTCCCAACTGGGATTACAGGCAAGAGCCATAACGATTTTTTTTTTTTTTAATGCATGCCAGCACCTCTATCTGCCCTGCTCCCTCCCTGCTGCCAGGAGCTTTTGGCCTTTAAGAGTTCACATCCAGCACAGAAGTCCTCTCCTATTTGACTAAGTTACCAGGAACTCAACTTTTCCAAACTGGCAAGTTTCAAGCTGACAGTTCAGCAACTCCCACCTTTCTCTCAAGCCCCCAAAATGCTGAGTTAAAAGAGAATATATATTTAGGCATAGAACCCCCTCATTAGAAAAGCAGCATTCCAGGCCAGGCATGGTGGCTCACATCTGTAATCCCATCCTAGCACTTTGGGAGGCCAAGGTGGGCAGATTTCTTGAACTAAGGAGTCTGAGAACAGCCTGGGCAACATGACAAAACCCCCTCTACAAAAAATACAGAAATTAGCCATGCATGGTAACACGTGCCCGTAATCCCAACTGCTCAGGAGGCTGTGGTGGAAAGGATCACCTGAGCCCAGGAGGCCGAGACTACAGTGAGCTGTGATCATGCCACTGCACTCCAGCCTGGGCGATGGAATGAGACTATCTCAATAAAAAAAAAATAAAAATAAAAATAAAAAAAAAAAGGCGGGGGGAGCTATTACATTATCAAATTATACCCAGATGAGACTTTATAGAAAATCAGAAAAAGAAAATTAAAAATCCAAAAGTGCATGCAAGGGTCTCTAAGTTCAAATTCCACTTTAAACAGAGAAACTACAAATCAGATTTAAAAACCTTTGTATTTTATTCAAAATTGGAGGCTTACAGAGGATCTATGGCAACCAAAGGCACCGGCCATCTATCAAGACTGGCAAGTGAGTGTAAGTTTTTAAGTTAAATAAAAATGTTAAGGGTTTGTCTCGCATCACTGGAAAAGTAAATAGCAACGACTGGTCCGGACTGCAGAGTTACAGGCCTCTTGTTCTGCTCACTAGGTATGAGTTGAGGATAAACTGGTTTCTATTGCCTAGATGAAATTCTTGTTACACAATTCTATGCTAAGCAACTTCCTGGATTACCTTAATAATGGGACATAACGCAGGCGGCTAGCCACCTAAAAAGTACATCATCACTTAGTAAATAGTAAATAGGGAGTTTCAAAATCATCTATATTCAAAATGTTGCAGTCCCGAATAAATGAAATGCAAAGTCTCATGTATCTAGGTCAATCACTATGATGTTTCCAGTTCTCCAAAACAGAGAGCTAAACTACAGGAGATTAATAATGGTGAATTAGTATAAGCTGTGTCTGCTTTTCTGAAGAAACATTTTATGCTTCAGATTTTTTTTTTTTTTTTTTTTTTTTTTGAGACGGAGTCTCGCTCTGTCGCCCAGGCTTGAGTGTAGCGACGTGATCTCGGCTCACTACAACCTCCGCCTCCTCGGTTCAAGCAATTCTCTGCCTCAGCCTCCTGAGTAGCTGGGATTACAGGCTCCCGCCACCACGCCCGGCTAATTTTTGTACTTTTATAGTGGAGATGGGGTTTCACCATCTTGGCCAGGCTGGTCTTGAACTCCTGACCTCGTGATCCACCTGCCTCGGCCTCCCAAAGTGCTGGGATTACAGGTGTGAGCCACCGCGCCCGGCCTATGCTTCAGATTTAAAACCAAACCTGCATCTACATGACATCAGCATATCTAAACTTTTCTTCCAAAAGTCAGTAACATGGAACGCTTATGTGTCAACATCTCTGTTTCATAAATTACTTTTTAGACAGTCTCATGAAAACAGTATATAAATTTGATAAGTGATTTAGCATAATCTAATAATTTATGGTGTAAGAATCCCTTGATATTCCAAGAAGAAAATATTTGATCAAAACATTAACTTCAACTGTTTCTTTCCTTTTCTTTTCTTTTCTTTTTTAAGACAGAGTTTCGCTCTTGTTGCCCAGACTGGAGTGCAATGATGCAATCTTGGCTCACTGCAACCTCCACCTCCCCAGTTCCAGCGATTCTCCTGCCTCAGCCTCCCATGTAGCTGGGATTACAGACATGCGCCACCACGCCCAGCTAATTTTGTATTTTTAGTAGAGACGGGGTTTCTCCATGCTGGTCAGGCTGGTCTTGAACTCGAAACCTCAGCTGATCCACCCGCCTTGGCCTCCCAAAGTGCTGGGATTACAGGCATGAGCCACCACACCCAGCCAAATGTATCTTTCAAAAATAAATAAATAAATAAGCCGATAAATTTAAATGGGTAATTATCTCATTTAAAGGTTCTCATTTAAAGGTTGCTCACTGCAACCTTTGCCTCCTGGGTTCAATTATCTATGGTCCAGAAATGATTCAGTCTAAACTACTAGCTTAAGGCAGATTTGCTAATATCCAACTTTTGGTGATGGCAGTTTTGAAATCCAGTATGTTTCATTAAGCACTTGTCTACTCATCTAAATTGACAAACCTGCAGATAGAACCTCACCACTTTAAAATGTTTTTCAAAAGAAAATCAGAATCATGAAAATGGGCTAGCAGGAAAGAAGCATCATGCACATGGTATCCAAACTAAATCTATTCACTTTCATCTTTACAATCTTCAACCCCTAGAAAGATAGAGAACAGACTGACTCCTGTCAAAAAGTCACAATTCTGCACAAGTTCTCCACCTTGAAGAGAAGTACTATGGAGAAAGAAGTTGCTGATTTTGCTCCTTATCTACTAATTGTGTGATACTGAACAGGAATTGTATGTGATGAAAAGATACTGAATATACATCTTTTCCTCAAAGAGCTTATATTCTTGGAGGTACGGTTGGAGTAAAGTCACACAGAATGCTCAGTATTCTGTCTAAAAACTGCAAGAACACATACATCTATATAAATCTATATCACGATAAATTGTGGACAAACGATTTAGCCTAATCCAGTAACTTATCATCCAAGAGTCCCTGGACATCCCAGGAAGAATAAACTTGGTCAAACCAATAACTTCAAATATATCTTTCCATAAAATGATCACTTTAAATGGGTACTTAATATCTGTGACATAGAAATGACTGGCCATCTAAACAACTAGCTTATGAAAAGAGGTCTTACACAGATGTGATGGTGACAGATTTGAAAGTCTGTGTTTCATTAAGTACTTGCCCACTCATCTTGAATAGTTCATTTGGGTGTTCAAATGAGGGCCAAGGTCACATTTGGGGTGGGGGAAGGTGGGGAGAAGGTGGTGACTAAGAGTGAGCAAGAACTGAGGGACACACTCCAGATAAGAGAATAGCCTGCACGATGGCGTATGTCTGCCAGGGTGGAAAAATATGAATAGCATTAGTAGAGAGATGAACAATTAAAACAGTCCTCTACCTGCCCCCTACCCCAATAATAATGAACAGGTTTTTAACTTAAGGCCAATTAGTGTGATAGCAAGGCCATCCTGTGATTATCTGGGGTCTGTCATGCACTTGGAAGCGGTCCCCAGCACTAGATCTAGACCAATACAGATGAAAAAAAGTTGGTATCACACTGGAGCATGTTTATATTTTAATTAGGCAGACAACAGAGGACACTAACAACTGTTTTTAGGCAGGTGGTTGTGATTAAGATGAAAACATAACTCAGTGTTTCCTAAGAACCCCCACACCTGCTCTTTTGTCCAGTGCTATATGACCATTTCTCTTTCCAGAAAAACATTTCACCAAGTTAAAAAGCCTGGGATTATAAAAGAGAAACTGGGAGTGGTGGTGAGGAGTTGCACCGTAGTGGCACACTGTCACTCCAGAACTATCAAGAACTCAAGAATTACAGCTTTTCTGTTGAAGTCACTTGGAATCTGTTGAAGATGAAATCATCAATGTAGATTTTTCTGGACTGCATTTTTATAGAACTACTAAAGTAATTCACCTTGAAAAACCAGTTTTGTAAAGAGCATGCAAATAAAACAGTCCAGCCGGGTGCAGTGGCTCATGCCTGTAATCCCAGCACTTTGGGAGGCTGAGGCAGGAGGATCACTTGAGGTCAGAAGTTCAAGACCAGCCTGGCCAACATGGTGAAACCTCGTCTCTACTAAAAATATAAAAAGTAGCTGGGCATGGTGGTGCATGCCTGTAATCCCAGCTACTTGGGAGGCTGAGGCAGGAGAGTCGCTTGAATCCAGGAGGCAGTTTGCAGTGAGCTGAGATAGCACAACTGCATTCCAACCTGGGCAACACAGCGAGACTCTGTCTCAAAAATAATAATAATAAAAAAATCAGAGTCCATTCAGTACTGTTTTCCAGAGGCCAAAATTAGTAAGAAGGTATACTTTCCTTATCAAAGATTTAGCTATGTTCTTCCAGTTAAGAGTTTTCCAACCCAGACAAAAGATTTGACGTATCTGCTAATGCAAATGTTAAGTGTTCCACAAAAAATTTTTTTTGAGAATGATGAAAATATCTAGTAGAGTCAGTAATGGAAATTTTGTTTCTTACATAAATTTTGGAGATACTAGTTCTGAGCAGTGTTTTTACTAGTCATATACTCACATTTTTCAGCTTCATTATACCTTTTCTACTAAAACTCTGTGGGAAAACTCAACTATTAATAGGTTTTTTTTTTTTTTTTTTTTGAGACAGGGTCTCACTCTGTCACCCAGGTTGGAGTGCAATGGCGCTATCTCAGCTCACTGCAACCTTTGCCTCCTGGGTTCAAGCAATTCTCATGCGTCAGCCTCCTGAGTAGCTGGGATTACAGGTATGCACTACTATGCTCAGCTCATTTTTTTTGTATTTTTAGTGGAGACTGGGTTTCACCATGTTGGCCAGGCTGCTTTTGAACTCCTGACCTCAAATGATCCACCCACCTCGGCCTCCTAAAGTGCTGAGATTACAGGTGTGAGCCACTGTGCCCAGCCTGAACTATTAATATCTTCTATAGGCCAGACACAATGGCTTACACCTGTAATCCCAGTGCTTTGGGAAGCTAAGGCAGGCAGACTGAGTCCAGGAGTTCAAGACCAGCTTAGACAACATAGGAAGACCCTGTCTCTACAAAAAAATCAATAAATTAGCCAGGCATGGTGTCAAGTACCTGTAGTCCAAGCTACTCGGGGGGCTGAGGTGGGAGAATCACCTGAACCTGGGAAGTTGAGGCTGCAGTGAGCCATAACTATGCCACTGTACTCCAGCCTGAATAACAGAAGTGAGATTCTGTCTCAAAAAGAAAAAAGAGGCCGGGCGCGGTGGCTCAAGCCTGTAATCCCAGCACTTTGGGAGGCCGAGGCGGGCGGATCACAAGGTCAGGAGATCGAGACCATCCTGGCTAACACGGTGAAACCCCGTCTCTACTAAAAACACAAAAAACTAGCCGGGCAAGGTGGCGGGCGCCTGTAGTCCCAGCTACTCAGGAGGCTGAGGCAGGAGAATGGCGTAAACCCAGGAGGCGGAGCTTGCAGTGAGCCGAGATCGCGCCATTGCACTCCAGCCTGGGGGACAGAGCAAGACTCCGTCTCAAAAAAAAAAAAAAAAAGAAAAAAGAAAAAAGAAAATTATATATATATACACACACACACACACACACACACATATTTTTTTAAAAAAAGATTTACAAATATATATATAATCTTCTATACATGCAGAAATCTAAAATCAAATTTCAGCACAATTTATTGTAAAAGCTTTTTTTGGTTTGTTTTGAGGGCGCCATTTACTGAATCACAGCAACATAACCATAATGGTTGCTTTTCTTGCAATAATATTGATTTCAAATAATGGGCAGCTGCTCCTAAGCCCCTCCTACAAAAGTGGAAGAATCTCAATCTCTAGAACCCTATCACAATGCATTATTCTTCAATACTCCCTCTAAATGCACACAACAGCCATCTATACATTTCTATGATACCCTCAAATTTACTAGTATAGTTAGCATGCTAATTAATGCTCTAAAGATAGGTTATAAAAGCTTATTCTACAAAGACACACCAACAGTTGACAGAGCCACACATGGTCATTCATAGATTTGAAATTCCTTTCTCTGAGTAGATTAGATTTTCTGTATCCATCAAGATGCCAGTCTGTTACATTAGCGATGACAGAGATGAAGGAAGATGCATTCAACCTTCCAGATAAATCAGAGCTGAGACCATAGGAAAGATTTATGAAAAGGAGACTACTCATTCTACCAGGCTGCAGAGCCAGACTTGGAGCACACTCAGACCCCAAAGCCAACGCTATTAGTGTGGTGAGAAGTGAAGACATCTCTTCCTACTCTATTCAATCTATCTTCACATAAGCATTCTTCCTACTACACTACTAAATCTTACTCCCTCTTTCCATGTATTAGACGATTACTAGAATAAAACACCACTCACCTGGCACTGTTGAAGAGTTATTTTGTCTTTTCCTAGATACCTAAGGTTTTAAGCATTTGGAGAGAAGCATTTATCACTTTAAGAATAGTGTAGTGGCCAGCCATGGTGGCTCATGCCTGTAATCCCAGCACTTTGGGAGGCTGAGGTGGCTAGACCATTTGAGGTCAAAAGTAAGAGACCAGCTTGGCCAACATGGTGAGACCCCGTCTCAACTAAAAATACAAAAATTAGCCAGGCGTAGTGGCATGCACCTGTAATCCCGGCTACTTGGAAGGCTGAGGCAGGAGAATGGCTTGAACCTGGGAGGCAGAGGTTGCAGTGAGCCGAGGTCGTGCCACTGCACTCCAGCTTGGGCGACAGAGTGAGACTCTTTAAAAAAAAAAAAAAAAAAAAAGTCTGTGAATTAGAATGATCTATTGCAAGCCCGCTCAACCTGTGGCCCGTGGACTGCATGCAGCCCAGGATGGCTTTGAATGCAGCCAAACACAAATTTGTAAACTTTCTTAAAATATTATGAAATATTTTCGCAATTATTACTTTTTTAGCTCACCAGCTATCATTAATGTTAGTGTGTTTTATGTATGGCCCAAGACAATTCTTCCAATGAGGCCCAGTGAAGCTAAAAGATTGGGCACCCCAGGCCAGGTGTGGTGGCTCACGCCTGTAATCCCAGCATTTTGAGAGGCTGTGGGCAGATCTCGAAGTTAGGAGATCGAGACCATCCTGGCCAACATAGTGAATTCCCATTTGTGTTTCAGCTTTTACCCTTAAAGCTGCAATTGTCATGGCTTGGCTCATATTCTCTACTAAAAATACAAAAAATAGCTGGGCGTGGTGGCATACGGCTGTAGTCTCAGCTACTTGGGAGGCTGAGGCAGGAGAATCGCTTGAATCCAGGAGGCAGAGGTTGCAGTAAGCCGAGATTGCACCACTGCACTCCAGCCTGGTGACATGGTGACAGAGCGAGATTCCAAAACAAAACAAAACAAAACAAAAAAAGATTGGGCACCCCGATCTATTGTATAGAATCTATACCCTTTATCAACGGACGGGTCCTCCTGGCTGAGGATGTATAAGAGAGTGCTGTTCAAGGGCTATCTAATGCAGTTATGCCTTCAGAGGCTGTAGGTCCCTGGGCCCCGAATTCCCATTTGTGTTTCAGCTTTTACCCTTAACGCTGCAATTGTCGTGGCTTGGCTCTAGGAACTCCAACCACTATATAGATACCACGTTCTGTTCCCGGGAAGGGGAGGGGAGGAGCCATCCAGAGAACCTCAAGTGATCCCTAAGAATGAAGAGGTTTATTTTGAAAATTGTAGCTATTTAGAAACCGTTTGTTGTTGTTATTTTTGAGATGGAGTCTCGCTCTGTCACCCAGACTGGAGTGCAGTGGTGCAATCTCAGCTCACTGCAACCTCTGCCTCCTGGATTCAAGGGATTCTCCTGCCCCAGCCTCCGGAGTAGCCAGGACTACAGGCACACACCACCATGCCCAGCTAATTTTTGTATTTTTAGTAGAGATGAGGTTTTGCCATGTTGCCCAGGCTGGTCTTGAACCCCTGACCTCAGGTGATCCACCCACCTTGGTCTCCCAAAGCACTGGGATTACAGGTGTGAGCCACTGCACCTGGCCTACTTATAAACTGTTTTGAGGTTGCTGTTCTTTCTTCCCAAATTATCATGAATCAGGATATCATGAATGGTTAAAACTACATGTTAACCTACTTCTACTACACTTAACCAAAATTAGGCCAGCAGTGTTATTAGGAACACCCACTATGCACATAGACATTTTACAAGAACATAGGTTGTGAAAATGGTTTGATACATGCTAAACAGCTACCTACTATTATTAAGAAAATTAATACTTCTTTTTGGACTACAGAGGCACAGCAGACCAGAAATAACAGTTCTTTCTTCTAAACTATGTTTAGCTCTAAGTTATATGGGATTGGTAGATAAGTATTATCAATAATGTGGTAAGTCAGGTTGACCATGGCATTTTTACCTAGCAGGTCAATGTTTTAAAGTGACTTAAGCTTTTTTCAATTAGAGAAAGTCTTAAGTTATACAAAGACCCTAAGAAAAAAAATAATGATCCAATGCAAATTCGACATTAATGCCTGGTTTTATGATAGGAAACCTTCTGGGAGAGCTGGAGGCACAGATGAAGAGGTTGGTGACACTTCTCTGTGTTTAAAAAAGGCTTCCAGGCCGGGCACGGTGGCTCACGCCTGTAATCCCAGCACTTTGGGAGGCCAAGGTGGGTGGATCACACACAAGGTCAGAACAAGGCCATCCTGGCTAACGCAGTGAAACCTCGTCTCTACTAAAAATACAAAAAATTAGCTGGGCATGGTGGCGTGCGCCTGTAGTCTCAGCTACTCGGGAGGCTGAGGCAGAATGGTGTGAACCCAGAAGGCAGAGCTTGCAGTGAGCCAAGACAATGCCACTCCACTCCAGCCTGGACGACAGAGCGCGACTCCGTCTCAAAAAATAAATAAATAAATAAAAATTAAAAAAAAAATAAATTTAAAAAGGCTACCATTGGATAGTACTTATTTTTGATGAAAGTGTTCTCCATTTGAAACAAATACTTCAAGAACTTAACTCTGAAGAACTATGAGCCCCAGAGTATATGTGTGAAAAGGGTGGACTGACTGTTGATTCTAAGTATAAAAATGCTAGTGGAGATTTAACTCTAGTAATATTTTGTATTAGTATTGTTGTTCATCAGAGCTCTGGTTTTAGGTTTTCAGACTCAACCTTTCCCACCAAAGCTTTACTGCATGATTTTGTACAACTCAAGATTTTTCAGTAATATATATTCAGCATTGGCCGGGCGCAGTGGCTCAAGCCTGTAATCCCAGCACTTTGGGAGGCCGAGATGGGCGGATCACGAGGTCAGGAGATCGAGACCAGCCTGGCTAACACGGCGAAACCCCGTGTCTACCAAAAAAATACAAAAAAGAAAAACTAGCCGGACGAGGTGGCGGGCGCCTGTAGTCCCAGCTACTCGGGAGGCTGAGGCAGGAGAATGGCGTGAACCCGGGAGGCGGAGCTTGCAGTGAGCTGAGATCCGGCCACTGCACTCCAGCCTGGGAGACAGAGAAAGACTCCCTCAAAAAAAAAAAAAAAAATATATATATATATATATATATATATATATATATATATATTCAGCATTATAGCAGACTATCTATAGAAGACAGCCCCTGGCTCATAGAGCTTAAAAGCTAATTAGGGCAGCAAGTTCTATGGAAGAGCAGTGGTTAGTTTTCTTTTCTTGTCTTTTTTTTTTTTTTTTTGGAGACAGGGTCTTGCTCTGTTGGCCAGGCTAGAGTGCAAAAGCATGATCTGGCTCACTGCAACCTCCGCCTCCCAGGTTCAAGTGATTCTCATGCTTCAGCCTCCTGAGTAGCTGGATTACAGGCACATGCCACCACGCCCGGCTACTTTTTGTATTTTCTATTTTTAGTAGAGGGTTTCGCCATACTGGCCAGGCTGGTCTCGAACACTTGACTTCAGGTGATCCGCCCGCCTGGCCTGTAGTGGTTAGTCCTTAAGACTGATCTGTTAATGCCTCTCTTGCAAGTATGTCTGGATTCCACCCAGGATCAAGTCATTCTACTTCTCCCCTTAGCAGTCCAAACCTATTTTGCTGCCAGATCACTCTCAAGCTTGAATACATCTAATATCTAAATGTTCTTTGTTCAAAACTAAGAGTTCCTTTCTTGTGTAGCAATTTCTCAACCTTACATTTAAAGTGTTGCATATTTCAACTATTACTTATCCTATGCCATCCCTAAGCTGCAGCCAAATCTACCACAGCCCCAAGTCTTGTTCTATTTGAGATGAGTGGTCCCTCCTTTCCCAGTCATCCACATCCAACTCCAAATGACTCACATTGGATCTTAACCCCAGAATACCCGACCACACTTTTCCCTTACTTTATTTCCCTTTCCATTGATCACTTATCCAAACTTCCCCTATAGAATGTTTCTTAGGAGCTAAGATCTCATCTCTTCATCCCCTTTTAAACGATCATATATGCAAATACATTCAACAGAATCCATTTCTGATTACCTATTTGTAAAAGCACTGTCATCTTTCACTGTACAAGCACAGTACCCAGCTACTCTACAGGGCAATTAGTTGTGGGCCTGTCTAGAAGTCCAGCTGCCAAAACTAAGGGTGCTTCCCCACAGAAATAACTAGCTGGGGAGGTAGGTCAAATAAACAAAACATTTAGAAACAAAGGACCAGAGCTCAAAAGGATCTGCCAGCTTCTGTGACCTTGGGATAGGTTACTTCTGCTACCTAATTTCTTCCTAAACAAATACTAATACGTATTTACCCTACAGAGCAGAAGAAGATAAAATGGAAAATATTTAATATATAAAAAGCCACCTTAAAAGAATAACTCTGCTGTTAGAACAATCTTCTTTCCTAGAACAATCTGTTCTAAAGTAGAAACTTACTGAGAACTTCAGTACAGGAACAGCCAGATGGGAGCGCCACATAGCTTTTTTGGGGTCAAATTGCAATTACTCTTTTACTTCCATTTGTATAAACATTTCATCCTCAAACAAAACATATATTTAAATCTCCCAACCAGGATCTAGGTGTTTTTCATCCAGTAGAGGGAAACAGTTGTCACCTATTAACTAGAGAGGTGGGTTCAAGCTGGTTTTCTAGACTCTCCTGGGAAGTCTGGCAATGCAATTTCAACAGAGTGAAGCCAAACTCATAGAGAAACAATAGGATCTCCAGGAAAGCTAACAGAGTTTATTCTGTAATCATCATGTAATAGATAGAGCCTCAACCACGCACAACCACAGAAATGAAAATTCTGAAGAGCTAAACCAGATGTTAAAGTTGGCTGTGCATTTCACTTAAGGAGAATTCTAGAGTCTTCCCTCAGATCATATCCTCTAACAAGACGACTCACTCACTTCGATCCTCAACCTACAGGTTATCTGATTTACAAAGTTTTACACAATGGATGTCTCTAATATATTCTCCAAAACTTGCTCCCTACTTCACCTTACCTAATGACACTGGTCTCTTGACTCAACTAGAGGCCATGAATTTAGTATTTATTACAGTAGAAATAATATCCACGCATAAAAATAACCATTTATTTTTGTTGCTAAAGTAATTCCTAAAGCTTCTATCAGACTTTGCTTTACCATAAGCGCAATATAGATCATCATTTCAATTTCCATCACTCATATTTTCCCCTAGAGTCTAGTATTTTTACAAAGCCTGAATTCCAAGTTCACATTACGGCAATACTTCAGTCGCCACTTTCAGAAAGGCTTCCAAACTTAGCCTCACAAAAATCTCAGTCATTCAACAAACAGAGCCCACCATCAAGAGTAAGGACTGGACCCTGACTGAATCCTGACTCTACCACTTCCTAAATGTGTCATTTGGGAAAGTACTTATGCTCTGCAACGGTCTCCTTACCTATAAAATGGGAATAACTTCACTACCTCCCAGTGTTAAAAGGATTAAATGTATAACAAGTTTTCTTCTGGCAGTGCCTGGCACATGGTAAGCACTCAATTAAGAGTATCATTATACGATATTGAGAAAACCAGACAAGATCCTAGACCTATCTTGATCCCTTTTGGCTATCATTTCTTTTATATTTAAAGTTTACTATTTTGCCTCAACATGGCCCCTTTCCGCTAAGGCTTTATCTTTTTTACAGAACACACTTAATGCTTGTTGACTTATTCACTTTGTAACAGTTAATAACCTTTCCCTTTGCAGTTTCTAGCTCTCCTAAGCAGACCCATCTCAAAGGCTGGGACCGTATTTCTCTGGACACTCGTTTGCTTCAGGTATAACACGTAAAGGCTACGAGTGAGCACAGAGCAACCCATCTAAAGGGCTTGGTTTCTTTTCAAAAAAAAAAAAATAAAGGCAAAACAAGGGTTTGAAGGGCAAATTTCGAGAACGTTTTGTTAACATAACAAGAACTAAGCCACTGAGTGTATTCTAAGTAATACTCATCACAACTACATAGGGACCAGCAGTAAGGAAGCCATTAAATTCCCATCTCCAGCCTTAGCCTCGTATTTTATACACGGTTGGTTACGAAAGCAGAACTCAGAGTGTTAATTTTTTTTTTACCTGTGTAATTTATCTTAAGAGTGGCAATACCAAAAGGCTACTATTGCCCTAAGCAAACTTCAACAGTGAGCCATTTTAAATAAATATGACTGAATTAAGTAAAAATCGCTCTCCAGGGAAACCCCAAGGGTCTCATTCTCAGCCCAATGCAGATGGTAAATTACACAAGGACTGCTCTTAGAACGAGAAAGGCTGCTCCTTTCCAGATGTCAAGTCAGAGAGCAAAGAACCCTTTACACAGAAGCTGAGAGCTGTACATTACTGTCTGAAAATGGCAGCTTTGCCCATCTCTAGTCCATCGTCTCCCTTTTGGCATTATTCCACATTTTTCACTAACCATCTTTCTGCAGTCAGAAAACTTTAAGAAAGGAAGGCCTTTTTAAAAATGAGGCATAATTATGCCAACAGCTAGCGGGTTCATGGACCCACAAGAATTGCCAAGACTAGACTGCGGGGTCCTCAATTCCAAGCACGAGGACTGTCTGTTACTCCACAAACATGCTTAGATCGAATCCGAGACCGCAAATGGCTGTAACATGGAAGGAAAATATGTAAAAGAGGCACAAGGGCTCTGCTGCAACACTCACGCCATTTCCACCCTCCTCTCGCTGAGCACTCGAGGTTTATCCGGCTTTCAACTCAATTCGCACCATTAAGATGGTGACTCCCGCTAGGCGAGACTCACACGGCCCGGGACCTTCCCGGGGACCAGGCGCCTTCTCGAGTGCCCAGATGGAGAAAGTGGGGCTGGGCGAGCCCCCTTTGTCTCCTCTATCAGCCCCGAGAAAGGAAGGAAGAAGGGAGGGAGGAAAGGAGGGAGGGAGGAAGGGGGCTAATCCCTCCCAGCCCCTCAGCCTGCGCCCGGGCGGGGAGGGAGGGGAAGCACCCGGGCCCCAGACCCCGGCGCTCCGGAGGGCAGCGTGCGCCGCTGGGCGCCCTACCTCGTCCTCCTGCTCGCTCCGGAAGCACAGGCACGCCGCCCGCTTCTTGAAGCCCTCGCGGTCGTAGGTCCGCGTCTGGTTGGGCTTGAACTTCATCATAGAGGCAGGCTCCTGCTGCTGCTGCTGCTCCGGCCGCCGCTGCGGGGGCCCGGCCGCCGCCACCCCGCCGGGGAGTGGGGGCGAGGGCGAGTCGGGCGCAGGGGCGCCGGGAGCGCTGGTCAGTGCGGGAGGTGCGGCGAGGCCGGTCAGTCCCGGGGCCGGCGGCCGCTCTGACGCGGGCGGGACGGGACGCTAGCGCGGGTCACTGGAGCCCGGGTGCCGAGATGAAGGCTCCGCCTCTGCCCGGGTGTCCGCCGCTCTCCATGGAGCCCGACTCCCGCTCGCCTCCGCTCCCTCCGGCCGCAGCCGCCAGGGGAAGGGCGGCTCGAGGCGCGCGCCACGCGGAGACAGTTGCGCGAAGACCCGCTCCCACTGAGCAGCAGCGCCGTGGCGACCGCGCGCCGCCCCCTCCGCTACTGTTTAAGTGAGGCCCACACGCGCCCCGCCTCCCCCGCGCGCCACTGCGCCTGCGTGCAGAGACCGTTGCAATGGGGCGGGTGGGTGGGGCGGGGGAGGTAGGGGCGGGGCCTCGGCCGCCGGGTGGGCGGGGCCGCGCGCGCTCCAGGGCTCGAGTTCGGCGAGGCCCTGGGACTGACTCTGGAGTCCAGCGTGGGATGACCGTGCCCCGGAAACATGCCAGTGAATGGAAAGAAGCCAAGGTCCCCTCCCTCCCTGCTGATACCCTCGACTTTGCCAATGAGGACCCTAAATACCAGCTCCACTACAGGGGTTGTAACTACATACACCCTCACCAAAGTTGCAGCCTGGCCAGGAAATGCCAGGGGACTTTGCGACGATTGCAGACTCCGCGGTGACTGTGTAGATACGTCCAGAATTCGCCCGTGTAGCGCGGGGAGAGGCGAGAGTGAAGGCCTAGAAAGGTTAAGACGTTAAGTGGTTTTTTTTTCTTTGTTTTCACAAATGAGGAGCAGACAAATTTCCTTTTTTTTTTTTTTTTTTTGTATTTGTATTTTTAATATTTGGTTGGGGATGGCTTGTATTTTTTTAAAGAGTCAACTCTAGCTTAAACATTTCTTTGAAGCTATCGATAACATCCCCCACTTTGTGCTACCTTCCGGAAAGTATTAATACTGGCAATGGCTAATAGTTGCGAAATGGTTTTCATGTGGATCTCTTGCTAAGTAACAGTACAGCTGGATGCTGGGGCCACAGCAGTAAAATATAATGGGATTTCTGATATCAGGGAGCTTACAGTCCCTTGGGGACTTGGAACAAACAACCTCTACACTTCAGAGTGTTAGAAGGGCTAAGATAGGAGCCAGGAGGCCTGGTCTTAAGGTAACTCAAGAGAAACCCAAACTCAGGCCATCCTGCCCTTCCACGGAGGCCCAGGTTGCTTGGGTCCTGACTTGATTGGTTGGTTTTTCACCCCTGGAGGGCCTATTGTGTGCCAGGCACTGGCATCTAACAAAACCAGTCAGCCCGTGCCTCTCCAGGAGCGTAGGCACCTGAGAGCAAACCGTCAGATATTAAATGATCACAAGTGTACACGTAAAACTACAAATGTAATGGGGTCTAAGGTAGTAGAGGGTTTCAGACGGAGATTTGACCGGATGTGCAGTCAGAAAAAGGTTATTGGGGCAGCAAGGCAGGAGCTGGGAGCTGAAGGAGGAGGAGCTACATTGACCAAGAGCTTTCAAGGCAAAGGGAACTGGGATTTCTGCAGAGCCCAAAGTGGGACGGAGTGAGGAGAGTTCTCAGAAATGAAAGAAAAGGCCAGTGTGGCTGCAGAGCGGAGGGAAGCTGGTTCCGCCTCTGGCAGAGGGGGCTGTAAAGCCTGACTGAGAGGCTGGAGACTCTTGGAGAGCTCAGAGCAGGCACTGGTCTTTCCTTTTTAGTCTCCAACCTCCTTTAGATTTGGGACTGCTGCATCTAACTCATCTTGTTGCTCCCAGAGCCCAACAGATATGTTTGTAGAATGAGTTAGTGTTGAATAAATAATTTGAAGAATGAGGCTTCACCACATTTAGAAATCTTATCAAGACTACGCAGAGATGTTTTCCAAGTCAATGATTTCTTATTGAAGGCACTTGAAATTTATATCCAGGATTTACAAACACAGGCAGAACACATCTAGCTGGGAACGCCATTATGGCTAATATGTGATTATTAGTTTTGGATAATTGGTTCACATCAATAAAGTTATTAATCCTGGCTTGGTTGCACAGGCTGGATTGCAATGGCGCCGTCTCAGCTCACTGCAGCCTCCACCTCCCAGGCTCAAGGGATTCTCCTGCCTCAGCCTCCTGACTAGCTGTAACCACCACAGTTGCACGCCACCATGCCTGGTTAGTTTGTGGATTTTTTAGTAGAGATGGAGTTTCACCATGTTGCCCAGGCTGGTCTCGAACTCCTGAACTCAGGCAGTCTGCCCACCTCAGCATCCCAACCTGCTGGGATTACAGGTGTGAGCCACTGCACCATCCTCACTATGGTCTTTTTTATTTTTTATTTTTATTTTTACTATGGTCTTTTTAAATGACAAGAGATTCCATTTCCTTTGTTTAAAACCCTTCAAAGATCTGGCTTCTAGTTGTTGCTGAATAAATACTAGTTGGCTGAATATTTGTTCACTCAAGTCTTTCCCATTTATTAATTACATGAGGGAAGGCATGCATCAGAATTAACTGAGAACAAAAGGGAAGATGCTTGGAACCAAATCACAGAAGGGAGGAAAAACAGCAGCACCAAGTCAGTGAGTGTGAGCCACTTGCTTCAGCTTCTTGGCCACTGGACTTGGTTTTAAAATCTTGGCTTCAGGTCTCGCATGTACCAATTACTACAAATATACTCGCTCTCTCTATATATATGTTATGTATATAAAAAACAGTATATATTAGTTATATATATAACTAATTACTACCATTGATATTTGCTTCATCTCTGAGCCTTGTCTTTTCTTACCTCTTAAATGAACATAATATGATTTATGACATCTGGTACAAGGCTTAACTAAGATACCAGAGTGAGTCTGAAAGTGCTTTGAAACTGCAAAACATTTAGAGAAACATAAGATGTTATTAACAAGGAAATTTCCACTGGAGATCTCTCCCTCTCTTCCTTTTCCTCAAAGTGTGGAAGAGTAATTGAGAGGGCTCTGGATTTTAACACTGTGGAGGGAAGGATCTTAGATTCTGCAATGAATTAAACTGCAGAATGCTTTCATAATATAAATAACCACCTCTCTCCCGTACTTATTTATTTGGTTGGTTTTTGCAATTACTGGGGAGAGATCTAACAGAAAAGGAAACTTATTTGACTAAAATGAGAGAATAGGCTGGGCGTGGTGGCTCACGCCTATAATCTCAGCACTTTGGGAGGCCGAGGCAGGTGGATCACCTGAGGTAAGGAGTTTGAGACCAGCCTAGCCAACATGGCAAAACCCCGTCTCTACTAAAAATATAAAAATTAGCTGGGTGTGGGGGCATGGGCCTGTAATCCCAGGTACTCGGGAGGCTGAAGCAGGAGAATCGCTCGAACCAGGAGCCGGAGGTTGCAGTGAGCCAAGATTGCACCACTGCACTCTAACCTGGGCCACAGAGTGAGACTCTGTCTCAAAAAGTAAGTAAGTAAGTAAGTAAATAAATAAATAAATAAATAAATAAATAAATAAATAAGAGAATAGCAAAAGGACAAATTACAATGCTAGGTGTTCATTTTTCTATATCAGTTCCTCAGTATCAGGGTGCACTGCCCCAGCTCAAAGCTCCCTGCTTAGTATTTAACACATAATATGCATCTGAAATGTGCTTAGGCACTTTTCAAAGTTTAGATCATATCTAGCCAGATCACGCTTGAGATAGACACAGGTTTGTTTTTCCTCCTCAGATCCAGTAAAGACTGGGCTACACCGGCTGGTTCACTTGGGGATCAGAGTCCAATTTCAGATTAATCTTTGTTTAGTTCACTTACCACAATATTGTCTTACCTAGAGCTTACTTTATACAGAGTTATTTCTTATGCTATTTTCATCTATTTCTAACTTTCAGAAAAGGAAACAGTTTAACATTGGATGAATAGGATACTTTTCTCCCTCACGGTATTTTAACAATGTTATCAGGGTATCTTGGAGGAGGCAGGATCCTCAGCAATGCAGGACACTTGTTGCTTTCTCTTGCAACTGACTCAGAATGTTACCATACAGTAAGTTCCTTTTCAAGATAAAACTGTGACAATGACAAAAGTCTTTTCCTATGTCTTCCTAATGATCATAATGGCTATTCTTTATTGAGTGTTAACCAGTGCTGGGTGCTTTGCATGATCTCATTTGACTGATCCCAGCATCAGCCTTATGAGGCAGCTACTATTTATTGTCCCCATTTACAGACTAAGAAACGGGGCAGCCTTCTTTGTATGCTGCCCAAGTTTTTACCTCCTGCATTATATTACTGTGAGCTTGTCCTGTTGCTTCTATTACATGGTAATTATTAGTTTGTATGTGTTAGATACTAACCCAGGAGTTCCTTTAATTTTTAAATGAAAGGGGAACTTTGTTTTTTAAGGGGGTGGATCCAGAAGATAAGCTCGTAAGGTGAGAAATGGAAGTAGAAGTCTTGATTACAATTTTACTTAATCTAAAGTGAATTTTTTTCTCTTACAAAAGAATGGAGTAAGCAAACTGAAAATTAAAAAGCCGTAAATTAAAAAGCTTTAGGATTAAAAATTTGAAAAAGGACTAATCAATCTGACCAGCATTTGCAAAACTTTAAAAGCAGACCTTCTGGTTTGACTGTTTATAAACTTCTCTTTCATTGAAATAAAGAAATGATTTTCAGATTTACAACTTATTACCTATTTTTCTCAATTCCCATTTACTGCAGAACATTTTTGCAAGCATCATGTTTATATGCAGCTCTCTGTGGCTAATGAATATGTTTACTGGAAGTACATTTTTTCTTTCCTTCTTTATCATTCAGGGAAAGGTATATGCCAAGTAGTTATCTCCTCGCAAAGGCATGACTTGACATTTTCATAGACTTCTTCAGAGCAGCATTTTGAACTCTTGCATCATCTGGAAATGGTTGTTTTTGCTACATAACAATTTTTTTATTTGCGGGCAAAGGCTAAAAAAGGACAATGTTGCCCATAAGAGGCATGCTAATTATCACAATAAATGGACATTGGTTTTTTGGGGATTTGTTTGTTTGTTTGTTTGTTTGAGACGGAGTTTCACTCTTGTTGCCCAGGCTGGAGTGCAATGGCACGATCTCAGCTCTCTGCAACTCTAGCTTCTGGGTTCAAGCGATTTTCCTGCCTCAGCCTCCCGAGTAGCTGGGATTACAGGTGCCTGCCTCCACGCCTGGCTAATTTTTTTTTTGTATTTTTTGTTTGTTTGTTTGTTTTAGTAGAGACAGGGGTTTCACCATGTTGGCCAGGCTGGTCTCGAACTCCTGACCTCAGGTGATCCACCCACCTTGGCCTCTCAAAGTGTTGGGATTACAGGCATGAGCCACCACATCCAGCCCTTGTGCATTTGTTTTTGAGACAGGGTCTCACTCTGTTGCCCAGGCTGGATGGAGCAATAGTCTTGATCATGCCTCACTGCAACTTCTGCCTACCAGGCTCAAGCGATCCTCCCTCCTTCTCAGCCTGGAACTGTAGCTGGGACTACAGACATGCACCAGCATGCCCAGCGCTAATTTTTGTATTTTTGGTAGAGATGGGGTTTCGCCATGTTGCCCAGACTGGTCTCAAACTCCTGGGCTCTAGTGGTCCTCCTGCCTCAGCCTCCCAAAGTTCTGGGAATACAGGTGTAAGCCACTGTGCCTAGCTGGGACCTTGTTTTGATGCAGATTCAAACAGACCTTATTTTTTTGAGACAGAGCCTCACTCTGTTACTCAGGCTGGAGTGCAATGGCATCCTCTTGGCTCACCACAACCTCTGCCTCCCAGGTTCAAGTGATTCTCCTGCCTCAGCCTCCCAAGTAGCTGAGATTACAGGTGTGTGCCACCACATCCAACTAATTTTTGTATTTTTAGTGGAGATGGGGTTTCACCATATTGGCCAGGCTGGTCTCCAACTCCTGGCCTCAAGTGATCTGTCTGCCTCAGCCTCCCAAAGTGCTGGGATTATAGGTGTGCCACCACACCCAGCCCCAAACAACAAACTTTCAAACAATTGTTTAATATGACTAATTTTTCCCAATAGGCAAGCAAAGATTTTTAAGAGGACATTTGTAAGGACAATTAGGGAATGTGAACACTGAATATGTGATGATATTAAGCATCTATTGTTGCTTCTGGGGCAGTGTGATGATGTTCAAAACAAGGAGTCCTTATCTTTTAAGCAATATGTACTAAAATATTTGCAACTGCAGTACTATGATGGTTAGGATTTCCTTAAGAAAAATCTAGGTGGTTGGGGCAAGGAAAATGAGTAGGAGTGTGAAGGAAGCTAGATTGGCCATTAGTTGATTATTGTCATAGTTGAGATATGGTTGCGGTTGCATTTTTTTTTTTTTTTTTTTTTTTGCATTTTTTGAAATTTTCTGTAAGTGCTTAAAATAGTAAGTTGTAAACCATTAGGAAAACTGGGGAGAGGAAGAATGAGAGGAGAAGAGGGTGTTTCATATGTTTTGTAGACATGGACATGAATCGCCACACTGCTAGAATGCAAGTTGTGTACACTTGTTAATTAGAGCCTGGAATGGCTGTTTAGAAACTTATTTGATCAAAAATAGAAAAGAACAATATAACTTCATTAGTTTGGTTCTGGATATCTGAGTTGACCTCTTTCTCCCTTCTATCTAAAAGCTGAAGGGACAGCCAGGCGCAGTGGCTCACGCCTGTAATCTCAGGACTTTGGGAGGCAGAGGCAGGTGGATCACCTGAGGTCATGAGTTCCAGATCAACCTGGCCACCATGGTGAAACCCCATCTCTACTAAAAATACAAAAATTGGCTGTGTGTGGTGGCGGGCGCCTGTAATCCCAGCTACTCGGGAGGCTGAGGCAGGAGAATTGCTTGAACCCAGGAGGTGGAGGTTGCAGTGAGCCGAGATCATGCCACTGCACTCCAGCCTGGGTGACAGAGGGAGACTCCATCTCAAAACAAACAAACAAACAACAACAACAAAACCCAAAAACTGAAAGGAACATCTTCACTGGCACGTATCAAAAAAATCCTAGATTATGTTACAGTCATTTTGTTACTATGTTGGGCCTGGCCAACCTCAGGAAACAGAAACTCTTTGACCTTTTCCCCTCCTTTCACTTGCTCCAAGGTAGGACTGTAATCTTTCCCCACTTTTCTGATTGTGGTTCCTAAGACCCTCATTCCAGAGAGGGTTCCACCCTATACCCTGGGGGAAGGAATGCTAACACCATGAAGTTTCCATAAACACACTGGGTTCAGAGAGCTCTCAGATAGCTGAACACATGGAGGTTCTTAGAGGCCGGTGAACCCAGAGAGGGCATGGAAGCTCTGTGCTCCTTCCTTGGGCACTGCTCCTGGCATATCTCTTCATCTGTATTTTTTCTAATATCCTTCATAATAAAACAGTAAACATAAGTGTTTTCCTGAGTTCTGTGATCTGCCCCCAGCAAATTAATCGAACCCAAAGAGAGGGTCATGGAAACCCCAACCTGAAGCCGGTCAGTCAGAAGTTCCAGAGGCCTGACCTTGTGACTGGTGGGGGATGGGGTGCAGCCTTGGGGGCTGAGCCCTCGATTGTGGGATCTCACACTATCTCTGGGTAGATAGCACCAGAATTGAATTCCAGGACACCCAGCTGGTGTCTGCTGCAGAATTGGTGGTGAGGAGAAGTCCCCTTATTTGGTCACAGAAGTCTTCTGTATTTATGATTGTTGTGTGAGAGCGGAAGAAAAACACAATTTGAGGATTTTCTGAATGTATGTGCATTGTTTTTTGTAATTTTAAAAAATACTATCACCAGGCACAGTGGCTCACGCCTGTAATCCCAGCACTTTGGGAAGCCGAGGTGGGCGGATCACTTGAGGTCAGGAGTTTGAGACCAGTCTGATGAACACGGTGAAACCCCTCCTCTACTAAAAATACAAAAATTAGTCAGGTGTGGTGGCAGACAACTATAGTCCCAGCTGCTCACGAGGCTGAGGAATGAGAATTGCTTGAACCCGGGAAGTGGAGGTTACAGCAAGATGAGATCTGAGATTGCACCACTGCACCCCAGCCTGGGTGACAGAGCAAGACTCAGTCTCAAAAAGTAAAATAAAATAAAAATAAAAAAATGCTTTAGGTTACTACCAGCAGAAATCCCTCTGAGGGCCGGGCACAGTGGCTCACCCCTGTAACTCCAACACTTTGGGAGGCTAGGCGGGTGGAGTGTATTGTTTGAGCCCAAGAATTCAAGACGAGGTGGGGCAACATGGTGAAACCCCATCTCTACAAAAAATACAAAAAATTAGCTTGACATGGTGTCATGTGCCTATGGTCTCAGCTAATTGGGAGGCTGAGGCAGGAGGATCTCTTGAGCCTGGGAAGTCGAAGCTGCAGTGAGCTGTAATTCTGCCACTGCACTCTAGCCTAGGTGACAGAGTGTGACCCTGTCTGGAAAATAAATTAATAAATAATGTTAAAAAAATAATTTTAGTCTGGGCATGGTGGCTCACACCTGTAATGCCAGCACTTTGGGAAGCCAACGGGGGAGGATCACTTGAACCCAGAAATTTGAGACCAGCCTGGGCAACATGGCAAGATGCCCTTTCAGTAAAAATAAATAAATAAATAAGGGGCCTCTGAAAGATCATGAACCTCTTGAAATTGTCAATGAAAAGAGTCAAACACTGTAACATATTTGAAGAGGTTTATTCTGAGCCAAATATGTTTGGCTAAGGCTTAAGACAGCCTCAAGAAATCCTGAGAACAGGTGCCCAGGGTGGTTGGTTGCCCCTTGATTTTATACATTTTAGGGGGACAGATAATCTCTCCTGGATGAAAAGATTTGGAAAGGAAAGGAGATTTTCTACAGAATGTAGATTTTCCCCACAAGAAACAGCTTTGCAGGGCCATTCCAAAATACATCAAAGAAATGTATTTTGGGGTAAAATACTTAGATTTCTTTAAGGGCTTGTTATTTGTCATGTGATGCTATACTAGTGAGGTTGAGATTTGGTATCTTATACTAGAAGAGTCTGTTTTGTCAGTCTCAGGATCTCTGTTGTAATGTTAATGCTGGTCAGTTGAATTATAAAGGGAGAAATTAGGAGAAACTTAGAAACCTAAGAGGTTTCCTCATACCTTTATAAACAATCTACAAGAGATTCAGGGAGTGATGGGCTCTTGCTTTTCTATTATTTACTTACTCTTATTCACTACCTTTTTATTTTTCATTTTATGACAGAAGGAGAAGGAGAGGGGGACAGAAGGAGAGAGGGAAAGAGGAAGGAGAGGGAGAGGGAAAGACAGGGAGAGAAGGAGAGAGGGAGAAAGGAAGAGAAGTAGGAGAGAGGGAGAGAAGAGGAAGAGAGGTAGGGAAATGGAAGGAGGGTGAGGGAAGGCAAGAGTAGGTGAGTGTGAGCCAGAGAGAGAGACAGAGAGAGCACACACAGACTTACTACATTGATGAAATTATATTCAAAGCTTCAAAATTTTTAGGGAATAAGCACAAAAAAACTATTCTTTTTCACATGATAGTAATGCTTGCAACCATATCATACAAATGTAGATTATTGTAGGGTCAAGATGTTCCAAAAAATAGTAATATTAATATTCAATTTTACAGTTCAGAGAATAAGAGCAATTTATTTCAAAGATTGGATGAATTAGTGGGACTGGGTCTCCTGGAACATCAGATGAATGTTCATTTCAACACAAATATGATGGGAAACACTACGAAGGACATAACAGATATAAAAGACAATTATGAACCTCAAGACACTTGCTATCTTTTGGGGAAACAGGAAATAATATAAGGGAGTACAGCAGTGTCAGGTATAGTCTTGAAGTGAGTATTGTCAAGTGTCAACTTGCAAACACATTCATAGGCTAGTTGAGGGTTCTTGGAAACGGCTCTTCAACAACAATAACACTGTGTGCACACGCATATCCCAAGTGAAAGTAGCTTTTTTTTTTTGAGACAGGGTCTCGCTCTGTCACCAGACTGGAGTGCAGTGGCGCAATCTTGGCTCACTGCAACCTCCACCTCCTGGGTTCAAGCAATTCTCCTGCCTCAGCCTCCCGAGTAGCTGGGACTACAGGTTTGCGCCACCACACCCAGCTAATTTTTGTGTTTTTAGTAGAGATGAGGTTTCACCATATTGGCCAGGATGGTCTCAATCTCTTGACCTCATGATCCCCCCACCTCGACCTCCCAGAGTGTTGAGATTACAGGCATGAGTCACAGCGCGCAGCCAAAAGTAGCTTTTAATATGACTTTTCCTTTCTATCTTTTTTTTTTTTTTTGAAACGGAGTCTCGCTCTGCCGCCCAGACTGGAGTGCAGTGGCGCCATCTCGGCTCACTGCAAGCTCCGCCTCCCGGGTTCCTGCCATTCTCCTGCCTCAGCCTCCCGAGTAGCTGGGACTACAGGTGCCCGCCACCACGCCCGGCTAGTTTTTTGTATTTTTAGTAGAGACGGGGTTTCACCGTGTTAGCCAGGATGGTCTCGATCTTCTGACCTCGTGATCCGCCCGTCTCGGCCTCCCAAAGTGCTGGGATTACAGGCATGAGCCACTGCGCCCGGCCTCCTTTCTATCTTAAAAAGAAAATCAGTAATACCTTCAAGTATGATACAGAGTGGACATGTCCTCTTTCTGTTGTACGTACTCAAAGAGTCTTATATTATAGGTTTATAGAAAGTCATATTATTTACAAAGGGAGGCCTACATACACAGACGCATTTTCTATAAGGCTTAACTTGAAAAAATTATGTAATTTTTAAAAAATATTTATTTATTTATATTTTTTGAGATAGGGTCTCACTCCATTGCCCAGGCTAGAATATAGTAGCATGATCACAGCTCACTGAAGTCTCAACCTCATGGACTGCATCTATCCTCCCACCTCAGCCTCCCAAGTATCTAGGATTACATCATGCCTGGCTAATTTTTGTATTTTTTTGTAGAAACAGGGTTTTGTCATGTTGCCCAGGCTGGTCTCAAATTCCTGGGCTCAAGCAGTCCTCCCGTCTTGGTCTCCCAAGGTGCTGGAATTACAGGTATGAGCCACCCAGCCCTTTGTATTTTTAGTCATTTTTTTAAAAGCATTGTTCTGGCTGGGCGTGGTGGCTCACGCCTATAATCCCAGCACTTTGGGAGGCCGAGGAGGGCAGATCATGAGGTCAGGAGATAGAGACCATCCTGGCTAACACAGTGAAACATTATCTCTACTAAAAATATAAAAGTTAGCCGGGTGTGGTGGCGGGCATCTGTATTCCCGGCTACTCAGGAGACTGAGGCAGGAGAATGGCGTGAACCCAGGAGGTGGAGGTTGCAGTGAGCTGAGATCGCGCCACTGCACTCCAGCCTGGGTGACAGAGCAAGACTCCGTATCAAAAAAAAAAAAAAAAAAAAAAGCATTGCTCTGAGTTTGGTAATGTTAAGATAAATATTCACTTATTTAATTTAAACTGCTCGTAGTATCAATGTTTCCACATTTAAGAGACACTGGCTGGGCACGGTGGCTCACAACACTTTGGGAGGCCGTAATCACAACACTTTGGGAGGCCGAGGTGGGTGGATCACCTGAGGTCAGGAGTTCAAGATCAGCCTGGCCAACATGGTGAAGCCCTGTCTCTACTAAAAAATACAAAAATTAGCCAGGCATGGTGGTGCATGCCTATAGTCCCAGCTATTTGGGGCACTGAGGCAGAAGAATTTCTTGATCCCAGGAGGTGGAGGCTGCAGTGAGCCAACATCATGCCACTGGGCGACAGAGCAAGATTCTGTCTCAAAAAAAAAAAAAAAAAAAGGCCAAGCATGGTGGGTCACGCCTCTAATCCCAGCACTTTGGGAGACTGAGGGTGGGTGGATCGCCTGAGGTCAGGATTTTGAGACCAGCCTGATCAACATGGCAAAACCCCGTCTCTACTAAAAAAAATACAAAGATTACCCGGGTGTGGTGGCATGCGCCTGTAGTCCCAGCTACTTGGGAGGCTGAGGCAGAAGAATCACTTGAACCCAGGAGGCGGAGTTTGCGGTGAGCCGAGATGGCGCCATTGCACTCCAGCCTGGGTGACAGAGTGAAACTCCATCTCAAAAAATAAAAATAAATAAAAAATAAAAATAAAAAATAAAAAAGAGATGCTGGCTTTTCCTAGTTTTGTTTGTCATTTAAATCTCAACAGATTTTCAAATATGTTACTTTATATAAAGATTAATCTTAATTCCTCTTATATATACTTGGAAAATGAATGCTAAAGTCATCTTTTATTCCTACTTCTATGTAGGTTTTTTTTTTTTTTTTTTTTAAGAGCAACGTCTTGCCCTATCACCCAGGCTGGAGTGCAGTTGCTTGATCTCTGCTCACTGCAGCCTCAACCTCCCAGGCTCAAGCAATCCTCCTGCCTCAGCACCCTCCACCCCTACCCCCAAAAAGCCCTGCTAATTTTTGTGTTTTTTGTAGAGACAGGATTTTGCCATGTTGCTCAGGCTGGTCTCAAACTCCAGAGATCAGGCAATCCACCTACCTTGGCCTTCCAAAGTGCTGGCATTACAGGCGTGAGCCATCTCACCTGGCCTATGTAGGTTAATTAGATAAGAAATTTTAGGCCGGGCGCGGTGGCTCAAACCTGTAATCCCAGCACTTTGGGAGGCGAGGCCCGAGGCGGATCCACTGAGTCAGAGATGAGACCATCCCTGGCCCCAACATGGTGAAACCCGTCTCTATTAAAATGTCCCACAAAAAACTAGCCGAAGAGTGGCTGGCCTGTAGTCCCAGCTACTCGGGAGGCTGAGGCCGGAGAATGGCGTAAACCGGAGGCCCGAGGAGCTTGCAGTGAGCTGAGATCCGGCCACTGCACTCCAGCCTGGGTGACAGAGACTCGTCTCAAAAAAAAAGAAATTTTAAAAATCACCTGGGCCTGGTGGTGGCGTGTACACCTGTAATCCCAGCAGCTACTTAGGAGGCTGAGGCACACTGTGCCCAAGACAGGAGGCAGGAGTCACAGTCAGCTGAGATCCGCGATCCTTGGCACTCCAACCTGGGTGACAGAGTGAGACTCTGTCTCAGATAAAATAAAATGAAATAGATTAAAAAATTTTAAAATCCAAATCTGGAAAAAACCTGGAGATACTTTAAGGTAGACTACTTTGATATGTGCTTAAAGAAAATACTCAGGGTTTATGGCAGGTTTGAAAAGCTGAAGTATAAAACTTCCCTGAGATATCCAATTGCAGAGACACAACCCATGTCTCTATGGACTCTCTGCCAATGCCATCTGTCAAAGCCACTGTGACAGTTTAATCTGGTAGGTGAACACACCCTGGGCCAAAAGATGAGACACCCGGGTTCTGGTGGCAATGCCTTCACTCTCTTCGTCTGTTTTCTTCTCTTTGAAGAAAATGGGAGTAGTAACATCTGGCCTACCCATCTCTCAGGGTGTTGTGAAGACAAACTGTGATAAATAATTGGAAACATATTGGGCAAAACATGTAGAATGAATCAAAATTTGAAGATAACTTTCTAAGAAAAGAATCGATTTAAATGAAAATCAAATGTAATGTAATAGTGCCGCGTTCTATCTTCCCCAGATTGCTACAAAAGTTCAGGGACGTGGGGCTTTAGGAAGACTGCAAATTCGACATCACTTTAAAAGAATTCTCACAGCAGCGATTCCAGTCGTGTGAATTCTGTGAAATAACATCTGGCTGCCCACTCTATTGCTGGCGAAGTCTAAATAGCATAGAAAAAGAGGAATGATTTGGTGAAAAGACACTTAGAGTAGGCAGGAGATTACTGTTAGCAAATGGTTGTTTAAATTCTTTGTTTAAGAAAGTGTTCTGCCTAGAATTGAAGGATTTGTGGTAAGCTTACCAGAGTCCAGTCACCATCAAAGGCAATGATGGCAGGGGAACTCTGCCAGGCACCACATTAAGAGCCTGAGTTCTTAACCTCACGACATTTGCCATGTTTTTTCTCTTACCCCCAACTTCATGTCTTTATACCACCTCTTGTATATTTATTCTCCTATTCAAGACTCCTTTCTTTCCTAAAGCCTTCCCAGAACAAATCCAACCTTCACATCAGCATATGCTTAAGAAATACATTATTCTTGGGAAAATTGCAGGGTATTTCCTGCTTTTGTCCATAATTCAGTGATATTGTACCTGTTTTTCTTGGCTAAAGGAAACCAATGACTAAAATACTTTTGAACTACTGCTGCCTATACCTTCTTTAAAGAGGTCTTATTTTCTCATTGCTGGTAGTGAGAACTTTTAAAAGGTCGAAATCATATTATTATCCCAAAATATGTTCAGTTAAAAACTAAATGCCTAGTAGTAGAAAAATGGTCATATAAATTACAATATATACACTTCAAGGAGTTCTATGTAGCTATAAATGACAATGCTTACATAGTTTCTAAAAGCAAAGCAAGAGCTTGTTACAAGGTTAGATTTCTAAGTATTAAAGGTTGTATCACCTGGAGCAACATGGCCAAACCCAAAACCCATCTCTGAAAAACCATACAAAAATTATCTCGCCGTGGTGGCATATGCCTGTACTCCCAGCTACTCTGGAGGCTGAGGCGGGACGATTCCTTGAACCCAGGAGGCAGTGAGCCTGATGGTGCCCCTGCACTCCAGCCTGAGTGACAGAGTGAGTGAGACTCTGTCTCAAAAAAAAAAGTTGTGAATACAATACAGTCCCAACTATATAAGTATCTTAATAGCAGAATTGACAAAATAGTTAATAATTTTTATTTTGGGGTTGACTATAAATTTTTTTTTCCTTATGCTTTCCTGTATTTCTCAAAATTTCGTCATGTGCATGTTCATTTGTACTGGAATATAGTCTGTGTGTGTGTGTGTGTGTGTGTGTGTTTTCAGCCAGATATTAAGTAAACTGCTTTCAGATTGGTTAATAAGAATATAGTCAGTCAGTCGTGGTGGCTCGCGCCAATAATCCCAGCACTTTGGGAGGCCAAGGCAGGCAGATTATTTGAACTCAGGAGTTCGAAACCAGCCTGGGTAACAAGGCAAAACCCCATCTCTCCAAAAAAAAAAAAAAAAAAAAATTAGCTGGGTGTTGTGGTGTACACCTAAAGTTCCAACTGCGTGGGAGGCTGAGGCTGGAGGACTGCTTGAGCCTAGGAGGTCAAGGCTACAGTGTGCCATGATCATGCCACTGCACTCTAGCCCAGGCAAATGAGCAAGACTCTGTCTAAAAAAAAAAAAAAAAAAAAAAGAAAAGGAATTAAAACAGGTAAAATCTCAATAATAATGATAAAAAATATATATAATATTCTTTGAGGAATGGGTGTGGAATCAATGAGTTCACTCCAGACCACTCAAGTTTAAGTGAAACCAGAGCTCAGCCTATTAGTCTACAAAGTAGGAAGTGGTGAGGTGACTCTAGCTTTGTGGTTAACTTCATTTAACCTCAGCCACTATAGGCATAGACCCCGTGAAAGCCCCCTACGATTGGCCCACCCCTTCATCCTTCACTATCTCTTCCCTTTCCAACTTCCTATTTTACTTCTACAGTTCCTTGATGGCCTAAATCAATGGACAGAAAGGGAAAGAAAAGAAATGAGGGAGGTCAAACTTTAAGGTATAGGAAAGATTCTCTTTTCCTTACTTCTATCTCTGCAGGCAGGAGAAGTCTTTTGGACAAGTTCTGAGAAATAGAACTATTTCATGTGGCTGGGAACTCAACTACCTTAGCCAATGGAGCTTGTGACCCAGTTGTGGGAGTGGAGTTGAGTTCCCTTTTATTTCTTAAAGTGATTTTTAAAAAGGCACCGGAGCATGTAACCATTTCTTTCTTTTTTTTTTTTTGAACAACTAAAATTTTATGATAATAATTAATATCACCTCTAATATTTTGGGAACCTGATCAAGGCCTGAAGCAGTTTTTCTGGCCTAGGATTATTGTACTATCATATTCAACACAGGTTTATTGGCAAAGGCTAGCTAGGGACACAGGGCATATTTGGAGGCCCTCATAAAATCTCTATTAGCTCCCAGAGGACACCCCAAATTTTTTAGAAAACAAAAATGACATTTTGTGATGTAAACAATAATTTCTCAATCTTATTTAAAATGTTGGGAAGGAAAACTGTCTCTAGCCTTCACCGTTTATTTTGTAACATACAATTTGTGCCATTATAAGACAAGCCCCCTAAGTACTACTTGCAGAGAAGGAAAATAAATATTTGCAAGCTGGGGAAGAACAACAATAACAGATGCGTGTCCAGGGTATAACTCTCCCCAGGGCTCCGCAAAGGCTGGCAGACGAGGGTCTTGACATAAGTTTCTAGGCAAGGTGGGGAAAGAAGGAAATGGACCCTAGCAGAAAAGATCCTGTTTAAAGGCATCACTGGGTGAAAGAGAACCTTCAGGAAAATGCAGGCTGCTTAACTGAAAATAGGTGAAGACAAGGCTAGAGAAGCAGGCTTCAGCTACTTCACAGGCTAAGGAATTTCACTCTATTGTAGACCAAGAGTATCAAAGTGACCTCAGAAAGTTTTCCCAGGCCAGCACAGCTGTTTTTAAATAATTTTTTATTTGAATAACTTTAGGTAGGACAGATCTTCTCCAGGTCCATACAGCCTCCTTCTTGGCCATATTAAACCCCATGGCTTCACACATTTGAGTGCCTGGTAGTGAAGGCATTTGAGATCTTCTCAAGCATCCTCTGGGTAGATAATGGAGAACCGTGGAAAGACTGGCATAGGCCAGAGGCATGATTAGATTTGCAATGTAGAGAGATCATTCAGGCAGTGAGGTGGAAATTAGATTTTGTGACAGTTGGCAGCACAACAAGAAGGAAGGGCTAGTCAGAAAGATATTAGGATGATAGTGTCCTAACTAGGACCTGGAACTGATCATATGTGGAAGATGAAGAAGGAGGAGGTCTAAAGGACTTCTAAGCTCTCACTCTCGTAAAGGGGTCACTGGTTATTATACACCCAGCGGCCAGTGTTATACACTGGTTGTTATATGTCTTTGCAAAAGACATAGCAGGTTGGAGGCAAGGAAGGGATGTTGAGTTCTGTTCAGGGATGTTACACCAGGTAATTCTGATGGCCCTGTGGGATGTTTTTGTCTAGCTATCCGGTAGGCTAGAGATACAGATCCATGGACATTTGTCTTCCTCTCTGCACCAGATCCAGACCAGACTGTTGGAGGTGAGTTTCTTTTGGCACTGTTTGTCCATTGGTTTCTTTGGCTGTATCCCAAGGAAAAGCTGGATTTCAGTTCTCACTTATTCCCACCTACTTCAGTTCTCAATTTGTATCCATCCTGCAGGAGTTTATTACTACTACTACTATTATTATTATTATTACTACTACTACTATTATTATTATTATTACTACTATTATTATTTTGAGATGGAGTCTCCTCTCTGTCACCCAGGCTGGAGTGCAGTGGCACGATCTTGGCTCACTGTAACCTCTGCCTCCTGGGTTCAAACTATCCTTCCGCCTCAGCCTCCCGAGTAGCTGGGAATACAGGCCCACGCCACCATGACTGGCTAATTTTTGTATTTTTAGTAGAGATGGGGTTTTGCCATGTTGCCCAGGCTGGTCTCAAACTCCTGACCTCAAGTGATCTGCCCACCTTGGCCTCCAAAAGTGCTGGGATTACAGATGTGAGCCACCATGCTGGGCTGCATCCTGCAGGAGTTTAGAGAAGTGTAATGATGTTTCATCTGCTTGTTACTGTTCCTCCTCTCTCCCATCCTTCAACCAACTGCCCATAGTTGTTTGCACTATTATTGTTAGGAGGTAATTGTGCCTGCATGGTTAACCACCCAGCAGCCTGTGCTGAGATCTGTGGGCTGCATGTGAACATGAGCTGCCATCAGCATGAGGTGGCAGACACCCAGTCTTGGCTGTGAGCACACCTGGCACAGAAGGCTTCTCTGTCACATGAAGACCAGCTGACTTATCTGGAATAAGCCTGCTGGAGGTGGTGGAGCTCAGACCAGGCTGCTTGTGCGTTTGGAACTAATGGCAAAACCATTCTTGAAGTTTGGCAGGACACAGGCAAAGAAACAGCTACTTCTCAGCCCATAAAGCATTTGCGTTGCCTTCAGGAATTTGAAACTTTTTACTGTGGACCTGAGAGGGGTTTGGGCACCAGAAATAAAATCTACTTCAAGCATGCCTCTAAATGATAAAATTCTTTTTTTTTTTTTTTTTTGCGACAGAGTCTTTCTCCATTCCCCAGGCTGGAGTGCAGTGGCACGATCTCTGCTCACTGCAAATTCCACCTCCCAGGTTCACGCCATTCTCCTGCTTCAGCCTCCTGAGTAGCTGGGACTACAGGCGCCCACCACCACGCCTGGCTAATTTTTTGTATTTTTAGTAAAGACAGGGTTTCACCTTGTTAGCCAGGATGGAGTCGATCTCCTGACCTCGTGATCCGCCCACCTTGGCCTCCCAAAGTGCTGGGATTACAGGAGTGAGCCACCGCGCCCGGCCTAAATGATAAAATTCTTGATTTAACTTTGGCATTTTGAGCTATTTGAAAGAATAAACTAGGAATGACTAGTTTGACTAGTCATTCTAGGAAGTGCATATGGTGAAGGACCTCCACAAGGGGTAGGACGCCATTGGTGTCCTTCCAAAGAATTTCAACCAAGTCTGTGATGCACTGGGTAATCTGCACACTACCCTTTAATGAGGTGTTAGGAAATATTCAGATTAAGAGCAAGAAAGGCTCACTGAAACACATTTGTATACATTTGCATTTTGTGTTTAATTGTTATGATTAAATTATTACAATGTTTGTTGAGACAAGTGAGGAAAAAAAAAGAGTTTAAAATGCCCATAATCCCACTACTCCTAAATCCTCTCTGCTATAGTTTCAATGTGTTCCCCAAAGTCCATGAGTTAGAAATTTGATGGTGATGGGGCCTAGTGGGAGGAGTTTGGTCATGAGGGTGGATCCATCACAAATAGATTAATGCCGTTATTACATTATTGCAGGAGTGGGTTCCTTATAAAAGGAAGAATTTGGCCTCCTCTTGTTCTCTTGCTCATTCTCCCTCTCCCTCCCCACGCCCCTTCTCTCTCTATCACTTTTCTGCTATGTGATGCCTTTTGCTGTGTTGTGATGCAGCAAGAAGGTCCTTGCCAGATACTGACAGAACTGTGAGCCAATACATTTCTGTTTATTGTAAATTACCCAGTCTGTGATATTCTGTTATAGTAGCACAGAATGGACTAAGACAGTCTCCAAATCCTTTTCTGTCTGTACAAATAGAAACCGTTGTTTTTATTATGAACTTAAGATCGTGTTGCACATTTGAGGATTTTGTTTCTTATTAAAATTGAGGTATAACTCACATGAAATGAAATGTATAGATGCTCAGTGACCATTTTGATGAATTCTGACAAATGTCCACCTACTCTGTACTTCCCACCCCCCACAAGCCATATGGCAAGAATATCATCTTAGAGCATTTCCATCACTCCAGAAAGTTCCCTTCTTTCCAAATCAGCTTCTGCTCTACCCACTTTCCCTCCACCATTGTTTGGATTTCTATCACTGAAGACTGGCTTTGCCTGATCTTGACCTTCATATAAATAGAAACATACAGTTATATAGAGTTTTGTAATCTGTTTTTTAAACCTAGTAACATATGTGAACAATTTCCATTTCAATAATATTTATCCACAGCGTCACTTTCATTGGAAAAATAATGCTGCTTTTGATGCATGCACTGTACCACATTTGTTTATTTAATCAGTTCCTATTGATGGAAATTCTGATTTCCTTTGTTCTTTCCCTCCCTCTCTAACCTTCCTTCCTTCCATCTTATTACAAACAACCCTGTTATTAATATTATTTTAGGTAAGCCTTTGCACATAAAGCTTAATTGTTTTTTGTAGTTTACATTCCTAGAAGTGAAATTTTTGTGTCCAAAAAATGTACTTTTTTTTTTTTTCTTTGAGATGGAATCTCACTCTGTCACCCAGAGTGAGGTGGAGTACAGTGGCATGATCTCAGCTCATTGCAACCTCCATCACCTGGGTTCAAGCTATTCTCCTGCTACGGCCTCTGGAGTAGCTGGGATTACAGGCATGTGTCACCACACCTGGCTAAGGCTAATTTTTGTGTTTTTAGTAGAGACAGGGTTTCACCATGTTGGCCAGGCTGGTCTCGAACTCCTGACCTCAGGTGATCCTTCCGCCTCGGCCTCCCAAAGTGCTGGGATTACAGGCGTGAGCCACCGTGCCTGGCCAAAAATGCACTTTTTAAGGGATTTTGCTAAATGATCCCTAGAAACACTGCCTTAGTTTATTTCTTAATATTATCAAAACACCATATAAGCTTGTTTTCTCACACCATGACCAACATTGAGAATTGGGGTGGGGTGGGGGGAGTCTCTGATCTCAGTCAATTTCATTGTTTTTAACATGGTATCTCATTTTAATCTGTATTCCTCAGGTTATTAATGAAGTTGAACATTTTTTCTTCTGAGGAAAATTTTATTTTCTCATTTGACAGTGGAAATAAACGGTCTTTTATTAAAAAAAAAAAAACTTACCAAATGATCAATAAACTGTTCATGGAAAAAAACTTATCCTATTAAGGATAGGAGGATAAAAAATAAACAATGTGAAAAACCACAAGCTGAACTTTCTGCCTCTGTTATTTTTAGCCAATGGCCTTATTGTATAATTTTGATTTTTGAATAGTGTTTGTTTTTTAGGCAATGCTTTTATTTTAAATTACTTCTAGAAAGGTTGTGCTTCTGCTTTAGGGGAAAAATAAATTCAGTTTTGGATGACCAGGTTTTTAAATAAAAATGCATCTACTGAGGATATCTTTAAAATAAACATACCTTTGGTATTTTAAGAGAGATTAAAGGAGAGCTGAATAGCCAGTGTCCAGGCAGCCACTTGCTTTTGGCCTTGTAGTCCAGCAACAAAGTTACTAAGTAAGGTTTGAAAACATTCCAGTCTTTTGTGTCAAACCCTTGGCTAGGCTGATACCATCTTCTTAGTACATGGTCATTTGATTTTTAACTGTAGTTATCATCAACAACAACATGTATATATACAATGAGGTCTATATTGTGTAACTTTTTTTTTTTTTTTAAGACAGGGTCTCACTCCTGTTTCAGTGGAGTGCAGTGGCATGATCACAGCTCACTGCAGCCTTGGCCTCCCAGGCTCAGGTGATTCTCCCACCTCAGCCACCCGAGTAGCTGAGACTACAGGTGTTCGCCACCACGCCTGGCTAATTTTTTGTATGTTTAGTAGAGATGGCATTTTCCCATGTTGCCCAGGCATCTTGTCTAACATTTTCAAGAGAATCATCGGTATTTTAGTTGTAGCTCAGCTGAACTTGAGATAGATCAGTTCCTTGTTTGTGGAATTGTGGGCACTGATTAAATACCTCAGAGGTCTCTTTGAGACCTAAAAAATCTCAAGATTTAAAAATTTATCATTGTTTTAGTAAATGCTAGTAATATGTTTATTACAATAGATGTTTGTAAAAAGGAGAGAGCAGTTTGATGAATTCTTCTTTCGAATGTCCATAGAGCCGTTTAGAGATTCTATAAGCATGTAGGCCATAGGGTAGAATTTAGGTTCTGGAGTTATAGACAGTTCTGGGTCTGAAACCCAGCTTCACTACTTACTATGTGGCCTTCAGCTAGTTATTTAACCTTTCAGTTTCTGTTTCCTCATTTGTAAAGTGGAGATTTGCAAACACTGTCTATTTTGTAAGGTTATTGTAAAAAATTAATGTAAAGCATTGAAATAATTACCTGAAACATAGGAAATACCCAATATGTAGTAGCTGCTATTATTGCTGTTATCAACAACACAATCAAGAATACATAGAATCAGGCCGGGCATGATGGCTCACACCTGTAATCCCAGCATTTTGGGAGGCCGAGACAGGCAGATCACTTGAGGTCAGGAGTTTAAGGCCAGCCTGGCCAATATGGTGAAACCGTGTCTTTACTAAAAATACAAAAATTAGCCAGGCATGGTGGTGCACGCATGTAATCCCAGCTACTCAGGAGGCTGAGGCAGGAGAATTGCTTGAATCCGGGAGCCAGAGGTTGCAGCAAGCCGAGATTGTGCCACTGCACTCCAGCCTGGGTGACAGAGCAAGACTTCATCTTGAAAAAAAAAAAAAAGGGGGAATATATAGAATCAAACAGAAGCAGCCATTACTTTATTGTTCATTAACCTATTCTAATGTATATTTGAAACTTTTACACTGGTTATTTAGATTATCAAATATACAATAAATCCTATTTTCTCATCCCATCTAGAAGGATGTATTAACAGAGAACTTTGTCTTCTCCCTGCAGGTTCTTCCTTCTAACTAAACTGCCCTCTCAAGTTGGTGGGGTTTTTTGTTTTGTTTTGTTTTTAAGAAACAGGTGTTGCTCTATTGCCCAGGCTGGAATACAATGGCACGATCATAAATGGTTGCAGCCTCAAACTCCTGTGCTCAAACAATCCTCCTGCCTCAGTCTTGCAAATAGATTTCAGATGTGCACCACCATGCCCTGCTATTTTTATTTTTATTTGTAGAGATGGGTCTTACTATGTTGCCCAGGCTGGTCTTAAACTCCTAGCCTCAAGTGATCCTCCTGTCTTGGCCTCATAAAATGCTGGGATTATAGGTGTGAGCCACTATGGCCAGTCCAAGTAGATGGTCCTTAAAACTACTTACACAGTGATGGTCCCACTAGTCTGGAGCCCCTTGTGGCTTGAATGCACCCACTTCTCAGACCACACTCTTTCTGAGTCCCTTCCACAATGACAATGGAGATCACTATTTTGCAAGTCTCCAGAGAGGATGCAATTGGTCCTTGCTACTTATTCCTAGAGAGACCCAAATGAACCACTTGTATGTAGCCCTGACAGTCCTCTGCATTCTTTCCAAGAACCCCTCTCTGACCTTACGAGCCTCAACCTGGAACATCCCCTCTTGTACAGGACCTTGCTGATTGTCATCTCCAGCCCTCCCTTCACTCTTCCTTAAGAGCAATAGCACCTGTGCATTATAGTTGGTTCTGTATGGGTCTGTCTTCCTTGCTGGCCCTAGGTGAGAAGCTTAGTAAATGTGTACTCAGTGGACACATGAATGCATGAACAAGACATCTCTCAACCTTAATAGTGATGTTCTGCCAGGCACCGTGGCTCACGCCTGTAATCCCAGCACTTTAGGAGGCCGAGGTGGGTGGATCACCTGAGGTCAGGAGTTTGAGACTAGCATGGCCAACAGAGTAAAATCCTGTCTCTATGAAAAATATAAAAATTAGCTGGGCGTGGTAGCACACACCTGTCATCCCAGCCACTCGGGAGGCTGAGGCAGGAGAACCGCTTGAACCCGGGAGGCAGAGGTAACAGTGAGCTGAGATTGTGCCACTACACTCTAGCCTGAGCGACAGAGCGAGACTTCATCTCAAAAAAAAAAAAAAAGAAAGAAAAAGAAAATAGTGATGTTTAGGACTGGCCCAAGACAAAGTTTTTTGAGATTTTACAAATACTTCCTTTCATTCCTTCAAATGTTAGAATCTGTCCTACTTCCCCCACCAGAAGGGTTCCGTTATGTCTACATTTCTCTGCCATGTGTTCTGTCTGGAGTACTATATATTTTATCTAATCTTCACTACAACCCTGGAGGCTGGTATTATCTTCCCATTTTATCTTTGGGGGTCCTTGAAGCTCAGAGAAATCAAAACAACTAGTCCAAGACTCAATATTAGCAAATGAATTAGATTCCAGATGTGTCTGACTTCAAAGCCTAGTGCTCTTTCTACCATACTACATTGTCTCCAGAAAGAGGACTGGCAGGTGGTGAGGCCTGTTACCTAGTTTACCATCACCACAGGTACATATAGGTGGAACTGCAAAGCTTTTGCAAATACGTGGTACTGTCGTGGGGCATGGGAGAAGGTGGATGGTGGAGTGTGTCTTGAATGCAGCAGAAGAGCTTCAAATGTCACCACCAGCTTGTCGTTGATATTTAAATTTCTTTTTGTTCACGGGATTGCTCCCTAATGAACCATTAAACCTACCTGGGAAACCAGCCTGGCCAACATGGTGAAACCCCATCTCTACTAAAAAGACAAAAAACTAGCTGGGCATGGTGGTGGGCGCCTGTAATCCCAGCTACTCAGGAGGCTGAGGCAGGAGAATCGCTTGAACCCAGGAGGTGGAGGTCGCGTGAGCGGAGATTGTGCCATTGCACTCCAGCCTGGGCGGCAGAGCAAGACTCCATCTCAAAAAAAAAAAAAAAAAATTTAGCCGGGTGTGGTGGCATGCGCCTGTAATCCCAGCTACTTGGAGGGTAAGGTAGAAGAATTGCTTGAACCCAGGAGGCGGAAGTTGCAGTGAGCTAAGATGGGGTCACTTCACTCCAGGCTGGGTGACAGAGTGAGACTCGGTCTTAAAAATAATTAAATAAATAAATAAATGAATAAATAAAAGGTGAGTGGACCCTAAAGACAAAAAATTTTGCTCAGTGTCACAGAATAAAAAGAGAAAGGAAGTTTATGAGTTAATTCTTGGTGTTCAGAATAAATGCTGAGTCGGGGAGATCAAAGAGCTTGCAGAAGGATAAGAGGTGGGAGACATAGAACTAAGGTAGCTTGAAAATTCGCTTTATCATCAAGAACTAGGATACTTACTTTTCTTGGATATTGTTTTACTATCTCAAGCTTATCTTTGGGCTTTTTTTCTTATGAGTTCAGATACACACTAAAAATCTGCCTCAACAGTGATACACATTATTTGTGATTCTAACTTTGTAACTCGTACTCTGAGAGTAGCAACTTCCAACTTCACCTGGAGTAAACATGAAAGAAAGGCTCAGTAGAAATCCTGGATGCCTTACACAGGAGCCATTACTGTTTTTTTCTTTTTGAGACAGAGTTTCGCTCTTGTTGCCCAGGCTGGAATGCAATGGGCGATCTCGGCTCACCGAAACCTCCGCCTCCCCGGTTCAAGTGATCCTCCTGCCTCAGTATCCCAAGGAGCTGGGATTACAGGCACGCACCACCACACCCAGCTAATTTTGTATATTTAGTAGAGACGTGGTTTCTCCATGTTGGCTAGGCTGGTCTCAAACTCCTGACCTCAGGTGATCCACCCACCTCGGCCTCTCAAAGTGCTGGGATTACAGGCGTGAGTCACTGCGCCCAGTCCAGGAGCCATTACTTTAAAATGAAACATTAAATATAAGCTTAAATGAAAGACGGGGAGGCTGGGCACAGTCCAGGTGGCTCACGCCTGTAATTCCAGCACTTTGGGAGGCTCAGGCAGGTGGGTCGCTTGAGTTCACAAATTGGAGACCAACCTAGGTGACATGATGAAACCCTGTCTGTACAAAAAATACGAAAATTAGAAGGGCATAGTGGTGCATGTCGGTAGTCCTCAGGAGGCTGAGGTGGGAGGATGGCTTGAGCCTGGGGGAATGAGGTTGCAGTGAGTTGAGACGGCACCAGTGCTCTCCAGCCTGGGCAATAGAGCCAGACCTTGTCTCAAAAATAAAATAGAATAAAATAAAAAACATAAAAATAATAATAATTAAAAGATTGGGGGGGTGTATTCAAAGTGCAACTTGAATCTATGCTCCAGGGTTGGGGTGGGGGTGGGTGGGAAGGCACAGGGCAAGATTGTAACATCTTTCCAATCATTTAATGTAGAAATCATTCCAGATTTTTGCTAGTATCTGCTAGTAAGACATATATTACTAGTATATGTATGTGTGTGTATACATATATGTAGTATATTTACAGTATATACATATATTACCAGTATATGTATGTTTATATACAAACACATATATACTAGTAATATACAGTATACATTATATAATAATGTAATGTATACACACATATACTAGTAATATATGTATATATTATATATACACACTATATATATAATATATATACTAGTAATACATGTATATGTATTTTAAATTCAGACAACCTCTCTTGGTATTATTCTCCTAGACATGTGTTATTCACAGAAATGTGTTACAGTATCTTTTATTTTCTTTTGTCTTTTGGAGCTAAATTTTATTTCTTATTTGCTTATTTTCAGACAGATCTTGCTCTGCCACCCAGGTGGAGTGCAGTGGCATGATCATGGCTCACTTCAGCCTTGATCTCCTAGGCTCAAGCGATCCTCCCACCTCAGCCCCCTGAGTAGCTGAAACTACAGGCTCATGCCACTGTGCCCAGCTAATATGAAATATTTTTACTTGTAGAAATGGAGTCTTGCTCTGTTGCCCAGGCTGGTCTTGAACTCCTGGCCTCAAATGATCCTTCCACCTTGGCCTCCCAAAGTGCTGAGATTACAGACATAAGCCACTGCATCCAGCCTTGGAGCCAAATTTTAATTGTTTATGAGTTGTATTTTAAATATAAGAGATTGCTATTTTAAGAAATGAAAAGAAGAATTTTAGTGTTTTATTTATTTATCTATTTTGAGACAGAGTCTCACTGTGTCACCCAGGCTGGAGTGCAGTGATGTGATCACAACTCACTGCAGCCTTGACCTCCTGAGAGGTCTCGCCCAGGAGTTCAAGACTAGCCTAGGCAATATAGTGAGACTCCGTCACTACAAAAATTAGAAAAAATTAGCCAAGTGTGGTGGCTTGCGTCTGTGGTTCAGTCCACTCTGGGGAGGATTACTTGGGCTTGGGAGGTTGAGGTTGCAGTGAGCAGTGATTGCACCTCTGAACTCCAGCCTCAGCAATAGAGCAAGACCCTGTCTCAAAATAAATAAATAAATACATAAAAATAAGTCAATAAATTACCCAATCTGTGGTATTCTCTTATAGCAGCAAGAAAAAGAAAGACAATCTGGTAGATGTATGATTTGGTATTTTTAGGTTTACACCTGTATAATATAGTAGATTTTTTTTTCTTATTCTGAAATAATATATTAGTAGTAGTTAAGTGAAAGCAATAAGATGCCATAGTTTTCATTTTTCCTGCTTTAGAATGGATACAATAGGCTCAGGGAAATACTTCTAGAAAGACATAAACACCTTATTGAGTCTTTCTTAATGTTGTCTTAAGTTTTTAAGTTTTTTAACAGAAAGATCGAGACAAAAGCAAGATTATTATTTCGTTTGCATTTATGGGGAGAGGTAATTTCTTGTTCTAAAGGAGTTAATAACTGGGTTTAGTGGTATGAGGCTCTTAGCAAAAGCATTTTTAAAATCAGAAATAGCCTGATGGGAGAACAATGCACATCGTTAGATGCAATTGCTGCATAAATGGTCTTTTTGTTTTAGAGAGTGCAGTTTATAGTAATTGAAAAAAAACAACCTATGTGTCATTTTCACTGTTTGCTCCATTTGTTTGCTTTCTATGTAATTGAATTTCACACAAAGGAAAGAAAAAAATCTATTTTCAGGTGCACTGCTGTATCTTCTACAGAGTCTTGAATTAATTTAGAGCCTAGTTCTCGTTAAGTGTTCTCCAGTGGGTATATTTTAGTATTTTTTTTTAATGAGATTCAAAGAAGGAGAATGACATCTCTTTTGAAACCAACCTCTGATTTGATTGAATGTTACATCCTTTAAAATGGCAAAAATTGGCTTTCAATCACATTTTGGGCTTATTTCTAGCCAGTTGCTAAAGCAAGCCTTATTGAAATTAGGAGACATAATTATATTTCACATTTCCTAGGGCTGTTTTTTCAAAACCGTAAAAACACAGATATATTGCAGTCTGCCACATAAACTTAAAAAAGCAACATATGTGGTGCAGTTTTGTCTTGCTGCATTTTCTTGTGTCATTTGGTCAGTGTTTGGTTGTTTTTTACTTGCGTGAAATGAATTTGGGGAAAAGTCAGTGTGTCCTCATTTTGAAGGAGCAAACCTTTGATGCTGCATCAATTTATGAATGGTGCATGGAGGTGGAGTGTGGGAGTAAATGGGTACTATTAGATTTAGCTAGGCCAGGCACAGTGGCTCATGCCTGTAATCCCAGCACTTTGGGAGGCTGAGGCAAGCGGATCGGTTGAAGTCAAGAGTTTGAGACCAGCCTGGTCAACATGATGAAACCCTGTCTCTACTAAAAATACAAAAATTAGCTGGGCCTGGTGGCATGTGTCTGTAATCCCAGCTACTCAGGAGGCTGAGGCACAAGGATCACTTGAATCTGGGAGGTGGAGGTTGCAATAAGCCGAGATCGTGCCATTGTACTCCAGCGTGGGTGACCAGAGTGAGACTCCATCTCAAAAAAAAAAAAAAAAAAAAAGGCTGAGCTAAAGTAACATTCAAAGGATCTAGGGGAAAGGCAAGGAAAATACTTGGCATAGAGTTTAACCATAAACCCATAGATAAGGGGAACGGAACTATTTGCCTTTAAGCTTCATTGGTTGTTTTATTTTTATTTTTTTGACTGTCAACTTATTTATTTTTATTATTATTTAAAAATTTTAATTTTTATGGGTACATAGTAGATACATGTATTTATGGGGTACATGAGATTTTGTTTGTTTTGTTTTGTTTTTCAGACGGAGTTTCGCTCTGTTGCCCAGGCTAGAGTGCAGTGGTGCAATCTCAGCTCACTGCAGCCTCCACCTCCCGGGTTCAAGTGATTCCCCTGCCTCAGCCTCCTGAGTAGCTGGAATTACAGGTGTGTGCCACCACACGCACCTCACACCCACCTCATTTTTGTATTCTTAATAGAGATGGGGTTTCACCTTGTTGGCCAGGCTGGTCTCAAACTCCCGACCTCAAGTGATCTGCCCACTTCGGCCTCCCAAAGTGCTGGGATTACAGGCGTGAGCCACCGCGCCTGGCCAAGGGTACGTGAGATATTTTGATACAAGCATACAAAGTCCAGTAATCACATCAGAGTAAATGGGGTATCCATCACCTCAAGCATTTATTTCTTTTTCTTTTTTTTGAGATGGAGTCTCACTCTGTCGCCCAGGCTGAAGTGCAATGGCGCGATCTCAGTTCACTGCCACCTCTGCCTCCTGGGTTCAAGCAATTTTTCTGCCTCAGCCTCCCTAGTAGCTGGGACTACAAGCACTTGCCACCACGCCCGGCTAATTTTTATACTTTTCATAGAGACGGGGTTTTACTATATTGGCCAGGCTGGTCTCAAACTCTTGACTTCGTGATCTGCCTCCCTTAGCTTCCCAAAGTGTTGGGATTACAGGCATGAGCCACCGCACCTGGCCTACGGGTTCCCTTTTATTTTCCTATATCTTTGCCAGCGTTTACTATTGCCTGTGTTTTGGATAAAAACCATTTTAACTGGGTTGGTTGTTTTAATTTTTGCAATTTGGGGGCTACTACCTAAAAACACACAAGAGAAAAAGAAATACTTAAAAGGCGTTTTCTGATCATAGGTCTCTGAGTCTCATTATATTAGCTTTTAATGATCAGAAAGTGATTCTGTGAAGATTCAGACTCATGTCAGCCACTGGGAAGAAGGGACTAGTGTAGTTACATGAGCAAGGAGGATTAGAGGAAAAGGAAACAGTATTTCTTGGGGAAAATTGACTTAAAAAGGTGTAAATTACAGAGAAGTGTGTACGTTTGTTTGTTCATTCACTCATTCATTCATTCAACAACTGTTGGACATCTACTCTGTGCCACGCACCTTGCTTAATGCTGGACTATGATAAGTCTACTAGAATGTCAGTGTCAATGGAATATATCTTAGTATATAACTACATATTTTACAGATCCCATTTCATTCCATTTTAATATGAATGTACTATTCACAAAATTTAGTTTGATTTGGATGCAATTAGGAATCACCATTATTTTATTCAACTGGGCAAATGTGTATGATCTTACAATTTTGGTCTATAATGAAAGAATGATATGTTTAGCTTTTATTTCAAGAGTAGTATGTGTGATGATCGTAAAATGCAAATCTAATTTCCCATTCAAGGGGTATATATCTTATAATTCCAAAACTGGGTATTCTTATAAGAAAACTGGTCCTGCTGGGCACGGTGGCTCACTCCTATAATCCCAGCACTTTGGGAGGCTGAGGCGGGTGAATCACCTGAGGTCAGGAGTTCGCAACCAGCCTGGCCAAGATGCTGAAACCTCATCTCTACTAAAAATACAAAAAAATTAGCCGGGCATGGTGGCAGGTGCCAGTAATCTCAGCTACTCAGGAGGCTGAGGCAGAGAATTGCTTGAACCCAGGAGGTAGAGGTTGCAGTGAGCCAAGATCGCGTCACTATACTCCAGCCTGGGTGACAGAGTGAGACTCTGTCTCAAAAAAAAAAAAAAAGAAAAGAAAAGAAAACTGGTTCTAAGAGAGAAAAATCTCTCTCAGAAGAGCTAACAAATGAGTAAATGGGGATTTAATATCATCCAACCTAGACATTAAGATTCAGACTTTAAAAATTGCCCATCGGCCCAGCACAATGGCTCATGCCTGTAATCCCAACATTTTGGGAGGCCATGGCAGGCAGATCACTTGAGTCCAGGAGTTCAAGACCAGCTTAGGAAATGTAGGGAAACTCCGTCTCTTAAAAACAAAAACAAACAAACAAAAACAAAAAGCCTCATAGCTGTTATTGAGATCATTTTACTCTAGAATATTGTGTTCAACAGTCTTAGTATTAAATGCCTACAATGTACATGTAGTTTCCACTGACTGTGTTTTATTTTGTGTGGAGATTTTATTAGTAGAACTTGTGTTGGCTCATTGGAATCTGTAGAAAATATGAAAACTGTAGCAGCACAACAGACTTTACTGACTTTTTTTGGTAAAATGAATATTCCAAGATCCTGGTATATAACTTGTTGGCCTTATAACATTTATAAAAGTCTATGGATCTGGCTGAGCACAGTGGCTCACGCCTGTAATCCCAGCACTATGGAAGGCCAAGGTGGGTGGATCACCTGAGGTTAGGAGCTGGAGACCAGCTTGGCTAACGTGGCAAAACCCCGTCTCTACACCACTGTACTATAGCCTGGTAGATAGGGCCAGACTGTCTTTAAAAAAAAAAAGAAAAGAAAAGAAAAAAAATATCTATGGATTTGAGCAAGATATAGTCTTAAAAACTATGCTATTGTAACATGTAGAATGATCAGTGTTGGAAACAGGCAATTTTCCATGGATCTCTCACGTTTCTGCATATCTCATGAGCAGAGTCACTGGTATATTTGTTCCAGACTATCTTTTCAAGGATATTTGTATGCTGAACAGCCTTGGAAGACAGAGGTAATAACTCCTTCTGGAGCAACAGGACACACTTATTTTCTGCTCAATTTAAAGGTGCAAGTTTCTTCTCTTATAATGCAAACAGGTCCCTTTCCTATCACTGTGGGGAGTTCGAGACTCTGGAAGGAAATGCAAAAGTGACGAAACTCTGGTTACTGGTATTAACATGAATAATAAAAATCTCTTATATCTGACCCAGGAGTGTCATGTCTTCAATCAGAATTCCTAGTGGTAGGAACTTGCTAACCTGTAAGTAGGGTAAAATCTTACATCCTTAACAGTTCTTGACTGTCAGTATCATAATTTTTTTTTTTTTTTTTTTTTTTTTTTTGAGACAGAGTATCACTCTTGTTGCCCAGGCCGAAGGGCAGTGGCAGGATTTCGGCTCACTGCAACCTCCTGGTTCAAGTGATTCTCCTGCCTCAGCCTCCCAGTAGATGAGAATACAGGGACCCACCACCATGCCCGGCTAAATGTTGTAATTTTAGTAGAGACAGTGTTTCACCACGTTGGCCATGCTGGTCTCAAACTCCTGACCTCAAGCGATCTGCTCGCTTTGGCCTCCCAAAGTGCTGAGATTACAGGTGTGAGCCATCGCCCCCAGCCGTCAGTATCATAATTGAGAGTCAACCTTTTTTCTTCATGTGGGCATGTAACTAATAAGGCCTTGGTAGATGTATAACTAGTAAAAGAAAGAAAAGTGATTGCTAGTCTTCTAAAATAATAATTCTTAAGATTCGGCCCTAGTGGTCTGGTGGCTAGGAACTGCCCCCACCCCTGACCCTCCACCGTCCAAAAAAAAAAAAAAAAAAAAAAATGGCTGGTCATGGTGGCTCACACCTGTAATTCCCAGCACTTTGGGAGGCTGAGGCGAGAGACTCACTTGAGCCCAGGAATTTGAGATTTTCGAGATTACAGAGAGATGATCACACCACTGCATTCCAGCCTAGGTGGCAGAGCAAAACCCATGTTAACAAAAAAAAAAAAAAAAAAAGTAAAAGCAGTGTCTTCTTTCTTTTCCACACTACCCTCATCCCATCTAAATTGTTGATTATTGGCTGTGAAGTAAAAAAAAAAAAAAAAGAAGTTTGAAATTTAAATAAATAAAGAAATAAATAAATTGTTGACTAGAAGCCAACTCTTTAAGAAAGGAAGAAATCAGTGGAATAATTTATCCCTGTAAATTCCTTGGTTGACCAGAACTAGACATCACAGATTTCAAAAAAAGAGATGAGCCAGCCAAGGCTGCTGGGACCTGCTAAGGGCTATGGAGTGAATTGGAAGCCAGGCCTGGAATGGAAGATTTCTTTCTTTCTTTCTTTTTTTTTTTTTTTGAATGTCATTCTTTTGCCCAGACTGGAATGCAATGGCGTGATCTTGCCTTACTGCAGCCTCTGCCTCCTGGATTCAAGGGATTCTCCTGCCTCAGCCTCCCGAGTAGCTGGGATTATAGGCGCTCGCCACCAGGCCCGGGTAATTTTTTGTATTTTTAGTAGAGACGGGGTTTCACCACGTTGGCCAGGCTGGTCTCGAATTCCTGACCTCAGGTGATCCACCCGCCTTGGCCTCCCAAAATGCTGGGATTACAGGCGTGAGCTATCTCGCCCGGCTGGAAGATTTTTTGTAATTCAGGTGTCTTCCAAGATGCTTGTAAAGATGGCTCATATCATGTCTTCTTTTCTTGTTAGGTAGAAGCATTATATTTTCTGTTTCAAAAAAATGTTTTAGTATTTATTATATTTTATTTTTGAGACAGAGTCTTGCTCTGTTGCCCAGGCTGGAGTGCAGTGGTGCGATGCAACCTGTGTCTCCCGGGTTCAAGCGATTCTCCTACCTCAGCCACCTGAGTAGCTGGGATTACAGGCGCCCACCATCATGCCCAGCTAAGTTTTGTATTTTTAATAGAGACAGGGTTTCACGGTGTTGGCCAGGCTGGTCTTGAACTCCTGACCTCAAGTGATCCGTCCACCTCAGCCTCCCAAAGTGCTGGGATTACAGGCGTGAGCCATTGTACCCGACCAATTTTTTTTTGAGACAGGGCCTTGCTGGGTTGCCTAGGCTGGTGTTTTGTGTTTTTTTTTTGAGATGGAGTTTCACTCTTTTTGCCTAGGCTGGAATGCAGTGGCGCGATCTCCGCTCACTGCAACCTCCGCCTCCCAGGTTCAAGTGATTCTCCTGTCTCAGCCCCCTGAGTAGCTGGGATTACAGGCACGCCCACCCACCACACCTGGCTAATTTTGTAATTTTTGTAGAGACGGACTTTCACCATGTTGGCCAG